>NC_134855.1:84332846-85024721 GCF_049852395.1 Peromyscus maniculatus bairdii | reverse complement strand
ATGGGGCAGAGGGTCAATTAGATCATCAGGCTTTGTAGCGGGTAGACTCAATACATTATCTGGGTTGAGGCTCCACTCATATATTTAGAGTGGAGTGCTACTTTTCTGGGTAGGTCAAACAGGTATTTTCATTGTCTTGAATCCCAGGCACATCTGGAATTGTATTTGTCATTGAAGAAAGCAGAAAACCAACATTTGATGAGCTATTCCCAGGGCCAGTTTGTTTCCTATATTATTTAATCCTACTGAAGAAGTCATTTGAAGTTGTCATTTATATCATTTATTTTGTGTGTGGGGGAAATGGATTAAGCAATAAGCAGTTTTCTGCTTCTCAAGATACAAGCTCCCACCTCACCTGCTTTTCCCAACTTTCCCTTTCCCTTCTGCCCCTCCCCCACTCTTCCTTTATTTATTTATTTTTTGTTGTTCCTTTTTCATTTTTCTTTTTGAAGAATCAGGATCTGACTTTGTGTTTCATTGTCCCTTTGGAGTCTGTATTTATGATATTCACATAGGTAGTCGGACCTGTAAAGATTTTATTCCCTGACTTTATCCCGCTGATGCATCTTCAGGCCCACCCCAGCAAAGATTGTTCCTGTTCCTACTCATCCTTCCTGGGATACTTGGCAACATTTTAGGTTCATGCACCATTATTCTGAATGTTGCCTATTGTGGAAAACATCAGCGTCACTATTTACAAGGGTTGTGGTGCCCCACGTCACTTTTGGGGCCTGGTAAGAGTTAGCAGTTTTTGCAGTGGAAATGCCCAAAGCATTCTTCAATTTAGAGAAAGGCCTTCCATACTCACACTTTCATTTAAGTCAGATTTGGGTCTAAATGTGATTATAGGGAAAACAATTGTGATGATAAATCTGAGCAACTCTTCTGTAACTCAATCAGAGGGATACTAACCCTGGGAATTGTAAGGGCTTCAGGGAAGAGCCATGGCAGCAATGAAGGTGCTGGCCTTTAATGGAGATATTGGAAATACTTAAGTCTTTACTTTTAGGCCTGTGGCAGAGCAAATGTTATGACCACCCAAACATGCTAGAGAATCATTTCCTGTGTGTCACTGGACATTTTGTGATATAGGAAGAGGAGGCCATTTTGGCCCCCTGTGTAAGAGGTATTCTGCGTCTTTCTCTTTTTCCTATTTTATTCTATTATAAAACATAAAGCTATTATTACTTTTAAGAAAAGGAAAACAAAATGCGCCAAACAGAGTTCTTTCCTATTCCATGGACTTACTCTGACTCCCAGACCCTCTATTCCAACATCTCTGTAATCTAATGAATTATAAACGCCCCAACCTTTACTGTATATAGATTTTCAACAGTATTAGATACTCACATATGCTGCCTTTTTATTTTACTCTCTTGATCTTTTTTCTTTCTCAAACTTCTTTGTCTATTGTTTTCTAGAGACCTTTGACAGACTCTCACACTTGGCCTTCATGCAGCCAACACTTACATCACTTTTAGCGTAAGCTGGCCACTCTTCTGAGTACATCCTTCATGACAGTCTAGGAGAAGTTGTACTAGCTTCACAACTGAGGAAATGGAGATATAGTGGCCATGTGATTTCCAGAGTTGGGAATTTGATTCTAGGATGTAAGGCTCCCATCTGATCCCGACTGTATCAAACAGCTTCTGCTGGTAGAGAGCTGTCACCTTCTTATTCTTGATCTGTATCTTCTCATGCTGTGCTTTTTAAGGCATCTCTGGCAACTGATATTGCTTTTCACCACACTAAAGTGAATAACTGCTGTAATTATGTTAACATTCCTGACATCGCCTAGCACCTCTAGACACTTACATTCAGTTGTTCCTTAGTATTTCCCACTAACTATCCAACAGAGACCTCTAATGAAATATGACCATTTCCTTAAGAGGCTGTGTGCATTTCTTTCCTGCCACTTGTTAGAAATGAAATTAAATAATTAGCTTTGTAATGATCTGCTTCCACCAATCTTCTCTATTAGAATACAAAACATACTAAGTGTAAGAGCCTAACTGAATTGTTCATTATGGAGATCCGAACTCCAAGCAGTGTCTGGCACATTCTAGATGCTCATAAATATTTTTTGAAGAAAATTAATACTGACTGAATAATATTTTTTAAAGGATAAAAGCCATGTAATGTCCCACCATATTTTCATTTCAATACAAAGCTAATATCAATCAAACCCTTGCATGCATTTTAAATAAATTGCATTAAGTGATTTAAAATTTATTACTTTATGCTTTGAATTTTATAAAAATTTTTAAATAGTTTCAATATTTCATCTTGTTAATATTCCAGGTGTTAAATAACAACTGTCTATATTATTAAGCAAATATTTCTTCCTAATATTAGCTATTACTGACATGCTTGTAATGAACAATTTTTATGAACATAGCTATATTTTTCTTGCATAATATTTCTTTAAAATATTTGCCCTATCCAAACTTAAATGACAAGAGAAAGTTATGGTTACTGATATATATTTTTAACTACCATGAAAATTATATTGATAGCAGTAGTGATTAAAGATTTTGTCATCATTGTACCAATTAGTATCTCAATTTCTGCATATAAACAGGGAAAAGTGCAGAATTACAGACAGAATGTTTCTAAGAAAAAAGAATCTTGTTCCTGGTAGCGAATTCTGACCAAACTATATTGTTTTTGCATTCATAATTTAAACAAAACATATCACTCATATTACCATTACAAATATATTACAAAATATAAATTTGCATACATATACTAGTATAAAATAACCTAGTGATATGTATATAATATGATGGCAAATACATATTTTATATAGTGGAATAATACACATAAGTTTACAGTTTACCATTTACCATTTTAGAACATAACATCAGTAGCATTGGGTTCATTTATCACGGTGTGCAACCAATATCACAATCCAGTTCTGGGACTTATTCATCATTTCAAATAGAAATTTGGATCCATTACATAGTCAGTCCCTGTCTCGAGAAACTGTTAACTAGCTTTATGTTTCTATAGATTTTCCTAGTCTGGATATTTTATATAACTGGATATTTTATATAAAAGGAATTTGTTATGATAAAACATCACAGCATCTGTATTCATGTAACCAAAAGACAGAAATAATCCATTGACAGACAAATGGATTAAAAAGTGACATGTCTACCCAATGGGTTATTATTGAGCAGTAATAAAGCATAGATTATTGATACATGATACTATATGGATGAACTTAGAAAACATCATACTAAGTAAATAAAGTCAGAACCCCAACTGTTTCAATGTTCCCCTAAACCATTTAAGTTTTGTTCATTGAGGCAAACATCTTAGAAATATTAAATACACTGGAAAAGAACAACAGATGTAGCTAAAATACAACATCTACATTTGCTGGGACTCTTCTTTTTAGTTTAAGGAGAGTCATGTCATAATTGAAGAGAGAGAGAGAGAGAGAGAGAGAGAGAGAGAGAGAGAGAGAGAGAGAGAGAGAAGTAGAACATTAAGTGTGCAGAAGTAGTATTCTATATTAGGAGAATCCATATAAATCCCATTCACGAGGGTAAAAAAAAATACAAATGGGTTCTAAAAAAGGGAAGCTAGGCATACACTGGGAAGTTAGGTACACATTTATTGGGTGGAGGAGGGTAGAAAAAGAGAATGTATTTAACTTTCCCCTTCCTTCATGATGACTCAGATTTTCTCTTCTCTCCTAGTCTGTAACTTCACCATCAGATCTTTGACATCACCTGTGCATAGTTTTAGTTTTGTTGTAACAAAAAGCTGCCTGGAGCTTTGTGTACACTCATTGGTATTAATAATTTGTCAGTATTGATAATATCAATGTTAATTTACAATAATGTATAGTGAGTATTTTTCCAGTTCATCTTTATTAGTTTAGAAGATGCAGAAAGAGCATAAAAATATACAGCCCTTAGGCCACCATCATATTACTCTACTGCAGGACAACACCTCTAATCTACAGTTACATTCTTTCCTGATGAGCCCCAGTGTTCTTCAGAATGGCTTTCAAATTGGCTGCCGTGCCTTGATTATTCATGATAACTGACACAACTGTGTTCTTTCTGTGTGGAATGGGGAGACTAAACTGGGGCTGGTAGTCAGCATTTGTGGGTTTGAGAACGAATTCTTCAGCACATTAGGCAACTCAGCTTAATCTCAATTTCTTCTGCAAAACAATACTATAAATGTCAACTTCGAGACTTCATGGAAGGATAAATGTGTGAAAAGGCACCACTCCAGGCACACAGGAGGTGCTCAGTAGATAAGTGTAGTGAAATCAATAGCACTTTGACTTGTGTAAGTCTTTCTGACTCTTCCTTCCATTCATCTTTTCTGTCCCAATGAGAAATAACAGTGGTTCCTTTGGTTAACAGTGTTACTGACATTCTTTCATTTATAGGAAAAAACTAGCATCTATTTCCTACTCTTTTAGCCTTCATCATTAAGTGCAGACATAGCCTTGACTCTGAACTGACCTAATACTACCACAAGACCCAGAGTGGCTCATTACTGTATGTCCACATCATTATGTTAGCTTGCTGTTAAAGCTATATATATATTCCAATGAGTTTTAATGTATACCATGTCTTTAAAGTGGATATTTTGCTAGGAGGGACATCTCTATGTATGTAAGAATGCCCAGTAACTTTCTTGACCTCCTCTTACTATCATCCAGGAGCATTTTCCCAGTTGTGATGAGCTAAGCCCCCAAAGACAACGCAAAATATTTCCCAGTAGATGGAGGCAGGCATAAATAATCCACCACTGAGAAACTGCTCTAGTTTACTACTTTGAAGTCATCTTACCTAGCTAAGAGATTACTGATGAATAATATTCATGCTCTGATAACTCCTCAATTAAGAAACTATCAATGGATATCCATTTAGTAGATAGGTTTCTACTTTTGCCTATATGCCAAGTTCATCAATAATTGTCTATAATTACCCTTTTTTGGAGCAGGGATTTTCAAAGTTTAATGTGCTGATGAATCACCAGAATATCTATTTTGAGTAGAAATTTTTATTTAATGGATCTGTGTGGGGCCCATGACTTTGGTTCTCTAACCAGGTCCACACAATGTTTATGCTACTGGCCTACAGAGCATTCTGAATTGTAATGCTTTAATATAATATAACTTAGTGCTTCAGTATCTGCTAAGGGCTTGTGAAGAGCCAGACTTTGCTAAAGTGGAGCTCACAGACTAGGCAGAGAAAATGATAACGACATAGCTATAAAAAATGTCAGTGCTTGATACTTTGGGAACAGAGACAAAACTTTAGGGAGATGCAAGTAGGAGAGAACTTCATTTTGCCTGGGGCTGGTGAGTGAGAGGTAAACAAGTGACAAATGATGATGAAACAGAGTGTTAATGAGGAAGTGGTCCTTGGTTTGGATCTGGAGAATAGATGGGCAATCTACTAAGGAAAGAGGCAAGGGAAACGTCTTTCCAGTGAAGATAAGTATATACAAAAAAGAGAAATAAAAGCTTACAAGGCATTGAAAGAACTGGGTTCAGCATAGTTGGACCCTTGACAAGGCCTCAAGCGGGTCCCAGGAAGTCACCTTTGATTTCCAAATGTCTCTTCTATCATACCAAGCTTTTGAGGTTACCTAGGTTAGGCTGAGAGGATAGCAGATGAGTTGCAGAGTAGGAAATCAACATGACTTGAATGATCATGCTGTTTTCAGCATAGCCACCAGAGCTGGGCAGAGGTAGGAATCAAGAAAGAAGAGGAGAGTATAGGCTGAGGTGAACTGGGGCTTACTCACAGCAGCCTCTGAGCTGGTGGTGGGCATCTCTTGCCAATACTTGTCACTAGAGCTATGTGGAATGTACATAATGAACACCGTGTATATGACCCAAGTGCTTCTCAAGATCCAGATGTTAAACACTGGGACATCTATTGGAGAAATTATTTTGGCCACTCCACGTAGTTAAAAGAATATTTATTTAATGGCGTAACTCACAAATTAAGTGAAAGGTAGGTCGCAGGGTCTGGGGAAGGTGTATTGCAATCCAGCGGTGTTCTCCGGAGCTCTGCACAGTCCACCTTCACCCTTCAGCATCCCGGCACAGAGAGAGTGCACAGAGAGAGCGCACAGAGAGAGTGCTGGCCCATCCAGCTCTCAGGTCTCCAGGTGCCTCCCCTCGCTCCACCTAGTAGGCGTGACAGTTGCCAGAGTCTCAATGGGGGTTGGAACTTCCAGATCCAAGCTGGAATGGCTACCCACTACAGACATCACTTGGTGGAACACAGGTGTTACCATCACCTGCAAGTGCACTTATCAAATGCATCAGAATGAAGAATGAGAAGTGATCACAAATAATAATAGTAACATTCCTTTATTACCTGTAGTACAATTGAACAAAAACATTTACTTATCTGGTACGTATTATCACAGGCCTACTGGATGTCTGTCACTGTTCCAAACACCTGTCCGTATTGAGCCTGCCTTCCAGTAATATAGTCCTTTAGCCTAGGCAGGAAAGTTGTGGGTAATGGGACATGCTTAATTTAGGGTAGGATATGAATGTGATCAAGATTGAGTGTCTCTGTTATAAATGTACAGCCATATTTTATGCTATACCTTCTAAAACATTTCATATACTATTCTAATTAAATATTTATAGTAGGTTTATGAGACAGATGGGAAAGTTAGCTATTTCCAAGATGGGAAAAACTAGGCCAGGGTCAGATGTCTGAAAATATTCAAGGTCCCTGAACAGGTTGATATCAGAGACAAGATTTGAACCATGGATTTCTAATAGCCTCTAGCCACAGTGCCTGCCCACTTTCTGCTCAGTCACTGTTTTATAGCAGATCATCAGAAATGATGCGAACAGGAATGGAAACTTTCCCTTGCATGCTAATGCCATTTTCGCCCTCACAGTGCTTCCCTAACTGTGATCTCAGTTACTGTTCACAGCCCTAGGTGCTACTCCAGGGTGCTCATTTAGGCTCGTTGCTAGGTGCAGATGAGCTGAGGAGTCATAGGCTCTCTGCTCCTAGATGCACTGCAAACTGTGGTTGCTCTGATCATTCTGTCTGCTGCTGCTCTCAGATTCAAGAAGCTCTCATTCTTGTTTCTTTGAATGCTGCCTTTCTTATGTCTGTCTGTGTTCTAAGGACACAGCAATACTTTAGGGAGTTACTAAATAATAACAATGAAAAAAGTAAAAACAAGTAGAATAAAATAGATAGTTGAATGCTACATACAGTGTCATTTAAAATATCCTTGAAATAGAAAGTGTTCCAAATTGGTACAAAACAATGTTATATTATTATAAACATCCAGTTTATAATATTTACTATAGTATCAAAAAGAGGGCAATCTAATGTTTAATGGAATAGATTTAGAATAGGAAGGTCCAATTGCTTTAAGCTTAAAGGTTATCAAAATCAAATATGTCCCATGTCTGATTTTATTAAAGGTCTTTGTCTAGGTAATGTGGTGAACATCCACATAGAAAAGGAACTTTTTCCCAAGTGGCTTATGGCACTAACTTTCATATAAGAATGCAGCTACTTTCATATAAGAAGCTTGCTTTCGTTTTCTTTTGTAAAAGCACTTTTTTTTGCGTGCACATGAGTATATGTCTGAATATATATTTATATATGAGACTATATATATAGATATGAGTGTGTCTAAAGCAGCTTACAGTAGTGTTGCTTGGCTGAGTAGGAGGTGATACAGGACTGTGCTATTAGTGAGCTGGAGGTGGGAGGTGGCTATGGCTGATGGGCAGGAGTGTGAGGTAATCGCAGGGTAATACTGTCTGCAGGTATTTTTAGATGACACCAGAATGAAAAGATGTTGGGTAGTGGTGATGGTCTTTCCTCTTCTAGAACACAGTGATGAAACATGCGGAATAGACAATAAGTGCTGTGAATTTGGAGCAGACCTTTTTGCCCATTTAGACTAGAGCAATGGATGTCAGAGGCATCACTAATTGTATTAGGGGAAAGTAGGATTTTAATCTTTTTTGGCATTCACTGTACAAGTAGGGGCTATGTCCTCAGAATTTTGTGTTTCCCTTGATAATTCACTGTGAATGAACTCATATTTTTGTTTTGATTTTCCTCCAGTTTTTAAAATAAATACTGACTTGGATTATTTCTTGGGACAGTGTTTCTTGTTGACAAAGCTAGCCATCTCTTGCCTTGAGTGTCATGTCTTTCATTTATCCTCAACCTCCTTGCTTTCCCTGGGGCTTTGAAAAGCACATGCATTACAGCATTCTGGAATTTGATACACTTTTCGGGATTTTAGTTTAATACCATGTTTTCTTTTTGAGAAATATAGCAACTCTAATCAAATAAGAATAGGAAGATGAAAATGTTCTAGAAGCTATGAAATTTTTATAAAGTTACTGTCATTTTTGTAATTCTGAATGTCACATTATTTAAGATCAAAACCTAATTTTCTCCATTTCATATCCAAATATTTTCCATGCCTTAGTCATTATATCAAACATCTACCAGTCATATGACACTGTCTTAAAATAGAAATCTACATTTAATGGAGGATGTTTTCAAGGACCTATATCCCTGAGATGAATAAGATATTTATTGGTATAATCTAATTCTAATTATTCCAGCTCATATTTACCAATCTGTTCAGAGATGAGTAAGACCAAGTCTCTTGAATTTCTTTGGAAAGTTGATATAAAATACAGAATTTGAAAGCACCTTCCTATTCTCTTTCAATATGAGGTTATTTTAATGTATTCTTAGAAAATTTACCAAATTATAGTAGAATGGCACTTTATAGAGTAAGTTACTCAGTTTGGTGTGGTGGTGCATACCTGTCTTCCCAGCATTTGGGAGGAAGAGACATGAAGAATGAGGATACCAAGTTCAAATCCAGACTAGTTTAAACAGTTACTTCCATACCATCAGGAACTATATAGTGAGACCCAGTCAAACAAGACAAAACAACCCACTAATACCCCTTTTCAAACTTAGAAATGATAAAGTTCTTCAAGGAAAAGGGAACTTTGCTTCTCCCTCTGGCAATTTTAGAGAAACATTTTGATATGTATTTTACAGTGTCAGACTGTGGCTTCTCAATCATTTTCATAAACGTTTGAGAAGATGTTTGCTACCTTTCTTCTATTAGTCAAACAGGCTGGAAGGATAGAGTCCATACTCTGAAAAATTGTATTTTGAGGCCATTTTCCGTGTTCCCATCTTTTCTCACCTTGTTGATTTAAGTTGTTAATAGAAAATTTTCATATGACTCCAAACCAAATGTTCTTTATTTTACGAGAGAATCATATTTGGGGTTGGTGTTTAATTAGATATGGCAAGGGAACACAAGAGGTAAGACTTCAGCCAGCTAAACTGGATCTGAGTTCTGACTACTCTTTATTGCATAGTCCATCTTTGTCTGTTACTTCAAAATTCTCAGCCCTTTTTCTTTGTTCTTAAAAGAAATTGGATGCTAGAAACTCACAGAGTTATGATAAAAATGGATCTGCCATATGAAGCAGCTATTTCCCAACTCGGGCGTACATCTAAAGGAATGAAACCAGCAGAGTGAACAAGACGCGTGGCCATATTTAAATGCAGAACTTGACATAACTGTTGAGATGTGGATCCAACCGAGGTGGCCACAAGCTGATGAACTGATAAAGAAGATGTTGTATCTATATACAGCAGAATATCATTCAGGCATAAAAAACAATGAAATGCTGTCACAATTACATTAAAATACAGCTGAAGGACATTATGTTAAGTGAAATAAGCCAGACACAGAAAGACTAGGACTTCATGCTTTCACTCATATCTGAAAGCAGCAAACATCATATCTGACTGTCAAATAGCCATTACAAGGAAGTTATGTGGGGTGGATAAAAGGAGGTTGAGTTTGATCAGTGCACACTTTATGTATGTTTTGAGATATCATAGTGACTGCCACTAGTATGATCAACTAAAACACTTTAACTAAAAAATAAAATAATATATAATAAGACTGAGATAGCTCAGTCAGTAAAGTTTCTGCCTTGCAAGCATGGAAATCTGAGCATGACCCTAAGAACACAGGTTAAAACAAAAGGATCCAACAGAGTGATATGTTCTTATAATCCCAGCACTGAAGAGGAAATGACAGTCAGATCTCCAGGGCACTTTGGCCAGCAATCCTAGCTTTCTTGGTGAGTTTCAGGTGAGTGAAACTTGAGTGAAACTCAAGAAACAAAACAAAACAAAAGTTTAAAACCCCAAAACAACAACAACAAACAGCATGGGTGGTGCTTGAGTAATGACATCTGAGATTATTCTCTGATTTCCATATGCACATGCACACAAGTGTGTGTCTGCACACACATGAACACACTTGTATGAAATAAAAGTGCAATATTAAAAATTTTAATATGATAATATAAAAACAGCTTGGTAAACTGACAACTTGGTGTGAATGTTAGTTAGCATTGTCATTATTTGGTGACGTAGACTGTTTACACAATTGAGAATTACTAGGGCATCTGATCATAAATTTAGCATCAGCCAAATGCTTTTCTTTTTTTTTTTTTTTTTTTTTTTTTTTTTTTTTTTTTTTTTTTTTTTTTTTTTTTTTTTGGTTTTTCGAGACAGGGTTTCTCTGTGTAGCTTTGCGCCTTTCCTGGAACTCACTTGGTAGCCCAGGCTGGCCTCGAACTCACAAAGATCCGCCTGCCTCTGCCTCCCGAGTGCTGGGATTAAAGGCGTGCGCCACCACCGCCCGGCCAGCCAAATGCTTTTCTAAGACATCTGACATTTAAGAAACAACGACAATTCATCTGTGGAACTAGAGACTACTCTGTCATTGTGTTAAGGCAAGCAAAGTGCTAGGATGATATTTATTTAGATTATTCCACAGGAATACCCTGTGTGACTCTTAGTTTATGATATTTACTGTTTTGTATAGATTTAATGTACTTTTTAAAACAGACTTCCCTTCTCCCTCCCTCCCTCTCTTCCTCCCCCTTGCCCTCCCTCCCTCCCTCTCGACTCCCTCTCTTCCTTCCTTTCTTTTCTTTTTCAAAAACTGGTTTAGTCTACTTTACTAGTTTCACAACTATTTCTTCCTTGATTATAATTCCAAGGAATATTTTGGCTCTGCCTAGATTTAAATCCTTTCTTCAGATAAGAATTTTAATTTATCAAGTTAGCAGATCATGTATGTGTGCATATACAGGTGTACTTATGTATTTGTAGACCAGAGGCTGACACGTAGTACCTTTCTATTACACTCCAGCATATTTATTTAAGACAAAGTTACTCACTGAACCTGGGGTTTTCTGTTTTATTACTAGACAGGCTAGCCAGAGAGGAAGCCCTTGGCATCTCCCTGTCCCCATCTCTACTCACATTGCTAAAGTTGGAGATGCATTCTGCAATACCCAGTCTTCATACCAACTATCAGTTGAACTGAGGTCCCCATGCTTATGAAACTATCATTTTATTCACTGAACCATCTCTCCAGACCTACCTTATTTTTAAGGTGAAATTTTATGGAAGTTATCAGAATTTTTTGCACAATCTAATCATTTAGGTTCATAGAACTACCTTTGCCTTGAAAGAGCCCTTAATTGAAAGGACCTCTAATTTGTTTTTTAGTACATTCTGTACTAGCTAGTATGTTCTGTTTTGGATGCAATAGGGGTATAAATGGTAAATAAATAAACAACTGTACTCAGGGTAAGGATGTTGCATGATTCAGGTTTCCTATGTCTTAGTGAATGATCACACACTGTGAATTCAATTCACCATCCCTTCAGGACTCAACCTGATGCAGAGAAAATTGAACACATTGTGCTGTGAGTAGTTTTACAATAAAGTTTTACTACCTAAAATGATTTCCTGCATTCCATGGAAATTTTGCATTGGAGTCCTTTCATTTCTTTTTATCTGTTGTTCCCTATACCTGTAACTTTTAATTAGCACAGATATTTGCTTTTGCTTTAGACTCCCAACAGAAAATTCACATTGAATGTCTTCTGCCACTATTCAAAAGAGGACAGACTTGTGGCTCCACCCTGGTGCTTCTAGGAGGTTCTTGAAGTCTAGCAACCCTATGGGGGAGTCTGCATAGGAGGGAGTCAAATCAGAGCTGGGTTTATCTACTGTCCTCTGCAGAGTCAACTTCTTCAGCTGGACTTTCATGTCTGACTAATAATCTCCCAAGGCCACACTCTTTTAACTGCTTGTGTTTTAAGTGTGATGAAAGAGAAACTGATCCACGTGACTATACCTTAGGTTTATATCTTACTGAGACCAATTTGTCAACTTTTAAATTTACTTTTCTTGTGATAAGTGATTCAAGGTCCATTTAAGCCCTACTTTTAAAATAAGCTATAATCCACCTGAAGTTTAAAAGCAATAAAAATACAGCTTTGTATTTTACAAATCTAAGAAAAAGTTTATTTCATTTAGTTCACTGAATATTTCAAAGACATGTATTAGAATCCTGGCGTACAAAAGTATACTATTGATGATTTTTACCTTGCAAAACTTATGATTCCTGTACAATTATTATCAAGCTCACCCTTGCCACATAATATGTCCCCAGAAAATGCTTATATTTTTTCATAATTTATAATTCTGTAATATTAGGTAATTATGTTTGTATACATATTGGGCTAACATAGTTACAGTACTCTACATAAAGGGAATAGGAACCATTTTCCCTATGTTTATTGTCTTCATGTATCTGTTAAGAATTTCTGTAATTCATGGGGACCTGCACATAACTTTAGAGTATTAATCCCAACTGAGAAATAACCACACCATTCCGTCAGTACTATTCTTTTGGATTTCCATAGCAAAGTGAATGGGATAAAGGTCATTTTGACAGACAGTCTCTTCTACAGCATTGGCAATCTTCTGAAAAATGCATACTTCTGAACAGTCCTGTCTCAAACAGTTATTAATGGGAAATAGAATGCAGCACTTCAGAGTGACTCTTTGAAAATATGTGTCTCTTTGCTACTTAATTATAAGCAGAATTGGTATGAATTATGGTCAGGGAGGGTATGCACAAAAGGATGTTGCTAAAAATGTGCAAGGAATGTTTATTAATACCTATCATTTGTGAGGAAAATTTATTTGGAATAAAATTAATTAGAATCACAGAGAAATTAATTTTAAAAGATATCACAGAGTAGATGCTGGAAGTACTCCAGACCTTTCTAGATTCCATGCAAAGCTTAGTGAAAGTTAATAATGGAAAGAACCGAGCCGGGCGTTGGTGGCGCACGCCTTTAATCCCAGCACTCGGGAGGCAGAGCCAGGCGGATCTCTGTGAGTTCGAGGCCAGCCTGGACTACCAAGTGAGTCCCAGGAAAGGCGCAAAGCTACACAGAGAAACCCTGTCTCGAAAAACCAAAAAAAAAAAAAATAATAATGGAAAGAACCAGTTAAAAATGCTTTGGGTTAGTGGTATAAGTTTGTTTAATTAAGTGAACCTAAAGGGCTGAGAATTCTGTTTTGGTCACACAGGCAGTTTCTGCATAAGTTTTGTTGAGACAGCATCCTCTATGGGGTAGCTTCTGGATTGTTTTTCCTCCATCTGGGTACCATCATCATTACTATGAGTTAAGCAGTATTTTATCCATTTCATATGTCAACATGATAATTGTTTGAATGGCAGTAAATCCAGGACTTATAGGGACATCATAATAGACTACAAATGAATACTTACACAATACAATTAACTAAAAGTTATGTGCAACAATTATGGAAACCATACAGAACTTTCTTCTGTGAGCTGCAGACATGTTTTTGCCTTCTCATACTGGATCCCTAACCTTTACTTATAGAAATAGTCTATTATTTTCTTTTGTAATTATTCAAAGCTGACTTTTGTTTAATTAAATCTTGTTATTCTGTGCTGAACATTGCTTGTCTTGTCCATTTCTTAGTCATATGATGCACTTTTAATGTCTGAGGTTCTCTTTATGTGCAAACTGGGAGTTCTTTCAACACTTAAATCATCTGAGTTTTTTGAGAATGAATGAATGAATTCTTACATAGGTTTAGAACATATTATACATTTAATAAGTGTAAATTATTATCAGGCAAAAAAGTGTTCTAAGCTCCAAGTGTCCTTTTCCAAATTCCTGCCATTTGTTGTTATTGGCCACAAAAATGATTTGAGCAATGTAGTGGCTTCATCTTTTATGATTTCATCAGACCATTGATGTTGTTCTATGAGCTATTATATGTACCCCTACTCTGGTCAAAGGCCATCTTCAGGTTACTTAATTCTCTGCATAGTTTGTCATAAACTTGTGAGTTCTTTTGAATTAATAAAGTTCTATGTTCTATGACAAGTTAGTATTTTCTAAGGAAGGTAGGTGTTTTAATCATTCTGAAAAATTCTAATTGAACCCTATAATCTGAAAGGACAGCCCTACATAGGCAGATTGACCTTTAAGTTGATATTTTATTCAAGTTGTAGGCATTGACACTTGGTGTACAGTACTACTCAATAGAGGTATTGAATATTCCTTTGTGTGTAGTAGTTTTGTATTTGAGACACACTTTCTGTAATAGTTAACTTAGACAACAAAATGCCTGCCTACTACTCTTGCTCCACATTCTTGAGAATGTGTTCTAACTCAAACTACCTTGGATTACTTTATCTCTCCTAGCATAAAGTTGAACTAATCCTTTCAAGTGTTCTTGTTTGTAGTAGGTACAGAAAGTGATGGCAGAGGCAGGTTACATTAAAATATTTAAGAACTCCAAATCTCTGTCTCCTTCTGTAATTTCTGGGAACATTGATTTACTTTGTATATGTGTACAAGTAAAATATTGTTTCTGGTGGTAATGAACTCATTTCTCCCTATACCAATAATAATTGGATTTTTTTCCCTTATTTTATGTGAGACCATTCAAGAAAAATGGTGAGTATTTGGGTTGAAGTCCATCTTTGAGTAAATTGAGACTATCAAATAAACTAAAATTTTATTTCTGAAAACAAATCTAAGAAGCAAATTCATAAGGGATAGCAAATTCTCCTGGGCCAGATGCCCACTGGTGTCATTTGGAGCATACAATGTTCAGAGGTTTTAAAGTGGAAGTCTCTATGAAGACTGGAGTAATTCCCATTGGAGTTGATGTTAGCCCTGTACAGAGCCAAGAGATACAACACAGTCCATTGTTGGTGTGTTCTTTCTGATAGATAGACAGAATCTCATTCACAAATTTCATTAGGACATGTTTTCGCTTGCCGTGGTATTACTATGATTCCTACAGGCTGACATACTTAGAGTGTTCAGATACTCCCATACTTTATTGAATGGTCCTTGGAGGCAATGGCTTGAATCTCTCTGAACTCACACCTGTGTCTTCATCCTTAAATTAAGCTTTCTTACATTTGAACTTTGCCTAAAACTTTCCTCTTATAAGTTTTCTAGAGAGGCTGAGAATTTTCAAACTCATCAAATCCTGGTTCACTTTAAATTAATTAATTAATTGCTTTTGTGTAAATGTGCACATGAGTTCTGATGCAGACATCCCACAGTGTATATGATGTTGAGAGGACAACAGTCAGAAACAGTTCTCACGTTTCCATCTTGTTGAGAAGGAGCTTATGGTAGGCTCACTGGCCTGAAGAACTGCTGGCTCACTCTTCTGTCTCTGTCTCCCATCTTGGGGCACGAGTATTAGATTACAGGTGGGTTTTTACATTGGTTCTAGGGATCCAATTCATGTCACCAGGTTTGATAGCTGGTACTTTTACACTTCTGTGGCCCCCCCCCTGCCCTGAGTCCTTCTAAAATACAGTTTTTCTCTTGCTTGCATCTTCCTATGAACACCAGAGATGATGGGACAGCATCTTCAGCTCTCTTTCTGGAAGCCTACTTTGTTAGACCACCCAAAGCAAGAGGCACATTTCCTACTTTCTAAGACACTAAATCATAACAACCATCACATCCCCCTTTGTTTTAGAGGTTTGAGTAGCATTTGTTTTACTTTTTCTGGAGCTGCACCTGTAGCCTCTTCAAAGGGTCTTTAGGTTCTCAAGTTTTCCCTTACACAGCTCTCAAACTGCATCCAGCTTCTTATGGCTGTCTATCTCAGTCACCCTCACAATTTTAGCTTTTGTTATGGAACTATCACATTTATATACCAAACTCTGTATTGTTTTTTATTTTTACATGATAAATAAATTACTTGAATAATAAACATCATGCTGTATCTCAAAGAGTATTTGTGGTTAAGGAATCCATAAGTAGTTGGATGCAGCTCAGTATCTTGTGAATTGAACTCAAGATGCTGGCACCCTCTGATTATTTGAAAGCTGCACGTAGCTGAAGAACTTGTTTATAAGCTAGCCTAATCATATGACTTGTGTGGTGATATATTGTGTCCCCCAATATATTGTGTACCCTAAGAAAACTTACCTGGGGTCAGAGAACAAAACAGCTACTAGATTAGACACAGAGGCCAGACAACGGTGGCACACACCTTTAATCCTAGCTTTCCAGAGGCAGAGATTTATCTGGATCTCTGTGAGTTCAAGGCCACAATAGGAACAGAGCCAGGTGTGGTGGCACATACCTTCAACCACAGGATTTGAGATCTCATGTGTTGCTTGGGAAAGACACATACATTTAATCCCAGGAAGTGATGGCAGGAAACAGAAAGCTATATAAGGTGTGAGGATCAGGAACTAGAGGTTTTTAAGCTTTTAGGCTTTTAGCAGTAGTTTAACTGAGATCCATTCAGGTGAGGACTCAGAAGCTTACAGTCTGAGGATTCGTAGAAATAGGATGGGATGAGGAGTTGTTGAGGTGGAGTTGGCTGTGGCTTGTTCTGCTTCTCTGATCTTTCAGAATTCACCCCAATGTCTGGCTCTGCATTTTTTTTTTATTAATGAGACCTTATAAGATTCATGTTACAGACTTGTTGATAGAAGCCTTGGTTTCTTACTACATAGATCCATCCTTGAGACTGCTTATGTCTGCTCATGACATAGAAGCTTATGTGCCTAAGGAGAGGTGGGTCAAGTAAGAGTGAAAGAGAAGTCATAACGTTGTTTAAGACTCAGTCTTTATAGTCAAGTGCTATCATTACGGCAATAAACATTGAGTACAAAGATCATTTCTGTTCATTGTGAGTGGTGAAGATAGTACTATAGAAGGTATGAATACAAGAAGTTTATGTTGAATAAAACAGGAAATATTCCAGATATTAGAAATAACAAAAAGCCATGGAATAGTGTGCCCAAAATATAAATAAAAAATAAACCAAGCCATGAAGTTTTACCAACGTGGTTGCCTGAATATGACCTGAAGAAGAACCATACCAAGACATGCTCTCATGGTTGCAGAAAAAGCTAAGAAATGACTTCAACCATAGACAAAGAGTTACAGACAACTAAGGAATGCTGAGAGTGGGAGAAATAGTCGTCCTTAGGGAAGAGTATATCTGATCATCTAATATCAAATGGTCATCCCTGGAAATATACATATAAGTACCATACATACCAAGCAGGTTGTATGTTCATACTTAGAAAAATGCACATGCACACATATACACACATATATTTAACAATAATTTTCTTTAAAAAGAGGCCTTCAGTTTGAAAGAAAGCAGAGGTCTACATGGGAGGATTTGGAGGGAGGAAAAGGAGAGAGAAAATTATGTAGTTATTCTATATTTTCAAAACAAATTTAATTCAAAAAAGTAAACCAAAACTATTCTTGTGCTACAGTAAATTTTAAGGTACCAGTGATATAACAACATGTTTTCAAACTTCTAACTTACTTAACATTGGACTCTTATAAGTTAGCAAGCATCAACTCCAACAAACCACAATTTCAGGGCCAGAGAGACAAAAGAAAGAAGTCAGATATTAAAGTAACTCGAGAAAGGTGAATTCACAGGAAGCTTGTCAAGTATGAGATGGAGACAAACAGAAACATCTTAATACTTCTGGAGAAGCTGCAGAGATGGAAGCTTAGAGAATACAACATTTAGGAGTTAGCCCCTCCTGACTTAGAGCAGAAGGAAAAGTCTACTTGGAGCTGGGTCATTAACAATGGAAGAGCTGGAACCAATGTCTAGAGACATAAAGCCATTAGCATCTCCCTGAGACTGAAAGAGAGAATGAGAGTTGACAGCAAATGGTCATGAAGAATCTTTTGGATGTGACTGATATTTTACAGAACCAGACTTAGATGACAGCTATGCATCTCTAGAAATTTACTGAGAATCTTCTCTCTATTTTTTTTTATTTTGAGATCTATTTTTATTATGTACATGGATATATTCACCTGCATGTATGCTATGTACCACATGCATGCCAGATGAGAAAATTTGATCCTCTGGAACTAGAATTATGGATGGTTGTTAGCCACCATGTGCATACTAGGAATCCAAACTGTGTGCTCTGTTAGAGCAATCATCTCTCTTAACCATTGAGCCATATTTCCTAAAAAGAGCTAGGGTTATACACAGATTTTTCTAATCTATACATGACTGCAGGATATTGGCAAAAGAAGACCCTGTTCCCTCCTCTCCAGTTGATATTATAACATTAAGGAGGAGCTAGTGATCCCCACTCCTTGCATTTATACCCTTATGTAATCTCTTCCTGTTGAGTGTGAGGAGGATATATGAGTTGCTTCTAAATAAAAAAGATGGCATGACTGATGGATGCTACACCCTCATGATTACCTTCTGTTAAAGAAGTCTTTTTTGTCTTATTCTCTCTCCCTGACTTGAAAGAAGGAAGCCCTAAGAGTCCTATAGGACATAATTTTGTCAGGAATATAAGGAATATCCCAGGTCAGAGAGCAGCCTGTGGAACTTGGGCAGAGGCTACTTCTTCTTTAGCTTTGCTTGTATTTCTGACTAGCAAACGGGAAGGAATCAACATGTTTTAAGAAATCAAGCTACAGATATGCACAGCAAAAATTTTAGATGGAGCTCAGTACACCACAGAAGAGGGAGAGGAAGGATTGTAGAGCCAGTGGGCTTGAGAACACTACAAGAACATGGCCCAAAGAATCAACTAAGCAGGACTCAGGCGATTATAGAGACTGAAGTGACAATTAATGAAATATGTATAGGTCTGAGGTAGGTCCTTTGCATATATGTTATGGTTATATAGCTTGGTGTTCTTGTGGGACTCTCAATAGTGGGAATGGGGATGTGTGTTTCTGACTCTTTTGCCTGAACTTGGGACCTTTTTCTTCCTACTAGGTTGCCACCTCCAGCCTTGATATGAGGGTTTGTGCCTGGTCTTTGTAACTTGTTATGCTTTCTATGGTTGATATGCCTGGGAGGCCAGGTCATTTGTGAAAGGAAATGAAGGATCCCCCAGTGGATCTGGAAGATAGGGGACATGTTAGGGGGACTGAGAGGTACTGGAGGGAGGGAAAGTTGTGGTTGGGATTTAATATATGACAGAAGAATTAAAAAAATCAAGCTATATTTGTGATAATGTTTTATAATACAGTAGGTAAAATAATAAGCCTTTCTTTCATAATAAAAATTAAAGTTTATTTTTTTATGTTTGGTGCTTGTGACATTATAATTTATGAACATATTGTGAGATTGAGTGGTGTGGTAGTTTGTAACTATATTTTCTTTAAAATTTTTTTTCATGCTCCTAGATAACTATAGTGGGATTTTACTGATTTATTTTCTATATGCTAATTACTGCTTCATATTCTAACTTGGTGTAAATGCATCATCCATTATCAATGTGGTTAAACACATCAAACAGATTATTAACTCAATTGTTGCTCTTGAGGAGTTTGATTTCCTTCCATTTATCCCACTTCACATCTTCCACATGAACTCTTCAATTAAAATCTTCTAAATTCTGACATTTAAGGACAATTCATCATGGTCATAGCTCTCATTTATTAATTATGTGGGATATATAATAGAAATATATATTAATAATATATAATCAATAATCAATTATATTAATTATATTTATTTATATATTAATTATATTTAATTAATTATATTAATTATATTATATTAATTAATCATATCAATATATAATAACATATTATATAATATAATCAAATATAATTAATTCAATTATATTATATCAATTAATTATATTAATATATAATAAATATTAAATATATTAATAATTAATATATTAATAATATATAATTAAATGGAGTCACTGTACAATGAGGAAAACAATATCTCAAGTAGATACCATATGCTACCAAATAAAATTCCCAGGAATGAGTTACATCTTTGTTAATCATTGACCAAAGGAGTCTATAGACCCTCCTCAAAGATTTTAGACTATTGCCAATTGTACTTGTTACCCTCTACAACTTGACAGTAAGATTCTATGGCTGAAGATACCACATACTTGTGGTACAGGACATGGTAAAATCTAGTTGATAATCAACTGGAAGTTTCATACCTATTGGCTACCATTCATAGTTCTAGAGGGTGCTTTACACACTACTGAGGGAGAAAAGGAATCACCGATCTCACTGAGCTATGAATCTCTGAGCTGCTATAGCAACTTTCCTACAAGATATGCCCACTCTTGCACCGGTGGCAAAAATGCTAGAGGAGCAGCCAACGACATTTTGATTGACTTTAAGACTCACTCCATAAGATGGAACCCATACACAATATTGATAATTAAGCCAAGAACCTAAAACTAGGTAAGTCATGGGCCCAGGAGAAACATATTCCTATTATTCTACTAAATGAACTTAATATTAAAATGACTTAGAGTGATATTGCAATACCTATAGATCAGTGCATTGCTTGTCCCTCATCATAGATGATGATTCTTACAGTAGATTCAAAACTGGAAAATGTGCAGAGAGTGAGAGAATTTGGAGTTATCAGCCCTCAATTGGAAATCCTTCCATACCCCTCCCCTCAAGGCTCAGGGATCTATTCAAAAGAGAAGGCAGAAAGATTCTAAGAGCCAAAGGTGATAGATGATTTTAAGCAAACAGCATTTTAGTGACAGAACAGGAGAGATATACATATGAACTCAAAGAGTCTGTAATAACATGCAAAAGACCTGCACAAACTCAAGCCAGACAAATCCTAGCTTGAAGGAGGGGAAGTAAGCTATTTGCAAAGGCTAGCTGCTGGGAGAGGGGAAATCAGTTTTCTTTAATGAAGTGTGTCTTGGTTAAGATTTCTATTACTGTGATTAAACATCACCACAGAAAGCAACTTGGGAAGTAAAGGGTTTATGTCATCTTATGGCTTGTAGTTAGTCCATTATCTACAGAAGTCAAGCTAGGAGCTTAAGGCAGGAACCTAGAGGCAGGAACTGATGCAGAGGCCTTGGAGTAGTGCTGGTCACTAGCTTTCTCCCCATGACTTTTTCAGTTTGATTTCCTATAGCACCCATGTCCACCAGCCCGAGCATGTCACAATCCACAGTGAGTTGGGTCCTCCTACATCAGTCGTCAATCAAGAATGGCTTTCCCACAGGCTGGTGTGGTGAGATCATTTTCTCAATTGAGGTTCTCTCTTCCTGAATGACTCTAATGTTTGTCAGGTTGCCATAAATCTAGCCATTGCTGAGTATATCAACCACACTCCCGGCCAGGCTCCATGCTCAGGAGTTTATAGCCAACAGAAGTTGGACTCTATGCTTTTGCATGACTTTTAATTTTTTCTTTTGGTTTAGCATTTTTTTAAGGGAGAGAAAGAACATGATATTCAGTGACTATGAGTGGGGAGGATCTGAGAATAGTTATGGGATGGGAAAGAATATGATACAATATACTTTATGAGATTCTCAATGGATGGAAAAGAAATGTTTAATGAAGGAACATTCAGTACTGGGTCATCTATGTTTCCCCTCTCATCCCTCTTTTTCTCTGCTCCTTTCCCTTTCTCTTCCCTTTCTCTTCCCTTTCCCTTCCTTCTCTTCTCTTCTTTCTCCTTCCTCCTTCTGGTCTTCTTCCTTGCTACCTTCTCCTTCACTAGGGAGACCCCCCGAGTTCTACTTTTGTTTTTAAGTTTTTTTCCTACCTTCACATTGACTTCATTCTTATTACAATATTCTGAATTTGAAGAATGCAAATTAATATTATTTCTATTTTACTTTTTTTTGGTTTCAGTATTTCAGGACCTGTTGACTCAGTGAACATTACAGATTCCAAAGTGTTGCTTTTTCTTTCTCTTTCATGTTTTCTTTTTTGTGTGAGGTTAGCCTCTTTTTTAAAAAAAATTTTTTTACCATCATTTGAATATATTTTCAGGCAAAGAGGAGCATAAACTCTGCTCATCCAAATACTTTAACCAGTATCTGACCTCTCAACATTGCATATTTTGTTCTTTTCTAATAATAGCGCTGTGGGGTAAGTAGGGCAGATATCATTCTTTCTCTTACTGACAAAATAGCTTAAGTGACTTCTTTAGGATTATGATTCAGGTCAGAGACTATTTAAGTTGCAGCAATCATATTTTTTTCGTATCTATCTCATTTTGTTTACTATTACGAATAAGCTTAAAGGTGAGTAAATGTGGAAGTGATCTACTGAAATGTTTCCTAAAATGCCAGCCACGGAACTCTAGTCTCGGGAGCTCTGCACAAACAGGATTTCTTAATCAACCATGTTTGAGAAACACTCCATACTAATGGATTTATTTTAATTCTGTGACACCATGAGTGACTGGAAATGATCCTTAAAATTTAATGACAAGGTAGGTTTTGTGGCATTATTGGTAAAGCAAGGCTGTTAAGCATTACATTAGAAGACACATATAGAATCTGCAAAAGGTAAAATTCTTTTTACAAGCATGTCTAATTACTGGGCAAATGCAAATAGCTCTCTTCTCCATGGTCTTTTATGAACTAAGATTCTGAGCAGTGATAAAGATTATTAAGAATAATTATCTCTCATAGGATTATTAATATAGTTTAATGATATTCCAAGTAGTTTGTTTATTTACCTAATAGCCACTCACTGAACATCTGCTATTTATATAGCACAATGCTGCATGTTAGAGACGAACATGATGATAAATGATTGCAGCCTCTCATGGAATCTGAGGTAGATAAGTGTTTAAAAGAAGCCTTACCCTAATCTGATAAATTAGTCAAGTTTACTCTATGGAGCTGACATTCAAATTAAAACCAGATGGAGAAATATGAGTTACTTAGCTCTCAGGGAGTTGTGGGGTTGGAGCAGAGAGAAAGCACAGAACATTCCACAAATTGGTATTATTTCAGAGTCCACACTGAATTATGGCAACCTAGTCCAACTTCCCTGATGAGGAAGAGCGTCTAGAGCCGTCGGAAACAAAGAATACCAATATTAAATGTAGTCTTAGTCATCAAGTTAATTCCATAAACAGCATAAAAATGACCACATCCTAAAGAAATGGCCTCTGAATTGTGAATCTTGTAAGTGGTAAGGAACTATTTCTTACAGACTAAGAGTGATCTGCACAATCTCTCCTTTTGAGGCACATAAAAAAATTTTAAAGACAAATGCCAAACATAGGTTATTTTCGGCTTGTAACCTTTACATAATTTTTCATTTTTTTGTGTGTTTGTAGGTGTGGGTATATGTGGATGTATTATATGTGGTTGTGAAGATATGCATGTATGCACAAGTATGTGGAGGCCAAAGATAAATATCAAGTTTCTTTATTGTTTTTCACTGTTGTTTTTAAGACAGAACCTCTAAGTGAAGCTGGAACTCAGGAATGTGATTAGGATGATTAGCCAATGAACTCCAGGGATCTGTCTGTCTTGGCCACACTCTCAAGTTGACTAGGGTTTACACGCACACCACCACTTTCAGCTTATAGTAAATATATTTGATGCATACACAATACGTTATGAATATAAACAATGGTTATGGTATCATCTAGAAACATCTAGTTTTGACTCCTGTGAATGTGAGACCCAGACCAAACTCCTCTGTTGAGCCCCATCCCCTTTGTCTCCACATTTTGAACTTCGGAGAAACTCACAAATTAACTTTCCACAATTTGACTTGTAGCATAATGTTCAGGCTGTCTTCTGAAAACATGAAGCAAGTTCTTTCCAGTCCTTTAAATACTTTCCACACTGTTATGGGTCACTAGAAGCTGATAAATTTTCAGTAGCTTCCAGATTTCTCAGATATCATACTTTCATGGACTATTTTACTTATTTACCTCCAAGTGTTGCTTGAAAAAATAAAAGAATTGTGCACATCTGACTCTAGGAAGCACACTTATCAATGAAAGGGCATGGTAACTCACTTAAATGCCAAGTCCTCACTGATCCATTCCAGACACCTTTGACTCACTTCATATTGACAGAGAATTTTCCCCACTAAGGCTCTATCCTGTCATCACCTTACACTAATATGTTCTTGCCCTGGTTGGATTGGATTATTTCAATGAAACAAAATTTGTTTTGTATATTACTCAAAACATGTGTCTCTGAATCTGCATTTCAGCTGGTATGACACACCCACAAACCATACACATGCTATTCTTTAAGTCTTGGAATGTATTTTTGTTTGTTTTGTTTTTGCTTTCTTCTGGCTCCAAGTGCTTTGGTTTGAGTCTTATTCATTAGATTGCTTTATTAGTGACATCACAAAAGGAATTTTCTACTTTGTTTTGACTTCTTAGAACATCTTTTTTTTTGCTGGACTGTCCTTTGTAAGTACATTATGTGCATAAGGTCTATTTTTGACAGCCAATGAAAATAAAATGAAAAGCATAAGTACTTGGGAATGTTAATTTCTATTTATTTTAGAGTTTTCCATCATAACTACTTTCTGAGATATTTTCAACCTAGAATATATAATTCTTAAGTAATATAAATAAAGATTCCATTAAGGGAAAAATTTCCATGAAAACTTCTACAAGGAAGTTCAGGTCAAAATCTTGGCTTCTGAAGATCCTAGAAAGGATCAGGGGCCCAGATTCAGCAAGTGGTTTTCTGGTGATAAACTTGGTAAACTCTTGGATAATTGCTCTCAAATCTTCCTTTTGTCATACATCTTCCACTGAAGTGGGCAGAGTATCATTCTTTGCTTGGTTGTGTCAAAATACTTTTTTGACCAATGGGACGGTCACAGATGTCATGAGAGCAATGATTTCACACTTCATTTGCTGAATAGCTTAGGCTATGTGCTTTGATTATCTACTGAGAGGAGAACATCTTTTTCTCAGAGAGACTTATGCCCTACAACAACTGGTAATGGAGTCTCATGGCTTTGAGTAGTCTATAGACATGTTAGTGAGGAAATAACCTTTGTTAAGTGTATATTATATCCACAGTCATTACGATTTAATAGTTTTTTTTATTAACCAGCTTCATCATGGCAAGAGCTCCACTGATAAGAATTCATTATGTTATTGGAATACTGGTTGCTCTCATGATATCATCCTTATTACTATACCTAGACAGTTGTCTGTTATGGTTTAAATTGTGTATCCCCCCCAAAGGTAAACAGAACTTCTAACACCAGGTGCTTTGAATGTATTTTTATTTGAAAGTAAAATACAGATGTAATGAAGTTAACATGAAGCCATACAATGAGAAAGGGCCCTAATCCAATATGATTAATGTCCTCATAAGAAAAATAGGAACATAGAGAAAATATAACACTTAACAACAAAGGCAGAGAACACTGAGATCAAACTGCTAACCGAGGAATGGCATCAGCACTGCTGAGCATAGCTAGACGCTGGGAAGAGACGAAGAGGGATCCCACCTAGGGCTTCAGAGGGAGGATAGCCAGAAGTATGAGATAATAATTTCCATTGTTTTACTATGCCTGATTTTCATATTTTTGTCCTAGTAGCCTTGGGAAATGAATATAACTTCTTTGATGACTCGATGAAAAATTCCTTCTCTCATCATTAAATACTTTATTGTACTATGGTACCTGGGCCTGTTATCATAGTCACTTTGTGTCTCCTCCTCTTCTATACTTCCACAAGGTTTTGCAGAACTTTTTAAGAAGTCACAGCATATTGGGAGTGCCTGGGTGTGAACAGGTTCTTATGTGAGTCTCCTTGACAAAGCAGCAAATTTCAACTGAGAGGGTATGAAATAAAGATTTTATACTTATTGTTTTGTGATTCCATATAATTAGTTCATCCTTTGAGAAATTCAACATCATTATATATATCATATGCACAAATCTACCTAATACAATTTTGTGAAGATTAAGTTAATGAATGGACCTTAACAAATTTCGTGAATAACCACATGGCAATGCAACGTTGAGTTGTTCTCTGTCCACATGAACTTGTTTGCACTTTGACATCCCATTAGAAAGTGAGCACTGAATTCAGGTGTGACATAGCAGGTGCAGTGCAAACTGGTCGTGGAACTTCCAGTTGTGGCTCTGTGTCATCGTAGAGGATTAACCAGATGTGGAGTGGAGAATAACTCCATGTGGAAGGTCTTGCAGCCAAGGCAATGGCAGCACTCTCTTATGAGATGATTTCAAGTCCATCTGATGAAACATTACTATGTGAAGATCCAGGAGAAACAAGGCTTTGTTTCAGTCCTGGGATCTGACAAGAAGTAAGGAGACGACACTAAGTGAAGTGAGCTCAGATCATTGTATTATGTGGCACTTGAGAGTCAGGTAGGGACCGATCTTCAGGCTTAGCTGGATTTGAACTTTTATTTAAATACTCAGAAACAATTGGAGGATTTTATTTAAAGGGGCAACTTGAAAGTTCAATACAAATGCTTTAGCATCTATTCTGTACTGATTAGTCATGGGGTGGAAGAAAAAGCAGGAAGAAGCTGTTAGACTGGAGATCATGGCAGGTATATGGGTGAGAAGCAGGTGACCAGCAGAGAAGAGGGTGATAATGATGACAATTTCAGTATAGATGTTTTCAAAATAGAACCAACAACTCTTTCTGTTTCTTAAAAGGGGTTGGGAGCTCAGGTTATGTACTTTATAAATATGACTATGGTGGTTCTTTTTATATTAGCATTTTTATTTTTTAAATGAAAATATAAGTATATCACTTCCCTTCTCCCATTTCCCCCTCCAAGCCCTCCTATGTACCCTACTTGTTCTTTCTACAGTGCATGACCTCCAGTAGACCAACTCTCCTCTGAGGCACTTTGGCTGCTGCCCCTAATTTATCTTCCCCTTTGTCATCTAGAGCAGTCAGGGTCCCCAAACCTCTAACAGTAGTTAGGTTCATTGAACAGCTAGCCAGAGCCCTCAGCTATACCTTTCCCACCATGGTAGAAAGTATATGCTAGGAGAAAGCTATCCTTCTTAAAACTGTTTCTTGTCAAGTATTTTGTTGAAGAAATAAGGAAAACAAATTGTGTAATTGTTACTTGTTTTCTTGGTGATAGCTATTCTGATTGGCATAAGATGGAATTTTATTTAGAGCAGATTTAATTTGCATTTGCTTGATCAGTGATCTAGCTTTGCAAATAGTTTATGGACACACATTATGCCCATTTGTTCACCTTCCTACTATCATTGGGAGTCCAGAAGTCATCACAGACACCATAAGTAAGAAAGATTCATTAGCTGGGTTCAGAGACTAGCGTGCCAGACTTGACCTAGAGTGAAGGGTAGTCCAAAAGAAGGACACTCCTTTCTTGCTGTGGATATTGTTCTATATAAATAAAACACTGGTGGCCAGTGACTAGGCAAGAAGTAGGTGGGACAAGGAGAGAGGAGAATTCTGGGAAGCGGAAGGCTGAGGGAGAGACACTGCAGCCACCACCAGGACAAGCAGCATGTGAAGACGCTGGGAAGCCACCAGCCACGTGGCAAGGTATAGATTTATAAAAATGGGTTAATTTAAGATAAAAGAACAGTTAGCAAGAAGCCTGCCATGGCCATACAGTTTATAAGTGATATAAGCATCTGAGTGATTATTTTATAAGTGGATTGTGGGACTGCGGGGCTTGGGGAACCTGGAGAGAAGCCCTCCAGCTACAAATGGCGCCCAACATGAGGGGTCTGCCAGAGGCACATTATACTGTGTAGTAGATTTAGTCTTTACTAGTATTTTAAAAAAAAAAAAGGTTTCTGGGCTACATGCTGCTTTGATAAAAGCTTAGACCCACTATTTCTGAGACTTGATGACTCCCAGAGCTGGCGGAAAACGTACCACTGCCATGTTGGGAAGCTGAAGTGGGCGGAGCCAGCCGCCACAGCGCTGTTTCAGGCTCAGAAGGATGCAGTTTAAAGCAATAGGCTCACAAAAAGACTGATTCAGATAACATCGTTTACAATGTGTGTAAAATATACGTAGGCTTGAAAGAGACAAAAAAATTAATGTAAAAAGCCACGTAAAGATGAATATTACACAGACAATCTGGATTGTGTTGTCTTTGGGATTTTTAACTGCAAAAAAACATTTGATCAAAAAAGATATTGAATTAAACCAATATGCATATTTTAAAGGTAACTTGACTTCAAAATTTGGATTTAAGGATATGTTGCTTTGGAAAAGAAGTTCTGCTTTTGTTTCCACAGAAAGCCAGAGGCTGTGGATTTGTTCCAGATTAAGATACATCAGGTTTCACCAGCCAAGACCCCCTGAAAGGTCTCCGATGACACCATGGCCCAGATGATCCAGCATCCAGAGCGGTTTCAAGGCAACTGGTTCAAACAATACAGCCTCACGGACTACCCCATAGGTCTAAAATTTTCTTTGCATCCCCATAAGATACAGCGCCCCCCTCCAGCAGGAAGTAGTAAGAGATGCTACGCCCAAATTCCCAAATATACCAAGCTGGCTTTAGAAGTGGAATTGGCTCACTCCCCCTCTAAACCCAGACATATTGCTTTAAAAAAAATGGTTAAGAGATTCTTGTGTCCCAAATCAGAAGAGCCCTCTGGTGTGGGACAGAGAAAACCAATATTTTTATTTAAAACAGATTGATTATAAATGTGATCTCTTTCTAAAAAAGAAAAGGGGATATAATATAGATATATAGGAGGATATAGAGATGATAAGATAAAAGGATAGATTAATTAACCTACTTTTAAAGAACAACTTGTTTAAAATGTTTTACATTGGTATAAATTTTAGTTTATTGATACAAACTTGAAGTTAATTTTGTTATACTGTATATATATATATATTTCTATTCTTGTTTGAGGTATTATGTTTATGTAACTCATTTAAAATTGTAATGGATAATTAAAAATAGATTAATAATTAGTCATCTATGATAATCATATCTGTAGCCATGTTAGTTAAGTTTTCTAGGTATACATAGATATATTTCAGATAGATAGGTAATCTTCAAACACTTCATAGACCTAGAGAATATGGCATTTAAATAACTTAGAATTCTGTTGATGTGAGACACAATTGCTCCTGGCTGCACCAATTGATCCCGAGAGAATGTTGGGCTTCTAAGACATTTCCATTTGGAAGTTTGTCTTTTGGCACAAAATAGTCTACTGGGCAAAGAACTGCCTTTGCCTTGATGGCTGACAGTACAAATGCAATGCTGTCCTTTCTGGACAAGCGGGACACAAGGAAAGTGACCACTGTACTCTGCCAAGACAGGGTAAGATGGTCTCTCAAAATTCCTGCTTCTGAAAATGGTCTGTCAGATATTCTAGGCCTGTAGCCAATCTGAATGCACCAACAATGCTGAGAAACATTAGGTGACTGTCCAGGCTGCCAGCTGTCTTGGTCTACTCTTGCAAGATTCCCGAAAGTTGCTTGCATCCATCTACCATTTCTCAGGTACCATTATGTTCCTTCTCAGGTCTTTGATGTGGTTGAAAACTAGATAGTTGTAATTTCCTCAGTTATGATAAAAGATAAGTTAGATATAAAACCTTAAACTCACAAATATAAGATAGATAGGACATCTTCTTTAATATTGTAACTATAATTCTTCCTCGGTAATTGTTTTGTTATATATAATTTTACCATGTTAAAGTTAAAACCTTCCTTTTTTTAAAAAAAAAAAAAAGAAAAAAGGGCAAGTGCTGTGGATATTGTTCTATATAAATAAAACACTGGTGGCCAGTGACTAGGCAAGAAGTAGGTGGGACAAGGAGAGAGGAGAATTCTGGGAAGCGGAAGGCTGAGGGAGAGACACTGCAGCCACCGCCAGGACAAGCAGCATGTGAAGACGCTGGGAAGCCACCAGCCACGTGGCAAGGTATAGATTTATAAAAATGGGTTAATTTAAGATAAAAGAACAGTTAGCAAGAAGCCTGCCACGGCCATACAGTTTATAAGTGATATAAGCATCTGAGTGATTATTTTATAAGTGGATTGTGGGACTGCGGGGCTTGGGGAACCTGGAGAGAAGCCCTCCAGCTACACTTTCTAAACATTTTTTTTTTTTTAACCGAGGGGGCAAACATTTCCATTGTCTTCTCCAATTTTGAAACTTATACAAGTAGACTATTTCACAGTCTCCTTCATGTTCTTCTGGTTGTGTTACCTCAGCCGGAGAAGTCTATTTCCACTTCTTCATGTCCACAAGCATAATATAATAAAATCCCAAAGCTAAAGTTCTTCTAGAACTTGTGAAAGAGGTTAGCCTCACAGACATTGGTGTTATTAACAACAGAAAACAAGACTGAGTTCTTCTTTGCTACTGCAAATTTTTTCATTTTTCTTCTTTGAAACAGCCACTTGAGTGACTTCGGCTAACTTTGAGTCCAATCTTCCATCACAGTGCTCAGATATTTCCCCCTTTCTCTTTCTGTTTCCCTGCCCGCATTACCTCTCCTCCCAGGATTTAAGTTTTTTCATCTCACTGAGTGGTTGAATGGTTGAGCTGGTTTTTGTCATTGTATTTTTGTCAATTGTCAATTCTATGATAGGTTTCATCTTCTGTTCCCCAACAAATGACTAGATTTTTCAACTTCAACTAAAACTACTTCCTTCATAAGAAAAAATACCACTTTACAATTAGTTTTTATCTTATTACTGAAATGGATGGCGAATCATCTTCTGCACAGATTCCTATGCACTTCATCTTGTAAAAGTTACATCATTTGTCTAATGCAAGATGCTGTAGATGCTCCAGTACACATCACACAGTATGTTAGATATCTGGTGTACAGTGCAATGCCTCACTTCATTCTGAATTCTGTTGTCTGATGCCTTGCATCCCTATTTTTCCAAAGTCACATTGTAAAATGTGACCAAACTCTACTTCTCTGCTGCTAATTTTTCAAGCTATTTTACTGCATCACAAGTTTTTTTTTAATTAAATTTTTGAAACTGGCCCATCTTTCACAGAACACGAGATACAAACAGAGAAAATATATCATTTTTCTAGGGAGCAAGAAAATAACAGTGTATTAGTTGATATTTTTAGTCACTTTCAAATGTTGGACCAGATTGTGGCGAATAGGAAAATGACAGATATCATATTTCTGTTCCAAAAAGGACAATAAACCATGTCAGAGGTTCTCCTTCAGCTAGTGTACAAAGCAGGTGTAGGGGGGGGGTAAGAAACAACCTTGTGGGCTTCAGTGAGGAAACACTTCAAAAAATATCATTTGATTAAGAGACAGCCGCATGATTCAATGAGGAGGCGGAGGTATTGCCTTGGAAAAGCGTCAGCTCAAGAAACACTAAATGCCTGTAGAAGTGTCGTGGGTATGGGGGCTAAAAACAGCTTGTGGAATGGCAAACTTTCTGAAAAACATGGCAACAGCAAGTGTCCATAAATGGCAACTTCACTCTCTGTAGATGAGTGGGAAACAGCAGTGGGTAATTTTTAGATGGCTTGTTTTTTTATGTCAGTGGAGTGAAGTGATGCCTTTGGAGATATTAAGGAGGATGAAAAGGTGTTAGTGACGAAAGAACATTTATGAAAATAGACCAGCACCAGGACATGGTAACCTGATGAGGATCATTCGGTGACTAAATAAAGAGTTCTGCTAATACCTGGAAAACGGTACTGTTAGGCAATTAGCTAGAACAGCCCCACTTTCCTGTGTGACTCTCTAGTAAGAAACAGTGCTCTTATTATCAGCAGGCCTTTTGAAGTATTATTCACTATCCTCTGGTGACAAAATCTATGTTAACTAGATATCTGAAGATGAGAGGATTTGGGACAATTACATTTTCTTATTATTTTTAAGTTTTTTAAATGTTATTCCATGATTATGCAAACTTCTTTTTCTGCCTTGAAGATATAACTATGTGGCAGGCTGCTTTGGGTTAAAAGATTGCTTTATTAATTCAGTCAATTTTCACTCAGGTGAGGATGGCATAAATGATCAAAATAGGGACTCTCCCCCCACAGTCCTTGTCACATTCAAGAAATAATAAAAGTGGCCTCCAGAGCTGAAAGCAGTTGAGAAGTCTTTGGGTTGAAGCAAAGAGTAAAAAATGTACTGGAAGTTGATATAAGAGCCATAAGCCAGTATCTTTTCTGATCATCAGCCTCTATCTGGTTAAAGTATGGAAAGGAAAATCACCAGAGTTAAATCTTCTACTAGCTAGATTAAAGAATCCATTTAATGTCTGAAGTTAGTGTATATTAAAACATAGAGCTAGTGAGATGGCTCAGCAGGTAATGGTCTTGTTGCTCTACAATGCAAATCTGATGACCCAAGTTTGGTCTCTGGAATCTATATAAAAGTGGAAGGACAGAACCATTTCCACAGAGTTGACTTCAGAATTCCACATGTGCACTGTGGCATGCACCCTTATACACATATCATATGCACATTAATAATAACAATACATAAAAGAAAAACACTTGAAGTATAGTAAAAATACTATTAAATTCACATCCAATGGAATCATTTCTTAAATTTTTTTGTAGAGTAGTTTGGTTCCAGTGGTAATAACATTATTGAAATGGGATAAAATATTTCCAATATTTTTCAAAATGAGAAAAAAAAACCCCAAGTAACTCTGTAGTCAGGAATAGGGTCACAGAAACCTTAAGGACAATATATATTTTGTAGGGGGGAAAATGGTATTTAGGTTTACAATAAATATCTATTTGAAAAATATGCAAAAGCTGTACTTTTATCATTGAATTATAAAATAAGTCAGAGTTGGTATTGTGAGATGGTGTTTGTAATGCACCAAATTATTTTCTTGTATAAGGCAACCTATAATTGGTTTTGTTGAGCACTGTTCTATCAAAGGAAACACACTGGATAAGGACCATTTAGTAGCTCTTCAAAGTACTTCACTCTCCCCTCTTTTACATTCTTTAGTAAAGCAAGATCACGACTATAGCGATGATGTACAGGCAGGTGTGTCCATGTGAATGTATCCTCACAGGAGTGCAGTTACCTGCAGTGGCCAGTAGAGGATACTGGATTCCTCGGAGCTGGAGTGAGGTTGTGAGATGCCAGAAGTGGGTTCTGGGAACGAAACTCAAGTCTTCTACAAGTTTGGTTCATTCTTTTAACTGCTAAGCCAACTTTCAGCCCCAAGATAACAAATATACACTTTGTGTTTTCTTTCCCTTGTGTCACTTTATGTAGCTAAAGGTTTTCCTGTGTCCTGCCCGGTTCAGCAGCCACTCAGACCCAAATAGACACACAGAAGCTTATATTACTTACAAACTGTATGGCCTATGGCAAGCCTCTTGCTAGCTAGCTCTTATAGCTTAAATTAACCCATTCCTATTAATCTATATTTTGCCACGTGTTCCATGGCTTTACTGGTCTGTTGGCATGTTGCTTCTCCTTAAGTGGTGGATGACGTCTCTCCCCACCTTCCTCCAGTCTCGCTGTTTAGATTTCCCGCCTGTCCCTAAGCTGCCTTGCTATAGGCCAAATGGCTTTATTTATCAACCAATCATAACAACACCTATTCACAGCATACAGGAAGATATCCCCCATCAACTTTATGTACTTGATTTACCAAGAGTCTTGAATTCTTGTCCACTCAGCAAATTTTTGTGATTTGGTTCTCTGTCCTCTGTATCACAAAAATCTAAATTCACATCATTGTCTTACTGGTATAATTAAAAAATATATCTCTAGGTCATAATAAAATAATATACATAAGCTTACTATACACAAGACACTAAAAGATATTCACACCTATGCAGCACACTTAAACACAATGAAAAATTTTGCCACCAGTGTACTCATTGGATACCAACTGCTATGTGACACATCATCTATAAAGCATTGGGTGGGAATTGGGTCCCCAGATGAATAAAACATTAGTCCCCAAATACAAGGCAAGATTGATTCTAGACCATTTCACAGGAGCCTAGAATATAGAATACAATGTTGGGTAAGGCAGATACTCTAAGGGAAAACCTCAAAATTATATGCAATTCAAAAGCAAAAGACCTTCATCTGGTACAAGTCATCTGAGTCATGGCTTTACAGAATTGATCATGTTCAAGTTGAGTTTCATTTTTGGATATTCTTTGGCTAGGTGAAAAGTGGACAGTGTATACAGATATAAATAACATTGTGTGTGCAAACGTGGTATCAACAACACTTCAGGGTATGTTTGGAAATAGCTGATGTCTAGTTGTACATATGTGGTGGGTTTTCAAATACTGCTTGTAAAATCCTCTTTTAAATTCTTCAAATGATAGATTATGCTGAGCTCAAAAGTATAATGTAACAGCCAAGTTTCTCTACTTAAAATATATATATTACCATAGTGAAGACATCGCATTCTCCAGACACAGGACATAGAAAAATTAAGCTGGAACTGATTTGGAAGCCTTCTCACTGAAGACTGGGCCTCAATGTATCTGAAGGCACTATATAAACTGCCAAAAGCTTCCAAGATAGAGGTGCAATTGGTAATCCTACTAGCTGTAAAACCCGTGAACCACAGCAATGACTGCAGCAGAGGCATTTTAAATCTTGAAGTAAGCAAAAGCTATCTAACTAGGTGTAAGTCCTGCTCAACGCCAGAAAAGTCATGCTTGAATCTGTAATATTAACCAACTATCCATGGTTGGGGAGGTCATAGGTCCTAGAGGACAACCTACCACAACCATTTTCCTAAACTAATGCAATTTTTAAGTGTTTTCCAAATAGTTATAACCACAGATAAGTGTAGCTTATATCACCCCTTGTCACATAGGCTTCCTTTTGCAACACAAGGAAACCATTATAGAGATCCACAACTCATCAAAACGCAGAGAATAAGGGTTGTTCCTAACTCCATTTGATACATATGCTATATAACCTATATACCTGAGGCTTAAGGTACATCATGTAAGAGGGAACAGAAATATTGTATGGGCCAGAGGACCAGGATGCCTGCTGCTAGATAATGTCACCCAGACATAACAGGAAACATGCCCATAAATTCTTACCAGTGTGGTTGCCTGAATGAGACCCATATGAGAACACCACCAGTTGACATGCTTATGTGGATAGGAAAAATTGCATAAGGTTCTAACTCTTAGATAGTCAGTGGGTAATGGTAGTCAATGTCTGCCGAGAGAGGGAGAATTTTTTTTTTCCAAAAACAAGCTCCTGCATAGGTTGTTCAATAGTAAGTGACCAGTAAGCCCTGTGTGTATGTACATATGAGTAATACTAAAGTTACTTAGTAAGCTACACACACACACACACACACACACACACACACACACACACACACTACAATAATGATTACAGAGGAAGAGGTCATGAATTTGAGACGAAGGACCATACTTCAAGGACCATACTCCTTCCCGTTTCTTTTAATTTTTGGTGACTGTCAACAATTCTTGGTACAGCTTGACTTATGGAAACATGACTCCAATCTCTGCCTATACCTTAACATTATTTTCTTGTGCCCCTCTTTACTTAAACATGAAAATTTTCCATTTCCTCCATTGGAAGACCATTCACATAGGATTTAAGTCAAACCCTAACCCACATTTTAGTAGATAATACCCAATCTCTAAATAAGGTCCTAGTAACAGGGTCCAGGAGTTAAGACTCTATATACCTTTTGAGGAGATAACAATTTCAACCTACACTTGAAAGGTTTGCTTCCTGAGATTCTGCACTTCCCTTGGCAAAAACTCCTTCCTCCCTTAAATCAATCATTCGCCGCTGAGCCTTAGAACTGTTTACCCAGATCACTGAAAAGCATGGTGTCATAATGGTCCCAGCCACATGACTGCACATTCCCTGTCCAGCAGTCAGGCAAAATGCTTAGTCACTCCAAAGCCTTATGTCCTATGTAACCTGAGCAAAGCATGGTCATGTAATCTGCATGCAGCGTGATCACATAATATATGCGCATGTATGGCGTAGCCACCTAAGCCATATATACATGCTCGAGATGACCTATAAAAGCAGGTTCCACCCGCTTCCCGACCTCTCCTCTTGTGCCTGATAAAAAACAGTGGGACTGGTGCTGTGTTCCCAAACAGCCTGATCAGTGAAATCAATTAAGATACTTCCTCAACACAGCCCTTGAGCCTCACCCGAGCTACTGATTCAGATTTCTGAATTCTGTTTCTCTCAAGTCTAATGATTGATTAGCTAGGTTCATCATATACACTGAGCCCGAATTAAGGGTTGCTTTGGAAACTAGACTGAAATCGGCAGCTAGGACAGGACGAACAGTGACTGTTAGAAACGTTTAAAGCTGTCTTTTTCCTGTGCTCATATCACATGTATTCAGGTTTCCCACAGCGCAGGCTCCTCGGACAAATCCTAAAAGCAAGTTTCTAGGCTCTCCTCTTGAACTAGGAAGCAGATCCCTCAACCTCTGTTTTCCGAGAGCCTAGCCTAGAGCTCATACAGTGTCTTTTCCTATGGGAAGGCTTCAAGGCACAGGGGTTAGGGAAGCCTTGATCTGAAGGGTAAGCTGTGAGGTGATGGGGCCAAGTGTGCCCTGCAGGTGATGTTGCTGCAAGCCTCATCCTGACAGCCGAGGAAGAAATGCCTGCTGCAGCAGCTGCCTTGAGATTCCTCATTAGGGTTGCCTCCACCTTGAGCACACGTGTGGGAGCAAGTGAAGGAAGCTAGCATAGGAGAGCTGCCGGCCTAATGGGCGGATGGGCCGCAGGGGAGGGACGGCATGCTGTTGGTGACTCAGAGTCAGCAAGAGTCAGCAGGAAGTTGGATTTAAGAGGTACTGCCGGGTAGTTTTCCATCCTCCTCCCTCCTTTCCCCTCTCCCCACGAAGATCCCATGGTCCAGGATGCCAAAATGCACAGGCCAAACTCAGCTTGCTTTCTAGAGCTGCATAAACCGTTCAGACTGATTTGAGCTGGCCAAAATAAAACCACCAAAGAAATCTGTCAAAGCTCAGTGAATAATGTACAGGGCTGCTTATGTGGGTGGTTGTTTTAACTGAAGGATTGAACCAGGTGTTTGTTGACCAGCGACCACCTACCATTTTACACCTCCGATAGCTCTGTGCTCCAGTCATGGGAAGCAAAACAACAACAAATGTATGATAAATGCTTTTTTATGACATAGATAACACAGGCCATTGAAATTTTGTAACATATTTTGGAAGCTGGCACCCCATTTTATAGAAAAAGCTCTTTTCCTGTACTGTTTGTAAACTGTAGAACTGGAACTTCCATGCTACTCTGTCTGGTCGGTAAGCCATGAAGTGAGAGCTAGGCCAGGCTCCTTTCTGCCAAAAGCCTTTGCAATGCTAAATGTTGCTGTGCATGCCTCTGCACTCAAGTCAGCTCAGATGAGTCTCTTTTTGTGTGATGTGTTGTTTTACCCGCATTTACAATGGCTTCTGCTTCTTTCTCCCTCTCTTCCCATTTTGTCGGTTCTTTGGAACCCTATGGAATAAACGAGCAGACTGAAGTCTGGAATCAGACAGTTAGAATTCCCTTGCTATCCCGCTGGTGCCAATCAGAGATATTGTTTAATTTTCCTGTTAGTTTTCTTATTTGTGTGGGGGTGATAATAATTACTGCAAAGATAGCTGTGAGTGGCCTATTAACTCTGAAAAGTGTTTCTCACATAGGTAGCATATGTGCATTATAACTCAAATCTAACTTTCTTCAAGGTTTTTTTCTTAATTTCTGGTCTGCTTGACACATAGTGATACTTTCTGTACCCACAAACTTTTTTTTTATTGTTTCATTACTGTCAATTTTGTATACAAATAGAGAATTTAAAGTGCTTGTGGGCATTTGTCCTTGCTTTTTCTTCTTCTTTTTTAAATTTTTTTTTTCTACACCTAATGCTGGCACATCCCTAAAAGCTCAGTCACTGTAAACTGAAGTTTACTTATGAAAAAGTCAAAACAATCAAAGTGACTCTGAATATAGATCCAACCTCTAATTAGTAAACTTGTGAATTTCACAGCCTCTGTGATATAGAGAAGTTGATTGTTTCTCCCATAACTTTCCTTCTGTTGCATTCTCTTTTTTCTTCTTTTCATGAGTACTTCTTGGGGATACTTATTACTTGTTGTTACTGGGAAAACTACTAAATTAGATACTGTCAGTCATATCTTCATGGGACTGATAGGAGAAATGATAGGCCTTGGTTCTGGATACTTAATCAATATATTCTGGTAAGCACTCTCTCTCTGTTTTGTCAACTGGACACAAGTTAGAACCTCAACTGAATTAAATATCTACATCAGACTGGCTTGTAGGTACATTTTCTTGATTAGTGATTTATGTGTAAGAGCCCAAATCATTATGTGTAGTGTAGTGCCACCCCTGGGCATGGTGGGTTGGTCTTAGGGTTAGGGTTAGAAAGAATCAGAGTCAGGGTTAGGGTATATAAGAAAGGTTGTCTAAGAAGGTAGGCTGAACTAGCCATGAGGAGCTAGCCAGTAAGCAGTATTCCTTCATGGATTCTACTTTTTTAAGGGTGGGGTCCTCTTTATCTTTGCAGTCTGCATGGCCACTAGTATATGAGAACAATGGGGTAGAAGTGACAACAGAGATCCTTGAACACAGTGGACACATCCCTCTGGGAGATGACTTCAGTGAATCAGCTCAACTTTATTTCAGTATAGGAAATATATAGGATTGGGAAACCCTAATTTACATTAAGTGGCACACTCCTATCATAAGGCTTCATATGTGGCAGCAGGGTCCTATAACAAAGCTCCTAGCACAAGTCTTAGTTACCATATGTGCAACAGGGGAAGACTTCTACCGGGAAACTATGCCAAGGGTCATGCTAGAGATAAACCAGGCATCCAGGCTTAGAGACAGTTTTCAGATAGGGTCAATCCTCCAGGCCTAGAGGCAATCTCCAGGTAAGAGCAGGTAGAGAGCAGGAAGTCTTGATGAGGAGGGAGTCCCTCATGTTGTCAAGCTTTGGAGAAAGCTGCCAGGCCATGATAAACTGTAGCATGAATTGTTAGAAGGACTTATTAATAAAACAAACCTGGTGCCAGTTATTGGGGTGAATGCTGGAAGATCAGAGAAGCAGAACAAGCCACAGCCACCTCACCTTGCCAATTCCTCAGCTGATCCTGTTTCCTCAGACTGAAAGCCTCTGAGTCCTCATCCAAATAGATCTCAGCTGAACTGCTGCTCAAAAGCCTAAAAGCTTAACCAGCTCTAGTTCCTGGTCATCATGCCTTATATACCTTTCTGCCATCACTTCCTGGGATTAAAAGCTCACTTCCTGGCATTAAAGGCGTGAGTCACATGCCTGTCTGTTTCCAGTGTGGCTTTAAACTCACAGAGATCCGGATGGATCTTTGCCTCCCAAGTGATAGGATTAAAGGTGTGTGTGCCACCATTTTCTGGCCTTTATATCTAGTGACTGTTCTGTTCTCTGACCCCAGATAAGTTTATTAGGGTGCACAATATTTTGGGGAACACAATATTACCACAATATACTATAACCTCTGACCATCAAGGCCTCCCAACATTTGAGGTCCTACCTTGCCTCACCTACATAATGGACTAGAAACTGTAAGCTAAAATAAATCCTTTTCTCTCCAAGTTACTCTCTCTCTCTCTTGCTTGCATGTGTGTATGTGTGTGTACATGTGTGTGTCTGTGTCTATGTATGTGTATATGTCTGTCTGTCTATGTGTGTGTACATGTGTGTGTGTCTGTGTGTCTATCTATGTATGTGTATATGTGTGTTTGTCCATGTATTTGTGTATATGTGTGTCTATGCATGTGTATATGTGTGTATGTCCATGTATGTGTGTCTGTGTGGTTGCCTAGATATGTGTGTATATGTATATGTATATGTTTGTATATCTATGTGAACGTGTGTATCTCTATGTGTCTGTGTTTATGTCTGTGTGTGTGTGTGTGTTTGTGCCTCTGTTTGTATTTTCCTTAAATTGCCATGTTTTACTTATGTTCCAATGCTTGTGCTTGCAAAAAAAAAATGCTTTGAAAAATACCAGATTCCCAAGCATTTTCCATAGATCATCTCCATAAAAGTCATGTCTGGAAGATACTACAGATTGTGATAACCACATCAGCTCCAAGTGAACATTATGAGGGAGATGACAGATGCCACCAAAAGGCCAACATTCCTAGGAGAGAAATCCTGCCTTCAACAGATGTCATTTAAAAATTGTTGCTCTTCTGTAGCTTTCCTTACATAGTTTAATCAAAGTAATGGTATATATGACTATACATATAGAGAGATGTACATATATATATGATTGTACATATAGAGAGATGTACATATATACATATATTTACATGCATATATATGAAACCAAACATAAAAATTCGATGTTAAAATACAGCTGTTGTTTATGCTACTAAACATGAAGGAAGTAGTGTTTTCCGGTTCGTAGGCACCCATAGGCACCTGCTGAGACATTTTCTGTGAGTCTCTAACTTACAGACCCCTAGGTGCTAGGATCACTCAGCTGGAAAAGTAATTTGACATAAATAGAGTATTGGTGACGACACAGAGCTCTCTGCCTCCTGCCTGGGAAGAAGAAGCCTGGTTACAGGCTTGTGCTCTGAAGCCACCTGCATCTTCAGGAAGTATAAGAGGAGACTCCTGCTTCGACCAAGTGGGCTCTGGTTCCTCTTTTCAGGGCGATCTGTCTCTGATTCTGGGACCAGAACTCTTCTCAGAGCTGCTGCTATGCTGCTGTCTGTTTGTCCATGGTGTTAATAACCCTTAGAATCAACTCTTTACTTCCTAACAATCAGTTTCATTGTCCCCGCTGACTATGTAACCCATATAGGAGCTTTCATTCGTGTGTGTGTGTGTGTGTGTGTGTGTATACATTTATATATATATATATACACATTTTATATATATATATATATATATAAAAACACATGTGAGGGGATTGGTGAGCTACAATTGGGTGACTGAATAAGGAATGAGGTTTGTGAGAAGATCTATCAAACATCATGAATCTTCTGAGAGTCATTACAATTTCCAGAGGAAATAATAATTATGTAGTGGTTTTAGAAATTAGATCTTTTTTTTTTTTTTTTGGTTTTTCGAGGCAGGGTTTCTCTGCGTAGCTTTGCGCCTTTCCTGGAGCTCACTTGGTAGCCCAGGCTGGCCTCGAACTCACAGAGATCCGCCTGGCTCTGCCTCCCGAGTGCTGGGATTAAAGGCGTGCGCCACCACCGCCCGGCTAGAAATTAGATCTTATAGAAGCTTATAGACCATAGCAAGGAACCTGTATTTACTGCAATGTAAGCATTAGCATTAACATCCTCATGCAGGTTTTATGTAGACTAGGAGTAGCATTGTGTTAAAAAGTGATCATTTTAAGTATGGGTTCCAGGGGCAGTGAGAAATGAATTGTATCAGGAGTAATCCCCATGAGGTCAGATGGCACATCCCTTAGTACTCAGTTTATAGCCAAATATATCAGAGGAATTTATTTGTTCTTTGTGAAGAGACCATAGGCCTAGTAATAACAATACTACTACTACTACTACTAATAATAATAATAATAATAATAATAATAATAAACATAAAACCAAAAAACAGTAAAATCACTCCTCTACCCAATGTCTCCAAATGAGTCCAGTAGATTAATAGTTATTGGCCACCATTAGATCACTTAAATTTTATCCAGAGGTGACAAAATAATTTGTGGAATTCTTTTAAATATATGATTTTAGAGTAGTCAAACCACAAAAAGTCCTGCTTACTCCTGAACTGCAAAGTCCAACCCTAAAGGTCAAGTGTATTGGTTTCAGCTGAAAACATATGAAATAAGTTTTTCTGTTCATTCATTCATTCATTCATTCAACAAATGGCTTTTATAGAAATACAGTCTGTTTATCACAGTAGCTAAAATTTATTCTTAGAAGTTTTATAGTTTAATTAAAAACAAAATAAATTCATTATTGTCTAAACATTGATAATTCATAACTAATTAGTTTATCCATATAAATGTTTTAAAATACTTTCCTCATGAAGAAAAAAAAATAAGGCTAAAAATAGTTCTTGAGAAGGGGCAGGGATAATGGTTAGGAAGACTGAGTGAGTTCAAAGCCTGATGCCACTTACTAGCAGAGTGCCCTTGGGGAAATGACTTAATATCCCAAGCCGTAGTTCACACCTCTACAGAATAAGAACAATAATAACAGAACCTACTTCATGGGATTGCAGTGAGTACTTGGGTGAAGTTATTATTATTACTTTGAGGAGAAAATACTTGGAAAGTCATTGCTTTAGATAATACGGCTTGAGAATGTGTCTGGAGGAGAAAACCAAATCAGCACATCGATGACAATGCTAGAGTAAAAGAAGTCTACATTAAGGTGATCCTCCTGCTGGTGCTGAGGAAGCAGAAGGAAGATGTGTTCAATTTGATTGGAGACTCATGATGGGAAAATCTTGTAGGGATTGAGTCAAAGATTTGGTCTGCAAAGTACAGAACTTCAGAGTAGAAGTGAATGAAGAAATTCAGTCCATCTCCTTCATACAGTTTCTCATGTTCCCCTTGGGAAAATCATGTAAGTAGCGGAAGGCACACAATGCAGTGTTGGTTATGGAGATTATTGCTTTGGTCACTTGGTGCTTTATGTTGGAGATGCTCCTGGAAAATCAGATGGTATTTCTTCATATTTGTATTATGTGAAGGACAGGGAAGCTGTTGGACAGGACATGTTGGCCCATGTTTCTTCAGGGTGCTTCTGTTAGATTTTAATTCTCCATCAGTTCTATTCTACCTCTTCTGTCTATCACCATGCAAGAGGAGAAAGCCCCCAGGTCAAACTCATAGCTGCTTGCAATAGAAAGCTATTGGTATAACCAATGTGGACAGGGAAACCAAGAATGTTTGCTACAGACCATACTTTTTTATCTTTGAGATCCATCTGCAGCCATAATAGGCTTTATTTTATTACTTTTTGGTGCTTTGGAGTGGCAAATGGCACAAGTGTCTTAAAAAAATAAAGAGGTTTGAGGAGCATAGACTACAGTACACACTGCTGTAGAAGACCCTGAAACTAATATGAATGCTTAACAGATCCTTTTTTTGGGAGTTCATTTAGATGCTCTCATCATAAGCTTGTGCTTCTACTTTTCTGGGTTGCTTAAATCATGTCAGTCATCTCTTTCATCCCTAAATGGTCCATGTTGAATGTTTCTGTCTATTGCCAATTTGAAGATGCTAGAATTAATGATTTGTACTTCTGAAGAGTCTAGAAGTGTCAGGAGGTGCACCAGTAGCCTCCTTAGTTCTATGAGACTCTTATTACTTCTGGAAAATGTCTGATCTTATTGTAGCTTAGGTTAATTTTTGCTGTCAATATAGAAACTTCTCTTTGTGCTTTCTAATAGGAAGTCCTAAAAGGCCAGACAATGGGTTAAACTTAGTGTTTATATATATTAACCATATACTGTATGGTTATGGTTTATATGTGTCATAGGAGTTTTCCCATTGTTTCTTTCCTTTTTATTTTTATTTTTTATTTTAGTAAATCTTCTATTCATTTTATATACCAACCACAGATCCCCCTCTCCTCCCTCCTTCCAAACCCTAGTCTCCCCCCTCCACCTCCCCCAAGGCAAGGTCTCTCATGGGGAGTCAGCAGAGCCTGGCACATTCAGTTGTACCAGGTCTGAGCCCTTTTTTCCTGTGCCAAGGCTTCAAAAGGTGTCCCATCATAGGCACTGGGCTCCAAAAGCCCACTCATGCATCAGGCATGGATTCTGATCCCACTACCTGGGGGTCCCCTAGACAGTTCAAGCTAAATTACTGTCTCACCTATCCAAATGGCCTAGTCTGGTCCCATGGGGGCTCCACAGCTATTGGTCCACAGTTTATGCGTTTTCACTAGTTTGACTGGTCTTCTTTGTATGTTTTTCCATCATGATCTCAATGTCCCTTGCTCATATAATACCTCCTCTCTCTCATCAACTGGACTCCTTGGAGCTTGGCCTGGTGCTTGGCTGTGGATCTCTGCATCTGCTTCCATCAGTCACTGGATGAAGACTCATGGGGACTCCTCAGCCATTGGTCCACAGTTCATGCGTTTTCACCAGTTTGGCTGGTCTTTTCTGTACTTTTTCCATCATGATCTTGATGTCCCTTGCTCATAGAATCCCTCTCCTCTCTCCCATCAATGAGATTCCTGGAGCTTGGCCTGGCACTCGGTTGTGGATCTCTGTATCTGCTAGGTTATTCAGCTATCTGATCACCAGAGCAGGCCAGTTCAAGCACCCTCTCAACTATTGCCAGTAGTCTAAGGTGGGGTCATACTTGTGGATTCCTGGGAACTTCCCTAGTACTCTGTTTCTCCCTTTTCCCATGATGTCTTCATTTATCATGGTATGTTTTTCCTTGCTTTCCCACTCTGTCCCTGTTTCAGCTCAAACCTCCCATTCCCTTATGTTCTCACCCCTCATCCCTTGCCCTCCATTACCCTCCCACACCCAGTTTGTTCATGTAGATCTCATCTATTTCTCCTTCTCTGGGCAATCCATGCCTTCTTCCTGGGGTACTACCTGCTAGCTAGCCTCCCTGCAGCTGTGGGTTGCAGTCTGGTTATCCTTTGCTTTACATCTAGTATCCACTTATAAGGAGTACATACCATGTTTGTCCTTCTGAGTCTGTTACCTCACTCAGGATGATATTTTCTAGTTTTATCCATTTGCCTGCAAATTTCATGATGGTCAATAAGATAAAACGACAGCCTACAGAAAGGGAAAAGATCCTCACCAACCCCACATCTGACAGAAGGATGATATCCAGAATATATAAAGAACCTAAGAAACCTGACATCAAAATACCCAACAATCCAATTAAAAAAATGGGCTACAGAGCTAAACAGAGAGTTCTCAACAGAAGAATCTCAAATGGCTGAAAGACATTTAAGGAATTGCTCAACATCCTTAGTCATCAGGGAAATGCAAATCAAAATGACTTTGAGATACCATGTTACACCTGTCAGATGGCTAAGATCAAAAACACTGAGGACAGATTGTGTTGGAGAGGATGTGGAGCAAGGGGAACACTCCTCCACCGTTGGTGGGAATGGAAACTTGTACGGTCATTTTGGAAATCAGTATGGTGGTTTCTCAGAAAACTGGGAATCAATCTTCCTTACGACCCAGCTATACCCAAGGAATGCTCAATTATACCACAAGCACACATGCTCAGCTATGTTTATAGCAGCATTATTTGTAATAGCCAGAACCTGGAAACAACCTTGACTGAAGAATGGATTAAGAAAATGTGGTACATATACACAATGGAGTACTACTCAGTAGAGAAAAATAACGACATCATTGTTTATTTTCTTACCCATGGCTCTAGTTTGAGGCCCATGAACAAAGCTGCTGTCAAAATGCATGTACATGCCTTTATATAAAATGCAAGTATAGGGCATATGATCTCATTTCTCTTGGTCAAATACTCAGGAGTATCTCATTTAATGACTGACAGGTATGTACTAAGTATTAAAAAAAACTTAAAATTACACTTGGCCAACTTTTAATTCTTAGTTTTTTTTTTAAATAAATGCATAATGGCACCCTTATGTGGCTTTAATTTTCATTTCCTAATGACTAATGATGTCGACTAACTTTTCATGTACTTCTTTCCTTCTGTTTATTTTGTTTTGCAAAGTATCTGGTCAGCTGTTTTATCCATGTCATGTTGATAGTTTTGGGAGTTATACAGATTAGAAAATAACATTATTGTGTAAATTGTAATTTATCCTTCTTAATAACCCAGATACTTTAACCTCAAAGCAGTCATGGTCACCTTAGAACCCATGACTCACAGCCATTGGATGTCATTTTGATCTTGCTTCTAGTTTAGTCCCTGTTTAGACCATGCTTAGGTTTTGTCTGGTACCTATTGTGTGTACAGAGTCTACATTGTCAAAAAGAATTTTATATAATGATTGAAAGTTTAATTTGATCTTAGTGAACTATTCTATTTTTAAAAAGTAAACTCATTGTAGAGGGTATGAAGCTAATGATGGATCAAGAGGAAACCAGCAAGCATGAGTGAGAGAAAAGGAGGGCAGGAGGAATGAACAATTTTCTGTGCTTATCTTTGTCCATTTTCCACCTTGATTTAAAAGTGAAATGTAGGAGCATAAATCTTCATAATGAAACATACTTTAAATTTCAATGAGTTAGTATAAAATATTTGAAAGATGTAAGGGTTTCTTTAAGTAGGCAATGTTAGAGGCACAACTGTACTAAAAATTACTCTAATAATAAATCGTCTCATTAAGGTGAACACACGTGTGGCTCTTCTTAGGATGAGGAGAAGCAGTAGGGGCTGATTCCTAGGAAAACAGGACACGTTTAAATGAGGGTATCTGCTCAGCATGTTGTCTGATTCTTAGACTATGGTTCTTAATCCCTCTTTTCTATGCCTGGGAAAGCAAGCAGCTGTGTTTCAAATGCAGATGTTTTAAATTTTCAAGCAGATTTCCCAAATGCCCTTGTTCCTATTTTCAGGATTCCACTCCACTGGAGCCCTGATTCCCATCTGAGGGACAGTCCAGAGCTGTGAACCAACCTCTTTTGCAACTTAGTTCTTTCAGCAGGTTCTTGGCCTTTTTTTCAGTATCTCAACATTTCCGTTGTACTGCCAGGAATGAAGTCTCTTTTCCTATTACCACAAAGACCCTCTTCCCTTTCATACTATGTCAGAACTGATAGTTAGATGATCTCTCATTTGTGCCTTCACATTCTCTATTGTCATTTAAACACCAAAACCAACTTCACAATCTTTTTTCTTAGCGTTCTGTCCATCTCTTTAATATACTGGAGTTTATTGTGTAAACCTTCAGCCTTCATTTTGCTCCAATCCTCAGGAGGTAAACATCTCAGTTATTGAACTGCTAGATGTATGACAGACACTACCAAATAAACTTCAGAGGAAACCCAATGTAAGAAAAAGATGCCACTGCAAACAGTATATGTATTTTAGAAATAACCTCAGGAGGCACTAGGCAGTAGGGAAGTGAGACAGAAAAGTGAATGTGTATGTTTGGAACCACACTGGGACTTATGAGTGCTCTATGGAGCACTTTGTGGAGACTGTTTCAGAAAGTGAGTTTGTTGTGTCTTTATTGACTACAATGTGTCATTGCCTTGGTGGCTTTGATATCTCAGCATTTCAATTGACTCTGTGAATGGGAGAAACTTGCTCCTGAGAGCAGAGAAACTCAGGCTAAGAGTTGGCAGATAATCATAGATAGAAACACTGAAGCTGAGATTTGGTGAGAAGCCTGGGAGCATAGGATAGACATTCTATCCTCTGCTTTTGGTCATCTTTGCTTTGTGAGACTCGTCAAATTCTTAGTTTGCATTCCTCAAAACATTTGTCTTCTTACTCAGCACCAATTGCTCATGCAGTGCTCTATGCATGAGATAGCCTCCATTCTCTAGGGTCCACTCCACTGCCCTGTTGAACTCTGTCTAGTTCCTCCAAATCTTGGTTCAGCTGCCACTATCTCTTGGATACATTCCCAGCCTTCAGTGGGCAGAATTATGTCATATTCTAAACCCACTCAGTATGCTGTACTTAATTTTGATGTGAAGCTTATTATGCTACTGTTGTTATACTTGCTTTTCTTGTTGGTCTCCCCAAAGGGACTTGGAGCAATTTGAGGAGCAAGATGTCTTTTATGTACCTTTATGTTTCTATGAATGTACCATGGAGCCTCAAAATGTATAAACAACCAAAAGCTTTGGAGTGATTAAACAATTAATACTCATGTATGATACTTAGATCTTTTCAAAAGTGCCATAGCTTGTTAATGGAAATGTTGAAAGGAGCATTATTGACTTTTAACACTCATTCTTCAAGAAGGTTCTGTGTTTCTTAAGAAACTAGAGAGGAGATAGTGAAGATGGAGGATGGTGAAGATGTCGTGAGGAAATGTTATTATTCTGCTTTGTTTGTGGAGAGAGCCATGGTGGCTTTGCTTAGTTTTAGGGCCATACCTAAGGAGCTTTGCAGTAGCTAATTACATGTCCAAGTTGAAGAAACCTGGTTGAATGGAACTGCACTCAGATGGCAATGGTTTCATTTTCAGATTCTTATTGGTGCTTCATTGCTAGGAACCCCATTTCTCCCCTTTCATGATATGGTTGACTCAGTAATTACAGCCCATATTGTTAGCATACAAATTCTTCCCAAGTGAGTGCCGCAGAACCCCAGAATAACTGACAAGTGCTTTGTCACCTTTGTTTTTAAGCAAGCTAATAATCATCTCAGATAGCTTGCTTGTGCTCAAAGCTAGCTGACAGCTAATCTGCACATACATATATGCATTAGTGTGCACAAGTGTGCACATACTAGTGTGGATGTCAGAGGCTGACATCTAGTATCTTCTATTCCTCTTTGCTGTTGTGTGCTATTTTGTTTGTGTTCTGACAAAGCTTGCCTTGGAGATCAGGGAAGCAGAGCAGCAGCTTCTAGAAACTTCTTACCTCTAGGAATCCTCAGACAAATTGGGGGCTGAGATCCTGTTTTCACCTACCTTATATTCTTGTGTCCACCTCCTTAGTGCTGGGATTAAAGACATGCACCACCATCATCCAGCAATGTTTCTCTTTTAGACTGGTTCAATTGCATGTATCCCAGGGTGGCCTTGAACTCCTGATCTTCCTGCTTACTCCTCCCAAGTGCTGGGATTAGAGGTGTGTGCCACCACTGTCTGGCCTCTATGGTTAGTTAGTAGCTAGGTACCCCCTCTGATCTCCAAGAAAGCCTTATTTGTCAAAACACAAAATATCATACACCACTCTAAACGTTTGTTGCTGTTGTTTTTTAAACAGGGTCTTTTCATTGAACCTAAAGCTTGACGGTAGAGCTAGAGTAGTCTCTGAGTCCTGAGGATCTTCTTATTTCAGCCTCTCTAATGCTGAGGTTAAGGATGTAAGCCACCTTGATTGACTTTTACATGGGTATTGAAGATCAACACTCTGATCCTCAGGCTTCCTCGGTAAGTACTTTACTGATAGCCCTAGTTCTATTGCATTGAGTTTTATATCGGCTCAGGTTCATGTGAGTCCTACAGGCATGGTTTAGAATGAAACCATGGATTTCTGTTTATCAGCTGAAAGATTTGAATGGGGGACAGGCCTTAGTGCTGGGGATTCATCAGGGCAGGCTCACAGGTGACATGCCAATGTATATCAAGATGGACATTTCACTTGACCCAGTGGTTGAGGTCCAGCAATTGGCTCTCAGTTTTGCTGCTTTGGAAACTTCCTTGCCAGATCACAAGAGCTGGATCTGTCTCTGAAGAGGATCTCTGAGAATGCGAGTTCAAAGAGACTGACAGGAACACGAGCTATGCATTTGCTTCTTTTTATTGACTTACATATCTCTCATGCATTAGAAAGTACATGCCATAACCTCCCTTTGTCATGTTCTGGAAATCCAGATTCTAATCAGAAAAGACTTGGTGAGTGTGGAATCAGAGACCAGCAGTTTGATGAGTGATTTGGATGCTTTATGGCATCTTGCTGTTAACTGGATCCACTCCCCAATAAGTGACTATCATGACATTTTAAAATGCAAATCTGAGCATAGCATCTCTTAGATTAAAAGCTTCAGTGGCTTTGATTTACTCTTAAAATACACAGACAAAAAGAACTTGTCCCATAAAGACCACCAGTGGTTTCCTTCCTCTGCCCAGCCCTGCCTCCAGCTTGCTTTGCCAACACCCCCAGGTCTCCCTACTGGCTCATCTCTTCCTTAGCTCTCAGCTCCTTAGACAAGTTAACTGTTAGTGTAAAAATGTCCACTACATTATTCACATCATCTGTAGTTCATGATTTTAATAAACATATATCAATTTCCTACTATATGTACTAGAGGTTTATCAAAACAATGAGAAAAACATAGGCCATTGCCTCATGCTGTTTAATTCTAGCCTTCCACAAAGAAAGATGTAAAATAGGGAAGAACAAACACAAGAAAGTATTTCTGTTACCTAAGTATATATGTGGGTATTAGAAAGTAATCATTGTAAAGGAGAAAATATCAGTTATACAAGGGAAGTGAGGTAGGAAGAAGCTGGTCCTTTACACCCAGGGTTGTTAGGGGAGATGATGCTGATAGAAGAACCTGCATAGAGAACTGGAGAAGGTAAGAACAGCCTCAAGGATGGGGGAAACCATTTTGGATAGGAGGAACATCAAATACAAGGCCCCAAGGTAGGGTTATGATTTGTCTATTGTGTTAGCTCAGAGTAATATTACATGTATTACTTATAGCAATTACATATTTATATGTACCATTGTTTTATTAATGCCTGTGTCTTCCTGCAGATTCCTACACTTCCTAAGAGCAGAGACTTTTTTTTTAGCTTTGTATTCCTGAACTATATAAAAAGGGTCTAATGCAAAATACATAGTTGATGCACATTTGTGAAAGTGGCAATAGGAAAAAGAAAGAAAGTGATGGGAGAAAGAGGCACAGGAAAAGGGAAAAGAGGGAGTCAGGAACAAGGATAAGAGAGAAAAGGAAGAAATCCATGAAAGACAACGAACTGGGCAACCAATCTTTTATTTGGTCAAAGATGTCTCCACCATTATTAAACCCCATCTCTCTGTCCCTGCTAGCCTTGTGTTGTTGAACAACTCCTGTATTACTGGACACATTTCCCCTCTTTAAATGTGAGGCTAAAAGTTTTTCCTGGGATAGTATCAAATTTCACAGACATGGATGAGCTCTGCAGAGTAGAATCTTTTGAGAACTATTTAGGTAATTCTCTGATAGTTGCATACATTTTTCCTATATTCACTTGAATTCCTCCCGTCAGTCCCCCCATCCACCTGCCACCATTCTATTTGCACAATTTTGTTTTCTCTTTCTTTTGAAAAATAACCTATTGACCTCAATTTGGGCTTTCCATATACTTTTGGGTGTGGAGCCATCCACCCTAGCATGGTCAACCTATCAGGACCCACACTTTTAAAGAAAACTGATTTTCCTTTCCCCAGAAGCCATCAACTTTCTATAGCTTCTGAGGTAGGGGTGGGGTTCAAGAATCCCTCTCCACTTCATTCTAGCATGTTGACTTGCTTGGCCTGGTGCTGATCTTGTACAGACCACCATAGCTGTTGTGAGTCTTAAAGATGACTTCCAACATTTATATTCTTATTTACTTTCTTTTGAATTTATAATTTAATTCTCAGAAGGCCTTGGCTTTTCCTTGTACCAAGCACTTAGGGAGACTTCCTTTTACCTTTGTCCTTCTTTGATATTGATCCTTGCTCATTTCCTTTTAATCAGCATATCCACCATTCATGTCAATGTGGAAGGCTAAGAGAATACAAAAAAAAAAAAGAAGAAGAAAATAAGCATCTTTTCTGGCACAGGTCAAATTGCTCAAATATTTGGCAAGGATTTGCTTCCTGTGACTTTTGATGTTCTCATATCACTGTCAATTGGAATAGACATTAAATTGATTTGAAACAAGGATTCTCAGGAGGATGAGGTTTTTGTCCAGCAAGATGGGCCAAACCACAAAGTCTGGTCTGGGTTTCAGGGTGGGTGAAACCCACCTTCCACAGTGTAATACGGCCTTTTCTTGAATTGACTCTGAACCAGCAAGGTAGTCGTGCAGAAGTTACACCCAACATCAATTTGTAGATGCCCCGAAGGGGCTTTGTATTTGCTGAAAAATGTGTGTGAGTCTCCCCAGATCTTCCCAACTGGTTAGATTACATGGATACCATTTTGTGGGCAAGCCTATGCATTTATCTAACCAAAGAATTTAGAAGGACATTGTGCCCCATCTAATCATTATCTTGGGTATATGGATTGTTTGGAACTTAAGGGCAGCTTAGGTGACTAACTTCAAAGCCAGAGAGACACTCTGAAAACATGTCTTCAAACTTATAGGGCAGCAATCACCAAACATTTTCTGTAAAAGGCCAGATGGTAAATATTTTAGGCTCTGTGAACCATATGGTATCTGTGGCAACTAATTAACTCTGACATTGTAGCATAACAGCAACCATGGACAGTGTCTAAATGAGTGGGGATATCTGTGTTTCAGTAAAACTTTATTTATAAAAACAGGTGGTGGGTTGATTATAAATTTATGATTATGCACATTTTATAATACATTGTTTTGTTGTAGGGCTTCTATCATATCACACATTTAATGAGAAATATATAACAAGAGATAATGTTAGTCTGACAAAGTGAGAGTTGTTCTAGCATTTTCTCCCTTAGAGTATGGTCCATGGAGCAAAAGAATCGATGTCATTAGAGGATAATTAAATATGTACTATTTCAAGACCATCCCCACCTCTATACACTGAATCAAAATTTGTGTGTTAATATAGTGCTCTTATGACTAATATGCCTATTAAAATTTTAGTTCCACTGTTTTAACACTGAGCAGTGAATGTGATCTCACAAGCCACTTCCTATTACAAAATCTGGCCTAGAGCACAGAATTCCAGGAATCCTCTGAAGCAAGAATAGTAATGTTTCAAATTTAGTTGAAATGACTCTTGTGGTGAATTTTTGTCACACAAAGAGTTGTCCATTTCCTTCTGCTTTGCAATTGTTGGTTTTTATATTGCTCCGTGAAAAAGCTAGAACTTTCCTGATTTGTACTTTGGCTTTCTTGGTTTCCTCAGCCTAGATTAACTGCATATTAACTAATCCCTTTCATGGGTAAAATCACAAGGAGCCATTGGGGATTAACTCAGTCCCCTTTTCCTTTGACATGATTGTTTCATTTTCTAAGGTCTCATTTTCTGGCCCAAACACTCCATGTTGAACATAAGTTCTAAACTATGATTTCTCTGAGCATGGAGGTCTAGATCTTGACTGCCTTTGAAGTGCCAATGGCTGTTCATTGGGCAAATATACATATAACAACTCCCCTATGTATAGTATCTGTAATATACAGGACAGTAGATATATGTATATTTGCCCAATGAACAGAGAACACACTCCCTTTTTCTCTAAAACAACACACACTTCCAAATAACTTAAATGAACTGTGTTTCAATCCTATTTAAATGAGACAGGCAACTAAGCATAGTAGGTCATGCCTGTAATCCTAACACATGGAAGGTGGAAACAGGGGCATTGTTAGTTCAAAGCCAACATGGTTTTCATAGGAGATTCTCCTCAAAATGAAACTAAAAACAAATAAACAGAAATGAAACAGATAAAACCCAGTCAACAGTGTGGTACTTAACATTAACTCAGGGTTTCTGGGGTTAGCTTACAGATTCTGAACTAGTTTCAGATGGAAGAAGATACAGATAGATAGAAGATGATAGAAGGTCATGGGGAAAGTCATATTTTCCAGCACCTGATCCAATCTTCCAGATGTCATTTGGATGAAGGAAAAGTGATAACCTACCACTGATACACTGGTATTTTAGAGTCAGGAGAAGCTGATTCCTGTAGGCAGTTTTCCAAGAATGAATAAACCATTCCTGATTTATACACTCATCTGTTCTGTGATTATTGATATTTCAGTCACAAATAGTACTGACTTTCCTGCTATGACTATCTAGAAGCCATGTAAAGAGGAGCACAGCATAGATCCTGACCTTTCAAACCGGTTGGGTGAGTGTTCTAGTTTTCTTTTTCTGGGGGAGGAGATCAAAGCAGGTCTTCTCTGTGTGACCCTGGCTTTTGGAGTTCACTTTGTACACCAGCCTGACCTCAAACTCACAGAGATCCTCCTGCATCTGCCTCCTAAGTGCTGGGATTAAAGGCATGCACCATCACTGCCCAGTTCTAATTTTCTATTTCTGTGATAAACATCAAACAACTTGGGGAGGACAGGATTTATTTTATCTTACAGCTTACAGTCCATTATAAATGAAGTCAGCACAGAAACTCAGGCAGGAACCTAGAGACAAGAATTAAAGCAGAGGGTGTGGAGGAGTATTGCTTATTGGCCTGTTCTATTTGCTTTCTTATATACCCCAGGATCAACTGCCAGTGTTCATGCTACCCAGAGTGAGCTGAGCTCTCCTATATCAGTCATCAATGAAGAAAATGCTTCCATGGACATGACTACCAAACAGTCTAATGGAGGCATTTTCTCAACTGAGGATTCTTCTTCCCAGATGAACCTAGCTTGTATCAAGTTAACAAAAAAATTAGCCAGCACAGGTAATAATTAAAGGCATGCTTTCATGGTTCAGTAACAAAATGCATAGCAACTCAGTTAGCTTGTGGTCAGTACTTGTTACCAATGGGCTGTACTTAGTGCTTTCGGTTACAGAGAGGGACAACCCTGTTTACTCTAGAGTCTGACAAGATGTAATAGAAGTTATGGTCCTAACATAGCACTTGGGAAAGGATACTGTTTGTACTGACTTGTGGTGCCCAGGATTTGGGATACTTTCAGCCTTCTGAAGGGCATATCTAATATCTCTCCTGCTACCTTTCTCCTTGCACTCTGTGGCCAGGGACAATCTTCAGCTCTCTTTCCTGAAAGTTGTGTTGCATGACTATATGGCTTAGTTTGTTAGTTTTCCTCTCCCTGTTACCCAAGAAATATAGCCACTTGGTGCTCTGACTGGACCAATAGTGTGGTTCAAAACCATCACTTCCTCAGCAGAATATAGTCCACTCACTTATGCCAAATTGTCTCTCCTGGCAGTCCTCAGGAGGCTGTGGAATTGACTGCACAGCAGGCTGGGTCTACCTGAAAGGGAAAGTGAATTCCTGCTGCAAGAAAAGAGCAAGGGGCAGCATATGCTGGTGATCATCTGTTCATGCTTATTTTTTCCCTCTTTGCTTCAATGAGACCTGTTCTCAGCTCTGCAGGAGACGGGAGCTCAGGTTCACTGGCATCTTTAGGAGAAAATATTTATCATCTTCCAGGTAGAATAATTTTTCAAGTTACCATACAGTTATCATGCGGTCAACAGATACTTATTAGGCATTGATCATATGCCAGGCCCCGTGTCAGATGCTAGGGAGATGACACTGAATAAGATACATCTCTTGTCTTTCAGGATTTCATATGTATGCAGAAAAGAGACAAATTAAGCTAGGCAATTATAATTCAGTGATAAGTGCTATGAGAGATATGCACACAGGATGATCATGCCTCACGCAGAAGTATACATCACTGTATTTGGTTGAGGTATAACCAGAAATGTTTCCAGATACATTAATATTAAAGAAGAATGATAAGAACGAGTAGGAATTTGAAGTGGAATTGTAGAGGGAAAGAGGAAGCAGGAGGGAAATGATTCCAAGGCAAGCAGATTAATGAAGTCATAGTGCATCTAGGGACTGTTTTTTTGTTGTTGTTTTTTAATCTAGCTAGAGAGACAAGAACAGGTATAATTACTAATAAAGACAGAAAAGTAAATAGAGACTTTGTAGTATGAATTTCAGATCTTCTACTGCTCACAAATGGAGAGCTATGGGAAAACTTGAAGGTGGTTAGGAATCTGACCACATAATAGACACATGCGGTATAGTATAGAGACTGGAGTTACCACTCTGATGTGGAGGTGGAGGCAAATTACTGGAGATGTTTGTGGCAAAATGTTTATGCTTAATGCCAATAGAATAGTTAATAGAAGAGATTGAGATATCTCTATGGACTGGACGAGCTAGGGATGGGTTAGTATAGCAGCAACTTCAAGTCACATTACACATTTTAGAAAAACCTTGATGGCAGTTGCATAGTGATGGACACAGAGGTGGCATAATTAGTGGTAAAATATGTTACACAAGGAAGAGAGACACCATGATGGTCATGGGGATTGTTGGTGAAGTCACAGAAAACCCAAACCAAACTGGGTTATACAAAATGAGGTAGGACTCAAATGGCTGAACCATTTTCACTTGTAACCTTATGGGTCTTAAATATTCTCAGGACCATGTTTCCATTGTTATCTCTAGTTTAGCTCCATTATTATGGTTAGTGTGATACCCCTAACAGTATTTCAGCACTATGTCTCATGATTAAACGATTTGATTTCTCTCGTGGGTCAAATTATAGTCTCAGAATATTGCCTTATTGAAACTGTCTGGTAGATTACTATACGTTCTTGGAGCTGCTCTCTGTGGTGTGAAGAATGCACACTTCTGATTTGACCTTCTCCAAGTCTGATGTTGCTCTACTGAGACTGTGTTATTCTGAAGCACTTGGGCTGAGAGATGACCCTAAGTCTGTAGCTTGGTTAGCACAGTGATAGTTCAAAGTTTGGATAATAAATAATAGATGCTCACTGTGTAGATTGTCATGTTTTCTTTTTTAGAAACTGCATGGATAAAGGTATCATTTACTGAGATTAGAATGGTGTAGGTGTGTGTATGTTCTTTGCAGGGGTTGCCTCAGTCCATCTTGTATTGCTCTAACAGAACACCTCAGACTCAGTAACTTACAGCACACAGTTATCTATTGGCTCATGAGTTTGGAGGCAGGGAAGGTCAAGATCAAAGGGCTGACATCTGGAACAAACTTTTTTGTTTTTGAGACAGGGTTTCTCTGTGTAGCTTTGGAGCCTTTCCTGGAACTCACTCTGTAGCCCAGGCTGACCTTGAACTCACAGAGATCCATCTGCCTCTGCCTTCTGAGTGCTGGGATTAAAGGCGTGTGCCACCACTGCCTGGCTGGAACAAACTTTTATTTCCTTAAAACAAATCTTTCTTTTTAAGATATTATTATTATTACATTTTAAATTTTTTCATACAATATATTTTGCTCATATTCTCTCCTCTAACAACTTCTCCCAGATCATCCCAATCTCTTTACCTCCCCACTTTAAAAAAAAAAAAAAAAAACTAAAACAAGATAAAACAAAATTCCAACTAAAACCAAAAAGATATAAACCACAAAGACATAATAAATAGAAAGCTCATAAAAACTTGGAGTCTGTTTTATGTTGGTCAACTACTCCTGAGCAGGTATTTTTACCTGAATGATGGTTAATATGCCCAATGTCACTTCATTGTAGAAAATTAATTTTCTTTCTCCCAGGCATAACTTGCAAACAGAATCTTGGTTAGGAGTGGGATTTTGTGTCCACTTCCCCATGACACAAACTTGATACCTAATCTCATTGCTGAAGGAAAATGGAGAGATCAAGAAAGTGGGAGAGAGAGGGGAAAAAAGGGGACTAAGAAGAGGTGGATAAGAGAGGTGGGGAAGTGTTGAAGGGAGGGAGGAAGTGAGATATACTAAGTTCACAGCTTCAAGCCCTTTTAAGACTGCCACTAGTGAGTCCATGAGGGTGGAATATTCATGATTACTAACTGTTCATTAAACCCTTTACTCACATTGTTGCAGAGTGATTAAGTTTCTAACATATGCTTTTAGGATGCCACATTTACACTGTAGCATATGGATTGATAAAGTTTAAAACACACTGACTTAGTGTACTTAAACTTTGAGTAAAAGAACCTGATGTTCAGTATGAGGATAGTAAAGTTTACCTACAGCATGTACTTGTTCTTTAAACAAGCATTATCTGTGAGCTCTTTGTGTTGGTGGAAGAATTTCTTTTTACTTTTTTCTTTCTTTTTTTTTTTTTTTTTTTTAAATCTAGGCCCTATCATGGCATTGTCTCAAGCAAGAAAATGGGTCTTGAAAACATAAAACTGAGTGAACATTGATGATCTCTGACTTCAAGGTGTATTAGGAAAGGGCAGAAAAAAAAACTTCAGAAACTACACTCTGTTAAATTAGGTACTATTAGAGAAGAACTCAAAAGGAATGGGATCAATTCAAGTCAAGGAATGAATACAGACTTTGTTAAAGAAATCTTAGAGATGGGAGAATTTATGAATAGACTCTTGTAAGTAGGAAAAAAAGGGAGTTCCCTAAAAAACATGACCATTCTTGTAGAGTTATAAGTAGCTCTATATAATAAGAACATAAAATGTGAAGGTATTGGCAAAATATTTTGTTGACTGGTAGTTATTCTAAATATCTGCATGGCCATCTATTCTGTGATACGATTTGAGAAAGAACTCTTTATTCTTCCTTGGTTGCGGGGAATGAGTAAAAGACTAAGATTAAGCTCAGGGTCCCTAGACAGAAAGGTAATGGTTAGTTTTATGATGTGTTTTTTTTTCATATTAGCTAATTGCATAGAATCTAAGTAAGTGGGACTTGAGAAAGTGGAATCCTGCATTTCTACAATTTATTTTTGATACATTCACACCACCTCTAGACAAATAATAGAAGCCTCATCAACTTTTGTTTATCTAGTAGCACAAATATATTAGTCATTGCTATAAGAAGATCTGTAATTATTTACAAAGATCTACTAAATATAAACTCTCCCCCAGCTTCTAACAACTTCTCCCTGCTCCTTCTCTTCTTTTTTCTTGACATAGGGTCTTGATATTTAGCTCAAATCTGGTATACAATTTAAGATCCTTCTGTTTACAGTTTCCCATTTGCTGAAATTGCAGTCATATGCTGTAGTCTCTAGATCTCAATGTTTTAGTTAAGAAAACCTCCATTCATCCTTCAAATAATAGATTTTAATACAAGGTGCCATCATTTAGACTTGACTCTGTTGTAAGGAAATTTTGTTGAGATATTGGCAGATTATATAACAACTCTTTTCACTCATTAGTCAATCCTGTCAGCAATTATACTCTTTCCTAGGGGATGATGAAAAAAATCTCATGCATCTTTGTAACTTCTGTGTATAATGCAGTGTATGTGTGTATATATATATATATATATATATATATATATATATATATATATGCATGCACATAACATGTCACCATTAAAGAAATAAGTCCTTTAAAAGAACATTCTGTAATTTATCCATGTTTTATATTAGAAGCTTCAGATAAGGTTACTTAGCTAGAAAGTGTGTTTAGTACAGGGTTTCTAAAAAAGAGATAATGATAAAATTTTAAATTACAGACTAGGTTCCTGATGAACAATGTACGTTTATTCCTCTTACCTTAGATGCTAGGAAGTATAAGATCGAGGTCCCTAGATTCCATGTTCAATAAAGTCAAATCCCTGGGTTTATTTTTGTTGTTCTTCCATTTGAGATAGGGTGTCATGTATCCCAGGCTATCCTTGAACTACTTGTATAGATAGGGATAGTCTTGATTCCTTAATCTTTCTGCCTCCACCCTTCCAGTGATAATAGATGTTGACCACAATACAGGGCTGGCTCCAGGTCCATGGCTTGTGGAATTGTTTCTCTCCTTGTCCTTGCATAGTGTGTGTGGGGTGGGGTGGGGTGGGGGGCTGGCTTTGATTTCTTTTGGTTTATTTCTAAGAGCAGTATACTTAAAGGCTATGATAGTTCTATTTTTGGAGGGGTCTTCATACTGTTTTTCATAGCAGCTGGACTAACATTCCTCCTAGCAGTGTAGAAATGTTCCTTTTTAAGCTTCTACAAAGTCAGTGATCTCATTCAGAAAGGTCCCGCCATCATATGACACAATCTGTTCCCAAAGGACCTACTTTCTAATAGTCTCACCCAAGTTTAATGTTAGTAAGGAAATTTGAGGTGGACACAAACATTCAGAATGAGTGAGTCGCTGAATCTAGCCTAGTTTTTCCTTTCCATTTTATGCTATTTCTGGTGTTTTCATGACCACTAGTACTCTTAGTTTCTGTTGTTCTTTTTAAGGGTGGCATGACAGTTAATATTGCTCATCAGCTCCCTAGGATCTAGAATCACTAAGCACTATGTCTCTGGGCATGTCAATGGGATATCATCTAGATTAGTTTGGTTGAGGTGTGAAGAACCATGCTCTATGTGACTGTCACCATTCCTGTGCTGGGTCCTAAATGAAATCAAGAGGAGAAAACTACCTGAGAAATAGCATTCATACCTTTCAGCCTCTTGACTATGGAAGTCATGTAACTACTGTCCTCCTTCTTTGGTGTCTATGATGGACTGTGTATCCCTTGTGTTTTATCTTGTTTTCCATTGCTGAGATAAAGTAGCATGCACAAAAAGCAACTTAGGCAGGAGGGAGTTTACATGGCCAGGAAGGCATTTTTCTCAATTGATGTTCTCTCTTCCCATTTGGCTCCAGCTTATGTCAAGTTGACAAGACACTAGCCAGTGTACTTTGAACTCTAAGCAAAAATAAAGTCTTCCTTCCTTAAATTGTGTCTTATCAGGCATTGTCTCAGCAATGATAAAATTAACTAAGTAATATAGAAAAGTTGGTATAGAGTATAGGGACATCTGTGATAAACCTGACCATGTGATTCTTAAGTCTTAAGAACTGTTTTGCAGGGTGTGGGGTTATATGGCAGAATTCACAGATGTGAGCTATAAGAGCCCTGGAGTGCATCAGTCAGAACTGAAAGTTCTGTTTTGGCAAGACATTGGAAGAAAAGAATGTAGAGAGGAATGTGAAAGTAGAGGCCTCGCGGGTAAGGTTTCATAGAGAATATGAACTCTCTTGGGAACTGGACTAGAGACCATTCAGGTTATATTCTGCTCATGTTCCTAGAACATGAATGAGGTTGAATTTAAAAGTAATGGCCCACTGTTTTCATCTGAGGAATTTTCAGACTGTGGCACAATGATTGCTCGCCTCTTTTATCACAGTGAAAAGGAGCAACAAGTAAGGCAGAATGATATAGAAAAATGTCCATTTGTCCAGGTAAAGAGCTCATTCAAGTTTAAAATATTAGCCAAGGCATATGGTGAAATGGAGGTACTACCCTGGGATAATAGGAAAGAACCCTGAGGAAAAGACCTCACCCACCAAAAGCTTTAGCTGGAGCAAATGAAAATGCATTTCATAGCTCTAAACTCATAATACTAGAAATGTTTCCTGCTCCTAGAAAGCAACTGGCTATAGGAGTGTTTCCCTGGGGCCAGTATTCAGAGGTTGCTGTAACTGTGCTCTAAAGGGGACAGCCTCAATCCTGAACCAGCAACAAAACTTGGCAGCATCCCTCACATGATTCTAGCTTTGTGTATATTAAAGATGCAGAACTGAGGTGTTTGTGGACTCTTTCACCATGATCTCAGAGAACTGCTGTGGTCAGGTGGTGAATGACAGGGTTGGAGTCCCTTCAAAAAGGCTCCAAGAGGCCACTGTGTGAAGCTATGAAGCACCTCAATTATAATGGAAACTCCAGGATTTGGAATCACAGCCATATAACATAAGCCAAGAAAGTGGTGTTCATAGTGAGGCCAGTTCAATAAAGAGGACATATGCACTGCCAGTAGCAGACCTGGAAGGGTAGGTCCAGCTAAGCTCTTTGGAACCCAGAGGACTCCATTCGAAGCCTTAGATACTGGGAACAGCTATATGATTGGGTGTTTACCCTGCTAGGTTTTGGTCTTGCTTTGGTCTGAATATTCATTCATTCCTATGTCCTCATTTTTTCCCATTTGTTGAAAAGAGATTTTCTCATACAATATATCCTGATTAGTTTTCCCTCCCTCTATTCTTCCCAGTTCCTTCCCACCTACCCTCTCCTCCAGATCCACTCCCTTTCTGTCTCTCATTTAAAAAAAAACAGAAAGTAATCTTTTTATCATAATAATCCATGAGATAACAACCAAATGTGACAAAATAAAACATAATAAGATAAAGCAAAAACTATCACATCAAGGCTTGACAAGGCAACCCTCCAAAAAGGAAAAGAGTCACAAGAACAGGCACCAGAATCAGAGACTAACTCATTCACACACTCAGGAGTACCATGAAAATAGTAACCTGATACCTGTAATGTGTACACAAAGGACCCGATGCAGACCCTTGTAGACCCTGTGATTGCTGCTTCAGTCTCTTTGAATTCATATGATCCTTGCTTGGTTGATTCAGAGGACCTTGTTCTCCTGGTGTCCTCCATTCCCTCTGGCTTCTACACTCTCTCTGACTCCTCTTCAGCGGCATTTCCTGAGCTCGCAGGGCGGGGGGGGGGAGGGGGGATTTGATTGAGACATCCCATTTAGACCCTCTCTCTGAATAACATCTGGCTGTGGATCTGCTTCTGAAGGAAGAATCTGATGATGATTGAATAAGGCACTGATCTATGAGTATAGCAGAATAACATTAGGAATCATGTTATTGATTTTTTTGACCAGTCATTTTATTGATACATTTTTGTTTTGACCACTAGTGTTTTGTTTTACCCTATGTCTTGGGCTATTTAGTCTCTGGTTCTTGGCCATACAAGCAATGTTGGGAATAGGTTCCATCTTGTGGAGAGGGCCTTAAGTCAAATCAGACATTAGTTGGCTACTCCCACAAGTTCTTTGCCACCATTGCCCTAGCACATCTTACAGGCAGGACAGATCATAGGTCAAAGGTTTTGTGGCCATTTCTCTTTTGGTAGCCTGCAGAGTACCTTCCCATATAAAGACACTAGAGTGGAGGCGTGAGGGCTCCATGTAGGCACCAGCTTGAATTCTCCATGCTTAATGAGTTGTATGGGTTGCTGCTATTCATTTGCCAAGAGCAACCCATTGTCTCAGTGACAGCCTGGGTTGTTTGGGGGTTTCCATGGGAACCCCCTGGGTAACAACTCAATTGAGTGCAACCTAGTTCCCCTACTGGAAGCCTTGTTTGGTAGGTAACAGAATATGTCCTCATTTTTATCATTTGGAATAAGAGTACTTACTCTGTACCTTTGTACATTTGGAGTACATAACTTGAGTTTTCATGTAATAAGATTTCACAGTTAAGAGATTCCTTGAGTCTCAGAAAAAGGCTTCAAACTTCTAAATTGTACTGATACTGTACACTATGGGAACATTTGAAGTTGGACTGAAAGCATTTTGCAGCATGTTTATTTATTTAGTCTTACAAATAACACTGTGTCTTGGTTTTCTATTTCCTCTTCACTTCTCTACCAACGTTCCTGGCCAGGGGTGATCACTGCATCCTTCTGAAGTTCCTCTTATAAATGTGTGAATTACTCATTTGTCTTTTTCAGTGCAAAGTTTTGAGCAACTACTATTAGCTAGGCAGTCTTCATGCATGAAAGAGATAAGAATTTTGATATTTTTTGGATCTGGCATTCTAATGAAAAACAGATGTAAGTAGTTAGTTAGATCAAAAATAATTTCAAAAGTAAAAATGAATGATAAAGACCATAGAGAGAATTTAAACTGACTTTATAGACTTATAGAATAATCAATTATCACTATGAACACACAAATTAAATGATATAAATATTCTTTTTCGGATTGATATTTGGGATATATTATCAATCACATTTCTTATCATTACACATTCAAGCAGTTCTATAAGAGTTTACAGTACAATTGTTAATTTTGGGGAAAAATACACTTTACCCAGCTTTCTTTAAATTTCTGTTGGGTTTAGTTTCATTTATCTTCTATACTGATGGAAATGATAAATTATTTTCCTCATAAACTCCAGAGTAAGCAACTCAGGCAGCCCCCTGGATGCCATGTTTCTTTATTCCTACCTATGTGAATTGTATCCATCTCTGCTCATAGAACCAGCCTTTGGTGGGGGGTGTAGTGGGATGAGTGGTATAAGTGCATTTCTTTCCATTTCTTCCATAGGGAAGAATCACTTAATGAAATACATTCCATATTGCAAGAGCGTAAGTTATATCCTACATGGCACTGCTAACTTGGCAATGGTAATGCTCTACCATGAAAGTTCTAGTGGTATAATACCTTAAATAGCAAGTACTCTTTAAATATATGAGCAATGATCAGAAATAGATACCAAAGGTGTAGCCTCTACCATCATTAAAGAATGAGAGAATACTTAGTAGTTTACATGGATGAAAGGCTGTTCTAATGGCAAAGAGCACTCATTTATTCAGCCAACATTTATGGAGTACTTAATATAGTCTAGAGTTCTTCAAAGCTTTGGGTATAAACTGGCCATAAAGGCAGAATTTACCAGCTTCATGTATTTATCAGATACTCTCCCCCAAATAATCTAGAATTTGTCCTTAGTTGATTGTTTTAAAAATGAATGTTGAGAACCTCCCTGGGGAAAGGTTTGATGAAGGAAATAAGAAAAATAGGATTATAATGTTATTAGTGTACCGAATATGGTCTATTTGAAATCACTTCAGCTAGGTCACTCCAGGAAGAGCCCTTCTATTTGTGAAGGACCTTAATCCTCCCAGATAATTTCCTCTAATGTACCACTCCAACCTCAGTCCTAGCATTTTCTTTTCTGCCTGACTTCTTAAGCCTCATCAAAGGCTGCTGAGCAATCGTTTTGAACATAAGCAAGGTGATCATTATCATCATTATGCTGTTACCCTTGAAGAAAGCATGTAAGGAGGCCAGAAAAAGATGCATAATTTAAGAAAACACAGAAACTGAACGCTGTATAATAACCTCTTTATTCTCCAAACTGCCACTAGATTTAATTGAGACTACAACTGTACACACACACACACACACACACACACACACACACACACACACACTTGCACACATGTATACTTACTATCAGATTGTTTTGACACGTTCCATCAGACTGTAAACCACATATTTTATTTGTGCTGAAATGTGGTTTTATTTGTATATTAATAAATAAAGTTGCCTGGGGGTCAGAGCAAGCCATTTAGCAGAAATCTGGCAGTGGTAGCGCATGCCCTTAATCCCGATCACATGACAGGCAGATCTCTGTGGGTTCAAGGACACAGCCAGCATGGAGACACATGCCTTTAATATCAATACCAACCATAGAGACCTGCAGGTCTGTATAGACAGGCAGTGACAAGGTGGTCATGTGGTTGGGTTTACAACCAATGAGAAGGCAGACTCACACACACTTAACTACATCTGTTAGTTCACCAATATAGATAATCCAACATTTAAATGTTACCTGGAAAAGAGGGCACAAAATAGTTTTAAGTTGGGCGAATAAATTCTGTTTCTTAGCTTCTTATTATGTCTGTCAGTTTCTATTTGGTATAGTTTTTGCGCTCTTGGCATTCCCCATCAGAATCCCCCCATCCCCAGTCTCAGTTATCCTTAGTTATATTATTAGACAATTTTCTTTAACCTCTTATGCCTGTGCCTGGCTCACAGGCTTAGGGGAGTGTCCTTCCCCTTTCTCTCCATTTCCCTTGTCAGTTGTTCCTCAGACTTCCTTTTCTCTTCCTCAATTATGACCCTCAGATACAGACCCTGATTCTCAGTGTCCCTACAGAGCTTCCTTCTTAAAGCCATAGTGGTATAATCAGTATCCTTCAGCCATTTTTTTCTTTGTCTGCTGATGGGATTCAATAGTCCACTCCTGGAGGTTGGCCTCCAGATCATTTTCAGTCAAGGAAATTGTCCTGAACTAAACAGCTGCTATGAAGGAGAAGGCACTTTTTGAGAGTCAGGCCTGGGTTAATGTTGTCTTTTATCATTTACTAACCATTCAGTCTTGGGGAAGTTGTTTAACCTCTGAACCTTGATTTCTTCATCTGTGAGATGGGATGAAGTATGTTAAGATGTGTAAATATTTCTGCACAGTGTTTAGCTGATGAGCTATGCTGCCAATTGCTGTTTCCTACGTTCTCCCTAGGCTCTCTATCCACCTCTAATTCTGCATTCCTCGATTTCAACATTACATGATTTGGGGCCTGGTAATTAATTCCCATCTCTGGCATCTAAGTTGTGAATTAAATGATGTTTAACAATAGCACTGGCCTCTACTTATTGGAGGTCAGACACCCTTTCTGATGGTTGTGACAACTGAAGTTATTTCTATTTAAATATTCCCTGAGAGGCAAACTAATCCTGGATAGGAACCACTGTTCAAGCTATTCAAATTTCAACTTCTCCAACTCATTCTTCAAATTTAGCTTACTTCTAATTCCTCAATCAATCCTGACCAAAATAGAGAGTTTAACTTTTCTTATAGCAATTATCCATATTTAATTTATTCATTCATTCATAATTGCAGTCAAGTCTCCCAAATTTGCTTTGTACCCTCCTATATTTCCAAGGGCCTCCCCTCCCACCATGGACCCCCTCTGTGTCTTGTTTCTTTCTTTGCATTTATTTTTGTGGTGTTGGAAATTTAACCAAGGACTTTAAATATGATATGCAAGTAGTACACCACTTGGTAACATACCCAGTTGAGAGTTATATCTTACTACTTAACAAAATATTTGCTGAACAAATGGGTTAATAAATCCATTTTACTCTATCTGTCTATCTATCTATCTATCGATCTATCTATCTATCTATCTATCTATTATCATCTATCTAAACTTCAATGACAATATCTATGTGTAAGAAAAGGGTGACTATAGGATCTGGTGATTATTAAGAATGCTTTCTACTTTTGCAGAGGACTTAGGTTAGGTTACTTATACCCACAGGCCAGATAACAACCACATGAAACTCCAGTTTCAGGGGATCCAGTAATACTTACTTCTGGTCTCCATGCAAACCAGGCCCACACATGGTGCCCATGTATATAAAGATACGTGTGTGTGTGTGTGTGTGTGTGTGTGTGTGTGTGTGTATGTGTGTGTGTACTCTATCACTTAGAAGGCACAATGCAAGCCTTCTAAGTAGGGAAGCAACCAACATTTTCCTATCCAGCTCTGATATCTATAAACTGCAACACTAACCAGTATGATACAATAACCCTGGGGATGCAGTAGTTCATGTATATGGCAGTAATCTGCAGCTCTCTAATTGGACTTAAGAACCACTCAGCACGAGGGATGGAGATCAGAAAATGAAAACTAACTAAAATGTAGAGTTATAGAGTACAATCTCAATGGGTTCATCTCCAAAATAACTCCTTCACTTAAGGTTCAGGTATCATTGTGGAAGAGGAGGCAGAAAGAAATTTTAAGAACTGGAAGAACCAGAAGTTTTGTATGAAAATGTGCCTCCTAGGATCATCAGAAACTATACCTATCAAGTCTCACCAACATGATTTCCTAAATATGAGCTGAATAAGGACAACAACAGACATGCTAAAGACAACATGGGAAAGCTTGGGAGACCCCAACCCCACACAAAATTACAGAAAACTAAGGAATCCTGAAATAGTCTTGCCCAGGGAAGAATATAGAAATTGGTTATCCAATATCAAGTGGTCATACCTTAAAACATATATACAAGTAACATTATACAGACTGAGGAAGCTATGTTTAGGAATATATATATATATATATATATATATATATATATATATATATATACACATTTACATTCACATATATGTATGCAACAAGAATTAACAAAAATAGGCCATGTATTTGAAGGAGACAGTATATAGGACAGTTTGGAGGAAGGGCTAAATGATGTAATTATATCATAATCTCAAAAATAAGGAAATGAATAAATTTAAATGTGAATACAGAGCATAGGCTCTGGTTTGGGGAGTTCTAATAAAGAAGACACAGATTACACATGGCTAGTAAAGTGTCTTATTAGTTTTCTGAGGATGCCATAACAAAATACCACAAGCCTAACAGCTTTAAACAACATAAATTTATCCTTTGATGGTTCTTGAGGGTAGAGGTCTGAAACTTAGGTGTACATGTGATCGAGTTCCCTCTGATGCTTCTGGGGAAGAAGGATCCCTCTGCTTCTTCCTGCCTTTGGTATCCCAGATGACTTCAGCTGCTGTGTAAGCATTGTTGCAATATTTTCCTCTATTATCACATGCTCATCTTCCCTTAAGAGCATCTGTGTCTTTTCTTTTCTTAAAAGGGCATCAATCATTCCATATTAATGGTCTACCCTACTCTACCATGACTTCATCTTAATTAGTTACATCTGCAAAGACAGCATTTCCAAAAACATTCTGGTCACATCCCTGGTCAAATTGATTGGAAGGTGGAGAAGGAGGGCCACCTGTGTCTGTTCTGTACCATTCAGCAAAGTCATTTCCCTTTATTCATAAGACTCCTCTCAGAAGCAAAAATGAACATGTGAGTCATTCTTTTTAGTTGAAAATAAATTCTTCTCTCATACAATGCATCCCGACTACAGTTTTCCCTCCCAGCCCCCACTACCTCCCCTATCCCCAAGATCCATTCCCCCCTCTGTCTCCCTTCAGGAAAAGAACAGGCCTCTGAGGGATAACAACCAAACAGGACAAAACAAGATGCAACAAGACAAGGCAAAAGCCCTCATGCCGAGGAGGACAAGCTTACCAAACAGTAGAAAAGGAGTCCCAAGAGCAGGCAAAAGAGCCAAAGACACACCTTCTCCCACAGTTAGGAGTTCCACAAAACACCAAGCTAACAGCCAGAGCATGTATGCAGAGGACTTGGCGCAGACCCCTGGAGGCCCAGTGCTTGCCACTTCAGTCTCTATGAGCCCATGTGCAGCCTGCTTAGTTGATTCAGTGGGACATGTTCTCATAATGTCCTCCATCTGCTCTGACTCCTACAGTCTCCCCACCTCCTTCCACAGGGTTCTTCAAGCTCCAAAAGGAGGGATCCAATAGAGCCTTCAGTTTAGATTCTCTCTCTACATAATAGCTGGCTGTAAGTCTCCGTACCTGCTCCTATCTGCTGCTAGGGGAAGGCTCTTTGATGACAACTGGACAGGGCACTGACCTATAAGTATATCAGAATAACAGAATATCATTAGGAAGCATTTAATTGATTTTTTTTTTGCCATTCATTTTTGGTCCTACCGTAGGTCTCTTGGCTATCCAGTCTCTGGTTCCTAGCCATCAAACAGTTTGGGGCCTGGGCTTTCTCTTGAGCGGTGGGCCTCAGGATAAATTAGACATTGGCTGGATATTTCAACAAGTTCTGTGCCACCATTGCCCTATGACATCTTACAAGTAGGACAGATTGTAGGCCAAAGGTTTTATGGCTGGGTTGGTGCCCATGTTTCTCTTTCAGTAGCCTGCATAGTACCATCTTGAAGCAAAGAGACTAGAACATAGGGATAGGGAGATGAGATGGAAAGAGAGAATGCAAGAAGAGATGTTCATAATTGAGAGGCATTTTTGGGGGGTGGTGAGGAAACGTAGTACCATGGAAACTTCCTGGAATCTATGAGGGTGATACTAATGAGGATTCCTAGTAACAAAATCTGAACTGGGTTTTCCCTTGTAGCCAGGCAAGGTTCCCAGTGGTGGGAATGGGTAGCATTCCATTGAGTTGTTGACCCCCAAAGGGCCTCCAAATAATCCAGGCTGCTGCTAGGACAGAAGGCTGCTCTCTAAAACCTGACAGTGAGGCCCCATCTCTCCAGCAATGGAGCCAAGGACAACATCCACCTATCTCAGAACTGGTGCCTTTGTGGACCATTCTTTCTACCTATGAATTTACTTCTTCTAACCTTGGCAATACATGTAAAGGTGAGGCACTTCATTGTAGCCCCTTTTTATGTGGTAAAGTCTGAACTTTTGTGTACCCCTCTGTTAGGCAGAGTTTTCTAGAGGAACAGAGACAATAGAATGAATATATATTAAAAGATGATTTATTAGATTGATGTTCATTATACATTCTGGGCAGTTTAAAAATGGATGCTTCACACTGAAGAGGCTGAGAATCTGGTAGCTGTTCAGTCTATGAGGCTGGATACCCCAGCAGTTCCAAATGTGACCTTGAGGCCCGGAAGATTCCTAGACCAGTCACTCTTCTGTCCTTGAGGGAAGCCTGAGGAAGCTGGCTTCTGACATCAGTGAAGGAGTGTAGCAGTATCAGCAACACGTTAGACCAGCTTGTCGGTGACAAGGAAGGCAAGCAGGCAAAAGCAAAGCTCCCTCATTCTACCTTTTCTGTGGGCTGCACTGGAAATGGTGCTCAAATTTACGATAGCTCTTTCCAGTTCAAATAACCTGATCAAGAAAATCTCTCACATATATATCCCAATGCCTGTCCTTTAATGATTCCAGATCCAGTCATATTGACAAGCAATATTAACTGGTACAGCCCCCAAATTCATATGTTGGTCAATGAGATAGTATTAGAAGATAGAGGCATTGGGAAGTGATTGTTATCATGACGGTTCTCATCTTATAGAAATGGGGATATTATACCTACAGAGCAGGCTGATCAGAGCTTACTTACCACTTCCACCATATGAGGTAAAGTATACCATCTAAGACACATACAGATAGTTTCCACCAGATCTTCTTGAGTATTTTGATGATGGTCTTCCCAGGCTCCAGTATTTCTGTAGTAAGCCTTTCTATTTATGGTACTTTGTTGTAGCAGCCCCCAAAGAGAAGTCCACTGAAATCATACAATTGTATGTAACTCTTCAAATTTCTCAAAAGCAAGAACTAAATGAATTAGACAAAAGTTAATTTTTAGTGTTGGGATTGGTGGCACATGCCTTTAATCCCAGCACTCAGGAGGAAAAGGCAGGTGGACCCCTGAGAGTTTGAGGCCAGCTTGGACGACAGAGTGAGTTCCAGGATGGCCAGGGCTATACAGAGAAAACATGTTTCAAAAAACAAAAACAAAAAAAAGCTAATTTTTAATCTTTCTGAATATTACACATCATTGACACTGATTATAATTTGGTAATCCAAGAGACTCACATTCTAAACTGTTTTGTATTTGGCTCAGTGTGAATTTTTCTACAGGCCCTGTAATTACATTATTTTTTTATTTTGTGCTATCATTTCATTATAATATATTTTCATTAGGATGGACTAGTGTTAGAGATTTTTGTTAGATCTTCCTGGCTTTGCTGTAGTTGCTCATTTAGTTAAAAATAAATTAAAGGAACAAATCTCTGCCTCTCTTTTTCTTTGCTGCACGTCACACTGGTCACTGTGGCAATCCCCAATGTCTGTGGGTAGATGGGTCACTGATGAGTTATGATTGGCTATTTCACAAACAAACTGGAGTGACTGATCTTCAAACTTATGCATAACACAGGACTTCAGAAGCAGAACCAGGTATAGTAATCTTCCATATACTTCTGCATTTCCTCTTGCAAGTCTGCTCTTGCGTATTTTCTAAGGAGTAAACAAATGAATAGGAACAGTATGTGAAATTTGAATAGACAGATATGGAGAAGAGATCATTTTATATTGATGATGTCTTTCCCCTGCACTCTTCTTAGGGAAGCAGACTCTGATGTCTTCTAGAGAATGCCTCGATGATCATTGCTGAATGGACAGGGGATGACAAGGCTGACCATTGGCCTGCTTATTGGCTCATCTAGACAATAGAACCATCCATCTCTCTCTCTCTCTTTTTTTTTTTTTTTTGGCTTGGAACTTAGAATCAAAATTCAAAGTTGATTGTAGTGTCATACACCTGCAATCAGGTGGGACGCTGAGGCAATTGTCAGATTTGTAGCCAGGTTGGGCTCATAAGCAAACTGCTAGCTTGAGATATAGCTCACTAGCATAGTATTTGCAAAGCATGTGCAAGGCCTTGGACTTGGTTATTAGCACCACAACAATAGCAAAGCCATACACACACACACACACACACACACACACACACACACACATACACATACACACATACACACACACACACATACACACATACACACACACACACAGGTATAATTTTCTGTCCTACTAGCGAGCTTCTAAATAACCACACAGAAACTTAATATTAGTTATAAATAATCAGCTGATAGCTTAGGCTTGTTTCTGACTAGCTCTTATAACTTAAATTAACTCATTTCTATTAATTTACTTGCTGCCATGTGGCTCATGGCTTGTTACCTCATCTTGTACACATCCTGCTTGCTCTGTGTCTGGCTGGTGACTCTGTCCTTCTTTATCCCAAAGAGTTCTCTCCTTGTCTACAAGTCCTGCCTAACCTCCTTTTTCTGCCTAACGATTGGCTCTTTATTAAACCATTGAGAGCAGTACATTACATCTTCACAGTGTGCAAAAAGATTGTTCCACAACACACACACACACACACACACACACACACACACACACACACCACCTCCACCACCACCAAAAATAACAACGAAAACACCTCAAAAAATCAATAAAGTCAGAGTGAGTAAAGGGATGCTAGGTGACCGTCTATGCAAAACAGTCAGGCAAACTGATGAGAGAAACAATGGCAGAGAGAAAGAGTCTACTCAGATGTGACCAGAGAAGCAGCAGCAGGCTGAGATGCTCAACTGTCTCATTAACCCTAAGGCTAGCCTAGTACTTGACACATAGCAAGAGTTCGAATGTTTTTACAGCTGTCTAAAATTTAGCTTTGGTGAGATGAAGAGAATAATTGTGGTCTCTCCTCTACACATCTTTTTCCTTATAACATATACTCAATTTGGTTATTTGGCCCCATCTAAGTAGTTTTCTATTTCTTGCACCTCGGTGGTTCAATGCTAAGAGGCAAGGCAGCATGAGCACTTAACCTCAGCCCCCACCTCCTCTGAACTGGCCATCAGCTCAGACCTTTAAATGAGTAGATGGTCAGGTTATATTGAATTCAATGGGCATTTCCTACCATTTGTGGATATGATCCATGTCTTCCAATTCATGTAACCTTTAGAGTTTATAGATGTCTTTAACCCTGTTCAAATAGAAAGGCAGTCTCCCTTTAGAAGCTGCTTTCACTTCTGCTTTAGCATTCTAGGCTACTGCCCACTGCCTGGTTAGAAATCACACTGAGCTACACTTACATGGCTTCTGGTTGTTTGAACAGAAGTCTCATGTTCTTTTCTCTCACAAAGCACATTTTGTTCATTTTTACATATTTACTGAACAAAGTATGGTGATCAATAGTCTATATGGTATAAAAATGAGGTGAGCAAAACAAATGAGTTCCTTATGTCTTGGTATTCTATTTATTTCAAGTGTCATATCCACTCTTCACCTTCTCTGCCCTGCTCTGTGGCTGGAAGACAGACAACACCTGCACAGTTTTGCTCACTGCATTCCAATTAGTCTTGGCCAATGAGAGACACTGCAGAAGAGAGTGTGGAGTGTTGAGAGGGTGAAGTACTGAGGCTTCCTCTCTGCTCAAGGTTATAACCACAGAAACTCTCTGACAAGTTTTTACTGACCTTGAACTTGTAATCCCTTTGTCTCAGTGTCCTAAGAGCTAGGACTCTAGACCTGCAGTATTATCCACAAGAGTCAGCCATCTCTCCCATTGGCAGAGCTGCTGCAAGCCAGCCCCTCCCCTGAACTCCAGAATCCCTTGATGCCAGGGACTGCATTTCCTTTGTTTCCCTCTACGCATGAACCTAGGTGTAGTAAGCTTCTGGGATTCGATCATTTCTAGATATCTCATCATGTCTCATTGCTTTCTTCATGAAGGAAGAAAAATAAATGCAACCAACTGAATCCATTTAGTGTTGTTCATATGTACATGTGTTTAGAACTGACCACTTAGCATTGAATAACCTGTCAGAGAGCTCATCTCTAGAGAAAAAAGATTCTCCCTCTCTCGAAAATGATTCACTGTGTGTAGTTCTTCCTCTAATGGCAGTTCTTATGAGATTTCTCCCTTCCACATTGGCATGGCAGCAGGTGTTTTCATTATGCAGATCTTGTTTAGGTAACCATATTGTTCAGATTTCATGTGTGACACTTCCCTGACATGTCTAGAAGACTATCAGGCATCTCCAAGCCTTAAGTGTGTTATGTTCATTGTCAGTCTATTTACAATAGCTAGGAAATGGAAAAACCTAAATGTCCTCCAATCAATAAGTAATAATGAAAACATAGTGCATATACACAATGGAATTCTATTTAGGTATAAAGAAAAATTAAACTGAAAAATTCAGGTAACTGGATAGAACTGGAAAATATCATTTTTCTTAAGCCAATCTGCATACTCCTATAAGGTATCTTTAAAAAAAGACATATATGGGCGCCAGGCTCTAAAAAGCCAGCCCACTGGGGCCTATGCTGGGATACTTTGCTCAGCCTTGGTGTAGGGAGGAGGAGACTGGACCTCCTTCTGCTCAGTCCACCAGGCTGGGCTGACTCCCCAGGGGAGACCTTGCCTTGGAGGAGATGGGAATGGGGGGTAGACTGTGGGGGGGGGCTGGGGTATGGGAGGAGGGAGGATGGGGGAATCCGTAGCTGATATGTGAAATTAAGTTAATTATAAAATAAAAATATTAAATAAATTAAAAAGACGAAAAAGACATATATATGTATATACATATACACACATACATATATATGTAGTGGATAGCCATTCCAGCTTTGATCTGGAAGTTCCAACCCCCACTGAGGCTTCCGTAACTGTCACGCCTACAAGGCGGGGCTGAGAGAGGACCCTAAAGACCCGAGATCCGGATGCACCGGTCTCTTGGTTCCTGGTCCCTGAACACTGGAGGTAGACCGAACAGAGTTCTCCAGAGAACACCTCCGGACTGCTCTACACCTTTCCCAGACCCTGCAACCTACCTATCACTTCATTTGTAAGTTATGCCACTAAATAAACCTCCCTTTTAACTATGTGGAGTGGCCTTAGTAATTTCACCTATATATATATATTCCTAAACGTATCTATACATCCTCCTTGGTCCATATAATGTTACTTTATAAATATGATTTCAGAGCTGACCACTTGGTATTGAGTAACAAAATCAGGAAGGGGTGCTGTTCCAATGGGAAGACTGTTTCTCCCACTGTCAGCATTCTTTAGTTATTTGTAGTTCTTTGTCTAAAATTAAACCTCTTGAGCTTTCTCTGTCATGTCTATTGGTGCCATTCCTGTTTGGGTCGTTTTTAGGCAGGCATGTTGAGATTTCATGGGTGTAACTTCTCTGACATTTCTAGGAGACATAATCTCTCAACAAACTTTTTATTCCTCTGGCTCTTACAATCTTTATGGCCCCTCTGCTAAGCCTTAGGAGTGGAGGTTGTCCTTTAGATGTGTCCTTTGGGACTGGGCACTACATGATCTCCTGTGCTCTGCATTTTGATGAGTTGTGGTTTTCAGAAACAGTCTCCATCTGTTCCAGGGAGAAGCTTCTTTAATGAGGGGTGTGTAACAACTATGAAGAAGAGCTCATGGATTTGAGAGGGCTTAGAAGGAGGACAGAGAAGGGGGAGTTTTTCCATTGTAATCTAATTTCAATAAATAATTTTAAAATATATTTCAATGGGTCAAAGTGCTTGCTACTAGCCTGATGACCTCGCTGGATCCTCAGCTGGTCTTGTCTCCTCAGACTGGAAGCCTCTGAGTCCTCATCCAGAATGAGTCCTCATCCAGGCTGAGGGGCCCCCAACTGGATCAGGCCACCTGAACGGGTGAGACAGTCAGTTGGCTTGATCTGTTTGGGAGGCAGCTGTGCATTGGTGCCAGGTCCTGGGCTCGTTGCATGAGTTGGCTGTTTGAATCCTGGGACTTATGCAGGGACACTTGGCTCGGTCTGGGAGGGGGGAATGGACCTGCCTGGACTGAGTCTACCAGGTCAACCCCGGTCCTCGGGGGAGACCTTGATCTGGAGGAGGTGGGAATGGGGGGTGGGCTGGGGGGAGGGGTGGGCGAGAGGGGGAGAACAGGGGATTCTGTGGCTATTATGTTGAACTGAATGGTGTTGTAAAATAATAATAATAATAATAATAATAATAAAAAAACCAAAAAAAAAATATATATTTCAAAAAGTCTTTTCAGTGGAAAAAATCCAAGTAAAATTCATATGCTACCACCTATTTTAAGCTTACATTTCGGTAGGGAAGGAGATAATTAACAACTGAACACCAACTATGTTGTCTCTTAATCATGAACAATATGCAGAAAGACAACCAAAGGATCACCAGAAAGACAATAACCACCATAGTAAATGTGATCAGGTGAGGCCATTGTAGCATAATCTGACCTTGAGAGAAGGAAAGAGCTGCTGAGGTGCTGACAGATAAACCAAGCAAGGTCCTGACCCAGGGGCATGTTTGGAGTTTTGAGCCTCATAAAAGCCAGTGGAATAAATAAAGGGCTCTGGTAAATGACAAGAAATGAGGCTAAAATGTTCTTTATGGTGCTTATCTGTTGAAGACCACACTGACTCCCTGACTGTAAGGAGAGGGAAGAAGTATGATGATAAGAGAATAGATTTTGTCAGATTGCTTACAAAATGAGGACAAAAATGAATACCTAAGATGCTCAGATAAAGTTTATACATTCACAGCACTGTGTCTGGGCATAATGGACTATGTCACACTCCTTCTTACTATCGTGTGGCCTTGCTCATAGTGCTAAATTAGTCCTAAACATATTGGCCCTGCAGACCTTATTAAATGCTCCCCATGAAGGCTTTAGTGGTACCCATTATTCATTTTATTCATTCACTCAGCAAGGACCATGATAAGTTTTATCATCATCTTCATAATCCTATCTGTAAGATCTTTAGGTGTGTTTCCCACACCAGGCTATAATCTCCACAAGAATCGTGCCTCTGGGCATTTTGTTCTTTTATGGATATCTAGGCTGTGGCATGGAATCTGCCCTATTACAAGCATTTCAGAGAGTTATTAGAAGAAAAAGAAGACTGTCTACCATCTCATCAACAGGATTGGAGACTTCCTTCTGGGGAATTCAAATGCCATTAGTAAACATAATCAGAATGAACTATATGTAAAACTTTATTTCTGTGGTATGTACAAAAAAGAAAATCCTGTGACGACACAGCTTACTTTGTCCTTTTCATCTTTGTCTTTATAGTACTTAACATAGTACTTGACTTAGTGATTAATTTTCGTAAATGTTTTTCAGTGAAAGATAATCTAACAACTGATTTACAACCTGATGCACATCTGGATGTGTGTTGGGGATATAGAAGTTATAAAATAGAGAATAATCTTAGACCTTTTTGTAAAACCACAGAAAGACTGTTAGCATAAACATGCTTTTCCCTCATCCAGCACCAAAAAGGGCATTGGAAAGAGGCCTTTGAATACTCTCTAAGAGAAGAACCATTAGGAAGGAACAACACTGTAAAGACATTATTTTCTCTTTTTACATTTGGAAACGTTGGTGGGTGTGTGTAAAAGAGACACAGACAAAGTGATCGGACTGCCCTAGGTTGACCTTGAAGCCTATGAGACCCTGGAGAGGGACTGGAAGTGGGGGAGGATGGCTGTCATCTTTCCAGCTGGTACTGCTTGCCCAGAGAAAGCACATTTCAAGGCCAGACAGCAACTGATACCCTGCTGAGAACAAAGCCACATTGGCTTGGGACACATGGTTCTGGTTATCTGGGAGAGTGTTTTTCATAGGCTAAAATGCCTCCTCTTTTCTTGGCCTCTGTTTCAGAAGGGCTCCTGTCCAGATGGTGGATCCACCTGAAAAGCACATGCACAGACACAGGGGTCCCAGGTTCTATGGGATGCACCTTTCTTTGAATACCAGGGCCAGGTGCTTCAAAGTCATGTTTCTTTGGGGACTTCTGAAGCACTGTGTACATGTGGAGTTCATTGAATTGTTGTCTTGTCAGAATTCCTGGGTACTCTTTACCTATGAAATAATGCCTGTGTCCCAGACAACCCCACAGCCTAAGAGACTCAGCAGATGCCATTGTACATTCTGTTGTATGTGTAAACCTACACATTATTGTTTCTGAATAAAGTCCAGATTTGGACATTAAAAGGAACACATGAAGTATCAAAATTTTTTTTCATTGTTTATCTGAATTCTTATTTGTGCATTTAATATTTTTATTTGTTAAATTAGGTACCCCTACCTGATGTCTAGGACATGTAAATAATATTTGACCAATTGGATATTCCTTCTTAGACTGTATATCTGTGTTAGGTGACTTGAGCAAACAGCAGTGATATAGAATTTATTCAGGTAATGGCTGTGTGGCTGTGGCCTTCACATTGGGTCATGGTAAGGTGGTATGGGAGTGTGTGGGCAGGTGTGGGGTGCCTTGGTAGGAGCAGTGGCATCCTGAGAAGACTTCTTCAGGTTCCTATTTTTAATCTAGATTCCCAGAAATCTTACAAGTCACCTGTGATGCTCTTCTTTGGATTAGGCCAAGCAGAGTAGATTTCTGTTCACTTTTTGGGATTTATTTGTTTGTGTTCTTTCTAACTGTGGGTCCTAATTATTAGGCTGGAGGACCATGGTGGCTGTGAACATGAATCATTATAATATCTCACTGTGAAGAGCATAATGCCTGTGGTTGTAGCTGCAACCCCTCTGTATCTCCCACAGTATTGACTCTCAGCAGCCTGTCTCTGGACTCCAGAGACAGCTCCTGGTTACCTAGGATGGAGAGCCCCTCCCTGAATGGATGGATGACAGCTCTAGTGAAATGTTCTTGGATCTGTGCTGCTGTATTAGGCACTTTCTACCCAACTTCTTGACTTCTTTTTGTCCTTATACATATGTCAGACCTAACATTATATGAAGGCCTTCTGTACCATATCCTAATCACTCCTCTGAATGTTGCTCCTTCACATTTAACTATATCTACTGATCTGCTTCTTGAATGGCTTCAACTACCATTAGATGACAGAAAACGTCTCCTAAACATCATGCATGTACATCACTTTGGTTCACGCAGACTTTTAAATAATTGTATAAGAGAAATGGACATACTAAAATGGCTCATACCATTAGCTTGCCCCATTTCTTCTACTGTCCTGAAGTCCGGGAAGGTAATCTGCAGATATTTTAGGATTGTGTGGCTGAAAGCACAGTAATGTGTCAGAAGGAATCGTCCTCCTCCCTTTTCTTTGGTTGTCTGGCTTAGAAAACTGCTGTGATTGGGAGTGTAATATAATACTCTAAAAGTTTTCTTTATTTTAAAAATAGAATCAATTTCTCATAACTGTCCTGTCCTGAAGTTGAAATTCAATTTCTGGTCACATTGCCTCCACCCAGGTCATATCTGCTGCCAAAATCTTCACAGCATCTACCATCATGAGAACTTGTTCTTCATTTTATTGAACCTGTGGTGGCTTGTGTTAAATAGCAAATTAAGCTGTGCTTTTATATCCTATAATTCTGCATAATGGAATGCCATAGCCATGACCAAAGGCTTTACAAAGTAGAATTTGTTTTAAGGAGACTATCTGGGAACAGTAATTACAACTGTAGCCAGCCTCCTACTCTAGAATTTTGTACTAATAAACTGAAATATCAAATATTGGCTGTGGCTGACCTGAAGACAAGGCAACATGAAAAGCAGAGATAAAATCAGAGTCCTGGATAATCAATTTCTGTCTTTCACATAAACATATACACACATATTCATATATGTATATATTTGTATATGTATACATGTATATGTATATACATATATACACAAATTATAAATATATATATTTGTTTTTCCTTCCCTCCTCCCTACTCCAGTATGATCTAAAAGGAGTTCCTGAATGGTCTGGAAATTGGCTCAATCAGGTATCAAGGACAGAAATACTAATAGCCATACTTTATACAGTTTATAGCTACTACTCTTGGGGTCCGACTAATTCATTTTTCTTAGGAAATCTTCACACTAGTCAATACTTGGAAAGCTATACTTGATCTTCCTAGTAATATTACATGGTGGCCTAAAACTAGAACCCTTGATAGCTATGACTCTTTTCCTCACAGTGTGACTGCCTCTAGCAAGCTTACAGCTAAATTCCAATACCATAAGAGCTATCTTTTGTTTTGCTTGGAAACATAGACCCCGTCCCTGCTGGACTGAACTACAACACTAGCTTACAAGCTCTTGTATTTATTGCAGTAACTCAGTAACAAGTGGGAAAATGGAATCAGACAAGGCATCTAACTAGAAATGGGGTTTCAGGATCTCTCCCGACCCAACTAGCCCTGAGTAGTTAGCCAGGTTTCCAGTACCAGGCATGGTTTTCCTCTTGCTGAATGGGCCTTATGTCCAATTAGAGAACTATTGTCCACTGCCAAATGGTCATCCCTGAAAACTTAAATGCAAGTAACATATGACTGAACATGTTATACATAAATTTATATGTCTATACATATATGCATGCAGTAACAATTAGTGAAAACAGAGGCCAGGCATTTGAAGCAGAGCCAAGAGGTGGGTAAGGGAGGGCTTTATTGGAGAAAAGGAGAGGAAGAAATGTCATGATCATATTATACTCTCAACAGTAAAATAAATGAAGATGAAGCATGACAACACAGGCAAGGACATTTCTATTTTTTAAAACTGAGACAGAGTTTTACACCTTAGCTCAGGCTGGTTCCTGACTCACTGTATCACCCAAGCCAGCCTCAAACTCAGCAATCTTCCTGCCTTAGCCTTTAGAATGTTGGGAATACAGATGTGATCCACCTTGCTTGCCTTGGGCAGGAACTCTGAAGGGTTCTGAGACAACGCTAATGCAAACATTCCTTTTCTTACCTTTTGTACTTTAGTGTTTCTGAAAAGTCAGATGGAGCAAGGAGAACTTCAGGATGATGTTTTTTAAAAACTCTAGAATAAACAGAATAAAGCCTATGTTTTTAAGGCCACATTCTCCCCACCCCATGACATCATTCATAGAGAACAAATTGTGAGAATGTAAGAATGGAAAGTACAGATCCTCTCTTGAATATCTGAGACCTTCTTCTGAGTTCTGAGGCCTTTTGCCCACTGCTAAATGGGGTGCTTCACCCCTTAACTATGGGTTTCAGAAACTATGTGTAAGCTTCTTCACCAAAGAAGTACAGGGAACATACCTGCAATGTTAATATGTATTTTTATTTTGAAAAATTCAAAGTATTCTTAAATATTTATAACAACCTATGGAAAAGAAATTACTCATTCTTAATTACAAGGAGTTGGGACAGCTTTCCAAGAAATAGGAAACTCTGAAGTTTTCAAGGCAAGGGCATCCCATCATCTTTATTGCATTAAGACCCATAGCACCCATACTTTAGTATTTAGTAGTTTTCAAAGTTTTTGTTTCCTCAAACATATTATCCTATTTGTATCCATTTGTTTTAACAACTGAGTGTTGAACCGTATATACACTGTAGGGTCTTCCTAGTTCTATTTCATACTAGAAATATAAAGAGAGATAGCACATTTGCAGGTAAGTCTGCCTTCCTGCATTGAATTTGTAAGCAGAATGCTTGCTTCTCTATTTTTTTCCCTGGTGAAGTGACCATGGATCTTGATTAACTAAACTTTAAAAGGTCAACCTGTCTTTTAGACACTGGGTGTCTGGGAAATGGCACAGCTGTGAGCATTTGCAATGGAGGCTTATCTCAGTTTGGAATCACATCTGTAAACATGATGTCAGCCACAACCAGTTGTCCAGTGATGAATATAGTGTCTACCTAGACATTGAGGTGTTCCTGGGGGCTCTTGCCTTCTAGTTGAAGACAGAAAACTTAATGAAAATAACAAAGGATGGTGAAGGTACTTTCATCTACCTATGTGAATGATTGTTCTTAGGTACTCTTAGGGCAGATCCACTTATCCAAGTCATAGCAACTGTAGCTGCTGCACCTCTTTGTTGAACTCACAGGTCATATGTAAAGAATATCCAGCTGAAACACTTCACTCACACCTTTTCACCAAGGGATATGAAATAGAGGGTAAGGAACTCAATCTGTTGACAATTCAGTGGTGACCCTTCTAGGTACTTTTCAAATCATTGGTGTATTCCATCCTTCAGAATTGAAGAGAAACAATCTTATTCATGCTTAGGCATAAAACTCACTCTATAATTACTTCTCTTTTGAATTTGATGTCCCATAGTACTGTTTGTGTGTGTATATATATATACACATACATACATATACATATAGCAGTCCACAATTTAGACTAACTTGTGGAGTTTATATTAATTAAAAATAAATGAATAAGAATAATTAATGATTAATGGCCAATAAGAGACTGATACTAAGTAAAGATTAGTAACAGAACTATCACAAATTCTTGACACTGGAACAAAATTGTCACCAGTTCTTGACAGTGCATTTTAATATTTGTCACTATGGTAAACTCTATGAAAGCAGACATAATATTGGACTACCTTTTACTCCTTTACACATCATGTTTACAGCTAGAATAAATTACACTGTAAGTAACAGAATGCCTTGCTAATGATTATCCAAATAGATAAGCATTTATTTTTTACCCTCAAAGAATAAAAAAAAAAATTGAGGATGGTTTGCTACTGGCCCAGTTGAATTACTCAACCTTGATAACAATGACCCAGGAACCTCTCCTCTCTCTGTCCCCTTCCTCTCCTTTCCTTCCTCTTTCAACATTTTCTTTCACAAGTCTTATTCCTGTTCATGAGGTAGCCAAAATATATCTAGAAATCACAATTCTATTGAAAGCCATGAAGTAAGAGAAACAAAATGGTGGCCGTTCTTATTTACCATCTTTGTATGTGGGAGAGAAGTGTCTATTCCCAAAAGCCTCTATTGTGCTTCACCTAGGGTAGTTCATGGCTGCACTCACAAAGGAGACTGAGCAAACATGTAATTGACTTTTCCAGCTTTGTACAGATATAGAAAGAATATTCATTTTATAAAATGAGTAACCTAAGTATATACCATAAATATTATCTTTTACTGCATGGTATGAGACTTGAAACTACAGTCTAAATAACTATGCAAAGAGAGTGACTTAATCCTTCAATAACCATTAGCCCCATGAACTCATAGTTATTAAATCATGAAGTTACTTTAAGACCACAACAGCCCCAAAGATCTAGGTTCTTAAATCCCATGCTCCAGAGAACCTTCTAAACTACTTTCACATTATTTGGGTCCCCAAGTAGTGTGTTCTACTAAGTAAGAGCCAGCAACGAGTCTTTTGTTGGATGCATCAGACTTTTCAATTATTACAGCTTTATGCTTCAATATTTCATGACTTCTATTCAGCATATTTTTCTTTTAAAATTTACTAGTTTATAATATTATTTATTTTCTACCAAATATTAATTTTAAAAATATTTTGTATTTACTTTTATTTTTAATATAATATTTTGTTAACTTTTGAGAATTTCATATACTCCTCTAAATTCTATTCTTCATCCCTTACACCCACTTTTAGATTTCTGTCTATATGACAGAGTTCAGTCGGTACTGCCCATGTACTCATGGTTGTAGGATTATGCACTGGAATAGGACCAATTTTCAGAAAGTTTTGTTTTATAAAATTGAAAATGCACTGTCTATTGGTTAAAGCAAGTAGATAGTATTGAATTTTCTCTCCAAGACCATGGGAAAATATTTCCATTTCTGAGTCTGCGATTAGCACATCCAAGTATTATTCATGCTGATGTTATATATGTTTCCTTGGAGTTCCTCTAGAACTAAGCTTTCTACTATCTTTGTACACAGGTATGTTTTCATTTGTTGACATCTCTTGAGGTCATTCTTTTCTCTAAATAGATACTATGCATGTCTACCATACTAACTTATAATGGGTTTTTATCTGTGCTTTGGATTTCCTATAAAATCATTTGTGTATTAACAGATAATGAATGATTTTTTTACTTCCAACTTTTAAGTGCTATTTACCTCTCTTATGTGAATTTTCTCTTCCTGTTCATGAGTTAATTGTTCCACAAAATGTTACACACTAATATTGAGAAAAGTATTATTTTATAGTCTTTTACTTTGTGTGAATGGCCCTATTGTTCCCCCACTAATTAGGATTCTGGCTCTAAGTCTTATTTTAATTTTTTAAGATAATTTTTTCAAAAGAAGGTGTTACACTTCATGAACTGCCTTTGCCACATCTTGGAAATAATTATGTTTTGAAAAATAGTGATTAATCAGATCTTCTAATGATTCATTCACTTCATACTTACTTAGAGTGAATTTTCTTGATTTTTTTTCAGCTTTATAGTGTAGTTACAAAATGTTGATTATATAAGTTAAGATTATTTCTAAAATTGTTTTTCAGATTTACTTTTGACTTCTTTGCTGTCATAGTTGTACAAGAAGGAAAGAATTTTAGAATTTCTGTAATGCATATTTTTGTTGTTTATTCTTTACTATTGGTTTTCCCAGCTTTTCCTTTTTAACTTCCTTTTGAATCTTGCTTTCCTGTTTTATTTAGTTTACTTAGGGAATATTGTATTCATCTTTTTCTACCTTTTGAAATTCATAGAAACTTCTGATTGACCCAATATAAGGTTAGCTTTTATAAATTTTTATTTGAAAAATTGTTTTCTAACTCTAATATATATAGTTATATATAAATTATATGTATTTTATAGTGATGTTACTTTGATTTAGGAAGTTTTAAAGAAGATTTCACCTGAATTAATGTCTCCTCAGGTTAGTAATTAAAAACCTAACGTATTCCCATCTATTTTTTTTCTTTATGTCTCTCTATATTATCTTACTTTTTTTATAATTTAGTTCAGAAGAATCTACAGTTGTTACAAAGTCTTTTGCATTTATTCACTTACAGTGTGCTCATACCCACAAACATATGGCGGTCTGAGGACCACTTGCAGGAGTCAGCTTTTTCCTTCTGCCAAGTGGGATCCTGGGATGGAATGTAGGTTGCCAGGTAACAAGTGCCAGTACCTACTGAGAGATATCACTGACCCCCATCAGACATTTTGAAATAAAAATTTGATTATTTATAATGTCCTTTGATGTCTTTAATGATTTATCTGATTTTAATATTGTCTAGCACTACAATGGCCTCTATTGTTTAGATGTAGCCTGTATGCCTTTAAAAGTCTTTTGTTCCTGACCAGCCTTAGCTGCTTTTATCCCTTTCCAGGAACACATACCACATAGTTGGGATTTGGCTCTTAGTATAGTTTCTGAGCTACTTTTTTTTTTTCTTAATAGGCAATTTAAATGAACCAACTGCTATTACATGTATGTCTGATGTTTCTGTTCTTGTATTATATAATATGGTTTTATTTCTTTTTTTTTTTGTTTGTTTTTTTTTTTTTTTTTTTTTTTGTTTTTTTGTTTTTTTGTTTTTCGAGACAGGGTTTCTCTGTGTAGCTTTGCGCCTTTCCTGGAACTCACTTGGTAGCCCAGGCTGGCCTCGAACTCACAGAGATCGGCCTGCCTCTGCCTCCCGAGTGCTGGGATTAAAGGCGTGCGCCACCACTGCCCGGCTTATGGTTTTATTTCTTTTTAAAAGTTCCCTCTTTTGCTTGTTTTCTGCTTTATTTTCTCTAGGTTTTGAGAAATTACAAAAACTATTTCTGAAGTTGTGGATGTAGGTCAGTAAGCACAGTGCATGCCTAACATGAACAAATTCCTGGGTTATATTACTCAAATTATACAAACCAGACACATTGACATATACCTGTAATCTCACCACATGGGAGGTGGAGGATGGAGTATCAGAAATTTCAGGTTATCCTCAGCTACACAGGAAGCTTGAGGGCAGCCTAGAACATATGAGTACCTGTCTTAAAAATTGTACTTTATTTTATTAGATTTAGTCATAATTTTATACAACGAAGACAAATTTTCTAGTTTTCAGACTTTTTCTATTGAATCCTTATAATGACCTGTGATTTGTGATTTTCTTTCTTTCTTTCTTTCTTTCTTTCTTTCTTTCTTTCTTTCTTTCTTTCTTTCTTTCTTTCTTTCTTTCTTTCTTTCTTTCTCTCTCTCTCTCTCTCTCTCTCTCTCTCTCTCTCTCTCTCTCTCTCTCTTTCTTTCTTTCTTTTGTTCTTTTTTTTTGAGACAGGGTTTATCTTTGTAGCTTTTGTTGCCTGTCCTGGATCTCACTCTGTAGACCAGGCTGGCCTCGAACTAATAGAGATTTGCCTGCCTCTGCCTCCTGAGTGGTGGGATTAAAAGCGTGCGCCACCACTGCCCAGCACACATTTTCTTGATGTTATATGCTTTATCCATGAAATCAGGAGGGATCCTCCCTGTCCATTTTACTTTTCTCACTTGCTAATTAAATGGTGCTACCTTATTTCTCATCAAATACATTTTTAAATTGGCTAACCTCTCATATGCTTCAGTTCATAAATAACTTATTAACTCAAACATATCTTTAAGTAGGTGAATAAGATGAGGAAATAAATTTCATACTTTGCATCCTATCACTTTTTCATTCACTTAATTTTTATCACTGATTTATCATTGATAACTACTCAGTGTTGAGTTCCACATTTCATTATTTACTATCCTCACAGGAAAAAAAATCATGACTGTAGTTTCATTTTTCTTTTATTTGGCTTGAATTCATTTTTTAGTATATTTTAGAAGCATTCATAAAACATAATTCTTTTATTTCCTCAAGTACCTTTTATCCTTTTTGAAACAGATTTTGACTAAATATAAAATATTTCCTGAACTTCTTCTTCAAAACCTGTTGAGAAGTTTTAAAGCAGAAGATACTGTAAAAATATGAACCATTATGAGTATTTCAGCAATATTCATAAAATAGGAGCATAAGCTGGGTGGCAGTGGCACATGCCTTTAATTCCAGCACTCAGAAGGCAGAGCCAGGCAGAACTTTGTGAGTTCGAGGCCAGCCTGGTCTACACAGTGAGATTCAGGACAGGCACCAAAACTACACAGAGAAACCCTGTCTTAAAACTGCCCCCCCCAAAAAAAAATCAGGAACATAAAGAAAATATACAGGAGCAAAGGAATGCTAATGAAGGTCATTGAGATGAAGTATTAGAATTCAAAATTCAGAAAAAAAGTCACAAAATAAACTTCACAGCACATTTATTGCATTAAACAATCAGAAGCCACATGCAAAAATACATCTGGTAGTATTTCTTTACCATCCCGTGACCTTTCATAGAGGTTACCTCATTTGACTAAAGAGAACTAAAGGAAGAAAAGGAAAAGGAGAGGAAAATCACCACCACCACCAAAACCAACTAATAAAATGAGACTAGAGCTGTATGCCGCTCAGTGACTAAGGACTTGCCTAGCATGCATGAGGCTCTGAGCTTGATCTCCAGCACACACAGAGAAACACACACACACACACACACACACACACACACACACACACACACACACACACATCAAAAGAACCCCAGGTTGCCTCCCATTCTTACAATGTGGTTTCTGTAGTATTTTAACATATCACATACGGCCTAACTCAAATGTATTATTCAGATGCAAATCTGACAAGCATTTGTTGAGATCTCTGTGATTCAGTCACACATACATAATTCATTATAAATGCTGAGTGATCATTTTAGCCTCTACTATTTGTCAGTAATATGCCCAGCACTGAGAGCATGAGTACAGATAGGCCCCTGCTGTCTATATGCTTGGAGTTTAGTGTAGCAAGCGGTGGACAAATGCAGTTATGCTGAGATATCACAAGCATGCCCCTTCTCACCACTCTTTTTCTCTACAAATTTTGTGGCTGTTTCACTGGTCCTCACACATTTCAGTGGCAGTATTCCCTAGCTAGAATGTTCCTCCCAAGATAATCATGTGGCTTATGGCTTCACTTCACTTAGGTCTCTGTTAGGACTATTTCCTTAGTGATGCCTTCTACAATCATTCTATTTAAAGTAACTTAAAAAAATTTTTTATTCATTTTACATACCAACCACAGATTCCCCTCTCATGCCTCTTCCTGCTCCTCCCCTTACCCACCCGCCCATTTTCTCCTCCAAGAGGGTAAGTTCTCCTATGGAGGAACAACTAAGCCTGGTATATTTAGTTGAGGCAGAACCAAGCCCCACCCAGTTTTATCAGGGGTGAGCAAGGTGTCTGACCATAGGTAATGGGATCCAGAAAGCTAGCACTTGTACCAGGAATAGATCCTGATCACACTGCCAGGGGCCCCTCCAACAGATCCAGCTACACAACTGTCTCTCATATGCCGAGGGTCTAGTCCGCTCCCATGCAGATTCCACAGCTGGCAGTCTAAAGTTTGTGAGTTTCTTTGAGCTTGGTTCAATTGTCTCTGCAGATTTCCCCATCATGAGCTTAACTTCCCTTGCTCATATAATTTCTCTTCTTTCTCTTCAACTGGCCTCCCAGAGGTCAGCCTGGTGCTTGGTTGTGGATCTCTGTATCTGCTTTCATCAGTTACTGGATGAAGGCTCTATGATGATAGTTAGGATATTCACCAAGCTGATTACCAGGGTAGGCCAGTTCAGGCACCCTCACCGCTTTGCTAGTAATCTAATCTGGGGTCATCCTTGTGGATTCCTGAGAACTTCCCTAGCACCAGGTTTCTCCCTTACCCCATAGTATCTCCCTCTATCAATATATCTCTTTCATTGCTCTCCCAATCTGTCCCTCCCCCAGCTTGACCATCCTGTTCCCTCATGTTCTCATTCCCCACCCCCTATCCTCTATTGCCCACCCCAACCCCAGTTTACTCATCAGGATCTCCTCTGTTTCCCCTTCCCAAGGTGATTCGTACATCCCCCTTAGCTTGTTTCCTAGCTTCTCTGAAACTGTGGGTTGTAGTCTGATTATCCTTGCTTTACATCTAGTATCCACTTATGAGTGAGTACATACCATGTTTGTCTTTCTGAGGCTGGGTTACCTCACTCAGGATAATATTTTCTAGCTCCATCCATTTGCCTGCACATTTCATGATGTCATTGTTTTTTACAGCTGACTAATACTCCATTGTGTACATGTACCACATTTTCTTTATCCATTCTTCAGCTGAGGGGCATCTAGTTTGCTTCCAGATTCTGGCTATTACGAATAATGCTGCTGTGAACATAGTTGAGCAAGTGTGCTTGTAGTATGCTTGGACATCCCTTGGGTATATGCCCAAGAGTGGTATCATTGAGTCTTGAGGTAGATTGATTCCCAATTTTTTGAGAAACTACCATACTGATTTCCAAAGTGGTTGTACAAGTTTGCATTCCCACCAACAGTGAAGAAGTGTTCCCCTTTCTCCACATTCTTTCCAACATAAGCTGTCATCAGTGTTTTTGATCTTAGCCATTCTGACAGGTGTTAGATGGTATCTCAGAGTCATTTTGATTTGCATTTCCCTGATAACTAAGGATGTTGAGCAATTCCTTAAATGTCTTTCAGTCATTTGACATTATTCTGTTGAGAATTTTGTTTAGCTCTGTAGCCCATTTTTTAATTGGATTGTTTGGTATTTTGCTGTTTCTTGAGTTCTTTATTTATTTTGGAGATCAGCCCTCTGTCAGATGTGAGGCTGGTGAAGATCTTTCCCCATTTTTTAGGCTATTGTTTTGTCTTATTCACTGTGACCTTTGCCTTACAGAATCTTCTCATTTTCATGAGGTCCAATTTATTAATTGTTGCTCTCAGTGTCTGTACTATTGGTGTTATATTTAGGAAGCAGTCTTCTGTGCCAATGCATTCTAGGCTACTTCCTATTTTCTCCTCTATCAGGTTCAGTATAGCTAGATTTATGTTGAGGTCTTTGATCCACTTGGATTTGAGTTTTGTGCATGGTGATAGATATGGATCTTTTTGCATTCTTCTGCATGTTGACATCCATTTATGCCAGCACCATTTGTTGACGATGTTTCTCCCTCCCTTTGTCCTCAAAAGACCCATGACACTTCAAAATTATTTAAGTTTTGCTGCACCTGAACTCAGCACTAAGAAAGAACAGCATGCTAGTTTGGGTGGTATACTGTCTGGAAAGCTCTGATTGGTCTTATCTGGGAAGGGGCTACCATCACAAGCAAGGCTTGGCTCACATGCTTCTTCCTTGGGCCAGTGTGGGTGAGAATTAGTCTAATCGTCTGGAAATATTTTGGAGTGAGAAAAGTCATTGTAGCCTTAGCGAGCAGTGCTTCCCTATAGGAAGGAATGTTTCACAAACAAAAGCTCTGCAAACTCCTCACGGACCTCCTACTCATGTGCAGCCTATTCTTGCAGCAAGCAGACATTTATGAACATGTCCTCTGTGCACAGCTCTGGGCTATGACCTGTATATCATCTTTTTAATAAATATTTCTGAATCTTGAAGATAAAGACATAAAAAGAAATAGCTGAAATGCAGAGAAATAAATGCATCCACAAATCAAGGTACAGATTGCTTTGGGAGCTTGACAGAACTGAAAAATGATGGACGTGGACCTGACCACTCCTCTCTCATTCCTCAACCACTTCTAGTAACTTTAGAAGGACAAACTCTCTGTAACTCTAGTACATACTAATTATATTTCTTTGTACATTCCATCTATTTCTAAGACCTTCAGCTTTCTAAGTCCTCTCAAACAGCTCTGTGAGTTCCCTTCCAAAGTCATGGTTTTGGAGTGTTTTCAGATCTTAGTGTAGTCCTCTCCTTTCTTCATGCAGTTGGCTTCAGTGACTTTTTTTTTAGACACTGGGTGCTGTCATGAGTGGAAAGAGTTGAAAGGAAAGGGGAGGGTTAACCATGCTAGAGAGTGAAGAAGGGGTTACTTTCAAATTAGATATATTTATTAGCATGATGACTCATAGGATAATAATGCCGCTTTGCCAGTGGCCAGGATAGAAAATAAGACTATAAAGGAAAAGCCGGCTGATACTTAGAAGCATCCAAGTTGTTATATCTTTAGGAAGTTAAAAAAGTACCTTAGTGTCTGCTTACTCATCCTAGGCCGGATGTTCTAAGAAAAAAATTGAAGAAAAAAAAAAAAGAACCTTTTCTATCCTCTCAATCTGACTGTCAAGGACAAAAGGCCCAAGCTTTTTCACTAATTAGATTTGTGACCTTGAGAAGTCACTTAACCTACATTAATTTTTTTGCTTTCTTATTAAGAAAATAGAGAATAAATACTATCTGCTATATGGGTTGATATTATAAACTTTACTTGCTTATCTCATACCATACCTAATACATGTTTCATGTATGTGTATGTATGTGCTGTTTATGTTGTGAAAGAGAAGGGGAAGAGGGCAGAAGGGAGGAAAGGAGAGAGAGAGAGAGAGAGAGAGAGAGAGAGAGAGAGAGAGAGAGAGAGAGAGAGAGAATAAGAAAACCCGAAGGTTCTATTCAGCAATGAAAAGCAGTAGAGGTGTTGAGTAATTTTCATTTTTGTTTTATTTGTTGCCTGTGCCACATTTGATCTCAGTCAATCTTTACACAAGGCTGGGCTGAATGAAACAACTGACAGCTAGATAGCTTTCCTCCTCTGATATTTTTTGTTTTGTTTTGTTTGTTTGTTGTTGTTTGTGTGTGTGTCATCATTTGGTTCTGTTTTTCTTACTGTGAGAAAATAGCATTCTTTTCCCCAGATGTTATTTTCTGTGAGTAACATGCTCTGGGGTCGGAAGTCCCCTTACGCTCAGTGTTCTCATCATGCACTTGTTTTTTCTACCTTCAATACATTTAGAGCACCGTTGGTACTTAGCTCAGCATCGTACTCTCCCATGTGAACAAGACAGGAGGGAGCCAAGGTCTTTTGGGAAGACAAAAGCAGCTGAGCCTCCAGGCAGGCATGGCTCTCCCCATGAGCTCCTTGGAGATCAACCTTAGGTCAGTCTCCACATACACAGTCATTGCAGCCTCTGTACTCTTCATCTTTCTGTCTTGCAGAGGAAGTGATTCAGAGGATGCTGAAACGGAGCATTTCTTTAGAGCCATCCATCCCATCCCATCCAAACATCAGCACTGAAATCAGCTTTGTGTTTCTTGCCAAATTTTATAGGCAAGGTTTATGTATCATTTTGCAGGGCTCTGCAAGAGGCTGTCATGAACCACAAACAGGCCAGTAAGAATCGGAATCAACCCAGAATATCCTCAGCAATATTTACCTGCCCCACCCCGCACCACACATAGGATGGTGAACATTATAATCATTAAGACTCGGTGGCTTTTTCAAAGTCTCACATGAGTTTGTGATGAAAAAAAAAAAAACAACAACACAACAACAACAACAAAGAAACAGCCCCATGTATCCACTGATTAATATCTATGTAATTTTAAAATCTATTGAATATTGTCCCAATACATCAATTTTTTTCATTACTTTATTTTAGCATGTTAAATGTATTATAGTTGTTTATCTGCATTTCAATGTACAGAAAAACTATTTTGAGCTTAGAAAAAAAATAACTCCTTCTAGGATTGTATATTCAGGAAATAGCAAAACAGATATCCAGGTGATTTTTGCATTTTATGTGTATATTTACTTAATAATTTATGCCGTGTGGGGAATATTCTCCCTTCATATATCAAATTATAATTAAACCAAAAGTCAAAAATTTATGACATATTAAGCATGACAAATTAAGTAAAAGACAAATGTGAAATCCGTGGCTTTAGACTTACAGTAGATAGATACTATATTTGATTTCTGCAGAACTAGACATGACTTTTAGAAACAAGCATATCTCAGGAAACATATATGAATACTTGTTATTGGATTGAGTAGAGGAAAACTTAGCATGAACTTTAATTAAGGCAACAAGTATATTTTAGAAAAAATAAGTTAAAGTGGGATAACACTGGAAATATTAATGTTGGCTTTAAATCAGGGATGAGGTGAGGTAGACAAGTATGAAAGTCACCCATTGACAACACTACATCCTGGAGATGGTATTTGCTACATATTCCTTCAGATTCTTAAAATTATCTTTTACACACATATAATTCTTTAAAAAAAAGTCATTATGCTGTATATACTCATTAAAAACTGCTTAGAGAATAAGAAAATCAGGAGCATTTATCTATAAATATACACATATGTTCCTTTTAATTCCTGCTTACTATATATTTTACAACTACAAAATTATCCCCTTCTCTTTTGCTGCACATTTCTATTATTCTAAGTTTTTCTTTTTGATAATTCACACAGGTAGAAATTCTTGTTTATAGATAGCTTCACATTTCTCTGAGTATTTTCTCTGGATAAACTGCCAAGTTCTAGAGTGTGCATATCTGAGGTGAAACTTCACATTATAACATTCTGTTTAATATTCTATGTCTATGTACTATTATTTTACTCTTAGGAGTCTGTTTTGATCCACATGGACAATATTCATCACCAATGACTAGGGAAAACAGAAACTATAAAATCTAAATTTAATTAAGATATTCTGGCTTCTAGAAAATTATAAAAGAGAGTCCTAAAATATAAATTTTTCTGCATTGTCAATGTATTTTATTAAAATGTTAAAACTATGCTTCTTGGTATGAGACAGATGAGGATTTCCCTTACCTGCAGGGACTATTGACAGTGTAATACATTTGTTAAGAACCTTAAATTCTCTGGGTAGATTGACTTGTTCAAAAGCAAATTGGGTTGTTAACTGGGTGGCCTGCAAGTACTGAATCTCTCTGTGCTTTAACTTTCCTTTATCTATTCCTCATTACTAGTAACTCCCTGGCCAGACAGGACACAGGCAGTTCTCACAGGTCTGAAGAGGAGAAGATAGAGTGTCCAATGAAAACTGGCAAAGAAAAATGCTTCAGGAAAGAAGTGTTAAGAAGGAATATTCAGCTACTTTGACCTTCCAGAGAAGGATCTAGAAGAATAAAACCTTGACCACTTAGCAAATCTTTTCTCTCTAGCCTTTTGTTCAGGGTCACATTGGCTGAACCAAACAGGAGCCTGAACATGAGAGAGCGTGTTATTGTGGTGTATAGGGTGAACCCCAGATCAAAAGGATTGAGTGAGAAACATGCAGCACAAGTTATCTGGCAACCAAGAATAAATAAATTACATTCTTCAGTATTGTCAGTCTTAGATCTATTAAGAGAAACATGCAAATAGAAACCACATTCTTTTCCTTGGGTAGGCTGATATTTTCCTTTTGTCATTTTGAGGAGTTCTTGGAAGTCTGTCATTGACATTTTCCAATGTTGGAAACACACTAAATACAGCTGTGTGTACTCATTTTGTACTAGGAGATTGTAACCTTTTTCTGTATTAGAGAATCACCTACCAACAAGGAACTCTAATGACACACACAAATTACGACCAGATTTGGACCATGGAGCCAGTGGGTGAGAGAAGAAGGAGAAAGCCCACTTGAGCATGCAAGTGAATGGGAAATGTGGAGCCTTGTTCTCATCAATGATGAAGAAAATGTGGGATGAATTAGGAAAACATCTGCTTCCTATTCTGATATCTTGATATAGTTACTAGGTGACTTTGCCTTTTGGAAGTTAGATTGGGAGGGGAATGTTATAGAATTGGTTTTCCAATATGGTCTCATATTTTTTTTCATTTTTGCTTAAACTATTCAATTCAAGAGGAAAAATTTAATTCAACAGATAATTACTTCCCAACTTGAAGTAAAAATGGAATCTTTAAGTCCTAATATTAGCCCATTTTGGAGATGTAGAAACTTGTACTGAAGAATGCAAATGAATTTACATCAAGGAAATCCTGGACTAAGATTGCCAAGGCTTCCAACACAAAAGATAAGGAAAAGAAGATAGTGTTGTAAAATGATATGATTTATTATTTTAATTTAATTTTAGGTGAAGTTGGGTGAAGGACATACAGGACAGTGTTAGAATACTTCATATGTACAAGGTTGCTGGCTTGATACCCAATATAACTACCCACAAAAACCCTCTTAATGAAGAGAAAAAATTCACACACATGGGCTTAGTGGTACATCTTTTTAGTTTTAAAATTGGGAGGCAGAGGCAGATAGATTTCTGTGACTTCAAGGCCAACCTGATCTACATAGAGAGTTCTAGGATAGCCAGGTAGAGCACCTTAATCTTAAAAACTTTTTTGTACACATGAAATTATAAGATGATATAATATCACTTATTTGAATTTATATGTAGTGAAGGGTCATAGGACCTTCTAATCCAGTGGTTTTCAAACTGTCTTTGGGGTCACATATCAGATATTATGCATATCAGATATTTATATTATGATTCTTAACCGTAGCAAAATTATACTTATGAAGTAGCAGCAAAATAATTTTATGGTTGGAGGTCACCACAACACGTGGAACTGTATTAAAGGGTTGCAGCATTAAGAAGGTTGAGAACCACCGTTCTAATCAAACACAACCTCTTTTGCTCTGAAACTCCCTAATGTGGTCCAGGGGACTCGTTCTTGCATTTCTAGGCTTGGCAAGTTAAGGTGGGAGAATTGACATCTACATCATGAGTTCCAGAAACACTGAGCTATAGTATGAGATTCTGTATCAAAACAAACAAACAAACAAAAAACAACCCAAAACCCTCAAAATTCTGTTTTACTTCTCGTGTTCCTTGTTTTTGTTGGTTTGCTGCATGAATTACAAACCCAAGAGTTATGTTGAATTTTCCTTTCTCAATTCTTTTTCAAAATGAATATTTGTTATTAGTACTGTGTGTGTGTGTGTGTGTGTGTGTGTGTGTGTGTGTGTGTGTGTACTACAGTTAATGTTTTGAGATTAGAAGACAACTCTGTAGAGTCAATTCAATCCTTTCACCTTTAGACAGATACCAAAGATCACAGTCAGGTTGACTACCTTGCACAGCAAGCCTCGTATCTTGATAGTCTGTATTTCAGATATATCCTCCAAATCTCCCAAATTACTAAATATACATTGTCTTCTCTCCAAATCCACTCTCAGCTAATTCTTATTTTAATTATTTCTTGAAAGCAGTGTTCCAAAAATCTCCTCACTGGCACCCAAAGCTTCTAGGCCCTTCTATCCTAAGTCACTGTCCCTGCTGATCTTGTGGAGATATTCCTTAAAGCCACATCTGAAAGCCAGATATAATGCCTCATATCTATCATGCCACAACTTTGGAGGCTGAGGCAGGAGTGTAATGAGTGTCTCAATGGTATATATAACATATAGAAATTATGTTATTGCTCTGTTTTTCTCCTGGACAATACTTTATAATCATTCTTATTGTATATAGTTTTGTATTAGGTTTAGAGCCTTCTTATTTAGACAAAAAGGCAAAGTTTAGTGGTAATTCAATCTGCCCATGACCTTAGGCTATCTGGCTTGATAGAGGCAGTGCTTTTTATTTGCCTTTGTGACCTCTCAAAATGGAAAAGAAAGGGGGGGGGTCATGCTCTCTTGGGTGTTAAAGACCAGATCAGGCAGCATGAAGCATTGTGTGATCAGTCTCCATCTTTCCAAGGACTCTGCAACTGGATTTATCTGATCCTCTATCAGTGAGTCTGTTTTCTCCTATATATATATGTGTGTGTGTGTGTGTGTGTGTGTGTGTGTGTGTGTGTGTGTGTGTGTATACCATTGAGTCTCTCATTACACAGATGGGTTACCTAGAGTTAGTGACCACTCTGTGCTACAAAGTGAGATCCTATCTTTAAATAAACAAGCAAACAAACAAATAAATAAATAAATAACCAACATCTGAGCAGATCATTCATTCCTTTTACCACATCAGTGATTCCCGAGGTCCAACCGTTCTAATTCCACTGGGAGGATTTTAGTCATAGCTGTGGGATGTTAGTCTCAAGAAAAACATGTCCGTAGTAGTTCTCAAATATTCTCCATAGACTCACTCTTCATAATTTCTCCTTTTTAAAAGATAATAATAACTGAAATAGCAGGTTGAAATATACTGAGTACATAATCACTTTTGCAGGTGACTCATTAAATAAATACATGAATGACATGATGATATGAATGATAATTTAAAAAGTCTTTGTAGGGGCTGGAGAAATGGCATGGTGGCTAGGAGCACTGGCTACTGTGCTAGAGGAGTTTGATTCCAAGTACCCACATGGTGGCTTAGAGCCATCTGTAGCTCCAGTTTTAGGGATTTCGTGCCTGAGGTGGCTTCCATGGACACCAGACATACGTACAGTGAACAGACATACATTCTGTTAAAACACCTATACACAGAAAATAAAATCATCTTATGATGAGAGTTTGATAATCAGGAAATCTTGGATCTGGAGTCATGTATAGCTCCTTGGGTAATACTAACATCTAATAGAATTTTGTCTTTTTATTAATCTATTTTTCCTTGGGTCTCTATTTTTTTGTCTATAATTCTCAATATTTACATATCTTGACAACTAGCCTAGGTTCTGGTACAGAGTAGAGATTTTATAAATATTCATTGGCTAAATGAATTGAAAGAAACCTGTCTGCCATACTGGATGTTAAGCTCCCTTAAGTCTGGGATTAATGTGTTAGTCATTTCTCTCTTTTTCTCTAGAATGCTGTATACATAATAAATGTTTGTTGAACTGAAGTGTTAGAAAGCAGGCTGATAAAATACACCATTGGAAACAGAGAAAAATGACCAATCAGCAGAGGCCAATGCAGTCAAGGAAAATGTTACATTAGGCAGGTATTGAACTTAGGGTGAAGAGAGAAGTGGGGAACATTAGGTGATGAATAAATAGAGATCGAGATGGACTAGATCTTACTAGGCATAGTTGCAAAGTGATATATGCCTTTATTACTAGCTTTCTCTCTAGCAAAGAATTTATCTCTGCTCACAATGAGGTCTCTTGGTTTTTGGAAGATAATCTTAAGGGACTTGGAATGCCGTGCCTAGTAAGGTCTATGAGCCACAACGGATAATCTAATAATGTGATTTAGTGTGCAATAAGATAGCATTAAAGGATGTTAGGTCCTGGTTTTGGACTATGAAGTATCAATCTTCCTCCAGGGGAGCAAGAGGCTGAGATTAGCAATGAATGCAATCTATCCTACTTACACAGTGCAGTCCTCATCCGAACACTAGATACTGAGGTCCCGGTACTACTCCAGGTAGGGATACTATGTGAGTATTGATACATCATTTCTGGAATAATAATAATATCTCAATGCTACAGGGAAATGACAATATCAAGTTTCACATTTGAAATCTTTCTGAGTCCTTTCCTATGTGCCCCTTACCTTGCTGATTTAGACTGTATTCCTCACCTGAAGAAAATGGTTACTGTGACTATAACTTCTTCCAGAGTGTTCTGTGTATCTTTCTAGAGTTTTAGTTCCAGGTTTTGTTCTTGAGAACACTCTGAACCACAGTAATAGTCAGAATGAAGCAAGTCCTTTATAGGGTGTCTGAAAATGCTGTAGTTAGTTGGTTTCTCTACTTTTCAGTTCATTTTAGAGACAACTTATTTTTTTAAAAGAAACATTTCACAGAATACCAGTATGTTGGACAAATATAAAAGGACTTCTAATTGCATCAAGGCCACAGGCTCAAGACATCCTATGACTGTTCTGTTTTACTTGCCCGGTAGCCATTAAGCCCTTCTACAGGTAACCAAGACTGTACAGAAACCCCTCATCAGGCTGTGTGCCATGTTGAAGGGAGGAAAATGAAATAAGAATTTGGAATACCTGCTATATGTGGCATGGGATCTATTTTATGGCATTTTGCTTCATCCCACAATCAGTATCCAAAGTAGGTATTTGCCCCTTTTACTGTGTAGAAAATAGGCTTAGAATAATTAAGTGCTAGCCCCAAGCCATGCTGTGGGCTTAAAGGGAAGTTGGGATTAGAAAGTCCACAGAAGTTCAACTTGATCTTTCAACAATAGGGAGATAACTCAGGGGCTTGCGGGGCACAGATTTCATAAAGGAAGCCATGTAGGAAGGCGGGGTCAAGGTGGAGCTAACTGAAGAATGTGGATGTGGAGCTGTTAAAGGTGAATTGAGCTATGGGCAGCTGTACTCCCACTTGTCTGCTAGAGACACAGTGTGGATACAATTAACTTCAGACAATCCTGGCCTTTTGGGTCAGTATAGAAGAAAAGAACCCCCTGGAGCAATGCACTTTGCCACACCTCTAAGCATCAAGAAAAAAGAAACATCCTTCTGTGTTTAAATGGAAAAGAAATTATTTTAAGTCACTCCAGATCTCCTGATTTCAGTTGTCAAAGGACACAGACATTTTAGAACTGGGGAGGAAAACCAGTAAAGCTTAGACAAGACCAATTTAGAGATCTAACAGATGAAAGTGTTTCTGTAGTATTCACGGGAAGAGAGAAGGAGGGAGGAGAGAATGCATCCCGGTGACCTCCATCAAACTGGAGTCAGACAGAATACAATTTACTTTAGGAGATTAAAATCCCTGATTTGAAATATTTTACAAAAAAAGTGGTAACTGGAATGTTACGTAGGGAATGGGGATGCTGGGATGATGTTGTAATGCATGAGTGTGAAATACTGTGTGTTACATGCTCAAATGTATTCATTCACACAATAATCACATTAGTTCTATTTGGGCTAAACACCACACAGCTAGTATAGCCCCATTGTAACCAATCATTCACTTGTAATTTACCATATATCTTCTCCTCTGTCATAAAAGTCCTATACCATTTCATATCTGTCCTGCTGTACTCATCATTGAATGTCCTTCGCTTCCAAGATCTTGTATTTATTTGGTGCTTGCTAACTATTCTGAGAGTTAATATTTAATGTGTATTTTTCAGCCTAACATTTAAACATAAACTGTCTTGCTCTCATGCTTTAGACAAGCCACTGTTGACCTGGGGTGAGCATCTGGACTTACATAGACTGGCTTCTTGTTCAACCTCCCTGTTCACAGTGTTTTTACTTTACTTGATGTCTGAGTCATCTACACCTTAGTTTCTAGTCTATGTAGAGAACTGCTTAGGATTAACAACTCCCAAGGTTCCATGAATATTTGCAAGACGGGAATTTCAGTAGTTGGCATTTAGGTGAATTCCTCTATGAAAGAAGTAAGGAGTGTCATATATGATATTAGCCATATTGAAAGATGTTGCTCCTATGGGATGCCAGCCAGGCAGGATGGCTCATGCAGTAAAAGTGCTTGCTTCACAAGCATGATGACCAGTTCAATGCTTTAATCCCAGAACCTATAGTGAAAGGAGAAAACAAACTCTCAAGTTTGTACTTGGATTGCCACACATATACTATGTACCCATGCCTGCATACATATATATGCAAGCACATATCACACAAATATACATAAATACTAATAGAATGTTTAGAAAGGAATTCTGCTTCTAGTGTTATAAGATTTTTCTTTCTTCCTGGGGCAGAAGAATAAAAAAAACATAGGAAATTAGGAATCTATTCCCACTGATAAGATTTACTGGAAATAAGAAAACCTGGCTTGATGTTGAGATTCAGCGATTACCTGATAATTTTGGATGTTATTGCTGTTCAGGTTTTCCATCTGTCAACTATGGCAAATGATGAAGTCTAAGATTTATGAGGGAGCAGATGTTGTGTGGCCACTTATTTTTTTTTTTAATTTTTAGACCATTTAATTTCTTAAGCAATTCTATAAACCAGCCTTTTGTTTCCTCAAATAATTATGTAAATAGAGTTTTCTACATAATGAGACCCACATTTACATCACAGGAATGCTGGGCAATAGAATTGAAGCAGATAGCTCTAGCTAAAATACAAAAGCCTTAGCCCTTATATTTATAGTCTTTGAGGTAAGTGACAGGTTTTGTTTTTTTTAAGTGATTACATCTTTCAAGAATCTGATGAAAATTCTAGAGTCACTTCCCAAGAAAAGAAGATGGAGAATTATATCATATGGTATTTTGTAGTAAGTATCTGAGATTTACATAGACCCCAGAGTCAAAGGTGATGAAAAGAATCTCTCAATTAGAGAACTCTCAATTCTTAAGTTAAATCCTAAGAGAACCCTCAAGAATGGATTTTCAGAGACCTATGAACAAAAACTCCTAAGTCATAAGGAATCTTGTCTCCCATTAGAAGTCTATGGACTCAATTTAGCAACTCTGAGGGTCAAATACTTTGTCTGTAGGCTGGCAAATTTCACCTAGCTGCTGGTTGCCACCATTGTCACGAGTTTCCGCATCTCCAGGTTCTTAGATTTCTGTTTCTTAAGTTTCACTTGTCCAGGACACTGCAAGAAGAGAATCGTGGGGGCATGATTAAAAGCATATGGCATATGAGATGGGGAGGAGCAGCGAGCACAGCAGGAGGGAGGGGGATTGCTAAATTGAGTCTTTCTAATAAAGGAGAGTGGGCGAGTATTTTCTGCTTTGGCTAAGGCTAAACTAAACTGTGTAATACTCCTTTTACTTCCTTCTAGCCTAGAGTATAACGTAGAAAAGAAAAAAAGTAAAAGAACAATGGTGTCCATCTGTTCAAGTGCCTAGCTCTATCATACCTTGTTGGCATTAGGTAATATGTGAATATACTCTAGAATGCACACACACCTGGATATATGCATACATAGAGATATACACATATGGGCTCCTGCTTAACATACAAGGGGCCAGGGGTAAAACTGGAACTCCCTTGGAAATGTTTTACAAATTCACATTTATGGACCTGCTCTAGATTTACTACACTAGACTGCCTAGGGGAGCTAGCATTTGCTTCTGAATACATGTCAGTCCTCTCTTTGCTGTTGACTACCTCCAGGCACACATAGTTATTTTTTGATGACATAATAAAATCTAAATGGGATGTCAGGATGTTGATAGCCACTCAAGTAGAACCCTGTGGATCTTTAGCTGTTCAATGTCCACTCCACTTCATGTGCCTTCAACAGCAGTTGCCATACTTCATTCTGGAGGGTGTTTTCTCCTCCAGAACATTTAGATGCAACTGGAATTATAGTGCACTGTTCTTTCTTCTGATATTCAGGGAGTGTTACAAACCAAGAGACTTGTCTATCTTGTAGGTCTAGACTTTGTATGAAGAGGAGTTGATATCCACTTGTTCTGAATGGACATTTTAGTCAGGGTGAGGATTATTCCTGCTTTTATAGTTCTCAGAATTTCCTAGTTCTTTTCTTGGCTTGCTTTTCCAGTCTTTCCTTGAATCCTGTGAGCAACTTAATCCTTCCAATAATTTCCTTTTGTTTTTCTTTTTGAGACAGGGTGATTTTTATAGTCCAGGCCTCAAACTTGCTATGTAGCTCATGTTGATCTCAAATTCATTGTGTAGCTCAGGTAAGCTTTGAAATTGTGACAGCCTTCTGCCAACATCCCAAACTGTTAAGGGTGAGATTATAAGTATGAGCCCCTGTTTTTGACTTTAATAAACTTCTACAATGGATTTAGCTAAATTCTCTTTAGCCATTTATCACACACACACACACACACACACACACACACACACACACACACACAATTTATTTTACATCTCAGCTACAGTTTCTTCTCCGCTTTTCTTCCAGTCTCTCCCCTCTACCACCCCCTCGGCACTCCCCCCCCCTCCCATCTCCTCCTCTATTTCTGTTTAGGAAAGGGCAGGTCTCCCATGAGTATCAATAAAACATGACATATCAAGTTGCAGTAAGACTAAGCACCTCCTCATGTATTAAGGCTGAGCAAGGTGACCTAGTATGAGGAGTAGGTCCCAAAAGCCAGTAAAAGAGTTAGAGGCAGGCCCTGTTCCCACTGTTAGGAGTCTCACTGAAAGTGACTACTGGAAAGGAGGGGGGCATTTTGGGGTCAGGTAAAAACCTGGGGTAAGGGAATCTCCCAGGAATCTACAAGGATAACCCCAGCTAAGACTCCTAGCAATAATGAATACGTAGCCTAAACTGGCATCTCATGTAACTAGGCAAGACTTCAAGTGGAGGAAGTGAAAACCAACACAGTTACATAACCTTTGACTTATGGGATGTGATGGGGTAAGGGTGGCCTAGAATTTAAGGGAGTAGCTAACCAATGACCAGTCTAGCCTAAAACCACAGCTACCTTTTAATCTAAGACTATTATTTCACAAGGAGTAATAAACCCACAGACCCTAAGTGATCTATCTCAGGAGGTTTTGTAATGAATGGTGATGCTGGGCTTGGACTAGGCCTCTTGTCCTAGGGATGAGCAGAGTGCTGGCTTGCATTTATCACATGCTCCTGGATTTTCTGTGTGATCTGCATTGCTTTACATGCTTTTGATTGTTGGGTCTTTCATAGTAAGAAACAGCTTGTTCTCTATGAGTGTTGCATTTATAAATACAATTTTAATCAGTTCGCAAAATGTTTCACATGTAGAGGGCCCTGGAGCCTGGTTCACTGTCTCTGGCAAGTGCCTATTTTAGAACCTTCTCCTTCAGAGAACATGGCACAGTGTGCTAGACATTGAGGGTGGAGAAAGACTTTTCTGACCCAAGCCAGGGGTCATTCATGGATTGAAGATTGTTGGGTTACAGGTGTGAGTTTGCCATAATATTTTAAAGATAACTTTTCCTCCAGAAGACACTACATTCAGTAGCAATAATTTTTCTAGTTTGATCTCCTTTGAGTTGGGCCTGAACCAATGTATTAGTTTGTACTTGAGGAGCAATTAAGGGATGCAGAGAGCAGATATTGGGAGAAGTACCTGAAAAAAAATTTCTCCCCTGAACAGGACCATTTCCTCCTTTGAGTTTCACGTCATTCAAGTGGATGAGTAATGCAGCAGTATGAAGTCATTCCTCACCGGTCTACCTAGTTGTTTCATTTTTACAGCACCATCTATTTCATTTGCATTGCATAATATTTATCATCCCCTAACTCAGGAATATAAGCTCCTTTGAATTAAGGGGCACTTTCAGACAGGTTAGTTACACAACTAAGGTGATTCACCCTAGGGACATTGGTGCCTTGTCTGATGCCTCTGCTCCCTCTTTTCTACTTCGTTGCCGTCATCTAGTAGTAGTAGTAGGAATAACAAAAGAAATGGTTTCTAGTTGGATATGAGTCTTCTGACTGTGAATAAAATCAGTTTCCTTTGTGCCTCCAACAGTCACTAGCCATCAACACATGTAATTTGGGAAATTTTTAGTCAATTAATTAGTCAAAACTTATCACTTTCCTACTATATGCCTCCACTTTCTGGAAGAACAAAAAAAAGAACTCATGCACAAAGAATCTCTTCTCTAGTAATTGGTTCTAAGGCAAAAATAAAGGAACAGGAACTGTTGTGGACAGCAGCACATGATTGTTGTGTATGTTATTTCAGATAGCACCTCTTACAATTTCACAATCTAACTGAAATGTAACTCTATAAGAGAATTGGATGTATCTACAGACTCATAAATTTACACCTCTAAGAAGCTCAACAATATATGTAGTGCTTGATAAGTTTTCGATAATGCTATCTATTAATTAATTAACAAACACAAGTGTGGTAATCTTATACCCTCTATTTTAAAAAGTCCGTTTGTACACTATGGTCTCCTAGATGCTGTATGAACTCCCATTTATCACTTAAAGGTTTTATAATCTGACCCAACCAACACTTCACTACCCTTGAAACTTTGCATTCTAATTTTATAATTTAGTGCAAAGTATTTTTTTATTTTCTGAACTGGGTTAATTCCAATTTATCACCAAGTGTTCACCTCAAAGTGTATCTCCTTCTAGAGGACTTTTCTGTTTTTTCCTTCTTTGAGTTTGTTTTATAGAGAATTCTACTCTAGGATCTTTACAAACATAAATATGTATTTTCTAGCTCTCTTTCTCAACGGACATGAATATTTCACCATAAGAGAGTCAGTATCTTGGGTTCGGTCCTCAGCCCTGAAATAAATAAGAGAGAGAGAGAGAGAGAGAGAGAGAGAGAGAGAGAGAGAGAGAGAGAGAGAGAGAGTCAGTATCCTTCCAGTTGCTGTATCTGTATATATCTAGTATGAAGTAATGGGTACACCCCTCTTCTAGATAGGAAATTCTTAATGTATTTTTTATTAAAAATGTAGCACAAAATAGTTTACAGTAAAAATAAAAACCGTGAGGCTATGTGTTTTTTTTATCTTTTATCGTTATATTCTCTCTCTCTCTCTCTCTCTCTCTCTCTCTCTCTCTCTCTCTCTCCTTCCTTTTCACTTCTCCTACCTCTCCCCTCCTTCCCTCTCTGAAAGAAACTTTGCAATCATATGGTCTCTTTGTCATACAAAAGTGGGTAGGCTATATTACTTCCAAGCTTCACTGGAAATTGTTAAATATTTTCTAAATTTCTTTCCAAGTGTCCACAATGAATTTCCCACAGGTAATATCTCTGGATATGTCTAGAATAATGTAGTAGTTCACCATTTTTAATCAATATTAATTTACTTCATGCTATTGCACTATTTTAGAGATTTGGTGATAAAACTGAGATAGAGTTTCTGTTTCATGAGACAAGCGGTTCAATTGTGAAGCACTTGCAACCATATATATTGAGATGCTTTGACTAAAAGCCATCAAAGCCAATTTGATATAGCTAGAGCTTAAGAGGGAGCATCTAATAAAAGAAGCAAAGATTGTCTTACTGAGGTTATATGCAAGACTAGAGAAGAGATTAGATGGGACTGGAGCAAAGTCTAGATGAATCTAGAAAGGCTTCAAGCCTCTCTCCCTTCAGTTTTTCTACTTTCTATTTTTTGCTGCTTTTGCTCTCCCTGGACACAGATACCTATGATCCTCTCATATCAGTGATTGAAAAATGTAGCCCCTCCAACTACTTTCGACTGAATATTACAAATAAATTCTTTACTGAACTTCTGATTTGCTAGCACTCAACATCTTTATCATTCAATTAATCCACCCCTGTCTTTGCCCCTCCTCCTTGCTTTTATTTTCAAATTCTTCCAACAGCTCTGCTTAGCTCAGCTTGCCAGGTAGTTAGCTACCTTTGAGCCAAAGAACTGTAGAAAGAGATGAGTTACATTGTACAGAGTGAATGTGATAAGGTCACTCTGTGATCTATTGCTCTCCAAGATGTGGTCATCATATGAAGATATTGGCTGACAATTCAGGAGATAATCTCTAAGCAATTAGGTACATTAGGTCAATGATATGATAGAAATGGAGACAAGAACTCAGCTCATCCTAATTCTGCTTTTAAGGTAGAAAGCATAAAGATGTTGGCAATAACAACTCCACAGAGGAGGTCAGCATTTGGTTTGGTCCTTTAAGAGGGATGAAGTGAAGAAATCTCTGAGTTTAAAATACATTAAAACACCGAGTAAGGAAAACGTCATACCATGCAAGCAAAGCACTCAGTACTTGCAAGTTTTAGCAGAGTTCCTTAGAGGCATTATTATGACAGACATTCCTTATGGTGAGATGCCTTACTCAGCCTTGATGCAGGAGGGAGGGGCTAGGTCTGGCTCTAATTTGGTATGCCAGCCTGTGTTGACTACCTAAGGGAGGCCTTCCTCTCTCTGAGGGGGAGATGGGAGTAGCATGGGGTAGGTGGTGGAGAGCGAGAGAAGAGGAGGGAGGGGACCAGGGGTTGGTATGTAAAAGGAAAGAAAAAATAAAAGGGAAAAATAGTGCTGCCTACTATAAGCTAAGGGGAGAGTTTATTGTATACATGGGAGGCAGTATCATTTTTACTCTTCTGCCTGGATCTGTAATGGAAAGTGTTAAAACATATCACTACCCTAGCTCTTGATTTAGAAATGACCCATGAGCCATAGGATAATAGTAGGAGAGAGCTCACTGGTGCTATGACCATTCTGAGATATTAAAGTGTCATTGACATTCATAACTACCAATGTATAAAAATAACAAATGCTAATGAAATGGCCTGAGTGCTGAGAGCTGGCCCTTGTCAACCTTTCACTTCATGAAATATATAGGCCACTTTGCCTCCCTGGCTTACGTCAGACTGTCCAAGACATGAACATATAATTATGCCTTTACTGTTGAGCAAACTTTCCATGCCCAAAATGGATTAGGGTGAAATAGTACTGCCTTTTCATCTTTCCTGCAGGCCTGAAAGTTAAGTAATAGAGTGAAGACTTTGAACTGGGTTAAGGTAGTCTGATTATGCTAATTGAATTTATTAATAAATACTGTTCTTATATGCAGACCATTAGTGATATACTCCAAAGTAAGGTACAAGCTTGGCATTTTCATTAATATACAGATGGAAATCAGGCATTAACTATGCATTTACTTACCTATCTATCATCTATTTTTTCAAGATTTATTTTTATTTTCAAGTGTGTGTGTGTGTGTGTACTCTATGTAGGTGCCCACAGAGGTGAGAAGGATCAGATCCTCCTGAACCTGGAGTTTTAGGTGGGTGTAGGTTCTGGATGTTGTGTGCTGGGTGTTAGGAACTGAACTAGGGTCCTCTGCAAGAGTAGTATACATTCAAAACTGCTGAGCCATTTCTCCAGCCCTGTGCATTTTATCTGAACATAAATAAATTTTAAGTTTCACAAAACATCTTTCGAGTAGTAACCATGATATCCTTTAATTTTTTTGAGGTATTTATTAAACGTGTGCTGTACACAGAGCTTTGTTTCAGGTGCTAAGAACTGTCAGGCAGTGTTATAGCTTGGTCTTCTTGTAGGACTCCTAACAGTTGTATTAGGGGCTGTCTTTGACTCTTTTGCTGACTTTTAGGACCCTACTCCTCATACTGGATTGCCTTCTCCAGCCTTAATACAAGGTAGCTGCTTAGTTTTACTGCAACTCGACATGCCATGTTTTGTTGATATCCATGGGAGGCCTTTCCCTTTTCTGAATAGAATTGGAGGAGGAGAGGGTTGTGGGGGGGGAGGGGGCGGGGGGAGCAGAGTGGAGTCGGGGGAGGGACTGAGAAGAGAGGAAGGAGGTGAAGCTGTGGTCAGAATATAAAATAAATGAATTTAAAAAACAACTGTCAAGAATAGAAACTAAAAGATTGTGGGTAACAGTCTTGTTCATGTGGAGGAACAGACATGTTTGGGTTCAGTGACATGAAGAAATCTTATAGAGGAATGTATTAGAGCTTATCAGAACTCAGAAACTACAAACTGAATATGTGGTACCAAAAAAAAAGAGTAGTACTAAAGTGATTAAGATCTCAACAGCCTCATAAGCAAAACCCACAGACACAAAAAAGTGGGTTGATTTACAGTAGACAGCAAATGCAGAGCAAACTGAAAACACCAATACCATAATCCCTTCTGTTGCACTGACAGCCTCTCTGTTTCTTTTTAAAGAAGACAATGTCTCATGCAGGCCTGGCTGTTCTGCACTTCAGGGAGTTCTTTTGGCAGTACGTAACAAGCATCTTCAAATATTCACACCCTTTGACTCTGGCAATTCCAGTTCTGGGAACCTTTCACTTGAAGAAATCCTAATTCTGAGTAACAATAACAAAAAAGCTTTCTGCACAAAGAAGAGTGCAGAAGTCCCTATTTAACCGTGAAAAAAAGGAAATAATTTAAATTCCTGAAACTGTGGAATGGATGAGTAAATTACAGTAAGTCTACTTAAGCACTAAGATTTACTGAGTACCCAGCCCATGCCAGGCAGTCTCCTAGATACTTCTGGTATCTGAGTGCATTCAATTTTTGTGATACTTTGCTCTGTCCCAACTTTGCAGGTCAGGAAACTGAGGCATAGAGAGGATGATAATAACTTACTTAGGGTCCCTCAACCAGCACACATCAAGGCAAGGATCCAAATTTTAGATGGCTTTAGAATGAGGAGATAGTTTACAGGTGTCTAAGGATGAGTTTACAAACTAAATACGTGAAAAAGCTTGTGGAAATATTAAAATAGCCCAATACAGTGTAAGACTATGATTAAAAGATCTGTTTGAACCCAAATGTCTGAATATAGATGTCACATGTTTAAAATTGTACCAGACTTCCATTTCTTTTGATTCCATGTCATTTTTCTAATCCCCACTGCTTTATTCCCTGGTATTTCTCCTCAAGAATGATTCTGTACTGTTTCTTAAACCCCTCTGGTCTTCTTCCTCTCCACATACATCATGTAAATTATAAATGACTTCTCATCCTTTGCTTATGTTATCTCCCATCTCAATTTTTTCGTAAATGTTTTCAAAGGCCAGCAACATTCTACCTTCTCCAAATCTAACAATACTCCAGCTTCTGTAGCCTGGACAGTTCTGTGATACTCACTATCCTGTAGAAGCCCTCACAGCTTACCACTGCATCTCACATCCAAAATCCTCTTGGCTTTGTGTATATTTGTGCTCTCTCAGTTGGTCCTTCAAACTATGTGGAGGACATGTATTTAATATTTAATATACACCATGTGACAAGTCTTCAGAAAACTGAGCAGGGAAATCATAATTAGATCAACTGAAATAATTTTTAAGTGCAATAACAAAGCATTTTTAAAGGTTTGATTTTATCTATTTCATCTAAATTAACAGGGATTTAATTCAAGTACTAAGAATCACAAGAGAAAAAAATCAGACTTTGTTCCCTATAATAGAACATTCTAATTCAAACAGATATGGGTCATGTAATTGAACACATCACTGGACCAACGACTATGAAAATGAGACCCAGAGAAATGTAATAGTTACATCAAGTCCTGTAGGAGTAGACTGGAGACTAGAATTCAGAGTGGCATTTTACAGGTAAGGTCTGAAGCGAACAACTGGAGGACAGTGACTCTTCACATTTTCGATGACTCATCCCATTCCTTTGGGCTCTACCTCACACCTCCCTAGTTTTTTTCTTTTTTTTTAAAGTGCAAAACAAAGACCTCACAGCCAAATCCTTGTGGGTATGCAGAAGTCCTGCAGTAGCCTTGCCCCTACCCCCCAAAAGAGATACAGAAGAGTCTACTGAGTGTCTCTCTTTTCCCTGATCCTCTAAGCCTGTTCTAATTTTCTGCTTCCCTGGCACAGACTGCCCTGCGTGTCTAGAAAGAGTCAATCTCTGCCAGATTTGGGATTCAAGAGCTTTAGGTTTTATTAGAAAGAGCTGACCAAAACACAGCAAGCACTATGACATATAACCACATGGCCAACTGGGAGCCTTTGAACCCAAAATTTGAAAGTTGTTTTAATTTTTTAAATTTCATTAATCTTCATTAAGCATCCCACTCACCACCCTTGTCAATAATGGCATTTCCGGATCCTGCCATGTCCATTAAAAAAAACTAAATAAGATTCTTTGCCCAATCACTTTACTGAAGACATACACACACTTACAAGATGCATCGTTCCTAAGTGATGTTTATTATAGCAACATGTGGTAGAAAATTAAAAAGACCTGTGGCAGTCACTAGGTGAGCTGGCCAGCAGCCACTCACTGCTAATGCCTCCTGGTGGTCTTCCATGGTCAAGCTGCAACTCATGATCATTCATGTTACCTCCAGCTCAGGAGAGGATGCTCTGAGAACTGATCAGATGTGACTTTTCATGCTTCCTTGAAGCGTGCTAATGGAACCTTGCATGATGATGCAGAAGGCGGCTTGCATCGCAACACATTGGAATCTGGCTAGAATTAAATAAGCTTAAATAACAAATGCTCAGATCGTGGTTACTAATTAAGAGTGATGCCAGAATGCCTATAAGTTTTACATATGTTCCTCATTTGGCTGAAATTTTGACAATGAGTAATGCAACACAGAACTAGTCACCTGACTTTCAAGCAGATGAAGTGTTGGTTACCTAGAGGCTAAGATGCCAGTGAAAACCTTGGAACTCTGAGTCAGACTGTACTATGAACTGCATTGACCCTGGGTGATCAGTCCAGAAGTGTGTGTGTGTGTGTGTGTGTGTGTGTGTGTGTGTGTGTGTGTGTGTGTGTGTTGCTTTGCAAGAGCTCAGAACAGATGGATGCTAAAACCAAATGCAAGGCTGGATTAGATAATTAGCATAATCCTTCATCTACTAGCAGCCAAATGTATTTTTGAGTGGCTTACAAATATTTTGTGCTCAGGACACAAGGGAATCCAAAATCAAATCTCACACAGCATGTGACCACCACTTCTCTGGTGATTTCTTGGCAGACATTCCTTAAATCAAACTCTTTAGGTGAGTAAAACTATCTTACAGCTTCAAGACACAACAGTTCCTGTCTAGCCGAAGTTCTTAACTGGGGAGATGCAGTCCCTTCACCAACTTTGCTCATTTTCTTCTCCTTCTGTGGTGCTCATTGCTGTTATTCTTTGCCATAAACCAGGTCTACCCAAAATTTGCTCTGAATTCTGCTTTTTGAAGGTGGCTGATTTCAGGCAGATAAGAGACCTCTTGTATTTCATCTTGGGACCTTGTTCTAGGATCTACTCCAACACACAGGAAACGACAGGAATACGATTCAGCTTCATGAGGCTTTCTCTTCTTTTCTACCAGTTCTGACTTTGCTGAGGTGGAACCTCATTGCACCCATAATGCTAAGAGAAAGTGCTGATGACAATGAATCCTTTTTGCTCCTTTAGGGTCAACAAAGAGAAATCTGTTTTTTCTCAGGCTATCTCCCACTGCATCACCTGAATGGATTATGTAGGACCTTGCCTAGAAGGACTTTTTATACCCTTCCTTACTCTAGTTTTGTGGCAGTGAACATAGGCCTTATATGAAACAGAATGGTGCTCTAATTTTGGATTCCCCTTGCCTCAGAACATATGACTTTATCAGAATCTAAATTCCTCTTCTAGAAAATGTAGACAATAAAGTCTCCTGCATAAGGCTATTGTGGAGATCAAGAGAAATAATGCATATACCACATTTAGCACAGGACCTAGTACAGTCTGTCACAAAATACTAGCTACTAATACTATTAGCATTTCTATTCTTCTCTAGTCACTTTTTTTTTTTTTTTTACTAATCTGTGGTTTCAGTCAACTGTATTGGATGACAGAAAACCCAGAGGAATATTCCAAGTCAGTACACTCTTGAAGATTTTAAAAGTTCTTCAGGGCTTTATGTGTGGGGGCATGGTTTTAATTACCTCAAAATTTGGGTTTTTGATTTAAAATATTAAAATATACCACCAATTGGATAGTTTATTTCTCATTTTGGATAAAACAAAAATAAACAAACAACAGAAACCCAGAAAAATCTATTTCTCATTATCAAAACAGGACAAACATGACAACATTCTAGAATGTAATCACTGTTAGATTGAGGATTTGAGAATTCTGAGACAAAACCAGTGACTCCAGGCTCTGAATCATAGGTTAGACAGCTGTGAAGGTCCTACTGTGTGACTTCCCCCTGCGTTAAAGTTGATGAACCATGGAAGATAGCTTTAACTATAGAGAAAATCTACTGAGGTCTTCTTCAGCAGGGAGTTGGGCTGTGTGAATGGAGTGAATTTTAATCTTAACTTGTGGAGTGGAGCTCTGTAACATAGCACCCTTGTCACCAGCAGGGCCAGACTTTGTCATGGTGGCTCTGCTTCTTTGTAACCTTAGTGGTTTGGCATCAGAGTCTTGCCTTTCAGCATATTAAATATTCACCAACAACCTATTGGCCGTATGTCACTGCAGTGTGTGCAGTGACAGCCTCACTTCTTGGTACCTTTACAAGTGAATTCTGCAGGTCCTGCAGGGCTCTGCAGGCTCACAGATCCTTGCTAACAATCAGGCCTTTTGTTCTTTTGTCTTCTTGCTTGGGGAACTGGTGTCCATATCGTGGGTAGGGTTCTGAGGGAGGGAAGACATCCCGTTGTTCCCCTCCTATGTTCGTTCTCCCTGGTGTACCATGAATGAGATTAACAACCCTTACTCAAAGCAGCATTTGCTTTAACTAGTAAACAGGAGTGAAGGCATACTCCTTTAAATGAAATTATTCTGAGGCTTGAATTCTGCTTACATTGCTTATTTGCCAATGGGTTCTGATTCATTTTGTGCTGTTTTAAGGAAAACTCACCTGAAATCATAAAATTCAGATTTATTCTGTTAGATTTTCAAATTGAAAGCAATTTCCCAGAGAGAGTAAAGCTGAACACAACACTGAGAACTGCTTGAAAAATATTTTGAGATAAATTACATATGTGATTGGAATTAAACCACTGAGAAATCATATATCTTCTCTTATAATAGCTCAGTTCTCTTCTCAGAAGTTGTATTGGAAGGACTTCTTATGTACTTCTTCCATTGGAAGGTCTAAAGCAAAAAAATATATATTGTTTCTGCTCAAGGGTTAAGAAGTTGGTTCACTAATCTATTAAAATTAGTAGTGCCAAGGTAAGTCATATCTCGACTTTTACAAAATACCAACACATTTATTTCTAAAGAAATTTAAGTTAACAAGACAGCCCAAATTAAGAGTTTTATCAGTTGTAAACATGAATTTTTATTCTCTCATTCTCTTTACAATATATAATATTTGTGGTTTTAATAATGCTAGACCCGCATTGAATTAATTAATGTTAGTGTATGGTTTGCTAAAGACCATAGTTTACAATACTTCCCAACTTGTTCTGTTATACATATTGCCAACAATATTATTAATTCAGAATTCCAGCCTATGTCAGATTTGAGCATTAAAGCATTGGGAACCTAAGAGAGTTAAGTATGGATTTTAATTTAGCCATGACCAGAATATCCATTTTGTGCAAAATCTTCTACTAGATAAATAGATTTATAGATCTATAAAGACTTGGATAGATAACTCTAGATTTAGAAGTAAATATCCCATGTTATTAAGAAATTATTTCAATAATATAAATATCTGACCAATGCAAGTAATAATGAGTGATATGACCAGAAAAAGCAATGAATCATAGCCAGTCACATCAATTAATAATACAATGTACCAGTGATATGGTATACATGACAGGGGTGGTAATTTTGTCTACCAGCCTAGAACAGTCAAAAATAGAAAACCACACACAGTGTTAATAAAATAATATATTCTGATTGTATTATGTATGTCACATGCTGTAACTAGATTCATATTAAATAATGTTTAAGTGATGAAGAAATGAAGTTTTCCAGTTATTTGCAAGCATGATATCAGTGCACAGGTTGAAACACTAAGTATGAAAGTCTCTAGTCCCCCCCTTTTTTTTTTCTTTACTCCACTTTAAAGTCTCAAAGTCTCTTTGGTATGTATATGTGTGATCAAGGTTAAGAAGTTGTTCAGGTATCAGTGATTTTAAAAAAGCTGTTTAAGAACAATTAGTAAAAACATAGTCGAAATTTGTGTTGTGTTTACTGTGGGTGAGATACTTTCTAAGCATTCCTCATGTATTTACTTATAGCAATCTGCATAGACACTATATTATTTCGTTCTCCAGTTGAGGAATATGAGGCTCAAGTTTAACTAATTGCATACAGCTTTAGGCATACAAATGTAAGGAAAATTTAAAATTTCAGAATACCATGAGTATATGTTACTGGTTCATCATCATTTTCCCAGATCTTGCTATGGATTGAAAGCAACAAACCACATTGACTAACATTAGTTACACGATCTGTAATCATGAGAGATGATAGTCAAGTGAAAGGAAAATGAGAAAGCTAATAATCACATTTTAGGCTAGGATGGGATGCTAAGGAGCATAACACAAAAGCACACAATCTTAGCTTTAGTAACCCCCCGCCCCGGTCTATGTGTGTAGCAATTGTATTGTAAAACTTGGGAGAAAGGCTGGAGGGTAGCTGGAGGTTTCTCTGGTTCTACCTGGCCCACAGACGAATCTCTCCCACCTGCAGTCTCGCAGCTGCTTATAAAATAATTACTCTGAGGCTTAATGTTAATTATAAACTGTTTGGCCTATGGCTCAGGCTTCTTGCTAGCTAGCTCTTCGAGACAGGGTTTCTCTGTGTAGCTTTGCGCCTTTCCTGGAGCTCACTTGGTAGCCCAGGCTGGCCTCGAACTCACAGCGATCCGCCTAGCTCTGCCTCCCGAGTGCTGGGATTAAAGGCGTGCGCCACCAACGCCCGGCTTGTTAGCTAGCTCTTATAACTTAACTCAACTCATTCCTATTAATCTATGTTTTGCCACGTGGTCTGTGGCCGTGCCATTACTGGTCTGGTGACATGTTGTTCCCTGGGGGGCAGGCTCGAGTCTCCTTGTCTCTGCCCTTCTCTCTGTATCTCTGTTTGGATTTTCTGCCTGGCTCTTATTCTGCCTTACCATAGGCCAAAACAGCTTTATTTATTAACCAATGGGAACAACATATATTTATAGCATACAGAAAGATATTCCATAGCACTGGAGCAATAGATCAGTAATGAGAGAGTCTGAATTTGCTTCCAGAACCACATACAAACTAGGTGTTGGTGGCATGTGCTTATAATCCCAGTGCTGGAGAGGCAGAGATAAGCCAATCTTTGGGGCTCTCTGACCAGCCATTCTAGTCCAATCAATGAGCCCTAGGTCCCAGTGAAAGACCCTGTCACCAAACACATGGTAGATGATTTCAGAGGAAGATCTGAGGTTGACTTCTAATCCTTGCATGCACCTGAACACTCTTGCACATATACAAACACACTTCCCCAGCACATAAAAAATTTGGGGGAAGAGGATGTAATATAAAGTGTCTCATGATTAACAGGTAGTAATTGGAAATTTATTTCTGCAGTAGTGAAAGTATTTATTTTGGTTACAGCCGATTGGGTGGCCCAGGATGAGGTTAGTGGCTGAAAGATAAGATGAATTGTTGGGAGCCTGAAGTAGTCTATAAAAGAACGCGCCTTTATTTTAATCCACAAGGAAGAATTTGGATTATATCTTAAGAGCCTTCTCCATGCCTTTGTCTTTTTTATTACCAACTAAGGTATGAAATTTCAGGATCCATCTCAGTGTAGCTGTCTAAATAGTTCCTAAAAATTAAAGGAAGTTGCTAATGATGCTGAATTGATAAGTTTGTTCTTGATACCATCCTGGTCCCTAATCATATTTCTGTTTTATAGATGAGGACACTGGGGCCCACTGGAGGATAGCTACCATTTATTTATTCCCCTTAGATCAGAGCTAAGGAAAATGAGACAACAATTCTCAAATTTTGAGTTTCAATTTCAGGTGGGGGGGGGCAAGCTCTAGGCATGGGAAATGGAAACTTCTGTCTCAAACTCCATTCTGGTGTCTGTCCTTAGCAAACCAGCCTTATAATTTCATTGTCCTTTCCCCATTTATTATCTAAATACAAAAATTTCCTTTCTGTCTTGGTGAATAGCTCTGGTTGTCTTCCGTTGAGCTTAGAGCCTTACTGACCTGGGTTTGTATGTTAGTGATTCTGGTTGGAGGCTTGGCGAGCATATCTGGTCTATATAGCTTTCTCTTTTCCTTTTAATATCTGGTTCTACTCTCCTACTTGATCAATAGAATTTGAATGAGTTTAAAGAGACCTAGCTTCAAAACATCAAAGGTCCATAACTTCCATGTTTCAAGTGCCATTCATTCTTCTGTGAATAACAAGGTAATGGTGTGAAATCTTTATTACTAAATGCTTCAAATTAATCCAATTAAAGCTACATAAATAAATGAATCAAAGCTTATATGTCCATCAGTTTATAGATAGTCTTATAGCTAAGAAATCATGGTCAGGTCTTTGAACAATGTCCTAATGACTCCACCCCTTGTGTTCTAGCCCTAGTACAGGGTGGCTTCTAGAACACAATTATTATCTCTTAGAAATGAAATGCTATTTTTAGCCATGGTAATTATGATGTTATGGAAGGCAGCACAGACATGACCCAGGCTCTGTGGCCAGAATGGCTTGACTTTGAATCCCAGCCTTGCCATTTATGCACTGTGATTGTAGGATAGTTTCTTGACCTCTCAAACTCTATTTTCTTACCTGTATACTATACTGCTAATCATGTTTATTTTATAAGAAAGAATGCATCACATCCATGGCTTTCACATTTAATATTAACAAGCTCACCTGGAAGCTTTGTTAAAACAGGCTCCTTGCAGCAGTCAAGGGCTCTGTATTTTAAGGTAAATGATGGAGCTTGAATCTTTACATTTCTCACAAGACACAAGGTGATATAGATGCTTTTGATACTTGGACTGTGCTTAAAAGAGCTTTGAATTAGATAACATGAACATACCTTATAAATACCCATTTGTTCATAATAAACCTTCAAGGTGGGAGCTAATATTTCCATTTGATGACTCCTTAAACTGTGACTCAAATAATTTACCTAAGGATAAACACATAGTCACTGGAGACGAAGAACTTAAATCCTGAAAAATTCATATGTCCCCCTCTGCACTTATTTCTTCTGTCTCCCTTCTCAAAGTATTACGTTCAACCTCTGAGGAAAGACACTAACCCCACAAGCAGAGGTTATTGTGCTCTAAATGCAGTCCGAATTCCACACATCCCTTGTACTTCAGGGGTCCAACAGGTCTAGAGTTCATCCTTTTGAATCCAGTCCTGGGCATGGGGCTGTTCTCCTTTGTATAGTCCAGGCAGAACTCACCCCACCAGCCTACGTACACCCAGAGCTGCACTGGGATTTTCCGGGATCTGCTCAGGCTGCTTTCTTGCCTTTCCATAACACTCACTCTTTGAGGATGTACATGCAGCTTTCCCTTTGCATTATTTAAGAGATGGTTTCCAGTAAGGGAAACGGTTGAATTCTAAGTCTCTCTGTGATGCTGGCTGTAGGATTTTCTAACTTAAAAATAAAAATGCTTTTTTCTCCTCTTCCACTCGTTCATTTGCTGAATTGCCGGTAAATGATACCAGTGCTTTCCACACACTAACGGCACTACTGTGAAACTATGAGAAACCTTCCTCTAAGGGATCAGATTCCTTGTGTAGCATCTCCTGCAGAAAAATACAAGCACTAAGCTGTTATCTCAAAGTCAGCTTGGTAACTGAAGATTAATTGATGTTTAGATTCTTTTAACAGCCATCTCTAATCTTAGGGTGAATATTGTCTTGAAGGGGCATAATCCCACCCCCGTATATTTCATATACAATCTTAAAGGGGACCCCCTTCTGCTGCTAGAACATTCACTGAACTAGTAGACAATTCAATTTCTGAGAATAATAATTATGCCTGAACACATCTATGTCTGTCCTCCTTCATGCAGGCTGCCTCCAGGACTGTTTACTTCCCTCTTCAAACATTCAGAATTTCAAAGGCTGCTTGCTTCCTAGTTGCTTCAGAAATTTGTAAGCCACGTCTGGGCTTTCCTATGGCTTAGAAGGCTAGCTGCAGAGTTTGTAGTAATCTCCAGAAGCCCTTTATTTTTGCTATTTTAAATACAATCAGAAATTGAGACCAACACACTTTCCACAATGCCGTCCCTCTAGTTAACTACAGCTTTACTATTGTAATCTTTCTTTGTTTGGCTAACTCATTCCCAAAGTGGGCCTAAAGAGTTCGAATACCTCAGTCACTCTCTTTCTCTGTCTCTGTCTCTCTCTGTCTCTCTGTCTGTCTTTCTCTCTCTCTCCCTTTTTACATAGGGAAGCCCATATGCTTGTAAAGGTATGAATTTAGTGAGAAAAGCCCTATTTCTAGAAAGTTAACAGCTTTCCAAGACTATCAATGACTATACAGATGTTTGCTAATTGTGTTAATAAAAAGAAGTTCACTTCCTAACAGGTATAAGGTAGAACCTTCAAAACCAGTTCTCTCAGTTATAAGGATATTATGTTAGTGTTTATTTGATTTAATACTTTGTTTTGTTTCTCAATGTAGTCAGAACTTGAGTATAGAAGAGGAATAATATTACTGGGTTCTTTAAAGTCCTATTGGATAGAAAAAAACCTAAGTCTTTGCATTTAGAGTGATTAATGATAGTCAATATGAGAAAGTCTCATGCTATTCATTCAGTATATATGATTGTTAAATGTGAAATTTGTGTCTACCATTATACCAGGTCCTAAGAATACAAATCCAATATCTTTTCTCTGCCTTAGGATCCAGCAGATGAAGAGTTAATGATCTAAAAGCCTCAGGTGAACTGAGATGCTCTGGACAGGAAAGCTGATGTCACTGATGATCCCTGTGAGCTGTTAGGAATCAAGCAGGCTCCCACTGCTGGGTTCTACTACTTTGAGACTGCAAGGAAACTGATAAACACATGGAATCTTTCATCCCATCCCTTTTCTGCCCCATAAAACACCTTTTGCCCCATGCTAAGTGCACACAGTCTTTACTCCTGTGGAGAGACACAGGCCCTTCAGTTGTTCTTGTTAAAGGAAAACTTCTGCTTCAGGAAATGTCTGTCTGTCCTTTTATTTCCATGTTGCTTCCATTAATCCTGACTCAACAGTAGAAACCATGGGAACTTTGTGGATCAAGTTGGCTTCTTCTGTTGACTTTTAATTGCATTTGCTTTTTCCATGTCCACAGATGTAGGCATTGCCTTGTGCTATGATGTTTGCTATGGCAATGGAAGTTTGCACAAGTGTGAAGGAATGTTAAATGACAAAAGTAAGCCAAACATGTTATGAGAGAAATTGCAAAGCTTGGGATTTATGCATACTCCACATATTTTTAGACACTCTGCCATCAAGGTTTCCAGTCTATAATTTTCTTCATCCCAGTGTGTAATATTCTTGTGCTCCTTTTTGTAACATGGCAAGGAAGATGTTGGGCTCAGCATTCTCAGCTCTGAAGTTTGGGTTCCAATCCTGGCTCTGTGTCTGCATTCATGGGCTTTGGATATTTGTCCTCTTTCCATGAGAACTGACTAGCGCTGGCCTCAGACTTGCTGGCTGAAGTAAAAATTGTAATCTGTATGAAATCTTAGACAGATGCCTGGTTTAGAGTAAGAATTCAAAAGGTAACTTTTGTGGTGATTTCCTATCTGTGTTCTAACAAATAAAACTTATCTGGGGATCAGAAGACAGAGCTAGTCACTAGATTAGACATAGAGGCCAGACAGTGGTGGCAAATGCCTTTAATCCTATCACTTGGGAGGCAGAGATCCATCTGGGTCTCTGTGAGTTCAAGACCACACTGAGACAGGCTTAGTGGCACACACCTTTAATCCCAGCACTTGAGATCTCATTTCTTTGCTTGGGAAGGACACATGCCTTTAATCTCAGGAAGTAATGGCAGGAAGCAGAAAGGTATATAAGGCATGAGGACCAAAAACTATAGGCTTTTAAGCAGTTCAACTAAGACCCTTTTCGGTGAGGATTTAGAGGCTTTCAGTCTGATGAAACAGGATCAGCTGAGGAGTTGGCAAGGTAAGGTTGGCTGCAGCTTGTTCTGTCTCTCTGATCTTTCAGCCTTTCACCCAAATACCTGGCTCCAGGTTTTTTTTTTTTTTTTTTTTATTAATAAGACCTTTTAAGATTCTTGTTAAAAACTTTTGTTAATAAACTTGTTATTTATTAATATGATAGTTATTGATATATTGTCATTCATTCAACATGTATTCAACAAGTCTTTACTGAGTACATCTTAAATGATGTTCTAGAGTCTGGAATCCTATACAATGGATTTCTCTTACTTCCTAAGAAACCCTAGTCTCTAGGCCTAAGACCTGTATCTCCTGTAAGGCATCTATATGCTGAGAGTTTGGAGGTAACTTTAAGCAGACTGGTATGTGTGAAACTGGAAGCTATCCAAATAGATTCTATTTGACTGTCAGATTTTCATCCGGGACACCTTAGCCTAGAAAACGTTTATTTCCACATGCTCTTGAGCCCCTTGAGAATATAAGTCTTGTAACTGTATTTTCAAATATAACTCAAGACCAATCATCTGGCAGTCACAGAAAAAAAGAATATCTTTATTCACAAACCTTACTGTTAGATATTAACAGTGCTCTTAGTAACATCAGTTTGGGTTGACCAATAAATTATGTTGATAATAGTTAAATAATTGAATGAAGTATTTAAAAATCTAATTGGATGGTCAGGCCTTTGTCTATCTTTTTCTATCTGTGGGGCAAATTCTTTAATGTCTGTCAGTCCAGGTCCCTAAAGAAAAATATTAAAACTAGATCACATTCTGAGAATCACTGTGAAGACTAAATGAAATAAGCTAACAAAGTTCACTCCGTCTTGAGCTGCATACAACTAGCACTGAATAAACAAAGCAACAAAACGAAAGTATAACCATTCTTCTCATCTGGCCCTCACATTCCTTGATGGGGGTTGGTAATTTGATTCTGAGCATAGACATTACACTGTACTGGGACAAGCCCATGAACATGTTGCACTCTGGGGTAAACCACTTGATTCTCTAAGTGGAGATAAGTTCAGCAGTGGTCAAGTTGAAATCCTCCTCCTAGTCTTTTCTGAGTATTTCCCAGCTCAGAAAATTGGCCAGACCAGCAAAAATCTTAAAGAAACATACTTTGGAGGAAATAAGCAGAGGAATAATTTTGACATGAAGAAGCTGTTTATGCTGGTAGGTAATGGGTGGCCAATTGGGCTCATTAGACAGAGTTGTAGTTTCTGGCAGCCTCTCTTTAGGGGTTGGAGGAAGGGATCACTCAGCAGCCTAGGAAGAGATTCTTGACCCATGATGAGAACACACATTTGACTGTGCAGGGGAAGAGGATTTGATACAGCACCCCTAATCCTAATACCCCACATCTGAAGTGTTCTTAGATCAGAAATAGTGCTAACATGTTTCATCAGAAAACTTCCACACTCTGAAACTTTGTTTCATGTGTAAAATTCTAAATATATTATATAAAATTGCCTTTAGCCTGTCTGTGTAAGGCATATATGATAAAAAGCGACTTTTAGATTTAAATTAGGATCTTATCTCAAAATAGCTGATTATGTATATAAAATATATTAAAATCCAAAACAAGTAAAAACCTGAGAGACTTTTGGTTTTATTTATTTTGGTACTTTACTTATCAAACAATTATTACTTTAGAACCTATTTTGAAAGTAGTAAGGATTTCCTAAGTTTTCAATGGAATTGAATGCCCCTGTAGTATTGTTTTTGGTTTATTGGACATTTGATGGGGCAATTTATCATACAGAATGTATTTATTGGGCAACAATTCCATGTGAAAGACTTGTTCTTCAAGATATACCTTGTTGTATGAATAAATAGATAAATTATTAATAGTTATTGTATTAAGTGTTCAGGAATTTCATTCACAGATGTACATGGAAGATAAAGACAAACCCATTGAAAACAATGATGTTGGTTTGATTGACTGTCTGATTTGACTGATGGCCTTTGGCAACAGTGCCTCACCAGCATATGAGGAAGGCTTCGTTAGAACAAGGATAAGCCTTGGTTATATGAGGCATGTTTGTGTTACAGGAATTAGTTGTACTTCAGGACCCATATTTTGTTCTTGTCTGACTATCAAATTTTGTACATTACACCCAGCAGGGAGGTCTATGTTTGGTGAGAATAGCAAAATGTCAAGGAGGACTTTGTGCTAACAAATCTTACATAATTCTTTGTTTTCTAGACTGGTTGTTTCAAGTATGATATCACCTATAGTCTGCTTTCAAGTGTCAACATAATCACTGAAAAATTCATCAAACACTTTTTTTTCTAGGCTTAAATAAGTATGAGTTGATTATTTTTCATTCTTTTAGATTTATTCAGTTCATTGACCTAAATCTACTAATGAGCTGTTTTGATATGGGTGATATCTGAATTTGAATTCCACTGAAAGAGGTAATCCAAGCAATCAGATGTGAAGATTGAAGGGAGGGGGACCAGGAAGAGTAAGCTAATGAGGTGGTATCTAAGCTACCTGAGTGTAAGCCATCCATGTGTAGAAAGGAGGCCAGCACTCAAGCCTGGCCTGGAACCATTGACTGAGCATACTTCCATAGATATTAACCTTGCATTTCTAATTTGCATACCATGCTGGGTGGATTTCTTTTCCTCCCGAGTAGTAAACCTCTAGGTAGAGCCGAAGGCAGAATGCTTAGAGATGGAGGTAAGTCTTCACTCTCTTGAAGTTAGCTGCTACAGTCGCGCTGAAAGCAGAAGTGGGCTGTGGAATGGGAAAATGGAACTCTGACGTCATCTTTGGTGGCCCATACGGCCTTTCCTCTCTAGATACCACATGTATAGTCTTTCTCTGAGTAGACACCAAACCAAACTTGATCCTTTAAAGAATCTCCTTCATTGGCTTTGCATAAACACTCCTATATTCTCAGAAGTGGATATGAAGGTTCAAAGAAAAGAATTGCTCTTAAAATGAATTTCTAGAAGCATGAATAATTCAATATGTCTCCATCAAGGGACATTTATATCACCTCAGCTTCTCTAAAAAAAGGACTGGAGAAAGAATAAGTGTTTGTCCATGCTGGAGAAGTAGGAAGTGTATTTTTATAACTGATGCAATGGCCACAAAAGGAACTTTGAGGCCATCTTCAGAATGAGATAGCACACAAGTGAGACTGACTTCCTTTCACTAGAGTAAAAAAGTTTGGGGACACAGACAACCCCCACTGTGGCTAACTTTCACTTCATTCCTTTTCCCCACTGAGTGTATCTGTACACCTGGGTATTGACTATAGATCTGAAGAAAAGATAGCCTCCATGCCCCATCCAATGGAGCAAGATCCCCTGCTGTGAAGAGTGGATGGCAGACAAAGTTTAATGCTTGCTACCCTCTGATGACAGAGGGATCAGGGCTTGGCCTACCTGAAGGCAGGAGCAACGTTTCCTCTTTATGCTTTCATTGACATGAAAGCCTGAGTTGTCTGAAGTTCTTTTTGCAAATGGTTTCAAAGGCTGGAGAGCCCAGAAAAAAGTTCCATCCCAAATGATCACAATTTTGACATAGCAGAAAGCTCGTGAGTTTCCCTCATAGATTCCCCATTAGGCTTATGAGATAAGGTGGTGTGACTCACAGCCAGGAAGAGGGAAGGCTAACAGGCTTCCAGACATATGTGTTCTTCAGGTCCACTCTACTCTTAAAATACCAGAAATAGGGAACAAAGAAGAAACCCCACAAAATAATAAATGACCCCAGATTGAGGGATTTCATCTCAGCCTTCCTTGAGATGCAAAATCAACAATGATTTCACACTCCTCCAACCCCTCCAAAATAAAATCTTTTTTTTTTAACCATATCTTTCCTGGGTTTTTGTTGTTTATTGTGTTTCTTCTGGGTGAACCAGACCATAATCATCAAGCCTAAGATCCTTGCCTTTTGCTCTATGTCCTATCTACTCAGTGCATTCTAGGTGTTTGATAAATATTTCTTGAAAGAATAGGTAACTATGGCATAGTGTGAAGGCAAGTAGTTCAGGGAAAGATTAAAATAATATAGTACTTACCAAGACTCTGTGACTAATACCTTTTCTTGTTATTAATTTAACTATTAATGAAGCACTAACTGAACCTTTCTAGTGAGCAAGGCTTACTTCTATGAAGATGGTAAGTTTCAGTCATTGTGTTAAGAATCTTTGATGATATCCCAAGTGACACATCTGTGGACAATATAGTAATGATGATCCCCAAATCTAAAGGCACTGTGTTATGGGTTCCAAATTAAAATCTGTCACCCAGGAAATGAGCACAATAATAGACTACTAAAACGTATTTTATTAGTTATGATTAGTACATATCACATGAGGCCTCCTTCCTTAACAGGATTATAGATACAGTTCATTAATGCCATGAAACAGCACTCTACAGCTTGTTTTCCTGACATCACAGAAACTGTATGCCAGTTGATTCTCTACATTACCTAAGAATCTTAATTTCTCAATTTTGTAAACTTTGAAACCCCATATAAGTGACATCATATAGCGTTTTTCTTTTTTTCTTTTTGACTAACTTAATTCCTTCTCTATTAAACATGAGTAGTATTTCACTAAGTATATACCACATATTTCCCTCTACTCACTTATCTCTTGATGAATATTTGGGTTCTTTTTGTATCTTTTATATACATTATGAATATTGATGCAATAAATAGGAATATACAGTTTTCCCAAAAATAAAAGGATGCATATAAATCACACCACAGTAGGTGATAAGTAATGATGAATAAATTACTATAATGAAATTTCTAGTATATTCTTCTCAAATGCCTGTTTAGCATAGGGTACTTATAGCAATGTTGTCAATCGATTGAGGGAAGATATTTAGACGAGGTTTTAGAGATAGTTTTGGTTTAGCTCATTGAATAGGAGGAAGGTTTCAGTGGAGAATAGGAGATGGATAAAATGCCTGCCTGGAAGGACTGAGACAATAATGCAAAACCAGGGATAAGGAAGAAATATCACTAAGTCACTCTGGTTAGGATAGAAATTTGGTATTATTTTAGCAGGGGATTTTATAAGTAGCCCTTACACTGTAGTATCTTTTACTTCAGTGGGAACAAGGAGATTATTGATGTCCTCGTGTGTATTATATTAGCTACCTCTTTGATTTATTTTTCCCTTTCTTTCCCTAGCTTTAATTCCAGGACTCTGTTTTTAAAATTAGGGGTATCAATATTCCCAGTTTAAAATGCCATCTTCCACTGATCTTTTGCAGAAGGAGCTTAGCTATATGACCCCACTCTCATCAATGAAGTTCTAGCAAAAATCCTGGTGAGAGTTGGGAGGCTTTTGAGCAAGTAATTATATTCTTGCAAAAAAGGGATACAGTTTGATCTGGCAAGTAGATTTCCTCCTTACTCCTCCCCAAACTTTCTCTCCCTAAATCCAGCATCAGCAGGAACAGCCACATTGCATAATGAGGACCAAAATTGCACACTATAGATGTTGAGGCGAGATTCTGGAATGAGCTTCAGAGTTTGGTAGAAACTTTGAAGAACAACCACCCAGGTTGCTCTTAGGTAGATGCCTAATATTTCTATTCACAAGAGAGAAAGCAAGTGAGTAAATCAACAAAACCAGCAGCTACATACTCTTCAGTTGAATAGCTATAACAAATTTTGTTACATCCAACAGAATGGCATCTTAGCTAATACATTAGCTGTCCGAGCATGGTTGCTGTGTCTTCCCCTGCACAACAGGCTCATAAGAACACTGAAGGAGAGTGTATAAGACAACTTGTTTCCTTGCTGGTCGTATCTTCATCTGGGCTTTTGTAGATTACCTTGGTCCCCTAGGAAAATTAAGGATCAGTAAATTTCAAAACAAGTACTTTATTTTCTCTCATACAATACCTCCCAGCTGTAGTTTCCCCTCTCTCCACTCCTCCCAGATTTTCCCCACATCCCTTCTCCTACAGATCCACCCCTATCCCATATTCCCTGAGAAAAGAGCTGGCCCCCCAAGAACATCGACCAAACATGGCACAACAAGATATAATAAGACCAGGTACAAACCCTCACATCAAGGCTGGGCAAGAGAACACAGTAGGAGGAAAATGATTCTAAGAGTGGGTAGAAGAGTCAGAGACACCCCCACTCCCACTATCAGGAGTCTTTCCAAAGCAACAAGCCAACAACCACAACATATATGCAGAGGACCTAGCGCAGACCTGTGCAGCTGCTGCTTCAATCTCGGTGAGTCCCTATGAGCCCAGACTAATTGATTTCGTAGGTGTACTCTCCTGGTTTCCTTGACCCCTCTGACTCCCACAATTCCTCCTCCCTCTCTTCCATGGGGTTACCTGAGCTCCAAGGAGAGGAACCCAACAGAGACCTCCAGCTTAGGCTCTCTGTCTACCTAATATTTGGCTCTGGTTCTCTGCCTCTGCTCCCATGAGCTGCCAGAGGAAGCCTCTTTGGTGACAACCAGAAAAGGCAACAATCCATGAATATTGCAGAAAATCATTAGGGATCATTTCATTGATGTGTGTGTGTGTGTGTGTGTGTGTGTGTGTGTGTGTGTGTGCGCGCGCGCGTGCGCGTGCGCGCGCCAGCCCTGTTTGGTTCTACCATAGGTATTTTGGCTATCCAGTCTCTGCTTCCTGGTCACCCAGGCAATGTTGGGGCAGAGGTTCCCTCCTAGGGCAAGGGCCTTAAATTAGATCAGTCATTGGTTTGCCACTTCCACAAGTTCTGAGCCACCACTGCCCAGCATATCTTGTAGACAGGAGAGACTGCACATTAAAGGTTTGTTGCCTGGGTTGGTGTCCTAGTTCCACCACTGGAAGCCTTGTCTGATTAAAAAAGATGGACTGTTCAGGCTCTGTATCCTTCATTACCAGGAGTCCTCACTAGGGTCACCCTTGTAGATTCCAGGGAATTATTGCTGCTCTGGGTTTCCACATTGCTCCCCACATGCCCAAATATTCAAGTTGTTTCTTGTTGTACACTCTCTTTCCATTCCTCTCCACCTGATCCTGCTTATTCTCACCCTCTCCAATTGTCCTTCAGAATCTATTCTATTCCCCTTCTCAGATTGATCTATGTGTCACCTTTAGAGACCTCTTTGTTACTTACCCTCTTTGTATCTGTGAATTGTAGTGTGATTATCATTTATTTAACAGCTAATATCCACTTATAAGTGAGTACATGCCTTGTTTGTCTTTCTGGCCTGGTTTACCTCACTCAGGATAATTTTTTTCTAGTTCCACCCATTTACCTGCAATTTTCATGACATCATTTTTTGAACAGCTGAGTAATACTCCATTGTATAAATGTGCCACATTTTCTCTATCCATTCTTCGATTGAGGGACATCTAGGTTGTTTCCAGTTTCTGATTATTATAAATAAAGCTACTATGAGCATAGTTGAGCAAGTGTCCTTGTGGTAGGATGGAGTTTCCTTTGGCCTTTGGGTATATGCTCAAGAGTGATATAGTTGGTTCTTAAGGCATATCAATTCCCTATTTTTTTGAGGAACCACAATATTGACTTCCATATTGGCTACACAAGTTTGCACTCCCACCACCAATGAAGGAGTGTTCCCCTTGCTCCACATTCACTGCAGCAAAAGTTGTCACTTGTGTGAGCTTAGACATTTTGACAGGTGTAAGATGGACTCTCAATGTAATTTTGATTTGCATTTCCCTGGGGGTTAAGTATGTTAAATATTTTTTAAGTATTTGTCAGACATTTAGATTCCTCTGTTGAGAATCATATTTAAATTTGTATCCTGTTTTTCAATTTGATTATTTGGTTTGTTGATGTCTAGTTTCTTGGGTTCTTTATATATTTTGGATATTAGCCCTCTATCTAATGTGGAGTTGGTAAAAATCTTTTCCCATTCTGTAAGCTGCTGTTTTGTCCTATTTACAGTGTCCTTTGCCTTACAGAAGCTTTTCAGTTTCATGAGGTCCCATTTATTAATTGTTGATCTTAGTGCCTGCACTATTTGTGTTCTGTTCAGGAAGCTGTCTCCTGTGCCAGTGCATTCAAGGATATTCCCTACTTTCTCTTCATTCATTATGTTGAGGTCTTTGATCCACTTGGATCTGAGTGTTGTGCAGGGTGGCAAATAAGAATCTATTTGCATTCTTTTATCTGCAGATATCCAGTTAGACGAGCACCATTTGTTGAAGATGCTTTCTTTTTTTCCACTGTGCATTTCTGGCTTCTTTGTTAAAAATCAGGTGTCCATAGATATGTCGATTTATGTCTGGGACTTCAATTCAATTCCAGTGAGCAACATATCCGTTTTTATGCCAATACCACGTGGTATTTGTTACCAGAGCTCTGCAGCACGTCTTGAAATCAGGGATGGTGATACCTCTAGCAGTTCTATTATTGTGCAGGATTGTTTTAGTTCTCCTGGTTTTTTGTTTATCCATAGGAAGTTTGGTATTGGCCTTTCAAGGTCTGTAAAAACTTTTATTGGAATTTTGATGGGGATTGTGTTGAATCTGTATATTGCTTTTGGTAAGATGGCCATTTTTTACTATGTTAATTCTACTGTTCCATAAGCATGGAAGATCTTTCCATCTTTTGCTATCTTCTTTAATTTCTTTCTTCAAATATTTGAAGTTTTTTTTTTCCCATATGTCTTTCACTTGCTTGGTTTGAGTTACTCATATTTTCTATTATTTGTGGCTATTGTGAAGGTGTTGTCTCCCTGATTTCTTTCTTAGTTCATTTGCCATTTGTATTTAGGAGGGGTACTGATTTTTTTTTTGAGTTAATCTTGTATCCAATATAACCAGACTATCTTCTGAGAAGCCAGCTAGCACTTCATGAGATGCAATGATGTCTGTTGAGAACACTATTAATAATTTTCCTAAAATGATATAGTATTGCCAATAGGATTGGGAGCCATGTGTTGATAAAATGTGCATTTTAAGCCACCATACTAAGTAATGAATAAGGCATTTCTTATCCGTTAAAGTATATTTAAATTTTCTTAAATTTAAATTACTCTACTCCATGCCACATGACACATACCAATGGTTCAGGGATTTGTGATACAAAGTCCCCTCTATCAAGGTTAACTGGAGGGCTAGCATAAAGAGGTAATTACAGTAACTTACTTTAGGCATTATAATCATAGTGAATTTTTCTGTGATTTCTTTTTCTGCCCATAAAAATCAAGGAATTCTGCCAGAAGAGGGGACAGTTAAACAGGCCCTTGACATAAGAGGAGTATTTTCTAGTGTTTGCCAAATGCAATGCTGTGATGTGTTGACACCAAATGTGAATGAGAGAGGAAAGACAGGAGAAAGGGAGGCCTCTGCTAGCCTGGGAGTGTTGGTATATCCTGTATAATGTGTCGGCAAGGGGAGGAGATGAGACTTGGAGCACAAATTGAGGATTTATTTTGAACATTTTTTTCAAATTCCCTCCCGACTCTGCTCCTTTCCCACAACTGCCTAAATCTTTTATGACCACGACGTTTAGGCTTTCGTAATTTCAGGAAACTAAATGAAGGCAATTTATCACGGGCAATCCACAACTGACAACCCTCCCTAAAGTTCTTTGTTTTAACATCTCTGTCTCGTGCTCTTACTGGAATAGCTGACATCTCAACTGTGCACCAGTTCACTTTACAAAACATCTCTGCAGTGCTGGAAAGGACATAGACCTGGGAACATTGGTAATTTTAAAAACATGTATCCATTGTTTTCCTGAATATTTGGCATTGTTTCCCTTCCTCTCAGAGATCTAAGATCCTACTACCAGCTTTGAATTGTCTAGTGTTCGCTATTTGTTGGGTTAGATGAATGGAGACAAAAAAAAAAAATCATGGCAGGCTTTTTTTAGAATGGAAAATTTTATTATATTCTTCCTTGGTGTAGCTGAAAAAGGACCCGAATGGTGAGTGGTTTCACATAAGAGAATTTGAAGAAATTAACCTTAGAGTTCAGGTGAAGCATAGACAGCTTTAGGTAAGAAGGACTTATTGTTAAAGGGAGTGCAGGGAAATTGGGAGAGGAGGCATGGGAGCTGAGGATGTCTTTCAGTTTAACTGTATTATTCCCTAAAAGGGCATCCCCAGTCTGTCTGTCTGTCCCCCCTTTCTCTTTCTTTTGTCTCTTTCTTTCTTTCTTTCTTTCTTTCTTTCTTTCTTTCTTTCTTTCTTTCTTTCTTTCTTTCTTTCTTTCTCCCTCTACCATCCTGCCTCCTGGTAAAACACACACACACACACACACACACACACACACACACACACACACACACACACACACTTCAATACAGACTTACAGAATCAGCTCAATGAAACATCATCAAAGTATTGATAGCAGCCTATGCATTGGAATTTCATAGAAAAAAATGAGTTTTCAGGATACCAGGAATTTCCATTTTTCAAACTTATTAATTTTTATGCAAAGTCTAACTGCTGTTAGTGAAAAATGTTTCAAAAATGTGTGGCGTGCTTCTGAACCTTCTTCAATCAAATGAGGTAAGCATGTTTGACCTTCCCAGTTCCACCACTAACTGATACTACATTGGAGCACTCCTATCTTTTTTTCTTGTTCTCTCCATTGCATTGTCTATAATGGGAGATAGTATTCTGGGAACCCCAAATCTCTACCCATCCTTCATTCAAGAGCGCACCCTAAACTTCCAGCCTCAACTGCTATTTGCTGCCCCCTGCTGGTATCTGGAGGCAGCACCTTTCTACTTTTGCTTGGAGTGGAGTGGGGTGCTTCTTTGTGTTAGTTCTACATATGAAAGAAAAATGGGCTCCTGAAAGTACAGAGGAAACAGTCTTGTTAATTTCCAGTAAATTCCAAAGTGACTTATTAAATGTTTGGTTTATAAGGTCTTAAATACAACTAATGATGATGTGAACTAACAGATCCCTAAAAACACATGAAACACATTAACCCCACTAACCTCATCTCCTTTTAGGTGAGAATTCCTCTTCTGGACTAGTGAAAGGTTGCATGTGTCCATCTCATTGGTTTTATGTGGAATGTGAACTTGCTGTGACCCCTCTCCTTTTCTTTATTACCTTTCTGTTCTTTTTTTTCTTCGTGGTGAAACACATGTTAGAACAGAGGACTCAGTCACTTCAATGCTCAGATGAACACATCTGAACCTCTTGAGACCAAAGGCATTTTATTAACATTTTTTTTGTGTACCCCTAACATGCATCTTACTGGATGGTCCATTTATACTAAAATTATTAAGTATTAGTAAATAGTAAGATGTGTTAGATAATATACTTGTATCCCTTGCTTTAGTTTTCATTATAATATGAAGAGCTTGATGACTCAGAGCTCTGAAATCTAGGCACAAAGATGTAATTTTCTACGATGACAGTTAGGGTATTCACTAATCTGATTACTAGAGTAGGCCACTTCAGGTACCCTCTTGACTATTGCTAGTAGACCAATAGCTGTGGAGCCTCCATGGAACTGGACTAGGACCTCTGAATAGGCAAGATAGTTGTTTAACTTGAAGTGTTTAGGGGCCCCCAGGTAGTGGGATTGGGATCCATCCCTGGTGCATGAGCGGGCTTTTTGGAGCCCAGAGCCTATTGTGGAACACCTTGCCTAGCCTTGGTGCAGTGGGGGAGGGGCTTGGACCTGCCACAACTGAATGTACCAGGCTCTGCTGACTCTCCATGGGAGACTTGCCTTGGAGGAGATGGGAAAAAGGGCATGGGTTGGGAAGGAAGGTGGGGGATGGGGTGAGGTGGGGGGCAGGAGGAGGGAGGAAAGGGAGATCTGTGGTTGGTATGTAAAATGAACAGAAAAATTTCTTAATAATAAAAATAAAACAAGAAAAATTTAAAAAGATGTAATTTTCTATGGAGGTGTAACATATTATCCTGTAAGGAAGAACTAGAAACTTCATGTTTAAATGATATTTTTAGAGGCTCTTTTAAAATATTTATATCTGTAGTCGGTCATTGTATAAACTACTTTCTCATTGCTGTGAGAAAATAACATAACTAAAACAATTTAAGGTAGTAAGGGGTTTATTTTTGGCTTATAGTTCATGAGGGAAAAGGTCCACCATGGTGAGAAAGCCATGACATCTGACAGGGAAGTCATGGTGGTATGGGAAGGAGGCAAGCTGATCACATTGCATCCACATTCATAAAACAATGTAGATTGGAGATGGGGCCCCAGCTGTAAAGCCTCAAGGCAAGATCCCCAAGGACCCACTTCCCTAATTGAGACTCCACCCCCTAAAGATTCTGCAGTCTTCCCAAACTGTGCCACCAGCTAAAGATCACATGTTCAAATGTGGGGAACTTGTCACTTTCAAGTCATATCAGTCCTTCACTACTTCTATTTCTGATGTATCTAATAATCTTTTAGTTCTCCATTCTCACCCCTGCAGTACAAGTTACCATTCTGTCACTTCCTGTTCTTGCTAAACTTCTGAGGTGGGATACCAATCTGTGGGGAGTTTACTTTATTCCAAACAAAAATGTTTAAGATTCAGATACCCTCTGGCCTACTGTGTCATCTACTGCTTCATATGTCAGAAAGCACATGGGTTTGATGAGAATTATTTCCACCCCACCCCCACTACCTCCACACCATCTGCTTTGTGGATAATCTTCAGAGGGATGACAGTGCCAACAATCTCATCTTTAAGTAAGTGGTAGTCACAGCAGCATAATGAATGGACAACCACTTTTGTATTTCTACATACAGTATGATCTGCCTCTGTATGCTAACGGATTTGTGAGTTTATCATCACATAACTCAGGGAGGAAATATTTAGAGGAAAATTTCCCAACATTGTAAGCAAGCTATTCATTATGAACATTTAAAAGGATGTAAAACAGTCTTCAGACTGAGGAAGATCGGACATAGGCAGAAGCACAGCAGTGAGATACACATCCCAGACATTAGAAAGCACAGAACACCCAGCTGCATCCATCATGTGCACAGTACAGAGACCTAGTACCTTGACTATAAAGCATACAGGGGCAGAATTTAGTCAAGATCTTTCCAGAAAAGATTGCTGAGTTGACAGGTTCTGCCTGAGGGCTCTGCCTTCCTGTTAATAGAGATATGTTCATTGTCTTCATTTTCTGAGACTCATTTTAACTGATACTTTCATCACCTCTTCTCTCAGAGTGCTTGACACAACTGTTGTTTTTGTTATTGTTGTTGTAGTTTTCTTTACTGTGCCAAGAGGCTTCATTCACATCTTTCCATTTGATGCTTTGCCTTCCTTTTATGTGGATATTTGGTCTGTCTAGAAGTTAGAGAGGCATTTCCTCTAGTCATCTAAAAATAGACACATTTCCCAAGAAATATGACCTGGTGGTTTTATGACCATAGTATTTATTCATCTCCCCAAAAGGAGAGACTAGATGGGAGGAGGAACTTGGGCCCAAAGTCAGTAGAGCTTGTCTGTGAATTCTTGGTTGTGATATGCTTCTGGTTGGCCCATGAGAGCTCTATAAGCCTGCTTCCTTCACATCCAATGAAAAATAAAAATTAACAGAGCTTAAGTGGAATGACTTCAGCAAACTAAGTGCAATAAAACAGTGGGGAAAGAGAAGTGTCAGTGGAAAGACCAGAGGAGAAAGCAATGTCTCAAGATGACAAGGCAAGGCTAAACTAGAATCTCCACTGAATAGTCCAGCCAAATGATTGGGTTTCAAATAGAAAGTGATCTGATCCATGCTGTGCAAGAGAGTCCACCCCTGACACTGCCTGGAGTTACAGGACCCAGAGGCTGGATGGCCCAGAGACCTAGGATAGAACCAAACATGACTGGAGAAAAAATGTCAATGTAATGATGACTAATGTTATTCTTCTATACTCATAGATTGGTGCCTATCTCAATTGTTATTAGAGAGGTTTCATACAGCAACTGATAGAAACAGATGCAGAGACCCATAGCCAAACATTAGGCCAAGCTAGGGGAATCCTGCTGAAGTGGAGGTGGATTGCAGGAGCCAGAGAGGTCAAGGACATCACAAAAAACCCCACAGAATCAACTAACTGAGGCACATAGAAGCTCACAGAGATTGAATTGACAACCAGAGAGCCTACATGGGACTGACCTAGGCCCTCTACATATATGTTACAGTTCTATAGCTTGGTCTTCTTTGGGGACTCCTAACAATGGGAGCAGGGGCTGTTTCTGATTCTTTTGTTGGTCATACTGGGTTGCCTTGCCCAGCCTTAACACAGGGAGGTGCGTAGTCTTACCACAACTTGACAGATATGCTTTGTTGATACTTATGGGAGGCCTGCCCTTTTCTTACTGGAAATGGAGGAGGAGTGAATTGGGGGGGGGATGTTGAAGGGAAGTGGAAGGGAGGAACTGGGAGGAGTGGAGGGAGGGGAAACTGCTATCAGAATGTAAAATAAATAAATACATTAAAAAAAGAAATTGATCTGAAAAGAAACTAGATATATGGTTAATTTAAAAAAAAGAACTGTTTGATATAGATGTTTTTATTAAAAGTCAGAAGAGGAAAGAGTAGCAAGACAGGATTCTGAAGCTGTATGAAGGGAGAGGGATTGTCATTATTATTATTATTAAATCTCACACAATGCATGATTCCTATGGATAATCATTTGATGAAGGCATTTGATGAATTAATGGACATCACACCCTAACTTTACCATATCCTAGTTTAGTGAGACCTTGGGTATGGATGTTGGCCATAGTCTTGATGAATATTTATGCGGATATGACTTTCCTGGCATGGGTGACTTGACTTAATGGTATATTTGGAAGATTAGAGCTATGAGTCAGATGACCTCAAAGAAACATATACTTTTATTTACTAGCTTTGCTGGATTAGTTATTTATTTCTCTTAGCATCTATTCTATTTTCTTTAAAGTGAGATATATTTCATTTCACCTTCAACTTTAAAATGTGTTACAAAGAATATTGATAAAGGATACAAAATGATTAACATACTGTCTAACACATAATAGCACTTAAATAATATTTAGCTATTATTTTGTCCCTCTTAATAGTATAACCACACCTTGTGCTCCCAAACCATTTAACAAGTGCTAACTTTGTTCATGAATTTGATGATAGGAATGAATCTGTCTCAAAGCAAAGATCGTGAAATAGACTAATCAAACACCTGGATCCGGAATACAAGGATTATTCATAAAGCTTATATCTAGATGGGGACCTAACAAAACCTTGCTTTATCTTTTTGTGAGATATTCTTTTACCCTCTTACAAGGAGAGTTAGTGAATAACAGAGTATAAGGCTTGCCTTTCCTTTTAGTGCAGTCGATTAATATTCTGCTGAACATGTGGCTTTCTCCTCTATCCTTTACCCATCTGTGATGCTTTGGCAAATGCCATTGGCCTAGCACTTAGGGCACTGTGTATAATACATATGCCTCCCTTACCAGTATCTTAATTACATTGATCCATGGAAATATCATGGATGGGGTTCGAATTTAATAAAATTTATTTATAGAACTTATTTTAGTAGCTTGTAACTCAAGTTAGCCTTTGAAGGCTAACAACCATGCCTCATGCCCTAGTCCCCTTAAACTATCTGCCACTGTTTCACAACTTCCTGCCATCTGTTTCTCTGTAGAGGATTGGCTTCCCTGATTTCTGTGGAGCCAATTGGCTAAGTTTCAAGTAGTGGCTTGCTAAGGGCTTCCAGAGCCCAGCTGCTTGGGATGCTCATGTTTGTGTCCTTGTTACAAAAGGCTACACACCATGGAAGACCTAGTGTGGGGAATCTCAGTTCTGTGCTGAAGACTCCCACTCCCTTTATTTCTGACCTGGGCCAGTCCTCGGAATCTCAGTTTGCTCATATATAAAATAAGGGGTGTAGACTAGATGCCCTCCAAAGCCCCTTTGATCTTTGGCCACTGGTGCAGCCAAGTTCTTATTATCAGAGTTCTGAGCAGAGGTCTAAGTCAGATTGAATGTGCTGGCCACTGTCTTCTCGGCCTGTCACAGTTCTCATTTTTTCTGTTTCCCCTTGAGTCCCTGTGGTATTTTGGCACAAGATGAGTCATCAGCTGGCTGTGGCATATATCCGGAAATGGACTGCCATCCTCCTTCCTGGCATAGAGAGGGAGGACCGTGACTTTTTATATCTCGGCCTATTGATTAATGGCACCTACTACATAAAAATTAGAATGGCCCTGGTCTCATCGAGCTGCATCTATGAATACAAATCCTCTGCCTCTCTGCAACTCCAGATGAGCTTCACTCTGGAAAGGCTTTGGGAACACTTTAGAAACTCCTCTCACCACTGAAAGGTTCACAACCACTGTTTTCCTCCTCTGACTCATCTTTGAATCAGTAAATTAAATATGTATAACTTGTGAAGATTTCATTTTTATTAAAGCAAGGTTCTTTGCTGAGAAAATTCAAGATTTAGAAATCGTCAGCTCTCCTTTCCTCTCTTCCCAGTGATTTCCTTTGTTTTGCAGAAGGGCTTTCAGTGAGCTGCTCCATCTCTGTGGTTATGATGTCTCTTCTGGGTAATGGGGTGACAATGAGGCTGTCATCTATTCTCCTGAGGTTCTGCCAACACCTGACGATGCAGAGGCCTTCTGTGAAGTAAGTGATGGCTTCTTGTCTTTTGGGATCAGGGAAGCATCGTTGTTCACAGTGGTGTTTGTACCATGCTCTAGAACACTCTTTTCTGTTGCTCTTCCCACCTGGAATATTCCCATTTTGCCCCCCTCCCTTCCCATCTCCCACATTATCCAAACTTCCTCTTACTTTTCTTTTCCCTAAGCATATCAGTGTATTTCATCACCCAAACACAGATGTTTTGCTTACATTCCTACTTTTCTACATAGATATATACCTATCTTGATTTTTCTCAATGTTTGGGTATGATGCTTTTTTTTTAAAAACTGGTATGTTATTTTTGTCTTCCTCAGTAGATTGGAGGTTTTACTATTTCTTTTAAGATTGACTTTCATTATTCTTAATTATTCCTCTGTGTGTATGTGTATATGTAAATAAGTGCAGATGCTGTAGAGGCCACAGATATGAGATCTCCCCACAGCTAGAGTGATAGGTGGCTGTGAGCCTATCTGCATTGGTGCTGGGAACTGAACTCAGGTCCTTTGCAAAAAGAGTATGCATTTTTAATCTCGGAGTCATCTCTCTAGCCTGAGATTTCTTGAACCAAAGAGAATGCCTGATTTTAAATAATAAATACATATTTATTCATATTTTTGTGATTATGGAACAAATAACTTTTATTATTAATAATGTACTTTGCAAATGCTGTAGGTGTTATCAAAATTCTTCATTGACAACTGAGTCCTATATAACATATGGGAAATACAAATAGTATTTATTAAATAACTAGAGTAGGTGGGTTCACAGAGGTTTGAGGTGGTGACCTAGACCAAATTCTTAATTCTCTGCCTGTATTTTAGAAGATCTCCATCTTCTAAATGTGTATTTAGTGACAATAAATTGTCAGGCATCATCCTAGGTAGACAATATACCAAGAAAATTATCAGGCAACTTGGGGTTAAACAATTAAATGATGGGTACTCTATCTTTGAGCAAGTAATCAACATTTAGAGCTATTTTCTTAGTGATGAATCTCTTTCAAAAGTGCATCTTTTTGAAATTGAAAACTCCTGAGCTGTTTTCTGTCTTTCTCGATGGACTAAGGGGGTTTACTTAATGAAAAATGATCTTTCCTTCATGACAGGGGGCATCCTTCCCTTCATTATGTCAGTTTTACTTTCAGAAGGGGTGCCTATTGAGTCCAGAGTAAAATGTATGAATGACAGTGAGTTGGTTATGTAATGACCTCAATCTTCCTCCTTTGCATCTCATTTCTAGCAGGAAACTTAATAACTGATGTTTTCTTTGCTTCTCCTTCCATTTGACTTTGGCACTTCATTGACAAACTCCAGTTACCACTGTATCTACATTCTAACCAACTGGACACTTTTTAATTGCTCAACAAGCACATTTTGATTATTTAAATGAAATTGTCCCTCATAGCCTCATAGGGAGTGGCACTATTGGGGGGGGGTGGCCTTGTTGGAGGAAGTGTGTCACTGAGGGTGGGCTTTGAGGTCTCAGATGCTCCAGCTGGGCCCAGTGTCACTCTCTATTCCTGCTGACCCAGATAATAGAAGTCTCAGGTATCGATCCAGCACTATGTCTACCGGGAGTGCTGCCATGCTTCTCACCATGACAATAATGGACTAAACCTTTGAACCTGTAAGTCAGCCCCCATTAAATGTTTTCCTTTATAAGAGATGTCATGGTCATGGTGTCTCCTCACAGCAATAGAAACCCTAATTATTCAGTAAAGGGCAGGCCTCCTATGGATATCAACAAAACAAGGAACATTAACTTGCAGTAAGCCTAAGAACCTCCCCGTGTTTTAAGACTGGGCAAGATAATACAGTATGAAGAGTCGGGTCCCCAAAGCCAGCAAAACAGAGGAGGGGTGGATGGGGGTGGGCAGCAGGGAGGTGGAGGGAAGGGAATGGGAGGTGAGGAGGGAGAGGAAATGGCAATAAGGTTGTAAAATAAATAAATAAATTTTAAAAATATAAATCCACTGAGAAGGAAAAAAATTAAAAAGAAACCCTAAGACAGACATGTTAAATTTTCAATAGAGTTACTTCTGTGTATACTAAAATGCAGCAACAAATAAAATAACATTAAATAAGAAACCCGATAGAACTATGCCCTCATGAAGCTTACTCTCTAGCACAAAGTCAGAAAAACAATCCAAATAAATACTGAATAAAATAAGTACGTTGTGTGAATTAAGTTCCATGGAAAAATGAGCTAAGGATATGCTCAGTGGTAGAGCACTTGTCCAGAGTGTATAAGATCTCATGTTCAATCTCCAGGGCTGCCACAACCAAAACAAACCAAAACCACATAGAGCAAATGGAGGCAAATTAATGATGGGAAGACAAAGAGGAAATTATGTAGCCAAAGGATGCAACTGTTAACTGGGTTATACAGGGAAAATGGTCTTTGCAAGAAATACTCAACAGAAAGGGCAAGAGAACAAATCCTTGGAGCTTTGGTGGAAGAGGAGTTAGAGAGAGTGAGCAAACTCTCTGAGAAGAGAGTTAAGTTGGAACCCAAGTTAAGACACACAGGACAGGAGCCTGATGTGACAGGAGTACTAGGCTTGTGGGCCCAGTGCAAGGAACAACCCCTGGGGCATTGTGAAGGAAGGAAAGACACAATGTAACACATTGTAACAGGATTATTCCGGCTGCTTGTGTCCTACTCCGGAAAGCAAAGAACAGAACTCATTAGGAGACCATGTGGTAACCTGAGTGGATGACAATGGTGACTTGGTGGGGAGCAGCAGCAGTGCCTACAAACTTAAAAGGTGTCGCTAGAAAGATTTATTCAAATATAAATGTGAAGAAAGAAACATGTATAAGAGTGACATCAAGATTTTTGGCCTAAGCAACAAAACAAACAAACAAACAAAAAACAATGGAGTTTTCATTTTGTGGGTGGCATATAGTGGCAGCACTGAGATTGGGGTGCCCATTAAAGTGTTAGGTGGGAAGTTGTGTATAACAATATAGGATGTAAAGGTACAGTTCCAATGGGTGGTTTAAGTTGGTAATTCATTAGCATACTGATAGTATTCAAAGCAATATGAGAGAATAAAGTAACCAAGAGAGCTAATGTAGCCAGAAGAAGGTTATACAGTGTCTGGGAAGCGGGTATTCTAAGGTCAAGAGCCTGGAGTAGGAAGATGAACCAGAAACCTGGGGCAGATTATGAGGGCTGAAGGAAACCAGATAACAGCATCCAGGAAGCTAAAAGACGTGTGTGTCAAGGAAGGGACCAGTTTTCAAAGGCCACAAAGTAGGATGTGAACAACTATAGTGTGCCTTGAACAGGTTCCTTGTGCTTTTACCTGGATCTGCATAATATCATTAAGGTTGGCATTTTTAAAAACATAGCTTTTATTATGTTCTACAAAAATACCATTCGTCTGTTTGGATATGCTAAACGCCAACATGCCTGAGTTCGGCATTAAAGATATTACCAAGTGTTTCCATTTGTGGCTCTCTAATGATCTCTTTAGACCTCTTTCATGATCTACTATGCTTTCCTCCTTCTTCATGTTCAATTATACAATATTCTGCACCTCAGATGGCCTTTCTATTCCTTTCTGTGGACCCCAATCCTCTTCCACATCCAGTTGAAGATACTCCTAAGGGTTGCTCTCTGACTTCCCAGGCATCATTCTCCTGTCTTTCACAGTGCCACTTGTTGAAGTTTCCACACTCACTTGGGCAGAAGTCTCAGCTTCTTTGTGGGACCTGGAGTCCCTTTGAAGTGGGGACTGTGTTTGAAACCCTCTAGCTTTTGTTGTCCACTGTAAAACCAAATCTTCAATACTGAACACTTAACAATTTTTCCAGGGACATTTTGAATCACAAGGTATGAGAGTTGAAAGGTGGCATTAGATATTTAGTTGGTCTAGACATTTTTTTTTCTTTTTTTATTTCACATCATTGAAAGTCTTTTTTCACATGAAAATCTTACAGAAAATCTCAGTTCATGTCAGAGGTAGAAGTGGAGTTGCCGTGGTTATGGTTGAGGGCAGGAGTCCTGGGCTCTGTCCTCTTGATTTAGTCACTTCTTCCCTTACCCTATAGCAGCCTCAGTAGTAGTTACATGGAACCTTTTCTGCAAACAAGGAAGGTAAAATTCAGAAGCCATTTATCCTAGAGAAAAAAAAAAAAACAAACAAAACCAGGAGTTAAATCCCAAACACTGCACTTGGCTGGCAATACAGAAGGTGAGTGTAAATTAATTAGTTAAGACTGAATCAAAAAAGTGAGAGGAAGTAGAAGGCAACTGATAGTTCATCCATCAGTCACCATGGCCTGGTACTCATTTCTTTATCTTGTCAACAGGAAATAGAGACCACTTAGTGTTCCTATTTCACAGATGAGGAAGGTTGAGGAGTTTAGCAGATCACCTCAAGGTTAAATGATGGAAATGGGATTTGGCCAGGGTAGTTTATTTTGTCAACTTCATAAAAGCTGCAGTCAATTGAAAGTAGGGAACCTGAAGTGAGAAAATGCCTCTAAGACCTAGCTGGAGGGCATTTTCTTAATTGGTGATTAATAGAGAAGGACCCAGCCAATGTGGGTGGTGCTATCCCTGTGACAGAGGTCATGGGTTCTAGAACACAGCAGGCTAAGAAAGCCATGAGAAGCAAGGCAGTAAGCAGCAAGCACCTCTCCATGGGTTCTACATCAGCTCCTGCCTCCAGGATCCTGCCCTGTTTGAGTTCCTGTCCTGACTTCCTTTAATGATGGACAGTAATGTGGAAGTGTAAGCCAAATAAACTCTTTCTTCCAAAGTGTCTTTAGTGATGGTGTTTTGTCACAGCAATAGTAACCTTAAGTAGGAAAGAATTCAAAAGAAGGTCTTAAGTGATGATGATTACATTCTTTTCATAATAGAAGAACTCTGCTAGAATAGCAATAGTACCCAGCTGAGGCATGGTGATCTAGGTCTGTAATCCCAGAACTAGGGAGGCTGAAGCAAGAAGATTGCCTTAAGTTCAAGACCAGCCTTCTTTACATAATGACTGTGAGGATAGGAGGCTTAGTGGTGAATGGGTTTGTTACTAGCATTTCTTTGGGTAGAACTTTGCAGAATATTTTATGTCATGCTACGTTTCTTTGCAGCCTAGTTTTGATTTTTTACTAAAATACAAGTGAAATGCCTTCTTGAATTGACTATAAAATACAGCCATCACAGAAGCAGGATAGATGGCAATTATAAGAAATTCTAGAGTCTACATTTTGCACATTACAAAAACTGTAAGTGTTCAGATATATGAAAAGAATAGTTCTATGATCTGTGGGATATTCTCCGTTCTTATAATTTATTTTCCAGTATCACGTTCCATTTAGTTTTCACAACAATCCTGTAATATAGGAAACCATATCTGCTTTGAAAATGAAGAACTCAGTGATCACAGGACTTATCCGAGGCTAAAAAGCTCAGACTGACATTTTCTGAACACGTGAGAGGACTGTGTTTCTTTGTTACATTATCATATATTTTTAGAATTTTTTTAATATAGGGTCTCACATGTTAGTCCCAGGCTGACCTTGAACTCACTATACAGCCCAGGCTAGCCTCACACTTGTGGCAATCCTCTTGCTCCAGCCTCTTAAGTTTTGGAACTGTAAACACAGATTACTATACCTAGCTTACATTGTGATATTACCTTTTACTATGAAGAAGCATATTTTGTCTTCCCAGGTGGAAATTTCTTAACCATTATAACTTTAATATCTTCTAGTTAGCATTTATTATTAAATAAATAAAATTCACAAATGATGTTCTTGCCACTGGTAGAGAAATGATAAGTAAAATCAAACAATGAACCCTTCATGACAATACATGGTTCACAGACTATATTTATTTATAGTGAATCTTTATTCCAGTAGTTCTGGGAAATTAGGAGGGCAGGAATCTTTGCCTAGATTTTATAGTGACATAGTAGGACTTGGATAGTCACAGGTTGTAAGAGGAAAGTTATGAATCCAGTCTTGGAGATCAAGTCTAGAGTTCTCATTGTAGAGTACTGAACACACTATGTGGTGCTCACCACATGGTATGACGATATGCTGTTAACTCTCTGTTATTCACACATCAGACTGGTTTATGAGTGTGTTTATCCTTGTAAGTCAAATGGAAGGCCCCATGACCAGTTGGCTAATGTCTGCAAACTTAGCTAATGACTCATTCCTTTAATCTAACTGATAAAATACTGGACTGCAAACAAGTCTGGATACAGAGGGCTGGATATGAGTGGGTCGATTATTAAGTGGCCAGTTGGGAAAATCTGTGAGTAGAAGTAGACTTTATTTTACAATGTGGTGAGCCCTCTGGATATTGTTTCATGGCTCTTAGCCAAGATTGGTTTTACATTTCATTAATTTTCTCAAGGAAGCAGGGGTAGGGACAAAGATGCCACAGTGGTCACTATGAATCATTGAGTCTTTTACGTGCTATAAAATAAAACAACATTGGCATGAAAGTAATCTCAGATAGCCATTAAATTGAGTAATTGGGAAATCATTTAACACAAAACATGAAGCATCTATTTAACCCAGAACCTTCAGAGCTAGATGCTATAATAAGTATTACTTATTATATACTTACCGTGCGTTGATCCCTTTGACACATAAATTATATTTAGGGATTCCATAGAGCAGATAGGTCTGAGAAAGTTCCAATATGAGGTATGTATCCTTACACAAATATGAACAATGTCCTCTCTCTCTTCCTCCTATTCTGGTTCCTCCTCTTCTTCGTTCCTTGTCTTTATTTCATTTTTCATTTTGGAACGGGTCTTGTTATGAAATTCAAGATGTCTTTGAATTTATATTGAACCTGAGTTAGCCTCTCAAATGTTGGGATTTGTAGAGATGCATACTAAAGCTTTAAAACCTCTTTAAACATCACACAAGACCTGCACAGGTTCAAACCAGAAAAATACCTAGCATTGTGAACACCAAGAAGCTGTTTGCAATTGATGCATGCTGAGAAAGGGAACATCAGTTTTCTCCCATGAAGAGACAGGCCATAGGGCAGGCTCCATTCCCAGGAGTAGTTGGCCAACACAAAACAGATCCTCATGGTTTTTGGTGAGTTTTGTTTTCTAACTTTTTTAAAAAGATAGACAGGGGACACACACACACACACACACACACACACACACACACACACACACACGCGCGCGCACGCGCGCGCGCACGAGAGAGAGAGAGAGAGAGAGAGAGAGAGAGAGAGAGAGAGAGAGAGAGAGAAGGATATTATCAAATTATAGTATATGAAAAAGTACAGACTAGTCTCATACTTGTAGCAATCCTTCTGCCTCACCCTCTTAAATGCTTGAACTCCAGAAATGAACTACTACATCTGGCTTATATTATCACATTACTTTTTATGAGGGAGACACACACCTCCACCTTAGCAAAAGGCTTCTCTCACTGTTAGATCAACAAAAAGAAATGCCAAGAAGAAAAAGAAATTTCAGGAAAGAGGCTGGAGAGATAACTGAATGGATAAGAGCACTTGCTGCACTTACAGAGGACCAGTTTCCAACACCCACATGGCGGTGCACAATCATCCACAGTTCCATTCCTGAGGCACCTGATACTATCTTCAGGCCTCTGTAGTCATCAGGCATTTACATGGTTCAATGTATAATTGTAGGCAGAAACTTACACACATAAAATAAAAGTAAATTATTCTTAAAACCTCAGGAAAATGAGTAATTGGATGTATGGAAATATTTATCAGAATATTAATAATAAAACATATGTTGTAAATATACAGGAAATTTAATCTAATATTTAATGTAATCAATGGTAGATACAATTATTATTTAAACAATGCAAGTGACAAAACTGAGCCATTGAGAGACCATATGGTCCATGGCTGCACACCTCAGAAAGCCTGTAGTGGGGCACCAGATTTCATTTGATTGGACAGTGCTCTGAACCTCCCCCAGTTTGGTTTACCACAATGGTCAACAGTAAGCATCTTTTCTTGTAATAGCTATTTAACTTTCACAGAATTAGTGTTTCCAAGAATACATCTTAGAAAATAAAGTCATAGAGTAGAACAGAGGGAAAAGAAGTTTCATTTATTTATTTGTATTTTCTTTGTGAATCATAACCTTTTATTGATTAACTTTCTTCCACTTTATATAGCAAGTCCATTAACTAATGCCATTAATTTATTTTTTTACAGTGGATACTTAGAGCTATTAAGTACCCCATCTATGATCTGCACATCTGGGAAGATTCTAAACTGGGTTTGAAACCCGAGAGTATCTATCATTTCTCAACCCTCCACTCCACAATTGTTTTAATTAGTGTATCTTTGTTTCCTTCAGCAGGGAGCTTTGAATTAACCCAAATGCTCACTTGTGGACAAAGGCACTGAAGGTAGTGAGCAGATGGTAATTCTTATCTGACATATAGCACCATTGAAATAATTTGCAAAATTTTTTCTCAGTGGTTCAAAAATTCTTTTACAAAAATTAAGATAAAAATTAATCATGCCTAATCTTATTTAGTAGATTCTATGATACTAACATAATCAAGTTTCCAACATATTTTAGGACAATGAATTAAAACCTTATTACTCCTGTTCTCTCAGGAGAAAGATACAGAAATTGTATTTAATAATTCCATCTTGCTCTTTTCTTGATTTCCTTATTTGCAAAATGAACAGAATAACAATAGGCTAATCTGGTTGGCTGGTAGTGTGGAAATCAAAAACAGCTGAGAAACACTTTATGATATGCTTGTCCCACATTATAATCTCATTCAGCTATGTGTTGATTTATTCTTCCAAGTTATTTGCATGTGGTATTGGTCAGCAGTTGACATTTCTATTAGGAATACCTGTGAACAAGAGAGATAATGCCCTGCCTCCTCAAAGGTTCTATTCTGGTTAGAGAATTAGCCAACACATGAATGAACCAAATAAATATGTCAGGTGACATATTCATGAGAATCATATCAGCTGTGCAACATTAAAAAAATGTCCTATATCTGTGGCTTAACTCATCAAAATGTATTTATATCACTATTGCAACTTTTTCAATGAACGCTAACACAATAGATCCGAAATTTGGTTACTTAAGGATTCATGATGAGGCTTCATCACAATCTATATACCATTTGTTTCAAGAGGAAAATGCTAATTTGTACATGTACCTTTAAGGCCAATTGACACTGTACTTCAGATGTATATGCTTTATGCCATAAAAGTACAGAGGAAGGATGCTATCTTGTGCTTGGAAGAATTTTAGACTATCCCTGATAGTGACCATGCAAAAGAAAAACAAGGCAGTCTAATAGGGGATGGGAGGGGTGTATATTTGAGCAGGTGGCTTAAGTAGATGTGTAGGAAACAAGAAAGTGCTTGTAATTGTTAACTGAGCAGAAAGTTATTTACTTCACAAAGGGATCTAAGATCACAATTTGACAGTATTTTTGACCATTAGGAAAGCCCTATGAAGATTTGGGTGATTGCAAAGGAAGGCATTCAGAAGAGGCTGAGGGAGAAAAGTGTAAGAGCACAGGAGTGGAATAGACAGCATCTGGAAGGCTTTAGTGCCGAATGAGATTGGCAAATACTTGGGACTCTTAGAAGAGACCTGATCTAAGTTACCTGTTAAAAAGATCACCCTGGCTTCTGTGCAGGCTAGGAGGCTGTGGAGTATCCAGCTGAGACGTGATGCCAGCTTAAGTCTTGGAGTCAGTGTGCAATTATAGCTATAGTTTGAATGTAGACTTACAAGGATTTGCTCACTGGCCAGGTGCAGGATATGGAAGAAAGTAAAGGAGTTGAAACAACTCTGAAGTTTGTAACTTGCAGAGACACAAGGCTGTGGTGGAAACTTTGAGATGAGCAGAAACCTAACTACTGTGATCATTTCATTCCTACGGCATCTGTATCAGCAACAAATCACTAATGTTGCTGAAAAAACACAGTGAGGCTCAAGTGATGTTAAGTGGTTTATCCATGTGCATCCTTCCAGATCATTCGGACACAAGATACACAGAGCAATTTCCTTTATTCTTTTGGTTTTGTGGTTAACTGTTTTCAGTGTTGTTTTTAGATTTTTGTATTTAAAAAGCTTAGCTACTTCAGAAATTATTTTAATTCTTAGTGTAGAATATTTAGAGGTATGGTAAACACCACAAGCACTTGCAGTTCTTAACACATGTTGTAATATGAAATTTTCTTTAGTACCCCTGCTCCACATGAAATGGCACAATTTTAGCTCGCCTAGGCCATGTGTATCTGTGTGTTTAAATACTAGAACAGTACATCTTACCAGATCAGAAAAATAAAGTGAAGTGTCATTTAATATTATACATCAATCATAAGGTAACAACAGAAACATAAATATAAATTCTATTTACTTTATAGTTATATGTGTTATTTATACCATTATATTACATAGTAATGCATTTCTACAACAGTACTGTTGTATATGAAAATATTTAAGAAGATATACTGTAGTAATACAGTTAGTATGTTATACTTATAAAGTATAAAATATAGAAGTAAATGTATTATAATTTATTATTACATATTATTTGCACATTGCATCACTGCATGTATTAATATACATATTAATATATGCATGTACAAATATTATATTAGTTAATGTATATTACATGTCATATATAATGCAATATATAGTATAAAGAATATATAGCAATACATGTAATACAGTAATTTCATATCATAATATTACATAAGCTAGTGGTATTATGAGAGATGATATAAAATATACTGTTTACAATAGTGCACAATATTAATGTGTAATATCAGAAAGATAGCTAGCTACTTACATGTAATATAATATTTTATATACTATTTAGGCAGTATAGATATTAATATTGTATTTTACATAAATATATGACATATGTTCTTATATGTTCAATATTATGATATATTACAAAATATATCTTATAGTACATTCATGTTATTATTTGGTTGGGAAATATCTATTTTTTAAACTTGTTGCAAGGTTTGCTTAGTAGGTAAAGGGACTCGACACATGTAGGTGTTTATTCTTTTAATTAGGAAGGGAAGCTTGTTTTTTGTATTATCCTTAGATCAACATTTAAAGCTATGTGACTGGACCCCTTCTTCCTTTCTGGTCTAATTTCACTCTACTCTCAATTTGACCAAGTCTGAATCTCATAAATTTTCATTCTGGTTGCAACTTACTAGATTTATATATGTTCTTCTCTTTCTCCTAACTTTTCCCCCTCAATTGCCATTAACTTCACTGAAGTCTTGCTTATCCTTTAAGACTCAAATAAGGCCATGTATGTATGTATGTATGTATGTATGTATGTATGTATTTGATTATATCTTTCTATCTATCTATCTATCTATCTATCTATCTATCTATCTATCTATCTATCTGTCTGTCTGTCTATTTATTTGTAGCCATAAGTTTCTCTGGTCCTACCTGGCCCCATGGTCCTGCAACTACTTATAAAATAATTACTCAGTGGCTTAATATTAATTGCAAATTTTATGGCCTATTAGCTCAGGCTTCTTGCTAGCTAGCTCTTACAACTTAACTCAGACCATTTCTATTAATCTATGCATTGCTACATGGCTTCATGGCTTACTAGGGCTTTCACATCTTGCTTCTGGCAGTGGCTCTGAGCATCTGCCCCATTCTCCTTTTTCTCCTTTCTCACCAGTTGGAATGTACTGTCTAACCTCATCCTGCCCTGCCATAGGCCAATACAGCTTTATTTATCAACCCATCAGAGCAACACATATTCACAGTGCACAGAAAGACATTGCACAGCATTCATTCATTCATTTATTTATCTATTTTACATACTGCAGCCTCCTGTCCCTCCCCTCCTTCCACGTCCTCCCTCCTTCACCCTTTCAATCCACCCTTCCTCCATACTCTCTCAGAAAGGGGCAGGCATCCCATGGGCATTGGCAAAGCATGGCATAACAAGCAGGCACAAGACCAAGCACCTTCTCCTGAACTCAGGCTAGGCAAAGCAATTTAAGTTGAAGAATAAGTTCCTCAAGTACCAGTAAAAGCACCAGGGGCAGCCTCTGCTCCCATTGCCAGGAGTCCCACAAATAGACCAAGTTACACAACTGTCACACATATGCAGGGGACCATCTTTAAAAAAGTCTCTGACAATGATATCTACAGTGACAGTGTGTGTGTCCCTTTAACAACACCTTTGGTGTACTCATTGAGTAGTCTACATTCTACATTGTAATTAGCAATCCAGTTTCTTTCTTTTCCACTCATCACTTTGGAGGCCTATTCATCCTATTACCTCATTATCCTCGTTACCAAGGTACACATAGAAGGAGCCATGTGCAGTTTATCACATAGGCACTCAAACACTGTATTAAATGGGTGAGTCCAAGGAGCTTTCTGAGTAAAGACCTTCACTGACAGTGTCTGCAGGTTTTATAATTAAGGCCCAAGCAAGAATAGCAAGTGCAGTTACTCCTTTATGGCAAACAAATCATGTGGTAAGAGCAGCCTCCAGGAGAGACAGGAAAGTTGTTCTGAGACTCTCTCTGCACTTGTCTTGGGGACACAAAGCTAATAGGTGCTGTTTTAGTAGTTATAGAAGCAGACAGTGAAATGAAGGTAGTCATTTAAAACTGTTTGTGTTCCCCAAGTGAAAACCATGCAACCCTTAACACTTAAATGAGTTATTTTCTAACTGAAAGCCTACTATTAATTTATTTGTATACATAGTTGCTCCTGTGATCCAGATGAGGACTTTTTGCTAAATTTACTCCTGAGAGAGTTTTTCAGTGTGATCTTTGATCTCCTAAAAGGAAATATTTCTTGAGAAAATATAAACTAAACCTTTACTTTGATATAAGTCCAAGCTGTCTTGAATAGTGGCAGGTGCATCCAGACATATTATTAATTTTGTTTCTGATCCTTACTATGCTTTAGGGAGCCCATTTACATGACTTCAGAGGAAGCATGGTATTGTAGCCTCAGTTACTTCAAACCTTTTCTGAAACAGAATATAGAATGTAGCCAAAAGCCAGAAAGAGAAGCAATTATTAAAAGTATCTAGCCCTCTTCTGTTGGTATTACACATGCAACTCTATCATCTAATGAGTTAACTATACAACACACACATATAATGTATTGTATCTTAAATACCTTCTTCATGTCTCATATTATGAAAATATGGTTGTACCTATGAGTAGGTTACTATGAATTTTCTAACTTTACATCTAATTACTACATAAAGTTGTTAGCTATTTTATTATATGACTCATCTTTATATATTTCATCTTCCACGGTTTTCTTAGTTTTAAAATGCTATTTTGGTTAGAAAATAGTTAAGTTGTAAAGCAGTAGTCTTATTAGTGCCACATATTGGCAAAATGGAAAGTAGGCTCTCCACCATCCATTGTCCTTTTTCATCATGATCAGCATTATCACCAAAACCATCATGAACCTCAGCAGCAACATCACCATCATCATCTGGTATTGGTGAAATTATTAAGGCCACTCCACGTAGTTAAAAAGGAGATTTATTTAATGGCGTAACTTACAAATGAAGGGATAGGTAGGCTGAGGGTTCTGGGAAAGCCGCAGCTAGTCCGGTGGTGTTCTCTGGAGAACTCTCCTCCATCCACCTCTAGCGTTGTGAGGGGGGTGGCTCCCAGCAACAAGAGAGTGCAGCGTCCCAATCTCAGGTCTTCAGGGTCCTCTCTTGGCCCCACCTTGTAGGCGTGATAGTTACCAAAGCCTCAGTGGATGTTGGAACTTCCAGACCAAAGCTGGAATGGCTACCCGCTACAATCTGGATTGACTGAACTGTGAAATCTTTAGTGTCCAGCTGAAAAAAACAACATTTTTTTAGTTACTCAAAGAGAATGAGTAGTACCCGTGTGTCTTTTGTCTTTCTCTTGTCGGTCAAAATGAACCATATACTGGAGGCAGATGATTAAGTTTATTTCTCAGTTTTTGAAACATCACTAAAAGTCTGCTTTAGCATACTGTAATGTATCCACAGATTAGTCTGAAGAGACCTTTGCCTAGGACAATTTGGATATTTGCCTCAGGCTATAATTTGGGAATTTTTGAGGCTTAGGTAACAGAAATCATGTGAACCATTTCTGAATGTACATGATGAATTAACTATATTCATTATCTTATGACTATAATCTTGCTCCTAAATGGGCATCTGTGACAATTTATTGTGATAGGAATTTCATGTGGAAAAAAAAAACTGATACAGTCATTAAGGACCTACACTGACAGGATTTATAACCCCCTGTTGCCATGTTAAACAAGATGTTGCCTCTATTGAAGAAGCTGAAAGTCAACTGTTGCCCTGGGCCTCCCATCCCAGACATCTGTGTAAACACTGGATACATGTCTCTGTTTGGTCACAGATTAACACACAGAAAAGGATTACTATCAGCGGCATGGTAAAAGAAAGACTCTGTGTATACTCATAATATAAATGCTTTTTAAAATAAGCATTGTGTTTATTTAAATGGAAGGTTTCATGTGAGCTCTTCCACGACTCTTCATACAGAGAGTCATTCATCAAATAATAGCATTCTTGTTTGTTTTCCAACTTGTTAAGAAACCTGCACTGAACTTTTGTGTTTGAAACAATTCCCAAACTCTGCTAGGACCAAGTCTCAATACTCATTTTTATGTTGTTATCTCAGAGATTATGCTATAGTTTTCATGAGAAATCTGAGTGCAGCAATCTCTATGTTGCATAAGTGCATTAGAACAGTTCCCTAAGGTATTGGTATCAAGATCCTTTTATATTTATAAAAAAATTAAAGGCATCAAAATAATTTCTGTTACATGGGTCATATATATAGACACTTTTATATTCAAATTTTAAACTATGTATTTATCAGTTTTAAATTTACAATAATAACTCTGAATAGATATATTTCCAAAAGAAAATTATTTAGGGAAAGAAGAGTGGCACTATTTAAACTCTTCTCATTTTCTGAATTTCTGGCAGCTGGTTTCCCATACTTGTGGCTCTAGTAAACCATTCTCACTCTATAGCTCTGATTATGCTCTAGTCAGACAATGCTATGTTACACAGAGAGGGAGGACTTATATAAAAACTCTTTTCAGATCATTGAGCATATTCTTAACTAGTACCAATTATTAATTTTACGTTGTGTCCTGATGTGTTGTTTTTTCTGTTGCATTAGTGCTGTGATGGGCCCTCAATATTTATATATGTAACTGAAGACATTCATCTTTGGTACTGTAATAGAATTTTTCTTGTGGTAGGTTGTATATTAAAATTGACCTCTTTGTCCTTGAGTGAATATACTACCCATGTATAATTTTATAAGTTATTCAGTGGTTATTTGGAAAATGTTGTTTCACTGAATTATGATCTAGGTCTTCTCAGGGTTGACTCATTCCATTACGCAGCATAAACAACTGTGCCGATGAATGTTACTACTTCCTTCAACAACAAAAAATGTCATTTTGAGTATTAGGAAGATGTAATACTCACAGGGAGAAATAAAATTTTTCTATAACACAAAGAAGTATTTTTAACTGTCACTACATATTATGGGTCATTTTTCCATTGAGCACAAAGCAAGTTTTAACAAATGAATTATTGTATTCTATCTGATCATAATGGGATACAACTGTATGTTACCGAACATACACAAATCATGGAGATTTATCAACATACTAATGAATGATGAACAAGTCATCAAAGAAATCAAGAAAGAATTTTAAAATTCCTAGAGTGTGATAGAAATGAAAACACATATCCAGTTGTCAGTTCTGAAGCCATATGTACACAAACAACAAAAACAGACTCAATAGGTTACATTTTTATATTTGTAGACACTTGTACATATGTTTCTGTGTAACAATAACAATCAAAGGAAAAGAGGCCATTGGCTTGAGGGTGGACATGGAAAGGGTTGGAAGGAAGAAAGGAGGAGGGGAAAATGATGTAATTTTGAAACATTTTAAATCAGGAGACACACATCCATACTGATATGATACAATGAGAGAAGATCTAAGAGAAAAAACTCATAGCTACCCTGTATACATGAAAATTCAGAGAGTTCTCAAATAAAGGACATAACAGTTTACCTTAGGGCCTCAGGAAAATAGGAGCAAGCCATATCCTACACCAGTAGATAGAAAATTTAAAGACTAGGGTAAAATTTAATGAGCAAGAAAAGAAAAACATATTGGAAAAGATAAACAAGATAACCAAACCAGTAGTCAAAGTAGCCAAAAAAGAGAAGATGCCTTTTAATAAAATAAGAGATGAAAGAAATCGTTAGTACATATATTAACAACATATCTCAAATAAATCAGAAAATTGCTGTGGAATAATCTTTTTGTCCACTATGAATATTTGTCACTCTGGTTGGTTTAATAAAGAAGCTGACTGACCAATAGCTGAACAGGATAAAGTTAGGCAGAAAACCAAACTGAGAATGCTGGAAAGGAGAAGGGCAGAGTCTGGAGTTGCCAGCCAGAGGCAGAGGGAGCAGGAGATGAATGTGCCATGCTAATGAGAGTACTGCCACGTGGCAGGGCGTACATAAGGAATATGGGTAACTTAAAATCTAAGAGCTAGTTTGTAAAATGCTCGAGCTATTGGCCAAGCATTTATAATTCATATTAAGCCTCTGAGTCAATTATTTGGGAAATGGCTGCAGGGTATTTGCGAACAGGCAGGCAGGACAGAAAATGTCTGTTTACAGAAAATATAAAAGAAATGGATATATTTATGAATACATATGATGTACTGAAATTAAACCAAGAGAATATAAACAATAATAAATTAATTACTCTTCTATTGCTGTGATAAAATACCATGACAAAAGCAGCTTAAAGAAGAAAAGGTTTATTTTAGCTTTCAAATCCAGAGGAGAAGTGGAATAGTGGAAGGTTTGGTATGGTGGCTATAGCAGGAAGCTGGCTGATCTCATTTTTCCTACACACACATACACACACACACACACACACACACACACACACACACACGCGCGCGCGCGCGCGCGCGCGCGCACACACACACATGCTCACACTCATACACGGAGGGAGGGAGGGAGAGAAGGAGAGAGAGAGAGAGAGAGAGAGAGAGAGAGAGAGAGAGAGAGAGAGAGAGAGAGAGAGAGAGAGAGAGAGAGAGCAGAAAGTGGAGTAAGACTATAAACCCCCAAAGCCTGTTCCCAGTGATTTTCTCCCTCCACAAGGCCTCACCTCCTAAAAGTTCCATAATCTCTAGAAATAGTATCACCAAGGACAGGTCCTGGCTCCACTGCCTGGGGACCTCTCAAACAGTTCAAGCTAATTAGCCGTCTCACTGTCCTTGGTGCATGGGCTGGCTTTTTGGAGCCTGGGTCCTATGCTGAGACACTTTGCTCAGCCTTGGTGTAGGGAGGAGGGTACTGGACCCGCCTTGGCTGAGTCTGCCAGGCTGAGCTGACTCCCCAGGGAAGACCTTGCCTTGGAGGAGGTAGGAGTGGAGAGTGGATTTGGGGGGGGGGCTGGAGGGGGGGAGGAGGGAGGATGGGGGAATCTATGGCCGATATGTGAAATTAAGTTAATTATAAAATAAAAATACTATAAAAAAAAGAAACAGTATCACCAGCTGGGGCCAAGTGCTCAAACATGTGAGCCTATGGAGGATAGTTCTCATTCAAACCACAATTTAAGTGAATTTGCAACAAGATTGAAGACGTAGTCAAAAGTTCCCAGCTAAAAAGGAGCTCACTGTTGATTTCTGCCAAAGCATTGATGATCCTCAAATTATTTTGTAAAACAGAAAAGAATGTTTGCCAATTCCTGTTATGAACCCAGTATTTTCTAATATCAAAACCAGATAAAGACACAAGCAAAAACACAGCAAAAAATATTATAAAAAATTGTAGGATATTTGCCTGATAACAGATTAAAATAATCTCAGGACTGAAGAGAAGGCTCAGTGTCTAAGAGCATTGGCACCTCTTTAAATGAACCCCAGTTCAATCCCCAGCACCTGGATGGATCCCCTCAACCATCTGTAACTCTAGTTCCAAGGAATCTGTCACCTCCTTCTGTCCCCTGTAGGCACTGCATACATGGAAAGCACTCAGTTCATAGACATATATAAAAGCCAAACAAATATGCATGCAAAATAATGAGACATAAACATTTCAATTAAATACTTGAAGTCAAAATTCAAGGAAGCTTACAAGCAAGAAAAAAAAATCACTTATTTACATCATTCCAGGGGTACAAGGATGGTTCAACAAATGTGAACCAATAAGTAAAGCCATGTATAATATGACACATAATTAGACTCAAGGACAGAAATCACATTTTTAAAAACTGGGAATGGCAATGGATGAGACACTATTTCTGCATTAAAATGAACAGTCCTTTGACCATATGCTCAAGAGTGGTATAGCTGGATCTTGTGGTAGATCAGTTTTCAGCTTTTTGAGAAAACTTCACTCTGATTTCCATAGGGGTTATACCAGTTTCACTCCCACCAGCAATAAATAAGTGATCTCCTTTTTGTTAATCCTTGCCAGCATGTGCTATCTTTTGCCAGCATGTGCTGTCTTTTGCCATATTGATCTTGATATTCCTGACTAGATAAGATGAAATCACAAAGTAACTTTAATTTACATTTTCCCAATGTCTAACATTTTTTAAAATTGCTTCTCAGGCCATTTGAATTTCATTTTTGATAACTCTCTGCTTAGTTCTATATTTCATTTTTAATTGGGGCATTGGTTTTCTTGATGTTCAGTTTTTCAATTCTTTATATATGCTAGATACTAACCTTCTATCAGAAGTATAACTGGTGAAGACAGTATTTTAATATAACATTTTAATAACTTCATAGGTGTTACTTTGATCACATTCATCCCCCACTTTTTCCTCTGTCTCCTTTCAGCCCCATCTTTGCCTTACCCAACCCTCCCGTTTTCATGTCCTCTTTTGGATTTAATTTTTTATAAACAACCAAGTCTGTTTCTGTTGATCAGATATTCATGTGTGTGAGGTCATACACTGGAATGTGATTGACTGACCAGGGACTATATTCTTAAAGAAAACATTTTCTCCTTTCCCCAGAAGCCAACAATTGTCAATAGTTCCTCAGTAAGGGTGTGGTCTTGTGTATTTCCTCTCTCTGTGCTAGAAGGTTTACTTCCTTCATCTTGTACAGGCAACCACAGCTTCTGTGAGTTTATGAGGACAGTGGTCCTGCTACATCCAGATGACACTTTTTACTATGATCCCCCCAGCATCTAGCTCTTATAGTCCCTTCATTCCTACCATGATGGTCTCTGAGCTTCAGACAGTGTGATGTCCCATTTGTGGCTGATCATTTCACCGACCCTTTTTCTCTGAACTTGGATCAGTTGTGAGTTTCTATCTTAATCAACACTAAGGTTGCTTGAAAAGCCATATGAAGCCTACTGTTTTATAAGCTTCATATAAAGGAGTTTAACCAGAGCTACTTTATATAGGGGACAATGCTCTTCTTAGAAGTCATAAGAACCAGGTTTAGGATACTTCTCATGGATTTGTGGGTCAGGGGTGTTCCGTGAACTACATAATAATATACACTAATGCCATTTATATTGGTTTCCACTAGAACTTGATAGTAAGACCCTATAGCTGAAGACACAACAGATTTTTGTTACAGGACATGGAGAAACCACATTGTTCCTGATCAGGAAACTTCCTCCCTGCTAGCTAGCTTTCATAATACTGGAAGGTGCTATGTAGGCTGGAGAAAATTTCATCGACAGTCTTATCTAGTTATGAATGCTGTGAACTGCAATCATGATCAAGTGATGAGGTTTTCCCAAGGGTACATACAATAGTGACATGAACATTATGGGGGTAACTTACTCTGTCCTAGTTGGATTTAAGGCCTACTCCACATGAGGAAGCATGTATCTGGTATTGTAGATCTGGCCAAGAATCCATGATTGGGGGAGCTCCAAGACTGCAGCAGTGAGCTTACTATTATTACTCTGTTGAACAAGTATAACAGCATATTGCCCACTAAATTGGTATCTCTATACTCAAAGACTAGTGAAGCTCTCAGTTCTCACCATAGAAATTTCTTCTATTAATATTTATGAAAGAAAGCGCCGGGCGTGGTGGCGCACGCCTTTAATCCCAGCACTCGGGAGGCAGAGGCAGGCGGATCTTTGTGAGTTCGAGGCCAGCCTGGGCTACCAAGTGAGCTCCAGGAAAGGCGCAAAGCTACACAGAGAAACCCTGTCTTGAAAAACCCCAAAAAAAAAATATTTATGAAAGAAAAATTAATCTCTAATGAAAAACTTTCAATATATTTTTCAAGAATTGAAAACTGTGGCTCATAAACAAGCACATAGTCTGTACTAAAGATTTATTGATCAATAAAAGGAACCAGAAGAATGCTAATCTCCTTTCAAAGGAGAAAACAGGGGATAGATAGACTTAGAAAAAATGCTAAAATAAGGCTGCAAAATGATATTTAAAACTACTTAGTATCTGGTAGAACCACAGAACCTTAATATTTGGTGTTGTACTTCATACAATATTTCTCTGTTGTACTACAGAGAAATTATTTGTGCTTTTACTGGATACCAATAAGTTGCAGCTTATTTGAAAGTCTCCATCCTAATCAAGATAACAAAAACAAGTACAGTTAATTTCCCCTGGAGCAAAATGTGACACTTATGTGGACTTGTTCATAGTATTCCTGTGTAGAAATGAATGGGAATGCTGTGATCTTTCTATTTCGTTTCACTTGGTTTGGTTTTGCTAAACTATTCACAAACTTGTGGAGGAAGATACTTAAAGGAAAAGCTTTACAGGATCTCTCTCCTCTCTCTCTCTCTCTCTCTCTCTCTCTCTCTCTCTCTCTCTCTCTCTCTCTCTCTCTCTCTCTCTCTGTGTGTGTATGTGTGTTTGTGTGTGTGTGTTTCCAGATAGAGTTTCTTCGTGTAGCACTGGCTGTCCTGGAACTTGTTCTGTAGACCAATCAGGCTGGCCCCCATCACAGAGATCATGCCTCTGTCTCTCAAGGGTTGTGATTAAAGACATATGCCACTACTGTCTGGCCTTTGCAGGATCTTAAAAGGACATAATCTGCATTATTTATTTTGTGTACTACACAAAAGAATTCGATTCATTGCTTTATCTGTATAACAACCTCATGAAATAGGTTTTCTCTTCATTTTATACAGGGTAAATGGGAAGGAGGATATAGCAAAGAAACACAAGCAGGAATTACTATCAAGTTTCATGTCTAACACCTGATGTGTAACCAGCATAGCACAGTGCTTCCTAATTACTCTGTTCACTTCAAGTTGACTGTTCTCAATGCAGGATATTCTTTCTCAAATATTATCATTTCCCACATGCAAGTTTTATTCACTCACTTGTAAAATAATATTTGTTTGTGATTTTTAAAAATACTAGGAAGTCATTATAGAAGATGTGACAAAAACAAGAAACCTCCTCGAAGTTCTACTGTCAAACATAAACCAAGTTAAAATTGATTGCATGTCCTTGAATTTTATTAATTAATACATTATTAATGAATGATTATAGAGTGATATAATATGTAATAGTTACAATACTGTATAAATAAAACATTATATATTTGATAAATTCCATATTTTAAGCATTTAAGTTGTTTGCAATACTCACTGGTGTAACTAATGAGATAGTTTGATAATAAAAGCATTGCCTAATATTTATGTCCAAGGATAGGTATTCTAATTGTCTATAGGTTGTGCCTGGGAAAAGTCAGAGCATAGCCTGCCAGGGTAGTATTGAGATTAGACCCTAGAATAAGCTCATATTTTCCAGCCATTGATATAACAGGAACTGAGTTAAGAATTTTCTGCATCTGTTTTCTGAGAGGATCAATATTTGCAGCCATATGGGAGGCAGCCTGATATTCACTATATGTCTACACACATTTTTGGAATTGTGTTTACTCATGATTAGTTATCTTAGATTTTAAGTTTTAAATTTTTAAAATGTGTGTGTGTGTGTGTGTGTGTGTGTGTGTGTGTGTTCGAGGATATATACCACAGTGTGCACATGTGGACTTCAGCAGGTAACTTTCAGGAGGCACTTCTTGCCTTCTACCTTGATGAAATAGGGTCTCTGCTGTTCTGCTGCATGCTTCAGGGTATAGGCCCAGGCAGGGACTTTGGGACTATTCTACTCTCTTAACTCTACATCTCACAGTGGGAGTGCTAAGGTTACAGATGCATACCACCACTTCTCATTCTTTAAGTCTATTCCATGAATTGAACTTAGTTCATTAAACTTGTGAAGCTAGGACCTTTACCCACCAACTTGTCTCCCTCAGCAACATTTTACTTGCAGTGATGGGGTGGTGGTGGTGGTGGTGGTGGTGGTGGTGGTGATGGTGGTTATGTGTGTGCACATATTTGTGTTTATGAAAAAGTCCATTTGCTGCTTTATTACACTGGATACATCATCATCAACTTTGTCTTTGTAAGGCAATGAAGTATACTCCAAGTGTCAATGCTTTATGAATATGCATGCCATATGCCACCATTCACAGTCCACAGGTGTGTTTTATTAGATTATTAATGCTTCTGAACAGATACAAAGCTTCAGTCTGCCCAATCCTGTGAAACTCTCCTGGGAGAAGCAGCGTTTGTTTATTAGATCAAAAGAAAAATTATATTCAGTTTTGACATATACAACATATGGAATTTCACAGCATTACTAGGCAAAACAAGAACTCAGCCACAGCTGTTCACACACCGAATTACACCAAATGTTCTAGATTTGAGGAGTGTTCAAAACTTCTTCACAGCAAATAAGATGTTAAAATATGTTAGATCAGTGAGCCTGTAAGTTTCATAGCTTATGTCACCAAGCAATGGAGACAAGTGATTGCCTGAATATTCACCCCAACCTCACTCTTAAGAATGTGAAGTCCTTTGTGCTTCCATTACAAGGGATTCTCTCTACTGGGGAACAGGAGAGGATATATTTGCAAATCGTGATGCCACACTCTGAAACTGTATTTCCCAGGATTTTGTCAATTTGACTTATGCTCATTAGTATTTTTTTCAAAGTAAAATATTTCCATTGCATTACTTGTGTTGAGTGTTTTCCTGAGAAAAATAAACAGGATTTTTTTTTAAGGCTGATGTTTTAGCTTTGTAAGTGATACTGAGGTCAGAAAGGGTGTTTTCAATTGTCCAGACACAATATTCTGCTTATTAAAAGCACAAAACAATATCAGCCATCACCATCAACACCCTTTGTTTTTTCAAGCTTGCCCTCCATAGAAATGCCCATTATTTTCAAAATGCACTTTATGAAAAAGTAATAGAAATTTTGATGCAATTAGTAGCAAATGCTGGCATCTATCATCAAGGGACTAATGGAATCCCCATAGTATTTTCTGATGTTTTATGGCACTTTAGATCTCATTGATTGTGAAAATAAAGCTTATTGCTTTGATTCCTGGGAGCTAGAGAACAACATCAAAAGGACCACATATACATTTTTCAATGTACATCTGAAGCTGCTCCTAGCAACACTGATGGATTCGTGCAATACAAGTTACTTATCCTAGGACAGGACCACTGCTCTAGAGAGGGGTCAGGATTCCAGGATATCTTAGAATAAACACTAAGCTTTGGGATGAACCTTTAAGGAGTTAGAAAGGCTTACTATGGCTGGGCAGTGGTGGTGCACGCCTTTAATCCCAGCACTCAGGAGGCAGAGCCAGGTGGATCTGTGTGAGTTCGAGGCCAGCCACAGAGTGAGATCCAGGACAGGCACCAAAACTACACAGAGAAACCCTGTCTTGAAAAACCAGAAAAAAAAAAAAAAGAAATAAAGGCTTACTATGGCAACAATGTACAGATATTCCTTACTTTAAATTTTTTGAGGCCATACATAATATATAAATAAACTCAACTTAAGGGGGTTTCCTGGCTATATAGTTTAGAATTTGAATAATTTTTTTTATTCTGGCTCCCTCAAAAATCACAATATAAAAGGAAAACTTGAAAACATCTTTGTTCCTAAGGAACTCAAAGGACATTCACTCCTCCACACTACATACAAGCTTGTCTTTGTTTTTTTTTTTATGATACTAATACCATCTGAACTATGTTAACCTATACCTCATCTTTTCACATTGATAGAGAAATGCAAATTCATTTAAGAAAAAAAATGCTTTTAATGTCTCCAGTTCATCTGGAGATTATGTGGCTGTCCTTAGGGCTGGAGATAGTCATTATTAAAGATGGGGGAGAAAAAGTGGAAAAAGCGACAAGGCTTAGGGGTCTTCAGCCTTCTGCATATCACTGAGTAATGTTTTTCTTTCCATGGACTGAATCAGTTCCTGCACATAGAAGCTGAGAAGCCACAAGGCCTGTTTTAACTATTTTCTAACTGCCTCTCAGTATGTGTTCTTATACTGTGAGGGGTTAAGACAGGTTTTTCTTCCTCATCCTTTCTGCATCTATTGTCCCACAAGAGTAGCACTAGCCCATTCTGAGTATCTCTCTACCTGCCCACTTTCTGCTCTGCCACTGAGACCATATCTTCACCTTCAACAAAGGCACATATGGTGTCTCTGAGCACCTGTCTCTTTACGTAGGAGAGAGAACCATTTCTTTGCTTGCATAGCACGGTGTACAGTGAGATACGATCAAACATGAGTAATACCTACAACAGTGCCTAGACCATATAAAGAGATAAATAAATGTTAGCTGTCATTTTCAAATGAGATAAAATATTGTAGGCACCTAGCCCAGTGTCTGCCAGATAAAAACATCCAATAAATATCAACTATTTGGGGATAATATTTATTAACCACTGCAAAATGTATTAGTTATCATGCAACGTTCATTAATTATTATATAATTAGTAATTTAAAAAATTGAAACTTGTGTCGGAAGGTAGGTTTTTATTTTCAGGTTCTATAGCTGTTGTTTGGCTTGAAAAGGTAGTTGTGTGCATGGCAGAGAATGTGGAATTATCTTAGGAAACAGGTTCTGAGCTTTTGCAACCAATCCATGTGTCATATGGTTGTACATTTATGCTATGTATTTCCATTTTGTAGATTATGCTAAAAATAAGTACTCTCCATTAATTATTAAAAAAACATTTTCAACTAAACTATTTAGTGGACTGTCATGAGCTGAGTCTCATCTTGAAGTTTGTAAGCCTTTTCCTCAGCAGGGTTTGATGAGCTCACTTTGAGGAGGCTATAACTATGGTACAGTATCACTGCACTACCTTAACACTCACAGACTTCCAAGTCAAACACATTTTCACTTTCATGCAGATCATTATTTGTGATGGGATAGTATAAAAAAACATGATCTTTAAATTTTGTTTTATGTGTTATGGATGTTTTGCCTGCCTTCATGTATATGGATCACATGCATGCAATGTCCACAGAGACCAAAGAGGGCACTGGAACTTCTGGAAGTGGAGTTACAGATGGTTGTGAGTCATCTTTTGGGTGCTGAGACACAAACCCTCATCTTCTGAAAGAGCAACATGTGTTCCAAAGCAGGATGCCAAAAAGATATATATATATATATATATATCATGTATATATAAACTCAAGTGAAGAAGGAATTAGGAATAATCAATCATCTACTTTATCACTTTCTGATGTCATAAATAGTTATAATTCATCTTGTTTATATTTTGTGTATTTTTTCTCAGTTTTGTCCTATTTCTCTGTGAGAATGATGATGAAATGTAATACTTTAAAAAAAGGAAAAGGTAGTTTTCTTCTTCCTCTCTAGGTGTCTAAAGGTGAAGGGGTTTCTCTTCTCTTTTGTCTTGCTAGAGAGAACAAGCCAGCTTTGGAAAATATCTCTCTACCCAGTCCTTTGGTGTTTATGCTTTGTCCTGGACATGGTGAATGATGTCTTTCTTTGTGCCTTTATCTTTTCCCTTCATGTACTCTCAGGTAGTAAGCAAACTTAGAAAGCTCAGTTTGAAGAAGGCCTTTTTGCAGCTGCTGCAAGCTTCATTGGCCACAATCCAGGCTGAGGAATGGTTGTGGCTCCTATGGATGCAGAAACAGATTGTGCATCAGTAGACTCAGTGGAATTGAAGTTGCTAGTAGAAGTCTTTTAGCCAGTCCCAGCTATCCCTTCCAAACAACATACATGACACTGAATGGATGGGACTACAGAAAATTTTTGTCATGTCATTCTAGAGGACAGAAGGACCAGAATCAAAGTGATTCAGGATGTTGGTGGACAGGCCTCTCTGCTTGGCTTTCACAAGGTAGTTTCATTCTGTGACCACACTTTCTTCTGAGCACACTGAGATGGTTAGGGAGATGTGATGTCTCTTCCTCTTCTTTCAAGTTCAAAAGTTCGGTAAACCAGGAGTCTTACCCTTATGGTTTCATGTAACCTACTCCACTAATTTTTTTTGATTGTTTGCTAAATCACATTGCTTGAGGGTAGGGGCCAGAGCAGATGGAACAGTAAGACCTCATGCCAAATAGCCTAAGGAATGTTAAGGTTTAGTAAAATGCAAAAAATCTCTTCCAATCATTATAAGCATAGTGTGTTTTCTTAGCTAAAATTCAAGGTCTCATGAGATTATTCTCTGTCACTTTTAATACCATTTATGGAGGTGAAATTGTCCCTCAACAATCCTATATTACGGGATTCCAAGCAAAAGTCTGTCACAAAGAAACTCACAAATTTACTGAAGAAGATGGATTCTTCAATGAGAAAGGAATATATTTTTATATTACTTTAAGTTTGAGACACTTGAAATATAAAAAAAAAATCTCCATTATAATAATAACTTAAAAGTAATCCTAATTGGGACCTTGTTCCAGAAATCATATTAAACCTTTATAGCTAGTTTTTTCATTAAATTCTATGTTTTAAGGTAGTTATTCTTAGTGCCTACGTAGGAAAATTAATATTCACAGAGATTAAATGACTTATCCCAAATCATAGACTGACTCAACAAGAGCCTGGACTTCACTCTAGACCTGGAAGACTCCCAAGCTTACTCTCATTAATGCTACTCAAAACACTGGCTTGCATGTTTTCTTTATGTGATGTGAGAGAGGTTAACCAACCCAACAGGCCTGTGATGTGTACTGCAATCTTGGAGCTCCAGGCACCTCTGCATCTTACACTTGGATTGCTTCATTGAGGCAAATTCCAACTTGGAGATGGAAATACTTTTAAAGGCCTTTTGCAGTGCCTCCATTTCAGAGATGACAAACTGACTCATGGGCTCACAAGGTTTTCTGCAAAGTCATCCAGGTAAGTCATGGCAAAGCTTGCTCAGAGTATTTATCACTGAAAACAGACAGAAGTAATAATCCATGTTTGGTGGTGAATACCTGTAAACATATCCCTTGGGAAGTGGAGGCAATAAAAATCTGCATGAGACCATGCCTCAAATGTTACCACCAACAACATCAATAAAAAAGTGCAATGGTAGCTTGAAATGAATACAACAGAAATATTATCAGTCTCTGTTTCAAAGAACCACAGATATACAATCTACTAGAAAGCTAAATGCTTATGGTATACATTAGTGGGAATGTGTGTTTGTGTGTATGTTAACTTCAGTATAAATTCATCTGATATATTTAGAAACCATTAAAAATAAGATTTATTTGATAGTGGTTCATACTAAAATATTTTATGGATGAATTATCAACATAGCAAGGTTGCGTTAAAGAATGATGTATAGATGTGTTTGGACAGTTTTATTGAATCAATACTATATAGTTGGATTTAGCCTAATATGTTACTTGACATCTTCACTGATGAAATTTACTATCTGCCTAATCAGTGAACCCACAGTGAATGCTAAATTTAAAATGATGGATGTGAACAGTGTTTTAAATATGCTACTCCATTAGATTTTGGTAGGAGCATTTTAAATCCAAATCAGGAAGCTAGATCACAGTAGTGTTTAAGGAATGGAATTTGATTTATTGTTTATTTGGTAGGCATAAAATTATTCAGGTAAAGATTCTCACATATGACCAGTTGAGGAGAGTGGAAATAGCCTACTAAAAAAATCTGTAAAATATACATCAAGATAAAAAAAAAATTCAAAGTCTGAATAACCTAGAGAAAATGACTTGGAATAACCAGTATGAATAGCACTTCAGAGCATAGTTAATGGGCTGACTGTCATGTTTATCTGTTACCATTGCACTTTTACAACTGTCTTTTCATAGCAGACAAAACAAAACAATGATTTTCTCCCTTCTGCATATATCTTGCTTAAATTCATCTGTAACATTTTTCTTATTGAATGAGTCTTAATATGGCAAATACACTTCAATTTCTTTATTTGTTTTTATACAGCTCTAATTAAAATAAAGTTGTATCTCTATTTATTTTACACAATATTGGGTTTCATAAAGATGTCATCTCAAAGTATGCAAAGTGCTTTGACCATGTTCCTCACCATAGTCCCCACCCTTCTCCGTCTCTCCAGTTCCCTCTCCTACTAATGCCCTTGTTTCCCTAGAGAGCTCAGAGTCTACTTTCATGTTATAGATAACTACATGATTTTCTGTACCAATATAAAATCTAGAATCTTCAAATAAGAGAAACTATGTTTGTCTGAGTCTGAATTATTTTGCTCAATGTGACAATCTCTAGTTGCATCACTTTCCTGTAAGTCACAATATTTTCTCCTTTGGAGATGAGTCAAGTTTCATTGTTTATATACTTATTCCATTGTTAATGAATACTAACGTTGGTTGCACAACTTGACTATTGTTGCCTGGTTAGAACATATATTCTTATGATTGTTTATTTATTCATTTGTTTTTAGTGTGTGTGTGTGTGTGTGTGTGTGTGTGTGTGTGTGTGTGCGTACTGTATCTCTACATTGATATCCATACTAACTGGACTAACTTATGTTTCCACCAGCAGTGTATAAGGGTTGCCTTTTATCCCTATCCTCATCAACATTTGTTTTATTGACCTCTTCAATGGTGTCATTTTGACTGAGATGATGTGACATATAAACAAAGTTTTCATTTGCATTTCTCTGGTTGCTAGTGATGTTCACTGTTTTCTAATGTTTATTTTTCATTTTTCATCCTTTGAGACTGTTCTGTTCATTTCATTAGTTTATTTGCTGATTGAATTAGTTTCTTTGCATTTTTTTTGGTGTGGGATTGTGCATAACTTTTTATAACTTATTCATCTCATTAAATTAATTGTCTCCTAGTATTATTATTTTTGCAATGGAATTTCAACATGAAATTTGGATGGGACACAAACAGTCAATCTGTAATATTCCATCATTTCTGCCTCACTCTTCATACTCCCCCCCCCCTTTTTGGTTCTTAGTCTGGTTTAGATAAGAACTGTTTGTCAGTTAGAAAAGAGTTCTCTTCCATTGTGTAAGCTATTTCTTCAGTTGATTGTTTCCTTTGTTTGTGGATGGATTTCAGTTTAATGCAATTCTAGTTGTCAATTCTTGCTTTGAGTTCCTTTACTACTGCAATTTTTTCCTGAAAATCCCTGCCTTTGCCTGTAATTTTTTTCTCTTATAGGTTTATCATGCCAGTTCTTTCATTAATGTCTTTAATATATTTAAAATTTCTTTTTATTCGGGATGAGAGACAATCCAGTTTCATTATTTTGCACATATATATTTGTTTTTTTCCCAGTACCAATTGTTAAAGAAGCTCTTTTCTCCAGTGTATGTTTTTTGGTATCTTTGCCAAGCATGAGATGGATGCAGAGATGTGTATTTATTTTTGGTCCCCTCATATTCTATTTCATTGATCTACATATCTGATTTTGTACTCGTACCTTGATGTTTTTGTTACTATGCTATTGTTTAGCTTGAAGGTAGGTAAGATTACAGCTCTGGCATTTATGTTTTGCTCAGGACTGCTTGGATGACTATGTAGTGTCTGCTTGGCTTTCCTGAGGATTTGAGATTTGATTTCTCTGCTTCTATGAAAAATGTCAGGGATTTCTACAGAGTTGTCCTTCAGTCTATAGGTGGTTTTTAATGGTATAGCCATTTTCACAATGTTAATTTTTTCAATCCATGAGCTTGAGAGGTATTTCCATCTTCTAGTCTCTTCAGTTTTTCTTTTTGTAATTTCATAATTTCCATGGTAGAGATCTTTCACTGTATTAGTTATGTTTATTCCAAGATATTTTATTTCTTTTGAAGGTACAAGGAATAGAAATAATTCCCTAATTTATTTCTTAGCATCTTAGTTATTTGTTTATATTTTTTATTTTTATATTTTCTTATACTTTCATTTGCTGAAAGTATTTTTTAGTTTTAGGTGGGTTTTTTGGCAGTCTTTAGGGTCTCTTACATATAAAATCATATCATATTCAAATTAATGTACTTTAATTTTTTCTTGATTATTTCACTACTTTTTTTACTTTTTCTCATTTTATTGCTGTGTCTAAAGCTTTAATGGCTACATTGAATAAATCAGAAAACTGAGCACTTTTGTCTCACTCTTGATTTTAGAGAAAATTCTCTCAGGTTTCTCAAACTTACTGTAATGTTGATACTACCTTTGTTGTGATGTGGAGGCAGTGTATGAGTCCAGTGGAAACCCGCAAAACCATATTTGTGGGTAAGCAGTGTCCCATTTGAGCTAAATAAAGCACACTTGGATTCTGTCACAATTTTATCATGTCCAGCAGGGCCTTCCTCAGTCCCAGACTTGTCATGTACCAGGGAAGTGATGGGATCCTCTCCAGTGCCCTAGGAGTCACCTTTGGCACATATGTCACACTTTATTTTCCATGTCTGTAGCCTGTGCTGATCTCTCTACAAGCTGGACTCTCTCAAGGTAGTTGTTCACATGGCCCTGATGGAGGTTAGTGGGACACAGTAATCATTACTGTTTCTATTTAGCACAGAGAGAAAATAAAACAGCCACAGAAATTAAGTGCTTGCTAAGGTCATTTAGTAGAGTCAATGTTTGAATCCAAATCTCTAATTCCAGAGTAAATATAGTTAGTATGCTGCCTCATATAATATACACATAAACGCTATAAAAAATCAAATACTAGGAGGGAATTAGTGTACACCTTCATTATGCTCAATATCATGTCAGAAGAGACTCCTACTGCTTATTCTAATTTTTCAGACCTATAAATGAATATTTATAGGCTTATCTCACAGTAATTTCTAGTTTTTAAGTCTGATAAGTGCCTACAGTGGCCTATTTGTTTGCAAGTGCAGAGAAAATGGCCCCCACTTTGAGCCTAGACATCCTTTCTTAAGTTAGCATCTTTTTTTTTTATATTCAAGTTCTTGGGTTTATTTATTTATTTATTTTTTATTTTACAACACCATTCAGTTCCACATAATAGCCACAGATTCCCATGCTCTCCCCCCTCTCCCCCCTCCCGCTCCCCCCAGCCCACCCCCCATTCCAACCTCCTCCAGATCAAGGTCTCCCCCGAGGACCGGGATCGACCTGATAGACTCAGTCCAGGCAGGTCCAGTCCCCCCCTCCTAGACCGAGCCAAGCGTCCCTGCATAAGTCCCAGGATTCAAACAGCTAACTCATGCAACGAGCCCAGGACCCGGCACCACCGCCCAGCTGACTCCCAAACAGATCAAGCCAAATGACTGTCTCACCCATTCAGAGGGCCTGATCCAGTTGGGGGCCCCTCAGCCTTTGGTTCATAGTTCATGTGCTTCCATTCATTTGGTTATTTGTCCCTGTGCTTTATCTAACCTTGGCTTCAACAATTCTCGCTCATATAAACCCTCCTCTTTCTAATTAGACTCCCAGCGCTACACCAGGGGCCCAGCTGTGGATGTCTGCATCCAGATTCCTCAGTCCTTGGATGGGTTTTATGGTACAACTATCAGGGTGTTTGGCCATCCCATCACCAGAGTAGGTCAGTCCCAGCTGTCTCTTGACCATTGCCAGCAGTCTTTTGCGGGGGTATCTTTGTGGATCTCCGTGGGCCTCCCTAGCTCTCTGCTTCCTCCCCTTCTCATGTGGTCTTCATTTACCATGGTCTCCTATTCCTTGTTCTCCCTCTCTTTTCTTAGAAAATTGGGAATCAATCTCCCCCAAGATCCAGCTATACCACTCCTGGGCATATACCCAAGAAATGCTCAATCATACCACAAGAGCACTTGCTCAGCTATGTTCATATCAGCATTGTTTGTAATAGCCAAAACCTGGAAACAACCTAGATGCCCTTCAACTGAAGAATGGATAAATAAATTGTGGCACATATACACAATGGAATACTACTCAGCAGAGAAAAACAATGACATCATGAGGTTTGCAGGCAAATGGATGGATCTAGAAAAAAATCATCCTGAGTGAGGTAACTCAGACTCAGAAAGACAAATATGGTATGCACTCACTCATAGGAAGATGCTAGATGTGGAACAAGGATGACTGGACTGCTACTCACATCACCAGTGAGGCTACCTGGAAAACGGGATCCCAAGAAAGACACAGAGAAATGGATGAGATCTACATGAACAGCCTGGACATGAGTGGGACCAATGAAGGGCGACGGTCGAGGGAAAGAGAGCGGGAGATCCTAGCTGGATTAAGTTAGCATCTTTTTAAGGGAAATTAATTTTGATCCACTTTAGCCTGGTTGGCAAAATTGTGTCAAAGGTTTTCAGTCAATGTCAGCTTTAGAAGCTTGTTCCTATACTCCTCAGAGATTAATATAATTTTAAGGAATGTTTTCAAATAGAAATATTTACCGAACACTTCTCTATGCACTAGATTATTGGTCAGTTTATACCCACACTGCCAAAAATACTTGTCTTATTTCTAATCATTGTAGGCATCATCAGAAACCCTTCCCCTCTTTTCCTGGAATACTCAAATCTTGAATTTCCTAATGTAAATGTCAGATTTAGTTTTCTCTGCACTGTGTGATCTAACTGCAGACACCTGAAAAAAAATTAACTTCCTGTTACACATCACCTTTTCTGTGTGGTGACAGTATTTTATCATGGAAACTACTGCATGCCATTCACATACTGATATTCATCCCATGAACCTGAGGGAATCTTTCAAGACTTTAAGATCATTTTAGGGTCTGCATTATGTATAATATTCTTTGTGTGATGATTAGTTTTTGTCAATTTGACACAAACTATAGTCTCCTGGAAAGGAGGAAGGTTAGTTAAGGAATTGCCTCCATGAGACTGGTCAGTAGGTAAGTCTGTGGGGGCATTTTCTTGATTAATGATTGATATGGGAAAGCTCAGTCCACTTGGAAAAAGGCCTTGAGTTGTATAGGAAAGTAAGCTGAACAAGCCATGGTGAGTGAGCAAGTAATCAGTGGTCCTTCATGGGCTCTGCTTCAGTTCTTGCTTCCAGGTTTCTGCCTTGAGTTACTGCCTTGTCTTCCCTAGATGGTGATCAGTAACTTCTAAGACAAATATACCCCTTTCCCCCCAAATTGATATTGGTCAATATTCTATCAGAGCAACAAAAAGAAAAGTTATGGAACCTTAGCTAATAAATTTCAACATGAAAGAAGGAACAAAGCTGATCATAGGTGGAAAACTATCTTTCAAAGAGTAACTTTTATTGCTCACAGTGAAGCCCAAATAAGTAGCTTTGGAAAGATTTTTCTTTTGAGACAGGATCTCATGTAGCCTGTGCTGATCTTAATCTGCTTTGCTTCTAAACCTGATCCCTTTCTCCACATCCAAAGCTCTGGGATTGTAGTGGTGCACTATTATGTTGGTGTATGCAATGGTGACTATTGAGTACAGAGCTTTATTCTACATAACCACTCTACCAACTAAGCATTATCTCATTATGAAATAATACTTCCTTAGGTCTAATATGAAGTTGAGAAATATCGTTTTTGGATTCAGCTTGTCCAACAACATAAACACTAGAAAAGAAATATTACTTCTTTAGGTATAATATCAAGTTGAGAAATGCCCTTCTTTGTATCAGCTTGGCCAACAATATAAATTCTAGAAAAGAATGCAAGGCCCCAGTCTTACTTGTCTGCAACACTGAGATAACTGTAGTGAATATTTGGTTTTCATCTAAGCTTTTATATATATGTATAACAACACACATAGGTATATATGTATACATATATATGTACATATTTATATATATGTATGTATGTATGTATCAAAAAGAAAGACTCAAATTATTTAGCACTTGTTTATATACTGTATGACTATCAAGAATGGGTTTTGCAATTTTGTGTGATGTACTACTGGAGCTAGATGGGTGTACTCTGAGTCAGAAGTACTTGTTTTCCAAAATACATTGTTCCTGGATTTTATATGTGCTATGTTATTTTTCTCAAGTTCCAGTGTTTTAAAAAGGTGCAGAATTCACAAAGTTAGTAACTGTTGTATGAGGGGAAATATCAAAATAAGTAATTCATAGTGAAGACTATGATACAAGGGGGAATTGGCGTATTAATTAGTTTGTGACTTCATATTTGGAATAGACATGTAATTATGGGACTTGTATAAAAATTAAGTTTAGCAAGCACTAGACAAAGCATAAGTAAAGTAACAGCATCCCTGGTCTATAGCAATGTTTTGTTTATCTTTTCTGTTACGAAAAATGAAGCTTCAGGGTCCTTCTCCAGTCTTGCCATACTGGCATACCCTAACTCTCCAGCAATATAACTTCAGAGAGTAAAAAATGGCACACTGCTGTGCAAAATTCATAGTGGAGCCTAGAATCCTGAGTATAAAATCTCTTGTAGGGAAAAAGCAGGACAGGTAGCAGAGTAGAGGGTAGAGATATCAAAGAAAGGCCTGTTTGAGAGAACGGGATGGATCAGCATGGATCTGAGTAGATCTGAGTAGAGACGAAGCAGTGTGATAAGGTTTTAGGAGACTGAGATGAGTGAGAAAGAGACTGATGGCTGCCCAGAAGAGGGAGAAGCAAGGTGGGCCTGGAGGTCTGAATACCTATGGGCCTGCTTATGCTGTACAGGGAGATGGCAGACTGTGATAGAAACCCAATGCTAAATGTGATGAACAACCGCACACTGAGTTCTGAGTCTTAATTACTGATTTAATATGTTCATATAAGCCCTTGCCAGGGGAATAACTTTCCATTAAAATCTGGTATCAGATATTAGATTAAAAAGGAGCTTTTAAAATTTTTTTCTTTAAATATTTAGGGCTCTAGAATCAGAATTTTGTTGTAAATCTTCTTCTCTGTGTCCTGACTAGGTTACCTTCTTTTTCAATATAATATTTTTATTGCTTATTTGGGAGTTTCACGTAATATACCCTGGTCACATTTACTTCCCAGTCTTAAGATTCACCTCACAGGGATTTTTTTTTGAGCCTACATGAAACATCGATTTTTACACCCAATGAATACTCAGCACATACTAAGTGATTACCCTCATTTTACCACCATTATTTCTATAATTACTTTGTTGGGGTTGGTGAGAATTACTATTAATTTAGTTTTGATCCCATTTTCAGTGAAAATGGTAAAATGTTACCTGAGGAGAATTATCATATTATCCATGCCTACTGACTTTAAGAAAGAAAAATTACCGAGATATACTTTATTTGCAGCATTCATAATCTTTGTTCCATAGTCCATCCATCATGGTTCCATACACCCTGATCTATCTTTTGAGTTGGTATTGCTAATGGGTATTAGAATTCCATCCAGTCACCAGGACTTTTGCAGTCATTTGAATTTACATATACCACTAATGCTCAACAGTGTCATTAGACTCTTATTTATCCCATTATTATCAAAACTTAGAGTTTAGATATTCTATTTCCATTTCCTTATGTTGATCTGGCATCCACATTTTCTTTTCCTGTTTTTATGGTTGTGCCTCCTGCAAGTTCTTTGATTGGAACATTAGCTCTTGAACACGTCATAAAAAGCATAACAAATACACTAAATTCATCTAATAGTAAGTATGTGCCAAGCAAGGATAAGTATGCAATTGAATGATTCCTAGCAACTGATGAGGATATATTTCATTACAGTTGCCTCATCAGGTGTTCATTTGGGGAATATTTCAAGGAGGAGCGTCAACCCCTATAGCTGCCAATATTACAACAGCTCTGTAACTCGAGGGAGAAGTGGAGGAATGATTCAATTATCCTGCTCATGCCTGAGATTACCTGTGTAACTGGGACAGTGAAGGGCAGGCAAAGACTCATGCCTGTTGCTATTTTAAGTACCTTTCCTGCTTCACAGTTCTTGGGTTTCACTAGCACCATCACTACTTTAAAATTTTTTACAGATAATAATTAATGATTTGGTTGTACCCTGAGGCCTTCTTAGCAAAAAAAGGCACAAATTTGCAAATTTAATAATACTAAGTAATTACATAGGTATTGTCATACATGAATAGTAAATAAACACAAACACTGGCTTTTCTTCAGTCTCTGTGTTTAAATGCATGCTCTCAATTTCTGAATGATAGTTATAAGGGGAACTGTCATTATAAAAGATACTGGTAGGAAGGTAATAGCCATTAACAGGACGATGACTGATTTTACAAGTGAGGATGGAGTACTTGATCTCCGGAGTGCTTAATAGTAACAGGGAACCATATAAATCCTGATTTTTCTCTGCAAGCATCAATCTGCTGTTACACCTTCTTTACAAACACACACACACACACACACACACACACACACACACATTTTCTTAAGTTAAAACAAGACAAAATAAAAACCTGACTTTAGACAAATTACATGACTGCATGACTGTATGAGCATACACTAAGGTCAAGTACGATATACTTACAATCAGTAGATTTTTCCAACTGCAGCAAACCCTCTTGCTTACCAAATAATAGCTTAAATTCATTTAAAATTTGATGTCTCCCCTCAAAGGGGAAACCTGTTTTAATACCCAACTGGAAAAGGCACTTCCATAACCAAAGTCCACCTGGCTATAAATAGATATCATGATGTTATTGCAGCTGAGGAGATTTCAACCCATTAGAAACTTCACTCAGAAATGTAGAGGAGTGGTTAATAATGAATGAATGTGATTTAAGGCCGCTTTATGCTGATGACACTTTTCCTATAAATATTACAGAGACGTTTAAAATTTTATCTCCCGTAATTCTAATGAATGAATTTTCCTGACCCTTACTGAAAATGATACCTGTAAAGTCTGCAATTTACTAATGATTGCTTGGGCTATTAAAGAGACTTGGATTTCAAAACATTTTCATTTCATTCATAGATTCCAGTAATGCTTTTAGAACCAAAGTTTAAAGAAGTTGCCTTGGATGTACTTCAGCCTGAGCCATTGGGAAATGGCTGCAGTTCTCCAACAACTAACACCTTCCCTAATGCATAAAAAGTACCCAGCTGACATTGGTGCATAGGCGAAGACCCTCTCCTGTGGATGTTATCCCAAGGGGAATATTAATGCAGAAGAAATGGTGATGTTTCTGCTCTGGGTTTGAGTGTGTGTGTTCAACTAGCTTCCATGAGTGCTCATCCAACTTGATGGAGATTAAATCTTAAGAGAACTGAGAGACAGGTACTGCTATAATCAAGCCCAGTGTTCCTGCTAACTAAAAACTAACCACTAGGCCTAGCTTCAATCAAATATAAGAAAGAGTCTGACTTTTAGTTAGAATGATCAAAATTTACAGATGATTATAACTCAACTCTTCCAGTCATATAGGCTATACTGTTTATTTAATTAACTATAATTCAGAGATAACATATACATACACACACACACACACACACACACACACACACACACACACACACACAAACATAATTTATCCCCTCGCTCTCTTCCTCCTATCACTGCCATGCTCCCCTACAAATTCAAAGCCTTCTGTTCTTTAACCATTGTAGTTACACATTTATTTACTTTAATGGAAAGCCGTCTAAATTATGCTCCTTAGTAGAAAATATGTAAAGCAACTGACACTTTTGCAAATGCTTCTGTGATTCAGTCTGCACCGAGGATGAGGGCAGGCTACATCAAAGAATATATACAAGAAGTTCACATGAATACAGACCTGAAAGGTAGCCTGAGGACAGAGCAGGGGAGACAGACTGGGCCACTTTCCAGACACGTCGTGAGACTGAGTTTAAAGGTGAGCTCTTTCTTCTTCATGAAAGCAAATACTTTTAGGCAGAGAACAGGTTCTGGAAGCATCTGTCAGTCGGAGCAAAACTTCCCTTCTCTGATAACGTGTTTTCTCTGTCTTCACTTGTTCCCTCCCCCCCACATTTAACTGGTCACTGTAAATTTGAACCTTCCTCCCCATTTCTCTTGAAGCTCTGCCCTGCCTTTTGTCTACTGTACTGTCACTGTCTTAGTTCAAGTCTTTATCCTTGCTTCCCTGACCACCACAGTAGTCTGTGTGCCCTAGACCTGCTTCGTTCCATCCTCTTACCTCGGGGCTCGCAGAAGGAGTTTCTTGAAACCCACATGCAACCCTCTCTCTTCTTTGTTTTGACTCCACTTATTCCTAGATGAAGTGCAGACTCCAGCACTCTGCTGAACACTTTCTCTCCTGCCACACCCTCTATCTACACTCACCCTTCCAGGGGACTACCAGACCCACTCACAGTTCTCCAGATGTCCCATGATTTCCTGTCTCCTTGTTTTCACTTGTGCTTGTTTCCTGGGCCTAGATTGCCTTTAACAAGATCTTTAGCCCAACTTCTAGATGTCTTTAAAGATATATATCCTCTTCCTTGGTGATATCCCTTCTCTCCCCTGGCTTTGAGTAGATTCAATTCCTTTTATGCTCCAGCATAATACTCTGTATGATGGAAACTATCAGTGAATGAATCAGTGAGGCATTTCTTGCTAGATGTAATATGTGCTTATTACTCATATATTAACAGCAACATCTTATGAAAAACATGCTCATTCTGACATAGTCTTATTCATTTTAACATACCCAGGGCTGAAATAGTCACTAGCTCATAGATTTTATTTATAAACACTTGTTGTTTGAATGAAGGAGCCTAGGGCTGAAGGTTGATTTGGGTTTCCAAAGAAGTAGAAATCTTAAGCCCCCAAGTACCAAATAAGTTTGGAAATAGTGTCTTTGAAGATGATCAAGAAAAGGAAAGTCTGGTAGAGTGGGCCTATTCCATCCTGACTACATGGTGAATGTCACTTAGAAACAGAAAGCAACTACTTTCTTTGTCACAGAGAGAGACATAGAAAGAATGCCATGTGAACTTTAGATGTGTAGTGGGACAAAGTCCCAAACATAGACAGAAGCTGGGAAAATAGCATAGCATGGATTCTCCTTTATAGCCACAAAACACCGACTCTTGACATTGATCTTAGACTTCTGGTCTACAAAGCTGTATGATAATACATTTTTATTGTTCTCAGTCACTCAGTCTCATATTTTTTTGTTATGGATACTCTAAGAAACTAATACATGTAGGGACAAAATTTAGATATTTCATCACAGCCAGAGGCTGAGATAAATGTGTAAGAGCATTTCAGTGACTATTAATGATAATTGTGGTGGACACAGTGAAAGCAGATTCTTAAGAATCATTGGCAACCTTCATATTTGATAAAATTATTGTGGGAGTTTGGCAAAGACACTGATACTTTGGCAGTAATGTTGGAGCTAATATTTATTTTTAAAATTCAAGGTTAGCGTCTAGGTCTGTGTATTTTTACACAAAATACCTTCAGGTGACTTGGTGTGTGTACTAATCTGTGATTCTGTAATACTGATGTTTTCTTTAGCTCTGTACCCTCTCTTCTGCAGAGCCATGTAGCATCTCTTGGAATAATCCATTTGTGTGTGTGTGTGTGTGTGTGTGTGTGTGTGTGTGTGTGATCAGTGGTTTCACTGAGATAATGTAGTAAGCTAGCTCTCTCTGGTTCATTTTCTGAATAACAATAGCAATGCATAATAAGCTCATTTCTAACACAATGTTATAATTTGGTCTTATTTTTATGTTCCCTTCTATTTCCAACAATTCATGGATGGTAGTCAGTCCAGATAAAACTTCTGAGGCTTGTTGCACTTTCCTACCACTTTTGTTTAGAGAAAGAAGCATTTTGTTCTTTTCTTCTCTAGGTGTTAGCTTCTCTTTCTTCCAGATTTTCAAGTGCTCCCTGCATCAAAATGACTGAGCTCAAGGTTTTGCCCCAGTGAATTTGAAGTAAATCAGCATCCTAAGAGAGAAAGAAGGGGTACCATGTTAACTGACTGTTTTATCAGGACTGAAAGAGAGAAGATGCTCTAAGAATCAGGGTAACATGAATGGTTTATGAAAAAATACAGATATTTCAATTTCATTTTGACTTAAATATATCAAAAAAGAATGGGAACAAGAGATTTTACATACTGTACATAAGATAAAATAGCTTGTAGAGCACCATGATTGAGAGCCATTGGATCTATCATGAGCTAACTGGAAATGGATACATTTGAAAAATCTATATGCTCCTTGCAGGATGGTGTATTTGAGAGACTTGCTAAGTGCTTACATTAACATATCCTGAAATACTTTCTAATCAAACATACCATGGCAATCATTTTCCACATTGCTGCAAGTTGGAAAGTTTCCACACATGTGAGTGGCTTTTAAAAATCACATACTAAGTCCTTGTTGTATTTCCAATTTATCATATCCTATTATTCTCAAGTATTGTGTTCATTTTCACTAAGATTTGTGGCTCACTACCGATATGCCTCAACATACCAAACTGTCAGGTAGGAGATGATGCATCTGTTGTCCAGGCTTTGTAAATCATGAAATGTTGGTTTTGTTTTGTTTTGTTTTTCACAATGAAACCAATGGCTTCCTGTGCATGTGTTGGAGGTGAGGCTACTTGGAGTGATGACAAATAGAACCAGTTTCTCTGTGGAAAGCTCGAATTATTTTTGTGAAGCCAAGTTCAAGCCCCATATGACATATGTCTATAGTGACTTGTGGCTGAAATTTTATACCTTTTTATATTATACATGAATCGTGCCTGGTATCATATGAATTGTTGATGGTGAAACGTGAAGCTACATGAAAATTATCTGGTTTCAGGGTTGGTTTCCAAAGCAAGACTCAGACAATAGTTAGAGAATGTTCAGGTGAACCTGGTTATGTTTGTATAATTCTCCTGGCATAAGCTAAGGGGGTTGTTATTGATCCTTCTAAATGTGCATTAACACTATGAGGCAGCCTGGATAGTGATAAATATCTTGAGGAAACTGTAATGATGATTGGGGGTGCATTATAAGAAGCTGGTAAGTGCCAGTGTTTCCCAGATACACAAGGGGAGCCACTGCTCGCTTCTCTGCCCTTAGCACTCAGAAACTCTACTCTTGCTGACAGCCAGGCCAAGCATTACCTTCTCTGTGGAATTTCCATGACCCCACTCATTGGCATTGTATGGAATTCACTCCTCGAGGTCCCCAAATGTATTCTATCATAAAACAATATCTTTTCTGGAACTTTCGGTCTAGTCCACAACTCTGAATTCTTAGAAAAACAACCGAGAAACTTCTGTTTTCATTCAGTGCTGTGTTCCTTACCCTGTATAGTACCTAGCCTATGATAGCCAATTGATATTTTCCACATGAGTAAATGGCAGAATGGGTTGATTATGGATCATCACTTTGGCTTAGCTGTTTAAATATAATATGTAATATTATATTTAATATAATATATAAATATAAACAGAAAGCTGAGCTATGAACAAGGGAGGCCATAGAAATTGGCTGAAGGCTGCCAATTAAAATGCTCTTGTCTCTACAACTAGTTCTCCAGAGCTTAGTGTGAAAACTGGAGGAAACCAAAGCATAAGCTAGAATAAATGTTGTTTAACTAGGCTTGAAGAAACCAAAGCCTAGACTTCAGGAAGGACCTGCCATCGGCCTCTCTCCAATGAGCTATGAAGAAGCTTTGAGGTGGATATGTAAATGCTGTTACATCTCATTATGTGTTACTAAGTATTATATCAACATTTTGTGCTTTATATGTCTACTGAATCTCTGCTCATTAGAGTCATGAAGAATATGAGATTCAGGACTGATGTTTAAACTTCTGTATGGCTTAAAGCTCCTCCCTGGATATTTGATGGTTATTAGTTTATGAACTACACCTATATCCAAATTCTCTAAGACATTGACAAGTAATAGAGATATCAATCTATCTTCTGAATGAGAAACTTGTGGTGATATTTTATTTGTGCTTTAATAAATAAAGCTTTCCTGGAGATCAGAGGAAATAAGCCATTTTAAGTAAACAAAGAAGTGGGGCAATGGTGGTAGCACACACCCCTAATATTATTACTTAGCAGGCAGGATATCTGTGAGTTCAAGGCCACACTGGAAACAGAGCCAGGTGTGGTAGCACACACCTTAAATTCCAACACTAGTTAACCCTGGAGGTCTGGAGGTCTGTACAGACAGACAGGAAGTGATGTAGCTAGACAGAGAGAGCAAATCAGATGGCGAAACAGCAAGGCGTATAGGTGTAGGTAGAAAGGCAGTGGCTTGCATTTGGAAGCTGCCGAGTTGGTGAGGTAAGGTTAGCTGTGGCTTTCCCTACTTCCCTGATCTCCTCCAGGCTTTCACCCATATATTTGGCTCAGTGTTTTTTTATTTAATAAGACAATTTAGAAATTCATCTACAGAAACTTGAGAAGTAGAGCCTGGAAATCTATGTTTTAATAAAACATTCAGGTATTCTTACCAAACAAGTATTACCATATCTTTCAGACAAAGTGTTTTTCCTTAGAATGCACTTCAAGTTTTGCACTCACCAGTTATGCCTCCAGGATTTGTTTTAGAATCAGTAGCACACCATCTGTTTCTGTCCAAATGCTGTCTTCTCTACCTGGATTGTGATCATGCTTCGAAATCAACCCCATCAACATCCCCGGGAAAGGTTTTTTGTTAGCTCCTGGAAGAAACAGTAGATATTATATTAACTCTTTCACTTTTTTTTGTTCTTTACTTTTATTCTATAGAAGGTCTTCTACAGATTAGCAAATTTGTGTATACTTTATTTTCACTTTTGTGTCTAAGACCTAGCATAGTTATAGTGCATACCATAACTAGATGCTCAAGAAAGGTAAGTATTCATACATTTATTTTTGTATGTGTGTATATGTCCACATGTACATGTAGTTGTACATGCATACATGGGAACAAGAATGTTGAGGCCAGAGGTCTATGTCTGATATCATCTTCTATTGTAATCTACCTTCTATTTTTTGAGATAGCATCTCTTATTAAGCCTAGAACTCACCAACTGCTCAGCCTGGATGACTAAGGAACTCTGGATTCTTCTGCTTCCATTCCCCCAATGCTAGAGTCACAAATAAATGGAAGCATGCCATCTTTTTACCACGGGTGGAGGGGATGCAAATTCAGTCCTCATGCTTGTGTGACAAGCACTTTCGTTACCAAGCCATCTCCAGCTCCTCATTTGTTTTTGTTTTTTTAAAATTATTCTATAGTGCATATTGCTAGAATTCCCATTGCAATCTGGCTGTTTATTGCCTCTAAATATCCTGTTTTTTCTTAAAAGATTTGTCAAATGAAGCCCCTCCCAGGATGATCTCATGGTTTTAGTTTTCCCACTAGCCTGTCTTTGTATGCCACCATAATGGCCACTTCCTATTTTTTCCTGCCCCCCCCGACATCTAATTATATCTTTCTGATTAGTGTACAGATAGCATCTATGCAGGAACATTTAAAATTTTCACTCATCTCTCCAAAATGAGGCATCGTGTATATATTTTGCTGTATCTGTAATGAAGTATACAGAAATATATGACAATGTTAATCATTTATGAAATGTTAAATGAAATGATGGGCATTCAGAAATATGTGTCACAATTTTTATCAAGTTTGAAAAGGCTTATAATTTTAAAATATTACAATATTTTTTATTGAAAAATTTCAACCTTAGAGTCATGTACTCCTGAATTCAGAAATTTCATTTACTCATTTCAATCATATGCAATTTTAAGCATGTGCATTTTTCTTTTTCTGAAGTGAGTTCAAAATATAATTATGCTTTCAAAGAGTCCTGGAACCTCTATTCATTTAAACACAACACTTCAGAATTGTAATAAAGACAGCACATCCAATCTGTTTGTGGAGAATCCTATAATGTACGAAGAAGTTAAGCATGCAGTAGGGTATTCTTTCCTCACAGTGGCTCCAAGCAGGGGTGTGGTAGATGTTCTTGCTGCATGGGTCAAGAAAGGTAACTAACAACTGAGAGGCTAAGAGCCTCCCCAGTGTGGTCTCAACACTCCAGAGCCACAGCTTTTCCACTTTATGTGTCAAGTATCTTTCCATAAACTCTGGTTTGCTCAACCTACCTTGTATATATGGAGTAAATTAACCTCCTGTCATCTATAGACTGGCAGAAAAAACTTAAACTATCCTTTACATTCAGTGAACAAGTTGAGTTTCTTTCCTCTCTCACTAATTTGTCTTCAATGTCCTGATTATATATTAAAGACATTTCTTTACACTCCTTTATCCTAAATATAGAATTAAGAACATTCCCAAACTCTCAGAATCTTCTTCATTCATCATGGAGAAATGTTTTTGCATGTATTTCTCAGGCAAGACATTGTACTTAGTACTAACAACTGTAAATATGAGAGCAGATACAAAGTAAGCAGCTGGATAATTAATACTAAAGTAAACTTGCTGGGTGTGCAAGCATCAGGAATCTGTAACCATTAAAACACTGCTTCAGTGATACCAAGAAAGGCATTCTTGGGACCCAGTAATTCTATTTATAGGAAATGATCTTAATATATGCTAAGTCTTAAGAAAAATCCACATGAAGTAGCATTATTTAAAATATGAAAAAATGGAAACAATTTAAGTTTCCAGCATAAGAGTAATTCACATGTAAACTTTCATTTACCCCTTAGTGGGTGAATAATTGAAACATACAATCTATTTCTTTGTTTGTTTTACTTCAACATATCAATGACATACATCTTTATCTGTTGTATTTATGTTAATATAGTAATTCATAGTTGACACATTAGAAACGATGACTAAAATACTTTCTAAGATTGATAAAGTTATGTTTTCAAATATACCTCATAAAATTCTGACCTCTTTTTGTAAAATAGAAGCATTTTCATTTCCTAGGGTGTTAGTAGTCTGTAATTTTGGTGAATACTCATGTGTTCCTTCTACCTCTCCATTTTTCCTCTTGGCTGAATTCTTGAAAACTCCATGTCCTCCTGTGGTGGTATTGTGTTCCCCAAAATATTGTGTACTCTAATAAATTTATCTGGGGTCAGAGAACAGACAGCCACTAAATACAAAGGCTAGGAAATGGTGGCACTCACACCTTTAATCCTAGCATTCCAGAGATAGAAATCCCTCTGGATCTCTGTGAGTTCAAGGCCACATTGGAAATAGCCAAGCATGGTGACACACACCTTTAATCCCAGAAAGCCAGCCTTTAATCCCAGGGAGTGGTGGTAGAAAGCAGAAAGATATATAAGGTGTGAGGACCAGAAACTAGAAGATTTTGGCTGGTTAAGCATTTGGCTGGTTAAGCATGTGGCTGGTTAAGCTTCAGGCTTTCCAGCACAGTTCAGTTGAGAGCCATCGGGATGAGGACACAGAAGCTTCCAGTCTGAGGAAACAGGACCAGCTGAGGAACTGGTGAGGTGAGATAGCTGTGGCTTGTTCTGTCTCTCTGATCTACCAGCATTGACCCCAATAACTCGCCTCGGGTTTGATTTTATTAATAAGAACTTTTAAGATTCCTGCTACATCCTCCTTTTGGGGAGAAATGAATTGTTCTTCACTCACTTATATTGTTTAGGAATGCCAGTCATAGTTTCTTATACCAACTTTGAAGGGGATCCAGGGCCAACTAGAAGAGAATGATACACAATCTGCACATTCTGCCACATTACAGGAAAGAATAAATTGTCTTTTCTGAAGCTAATTTTATTTAGGCTTTTGTGATTTATAATTAAATTATTCTTGACTATAACAAGTTAGTATAGATCATATTAGTATAAACACATTAAAGCCAAACAAAGATCAAGCAAATCTCCAAAATCTTATTCATAAGAAAACTCTATGGGACTGTTCTAAAAGAATGACTATTGATTTGTTTTGAATTGGCTTTTCTCTTGCTGCTTCTATGTTCTGTATTTTACCCACAGATTTTCTAAAATAGCTATGTATTTTATTTTAAACTGTCAACAGCACCACTCACAACACAAGTGATTTGACTCCATGGCAGCATCTCAGAGAGAAAAGGAAGAGACAGGCAGTTAGACACAGAGTGATTACTGAATGCAGTGCGGTTCTCTTTTTACTACCTCCAATTGCATTTTGGGGAAATACGCTGCAATGTTTAAGTAGCATGCTGTCAAACATCTGCAGCCGTTGTAAAGGTTACTGGTGGAAAATGTTAAATCTACAATGGTTCCTGAGGAATGTCTAGGTATTTCTTAGGAGACACTGTCTAGTAAATAGAGGAAAAGGTATAAAAAGGAGGCTTTTATTTTAATAGACAGCAAAGAGTAAATATCTTTGAAAATTTTAATACACTCACTTAATGACTTGATGCCATTGCTGTTAAACTGCTGAAAGAGATGTTGACAAGGTCAGGGCCAAGGTGGACCATCTCAGCATGTCACCTGCAGTTTAATCCCAGCATCCTATTGTTAGATAATGCTTGGCTATTACCTCAGGGGAGTGAAACAGCGACAGTGATCCTTATATCCTCTTAGCTTTATCAGCAATTGACAAAACCTTGGAGAGAGCAGACATTATGTTGTATTTCTTTTTCTGAGTGGAGCCCCAGGTTCTTGACTCCCGTGGTGTGTAATAGTCATGCACTCTAAATCAAGCTAGGATAGCACTACCTCTACAATAGCCTGTAATGGGCTGAGAAAATGGCTTGGTTCCTCGGCCTTGGTGTAGGCAATTTGCCAGCAAAGTACAGGATATTTAAAACTGAATGGAAGATCCTAGAGTAACAGGACCAAGTCTAATTGTAAGAATTGGGTGGACTTGCTATATCTATAATGATGCATTTCTTTAAAAACAAAAACAAAAAACTTAGTAACATCACAAAGTTAACATTGTTTAAGCTAGTATAGTGATTATAGGGATTCTTAAGAAAATTTACTCCTATTTGGTATCAACTTCAGAAATTTGGATGGTAAACCAAAAAAAAAATCATTATTCAATCTAAGTGTTTAGTTCTGAAACCTGACATCTTAAATAGAGAAGAAGAAAACATGACCATTAGGAACTGAAATGAACCCTTGTGGCAGGTCATAAAGTTGATTTGGTGGTTGGGTACAGCTGTCTCAGTACTGTCATTAAAATGCTGATTTGACATAGTTTGCATCAGGTTTTTATCTGGCCTCACCTGAAACTGTCAAACAACTCTCAGCCCTATCTACTTAAGTTAGTCTCCCTTTCTCATTACCAGAGGAACCTTCCAACAACTAAATTGAATAAAAACTGGCTTCTGTATAAAATAAACAACAACAACAAAACAACACCCCCCCCAAAAAAAAACACAAGGAGAAATTGGAAATCTAAGCTCCTATCTTGGTTTTCTATTTCCTGTGAAACTACTGTTGACTATTCCTCCTCTTTCCTTGTGGTGTGTGTGTGTGTGTGTGTGTGTGTGTGTGTGTGTGTGTGTGTGTGTGTGTGAAGTACATATGAAATATGTATGGAGACCAGAGGTCAGTGTGGATTCTAATGTCTCTGTCAATCATTTTCCACCTTAGTTTTTTAGACAGAATCTCTCATTGAACCTGGAGATCGCCTATTTGTCTATAACCTGGTTGGCAAACCTCAGGGATCTTCCTGTTTCTATCTCCCCAGCATTGGGATTATAGGCATATAGTATTGTGATTAGTTTTTCAACTTTTTTTTTTAAGTATTTTTTTTCCTTTTCCTTTTTATAAAGTGGGGTTTGGAGATAGAACTTAGGTCCTTATGGTTGTGCAGTAATTACTTTACCAACTAAGCCATCTCCCAGGCCCCAAGTCTCATGTTTCTTCATATGTAGCCTCTCAGCCTACTCTTATGAGCCATGTCTAGCTGCTCTTCGTGTGGTTCCCATCGTCTCAGCCACTTTAATATTTCACAGCTTTCCCTTGGACCTTACCTGTGCGTATTCTTCTTCTGATTCTTCTGGTTAAAATGGTTTTTCTGTAAGAAAAAAAAATGGTCAAGAAAGGTTAGTACATAATGAGCCAGGAGGCAGGAAAGATATATAGGTAAGACTGGTGGTAAGTAGTTATGTTCAGAGTATTTCATCCTAAGGGCAAAAGCTAAAAATAGATGGCATCAAATTCAAACACTTGAGGTGAGGACTGCCTGGGATTTCCTTCCAGTATCAAGAGTCTGAGATCTTTGGAAAGAAATGGGCTTCCAAGAATACCCTGAAACTTTAATCCTGTGACCTCCCTGTAACACAATCTGTACAGCTGAGAAAAATGAGAATCACAGATGTGTAAAACAATAGAGCCGAGTCCTACGGCTACTAAATCCTTGATATTATCTATATCTAGATAAACTCTTTTGATTTTTATGTGTACTTTTGCTTTAATGACAGTAGAGTTGTTTTATGACTTAAAAGTTTGCTTATTTTCCCACTCTGAGTTGGAGTTTTAAAGACTATGTTATGTGGTTTTCTTGTCTCTCAATTCCCGGAAAACAACGGAGGAGAAAATAAAATTTTAGCATGACTTAGAGAGTGACTTGATAAGGTAGCACATCTCAAAATACTGTGTACTTTGTCTATGGACTATTTTCCTGCCTGAATTAGTACCTAGAATGGATCAATTATTTTCATTATAATTTGAATGAGATAACAATGAACACTCTCTACACCATGGCCAATGATATTTTATCTAACCTGAAGAGAAGATGAACATCTAAAACAACTTGGGGACTGGAGAAACAAAGATAAAATTTAGTACTGTTTGTAACTGTTATCTAAAGAAAAGAAAATTCATTCTTGAATGTATTTTACATAAGATAATGCTTTAAAATTTTTCATAAAAGCATAATGTGGATTATTTTGGATCATAAAAAAGTGGAATCAGAATATTTATACATTATTGTTGATAAAGTGTTAGTTATGTGCATGCATTTGTTATTAGGTATCACACAGCTTACCTTTCAGGAACTTGTAGCACATGTCATTCTTAGACAACTGAATGTTTAATTGAAGAATCTTAAAACAGAAAAAAAAACATGGAAAAATCCATTGATAAAATGGAAGCTCAATGGGAATTCATAAAAATTATCCTCTAAGATGTATATATCAGGCATGTTGCCACTAATGATTTATGTATAACAATGTTAGACACTCATCATAACTTTTTGAGAAAGTTCAGTAAACTGGACAACACAATTAGTAAACAAATTGAGCGATTTGTTTACTAATTTGTTTACTAATTTACAATTCACTAATTAGACTATCATCTAGAACTGTGGCCTCAATTACTGTAACTTTTACAGGGTAGCAGACTACCTTGGAGGATATTTTTTTAAGCTAGAGAATCTAACATTTCAAGACGTTATGAAAGTTATATTTATATACAAAATGGGAGTCCACCCTTCCATGAAAGAGGGCACTGGATGATTCTACCATGACAGAAGCTCCAATGAGATCACTGAAGATCAGTACAGATTGCCTTGAAAGGCTGAAGTCTTCTTTACAAACAAAGGCAAGCTTTCAAGGTTTGCAGCCCATTCTCTTCAAGTCAGCTGTCTGCTGTGATACAGACCTGGCAGCAGCCCTTACTTTTGTCTGTAGTTAATCAAGATGCTCTGTACTTATTGAAAACCTATAGGCAGAAAGCCACAATTAATACTGCTGTCCTGTACAGGACAGCACGATCCCTGTTGGAACAGCTGCTTGTTGATCCAGCTGACATTTTCTTTCATCCACCCATCCATTGTGCTCCTTAAACAATAGGGAGATACAAATGTGAGTTTTACTCACTCTGATGAAAGGGGTAGAGTTTCTCTTCCTATAAATATTTTCAAAAGCCTTGATGATTCATGAGATTTGCACAAATACATTTACAGCTGAAAGTAAGTGTATAAGGCGTTAGAAGACTACCCTGCCCTGGCATTAGAGAGGGGAGGGCACTTCCATCCAAAATAACTCTACTTGTTCTTTAAGAAAAATACACTCTTCATTATTCTCTTCTCTGCTCTAACTTCTCCCTCTGGAAAAAATAAACTTCCTCTAGAACAAAATCTGACAGAAGAGAACACTGCTTCTTGGGTGGGCATGAATGTACTTTTGCCTCAAACAAGGGGGTATATACAAGATGACCTCTGAAATTTATTGTCAAGTCCATTATTCATTAGGTTTATCTAAACACTATTTATGAAGGAGGATAAAATAGGGATGAATCCTCAAGAAAAAAATCAGAAAAATATTACTGATTATCTTTTGCAAAGGGGAGATTGGATGTGTGCCTACAAACCCCACATTTCTTGTTTATTTCATTCAGGCACATGGTAGCTATGGCATGTAGCAAATTCACCAATGAAACTTAGCTGATACAATAAAACCTTAGTGGCTTCATTTATTTTCCTATAGAAACCTACATTATTCTTTCAGATTGGTGAGAATTTTTTGAGTGTCTCTCTCGGGGAACATTCTGATGTTTGAAACACCCCCCTCTAACCATTGCTCTTTTAGAGATGCTTAGAAAAAGAGAGGATCAAAGTGTACATACAATTAGGCTCAAAACCCAGGGTTGTTTCCAAACATGCTGCCAGGTATCAGATTTCCTGTTCACATTCCCTGACCTTCATTTAAATACTGACCCTCACTTATCTCAGGAGGCTACTTCTGAAAATCTTCTAGGATGAAACTTGAATGCTGTTTCTTCAAAGATCTTTCTTGACCACCCAGATCTACAGCTTCAAACTGTTCCTAATACATTCCTAACACAAAACTCTGGAGAATTTACCATCAATTCCTAACAGAATGGACTCCATAAGGACACAGTTATACCACAGTGTGCAAAGAATATGCACCCTTCTAGGTTAGGGTTTCTATTGCCATGACAAAGCACCATGACTTAAGCAACTTGGGGAGGAAAGATTCTATTTCAGCTTGGACTTAGAAGTAATAGTACCATCACTAAGAGAAATCAGGGTAGGTACCTGGAGGCAGAAACTGAAGCAGAGGCCATGAGGGAATGCAGCTTACTGGTTTGCTTCTAATGGCTTGCTTAGCCTACTTTTTATACAACTCAGGAACGTGGGCCCAAGGGTGTCACCACTTCCAATGGGCTGTGCCTTCTCACGCAATCATTTTCAAGAAAACGCTGTTACACATTTTCCCACAGGCAGTCTGATGGAATCATTTTCTCAACTGAGGTTCTTCTTGAGAGATAACTCTAAGTTGTGTCAAGTTGACAAAAACCTAGCCAGGAGAGCACCCTGTTGATATTTGCCAAATGAATGAATTGCATGGTGCCGTTCCTGCAGAGAATACATTGCATCCATCCACTAGCAGTTTCATATTATAAAAATAGCACACACAAGGAATTCATTTTCACCAAACCTATGCAGATGCACAGGGGTAAGGAAAATAAAGAATGTGCAAAATTTGGGTATATATCCTAAAATAAGACAACGAAAATGTAAGAAATTACTCTGACATTGTCTCTTGATGTCAGAAAAACTGCTTTTCTCATGGAAACATACAATGGGTTCTCAGTATCCTTGCTGGTTCAAAGGCTTTAAGGTCTTTTTTGTTCCTTTTGAGTTCTACATTCCCTATCTCCACTGAATCTGATCATTTTTATTACAGACCATTGGATTTCAGTATTACCCTTGGGTCTGACACCATTTCCCTGAACAGATAGATACTGGTTCTGTTCCTCAGTTTACAATTATTCATACCCTTCTTTGAAATATGTTTTTCCACATTCAATAAGAATCAACACTAGATGACCCTATTTTCACCTGTAAAGCCTATTTTAGCCTCCCTCTACCAAGAATCTGAGAGCAAGGTCTTTAATTTTTTTTATCAAGTCCATATGATTTTTTATTTTAATAATTTTATTATATTTTAATTGATTATGTGAATGTGATGGGGGTCACATGTAGAGGACAGAGGGCAGTGGACAAGCTTGGGAGCTGGTTCTTTCCTTCCACGGTGTGGCCCCAAAGATTCATGGAACTTGCATCATCAGGCTTGCTGGCAGGTGCCTTTATCTACTGAGCCATCTCATTGAACCAAATCCATGCAATTCTTAAGCCTCTTAAATATGTCTGTCTTTTTTAAGTGATCCTTCCTTTTATTTTGATCATTTCTGCCAGCTTGTTTCTTCTCTCTCCATTTGGCTTACCAGATCCTGTCAATTGCCTGGCTTCCCAGTGTCCCCAGTCTGTAAAACAAAGAGCATCTCTGAAAGCTTAGAAAGTTCTAGCTCTGATTTCTCTCTTAATTAAAGATGATATCAAACACAGGTCCCAAAGTCAATTCATATTTTAGAATGTGTCAGCATCAGTATTTACAATATATAGGGGAATTCCCAGAAAGTAATATAGGTGTCTTACACTTCCTCAAATTGTGCATTGTAACGAAATTCCTGAAAAATTTATGGTTTTATAGCCCCCTAAAACTGATGGCTGACATCACACACAGGATCAGCACTCTCTTCCTGCACCCAAGCACATCTTCATTTGACAAGAAAGACTGGTCAGTGGGGGGAAATATGAAACAATTCTTTGGAAAGTTGACTTGAACTCCCTTTATTTAATTACATTAAGAACTTAAGTCTGCATTGGTATGAAACTAAAGATAGATGGAATTTGGATTGAGTTCATTTATTTTTGAGTGAGTTGGAAAAATATAATCAAACACCTTACTTGCTTCCCCCCTTTTCCCTCCCTTCCCTTTTACCTTCCTCCTTGTACCTTTTTACTCTTACTTCCTTTCATATATATGATATAATATATCCATATATAATATTTTAATCCCTTTGTTCCTTATATCTTTTTTGTGTGTGTGTGTTTCGAGACAGGGTTTCTCTGTGTAGTTTTGGTGCCTGTCTTGAATCTCACTCTGTAGACCAGGCTGGCTTCAAACTCACAGAGATCCACCTGGCTCTGCCTCCAGAATCCTGGGATTAAAGGAGTGCGCCGCCACTGCCTGGCATATCTGATTTTTTTCTTAATCCAGTCTCATTAGATTAACTATAGTCTATGTCAATGGCTCCCCAGTTCATATTTTTGTTTGGAATTTCCTCAAAATACTTGCTACATACATTAAACTTTTTAATAACTCTTGATATTACTATTTAGAAGTCTAGTAGTTACCCCTAACTTTATATATTTCAAACATATCTCTTGACTTTCTTCACTCCTAAATCCACCCCATTCACAATAATCTACATTTTTTTTTAGTCAATAAAAACTTTAAAAATCTCCAGCTGACCAGCACAGTAAATATCGGCATTATCCACAAATACTGTTTGCTTTACTTTCTGAATTTATTGCATCTTATTTCAATTATTATAAATATCTTCTGTGTAGATAGTTGCAGTAGGATCCAGAATGTAGCATGAATCTTAAAAGGTATTTATTAATAAAAACAAACCTAGAGCAAGGTACTGGGGTCAACGCTGGAAGATCAGAGAAGCAGAACAAGCTACAGCCACCTCACCTTGCCAGTTCCTCAACTGATTCTGTTTCCTCAGACTGGAGGCCTCTCAGCTGAACTTTGTTGCTCAAAAGCCTAAAAGCTTAACCAGACTCTAGTTCCTGGTCCTCATGCCTTATATACCTTCCTGCTTTCTGCCATTACTTCCTGGGATTAAAGGCGTGAGTCACTATGCCTGGCTGTTTCCAATGTGGCCTTGAACTCACAGAGATCCGATGGATCTCTGCCTTCGGAATGCTAGGATTAAAGGTGTGTGTGCCACTGTTTTCTGGCCTCTATGTCTAGTGGCTGTTCTGTTCTCTGACCCCATATAAGTTTATTAAGGTGTACAATGTTTTGGGGAACACAATATCACCAGAACATTCTCTTGGATTTTGCTCTTGTTTGACGTAGTTTCATTTCATCTGAAAATATAGGTCAAATCTTCTAACTTCAAATAAAAATCATCCAATACATTTTCATCTCAGCAAACCCTCAAGCTTCTAGTTAATAATCTCAATTCATATTGTTTGAGGCACATTAACTTCTGACATTTCCTGTAGAGGATAAATCACCAGCGTTTGGAGGCTATTGTAGGTATTGTTGACTGTGACAGGAAAAAGCCCTGTTCCAGATTTTATTGGTGTTGTTCTATTCTTGTCAAGAAAATGTTTCAGGCTCCCCTTTAATACAGCCTCCAAATATCTCTTACGACTTGCCTTCTGTCATTGATTTCTACTTCTCATTCTATCATGGGGTCTACAGGGCAGGACATTTTATTCTGTTTTACTGCTCTATTACTACTGATCTATCCGAAGCAGTGCTTCAGAACAATCCCCCAAAGATGCTTCACAGATTTAAGAAATGAACTCTAATCTTGAGATCTTCTATTTTCAACTTCTAGTTTTCAATTTTAGAATTTTCATCTACTTACTTTTCATAAATTATAATCATCTTTTTTCTTGTGCTCTACCTGATATGTCTTCTATTTCCCTGACTATAGTAATCATAATGACTTGAAGATTTCTGTCGGGCCACACAAACCATTGGGAGTCATCTATAGGTCTGTTTTTATTATCTACTTTTAAACTTTGTAATAAATTGTTTTCACTTTTTTGTATATGACAGTCTTTTCATTGACAGGTGAAGCTATGAAGCCATGTAGGAGATCGTAACAATGACAATTTCTCTAAGGGGTTGTCTTTTTCTCCTTCAGATTGCTGGCAGATTACCATTGTTCTGTTAAGATTTGTTTGTAAACATGGTAGGAAAGGCTCATTTAGGGTTTGTTCACATATCCACACCTTTTCCTCACTGCTGGAGGAAGTGTCACACTGGTCTTAGAACTGTGCTCTTCTGAGTCACTCTTGAGAAATATTGTGCTATTTGTAGATATTTATTTCATTTTGGTAGTGATTAAACTTTAGCTTTTGTCTCATAGATTTTAATTAGTCTTTCCATGTGCTCTTTTTATGCCAAATAATGTAAAAAAAAATACACTTAAGCAGTTTTAGAAGTCAGTTGTGTGCCTATGTGTATGCACTCAGTCCAGGGAGAATGTTGGGTGTCCTGTTCTATCACTCTTTGTTTATTCCCTTGAGAAAAGGCCCCCCATAGAACCTGAAGCTAGGATTGTGGCCAACCAATCCCAGTGATCCTCTTGTTTCTGTCCCTTCAACTGGTGTGTACAACCATGCCCACATTTAAATATGGGTACCAGGGAGTTGAACTGAGGTCCTTGTAGTAAGTGTTTCTATCCACTGAGCCATTTCTCTAGGCTCTCAAAGGAGCACGTTAATTTTTTCTTAAAATAAAAGTAATATACAATTGTTGTAAAAACAGAGAGATTATAGAGAGATGACCTGTGACAGTGACATGATAGTTATAATGGTCATATCCTTTTAACTGTAATGCAGTTTTGCCAAAATAGAAATTCTGAGTCAAAGTGCATATGTTTTAAAGGTTATTAGCTACAACTGTATTACTTTAAACAATGCTTTTATTCTCTCTCTAGCAATATATAATTACTGCTTTCCCACATTCTTTCCAGAACAAAATGTGTTGAACATTTTAAAATTTCAATAGACTAAAGTGGGTTAATAATGGATCTTCAGTGTTGATTTGGTTATATTTTTGGTTTGCTCTTGATTTGTGCATGTTTCTTGCTCATTTCTCTCTTTTTAAATCTGTGTATGTTATTTTTAAGTTAAATATTTGTCTTCCTAATATTGATTTAAAGGAATCAAGGGATATTAAACTACTTTCAAATACTTTCTTCTAGCTTATTCAAGAATTATCAGTCCCATGTGGCTAACAGATTTTCTTCAGAATACTTATAATAATAATATATGTCAGTTGACATTGATTTACATACATAGCCTCTTATTAACTGAAAAGGAAAACTGAGGAACAACTAGAGGTAATTAGGGACAAGAGTGACTTCCAGAAGCATGTTGTGTAGAATGAATGAAATAAGATGAGGTCACCTTCAAATAATCTTTCCTTCAGACTAACCTTAGAGAATTATCTCTATCCTTATTCATTCAGATCCTTCCATGGAAGGTCATTTCAAGATCATACCAAAAGGGGATAACCAAAGAATAGTATGGATCTTTCCATTAGAAATATACTTGACTTCTACTATAAATTGAACAAAACTATTAGTTAAAAAAAACTAGGGTTATAGAAATATAGGCTATATCATTCAATTTTATGTTTTGAACAAAGATATTTATCAGTTCTTGTTTTCTCCAGATTGTCAAAAGAATCTAGCTTTTATATAGTCACAGAATGCCCTATAAAATCACTCAATCTTCCTGAGTGTCAGTTGCTGAAACTGTAAACTAGAGATAATAGTTACTTCAAAAGATGAATGTGAAAACAAGAGATAACATGTGGAAAGTTCTATGCATAGCATGGGTACTTGGTAAGGTACTCTAAATGGGAATCCATTACTACCACAGCACTAATGCTGATAATACACTTAGCATCCAGACAGTTTGGGTTTAAAAATATTCAGACTTTCTTTCAATTTTTAAAATATTTGTTTCAGTGGCAGTTACTAGTTGTTTATGCTCATTAATATTCATCCTGAGAATGTCTTGGTAAAACACATTATTGATGAGAATGCTCCTGTCCTGCTTTTTGTTTGGAAGTAAGATTAATTTATATGCTGATTAATTTGGGGGGCTAGTCACCTTATTCCTCTGCCTTTGTCACAGATCTCATTTGTTTGTAATCAATTTTCTTTAACCTTTAGACGTCCAAGGAGCTGGTGTCTGAACACATTGCTTATTTGTTTCATGCTTTCATTCATAAGACAAATAGCTAATGGGAAGAATATAGAAGAAATAGGAAAATTAGAATAGGAATTTCGATAAGATGGTATAAAGGATCTTTGCTGTTTATTCAGGAAAATTCATACCAGAGCATAAAGTATATAAATGGTGGAAAAAAACATAAGATGTACATACAAGGTCCATGAAGTAATAAGTTATTATTATACATAAAGGATGCATGAAAGAAAAGATGATGGTATTACATAAAAAGTGTTTTTTCCCATGTACCTAAAATGCATATATGCATTTAAAGTACAAATAAAGCATAACAGATAGAATGTGCATTTTCCTAGTTTGACTTGTTGGCCTGTTCTAGAAGTGTTGGGAATGCATTTCCTTCATAATATCTTTTAACCTTGAGTGTTTTATTAAACAAATAATATTGGAAAATATAAGGAAAGATGGATGAAAAACAGGAGAAATGAATGAGGGAAAGAGGGAAAAGAGAGAATAGAGAGAGGAAAAGAACCCCTCTCCCTCGCAAAAAGGAAGAAAGAATAAATAAAGGAAATAGGAAAAATAATTTCTTATTCTTCTTCTTGATGATAACTTACATATAACATTGGTTCTACACTGCAACTCAGGTAGAGCTTTTCCATGTTTTATTTACATCTTTATGTGGAACCTGTAGAAAGAATATTTAATTCCAGTTTTGTCATTTCTGCACTGAGTATGAAGCTACCCCAAAGTCCCCAAAACTCCTTTCTTCACTGGCTTTTATTTTCAGCTTGCCTTCCTATCTGTTCCCAAACCATCACAACACACTCTGCCTAATTTTAGCCACAGGAATTAAAATAATCTGAACTACAGATGGCTAGGCAATTAGGTAATTTTATTTCTCTAGTGGCAGATGCCAATGTAGTGATGATGAAGCCACTGCTGGTTAAGGTCACATGCTCACCAAAGACTCCAGTAACTTGTTTTTATAGGCACAGTCTTTCTTCACTGAAAACACAAAAGGGAAACAGGCAAAATTTGGTCATGATATTCTACCTCAGGACCAGACTGTTTTTGGACTTTTTTGGGGCCACCATCCCAAAAATAATGACATGGAGATGTACTATTAATTATAAAAGTTTGGCCTGCCTTAGCTTAGGCTTCTTACTAAATAGCTCTTATAAGTTAAATTAACCTCTTTCTATTAATCTACATCCTATAACATGGCTCTTTACCTCCCCTCCATTCTGTTCATCTGAATTCCTCTGTGTCTGGCTGGTGAAGTCATGTGCCTCCAATTCTTCCAGAGTTCCTTTCTCTCCCTGGAAGTCACACCTATTTTCTCCTGCCTAGCTATTGGACATTCAGCTCTTTATTAAACCAATCAGAAGGCATCTTGGCAAAGACATCTTCACAGTGTACAAAAAGATTATACCACAACACCAGACAGATTGTGTAAGAACCTGAGCTTTGATTTTTACTAATGGATATTCTCGGGCAAGCTGCTTAAGGATTCATCACCTTAGGGTTTTTAATCTATAAAATGAGGATGATAGCAAATTGTACATCAAAAGGGTGTTTTCTACCATCCATCGATTAATATGCAAAAGTCATGTCCCATAACAAATATATTACTACTATTATTACTTTTTACTGTCTTCAAATTACAGTCAAGCTTTGCGGTTGAATGACTATGGAAGGTGGCTTGCTTCCTCACACTGCTTTTTCATGCACCCTTCCTGCATCATAGTAGCCTGAAAACCTTGTTTTCACAGAGGCCACTGTCTTTGTTCATTGCCCCTTTTGATGGCCATGATTATCATGGAGCAACATGTAGCCTAGCAAAATACTCTTCTGCTGTTTCCTGCCTGCCTCCTCTTCAAAGGAAGGCAGATTGGCAACCTCTATGTACCTCGATCTTAATCCATTAGTGTAAGGGTTGTTAACAGTTCACCATCACCACCTGAAAGGTAGCTGTTTGTAGACACAGGGCATGGAATATTTTGAGTTATGCCCGATGAAAACATTTTACAGTGCTGAGTATAGAAAGGGCTGCAATACATACCATAATGAGTAAGGGAACTTACTACCAGGAGCTACAATCCAGAGAAATGTCCTAAGAAGCCTAGGGACCCATAAAGTTGGAAAGTCAGTTTATATCCATGAACTAGATGAATAAATAACCATTCCTTTCCTCATTAGCTATTTGCTATGTAGGTATATCATATTTGTGTTCCTCACAATGATTAGTAGTAACTTTATAGTTACTTCTTACTTAACATTCACAAGAGACTCATATATATTATTTCTAGTCCAGTCAGAATGATGAAGAAAGAAGCTCAAAGCATTATGGGACAGCCACAAATTGCTCAAGTTGGGCTTAGACTCTGACTCCTCTAATTTTAAACCCTATCGCCATATCCTTAATTCACCTTTTCAAAAGGATATAGTGTCTTTTTTTCTCTTTCTTTTCTTTCTTTTTTTTTTTTGCAAAAACTATTTTACTTTGTTCAAATGAAGAGTTGATGGGTCTTCTAAAAGTCAACCTCTTTTGCATTCTAATCTAGCCAAATTATCTTACTATTTCTTAGCAAATCCTTCCCATTTTATTAACAAATTAATATTAAGTTAAACATCTAAAAAAATCAAGGTAAGTTACATTTAAATTTCTAAAATGGTGCCAGTTTCATTGAGTTTAAATAATATATATTGCTAAAGCTATTAAATTAAAGGCAAATGTTGCCAACTGCCATATCTCAATGGAGAGTCCTATTGTCAAGCTTTTCAGGTAAAGCAGTTGGGTATAGATAGAGGCCATGATTTTCTTGACCACTCACATATTTTCCTGATAGAGAATAAGACCATAGCTGCTGAACAGTCAGAATTGTGTCTTCTAAGAACTGACTCATATTGGATTCTCATTCCATGCAAATGAGTAAGTAGATAGTGGTAAAAAAATATGAATGAGATGTCTTGGTTTGAATATTTTTCTAAAGTGGAATTTATGAGTCCATTGCCTATGTTGTTTCCAAGTTGAGCAATTAAGAGATATTAGGGTGAAGGCTGTTAAGAAGGAAGGACTAGTACCAATAAACAGTAGATGACATTAGTCTGGATGGGGAGTTTATTGTAGCTTGCTGTATTTTTTCTAATAACAGGAAGTAGATACAGAGTTAACATTTTATGTTACTACTCTAGTCCAAAGCATGGTACTTTCATTTGCCATCAACTTTTTACTCATTCCAATTTTGCAATTATGTAAATGGAAAGGAATTTTTTCCCTTCAATTTCCAGGTATGAAAGACTGGGAAATAAAGGTTAAGCTGGGGTCATCATGATGGTACAGGGATTTGGAATGGAATGCGGTCTGAGTGCCAGTATTCATTTCACCCCTCTCAGCTTAGTACTCTTTAATGTGAAATGCTCAGGCCCTTATCATAGGAGAATCTGAAGTACTTCTTCATAGCTTTTAGGTTAGAGCTTGTTCTTCTAGGAAGCAAAGTAGGGCTACTGAGCTTCACCACTATACATATACATACATACATACACACACACACACACACACACACACACACACACACACACACACACACATATTCCTGTGTTACTATTTACCCTTCTTCCAACAGCTGGAGAAGGATCCTGCCCAAGGCTTCTTTTTTCAAATTACAATGGAAAAATATGTGTGCTTATTCTATAGATACATGATTTTCTTAAACCTGGTTTGGAGAAAACTCACTTCTTATCTCTAAGCACCAGATAGCTATTAAGATATTAATAGGAATTAAATACTAAGGTATTTAATTCTTGAACACTTACTCTTTCCCAGTGCTGTTTGAACTTGTTTATATGAATACTTACATCCAAGTGCACTCTTGTTTTGCTTTTATTTTGCACACTCTTCTACTTCTGTGCTTGCTCGACCATCAGTGGTAAGCCTCCACACACTAGTATTAGTGGGAGACAATGCCAGAGTAAGTAAGACACACTGACTTCTACTGAAAGCAGACCCCTTTCCCATCAGGTCATACTGACCTTCCTGGGAAAGTTAAAGACAGCCTCCTTGGTTTAATCACTGCATTCCACAAGAGGAGATGCACTCCACCAGCTTTCCTCTTCATGCCAGGAAATCAGCTCCAAGTATTTTTCTTCAGATAAGTGAACATGCTTGTCATAGCTTACTTATGCCTGTTAAATCTTTCTATGAAATATTTTACAGGGAAGTATGTAAATATTTTGACGGCTTGTGCCATTCTGCTCAGACTGTTTTACAGATTACACATAGATCCTGCATGGAACAGGAAGGGAAAGTAAGAAGAAATGTCTTAATGTGGCATTTTTCATTAATGAAGACAGGAGGATCAAAAGATGTTTCTTTATAAATGGAGTATTAATGTAAACACACAGGAAGGATGATGTATGCCCCTGGGCTGGCCCCACGTGGTGCCAGTATGATGGAACTACAGAGTGAGTTTCTAGTTCAGAATGTCCTCACACCTTTCCCTCCTGGCAGCTGGTGTGGCGTAGACCTTAGGAGTATAAGGTTTGCAACATGTAAATTAACAGAAACTTTGTGTTTAGTAAAATTTTATTAAAATCTAAAAACTTAGATTTTAGTTGAAATAAATCTACAAAACATTATTATATCTCAGAAGTATATGGTATTCTTGATTTGACTACCAATTATAGTGAACAGATCTGGCACATTCTAGACATAGCTGAGCAGAGAAAAAGAAGAATTTTCCCTTGTCCTTCATAGTAAATGGGTAAAAATCAAGACTTGCTTTCAATGTAGTTATTTAATTTTTCACTTTCTTGTGGTTATCACTAGAAGTGTAAGATGTTTCTAAAATTGAGACCTTGTTAACAGAGTAAACATCACAGGATAACCATGCCATTCCACTAGTTGTGACATAGCTGTGGTTACATGGTCATTTCTCTAGTATCTAATTTCTAGGTTTTTGAATAAGTTTTTATTTTGAGGTTGCTGGAAATGTAAGTGCACTGTTGATCTGAGGAAAGCTCTGCTTTACTCCTACTTACACTTGATCGTTAACAAGCTGTCTTCCAGAACTGAAGTAAAAGAACCTATATATGAACCTGACAGCAACAATAAAGATATCCGTGGAAAAGATATCAGAACTGACATTTCAGCTGGTGGGCTAAGGCTTGGCACATAGAAGTTACAGCCAAGAAACAGCAAGTACAGACAGCCACATGGCAGCAACTATGGTGACGATTATTTCTTCTACCACATTTTCTTCATACTACCAATGGAAGATTCTAAGTCCTAGGAGAAACATATTATTAGCAAACCCTAGCTCACTGAATTGTTCTGAGGCATAACCATTCAGGGAAATATCTCAATGTCTACAGTTTTGGGTGGGAGTATTAATAGATGGCTCTGATTAGGAATTGATTTCTGAGCACTCTAGAACTCTGGAAAGAACCCTTAAAAGGAGTTGAAAGGTGATGATAATGATCAGTCAAAGTATAAAGGATTTCTTTCTTTTTTTTTTTTGCCAAAGAAATATTACTTTGGAAGTCATGATGGTCTTTTAGAACAAAACTTATAAAAAAATAAAGAGACCTCAAACAAGCTGGTTTTCCTCTCATTAACACTAGTCTTTAAAGTGAAGAATTTGGGCAGGTAAGATGGCAAGGTGTTTACTGCCAAACCTGAGAAACTGGGTTAGATCCTCAGGCTCCTCAGGACCCATATGGTGGAATGAGAGAACTAATTCCCATGGATTGCCCTCTGAACTCCTACGTATGCACAGATATGCAGACACACAGATACACACACACAAACACACACACACACACACACACACACACACACACACACGAACGCATGTGCACACACACACACAGGCATGCATGCATACAGACTGATCTTGAAGGTACACTCCTCCATTTGGAAATTCATCACTTATCCTCTGCTCTTAATCCAAGAGAGTTCTGAAGTCATTAAGATCATAAAAAGAAAATATTCAGCTGAGGCTCAAAACCATCAATTCTCTTGTTGATGATAAATAAATATGTATGTATCATATGTATTCTTTAATATATATATGTACATATATACATATATAATTAAAGAAAGTATCATTGTGCATGGGTTATATTGTTAACACTAAAGAAACTATATTTCAATATCTTGTTAAAATACACAGATAAACAATTTATCTGAATCTATCCTAGATTTTACTAGGATTTAAGTTTTTAAATCTAAAGCTGGTTGTTGTTACAAAATGAAAACTTTTTTTGTATACTAATCTATTTAAGTAGTGGTGTCTTAGTTTGGGCTTTATTTCTGAAGAGATGTTATGACCATGACCATGATAACCCTTATGAGGAAAACATTTAATTGAGGAGGCTCATTTACAATTTCATAGATTCAGTCCATCATCATCATTGTGGGGAGCATGGTGGCATGCAGGCAGACATGGTACTGGAGAAATAGCTGAGAGTCCTACATCTCGTAGGCAACAGGAAGTTAACTGAGACAGTGGGCGGTATCCTGAGCAAAGAAACTTAAAAGCCTGTCCCCACAGTGACACATTTCCTCCAACAAGGCCATATCCACTCTAACAAAGTCACACCTCCTAATAGTGCCATTCCCTATGTGATTATGTGGGGCCAATAACATTCAAACTACCACAAGTGGGTTGTCATAATTTTTGTCATTCAGTTGCTACATTGGCATCTCATTTTAGCAGTGACATCAATGACTTGAAATTTAATTGAATCTGTCACTTTTGATTTGGGTGCTGCTTTCATCTTGGTGTTGTTTTTGTGAAATAGCCTATTTGTTTCTCATCTCACTGATCCAATACATGCCACAGTTGCTCATAATGGAAAAGCTAAGAGTTGTGTAAACTCACAAATCTATAACCCCCAAGGAAACCATAAGTGATAATATCTGTCTATGGAACCTAATAAATAGGGAGTCTCATGGATTCTTTGTCTCTGACTTCCTTCCTGCTAGTTGAACATCCTGCTGGTCTTGGACCTCCTGTTAGTCCTTGGGAGCATTGCTCATATTGGATCTGTGAGTAACAAAATGTGTGTTTTCTCATTCTATCCTAGTAACTTCTTTGTGTCTTACCTGACCCAGTTTTTTCTGTTGGTTGGGCCCTTTGTAGGGAGCAGCTGGTATGGGAAGAATAAGTTGGACACAAGTCAGAGGAGAAACAAAATGGCTTCTTCCTATACAAACTTGTTTGTAATAGAGGAACACCTGGCCATGGGTTAGACATTTAGGCATAAAGCCATCTACCTGGATAAAGAAATATTCTGAGAAATGTAAAAAAATCATTGTCATCTCTGCTGGAATAGTGCCAGTGCAAGAGTAATAGGCAGTCAATAAAGAAGAGAGGAGAAAGGGAAAAGGGAAAGGGGGCATTAAGAGAAATCACAATGTATTTAGATTATCTATTTATCTTTCTGTTTGTTTGCAAGCATGGCTGCTGTGGGATGTTCTGTATGTTAAATGTGTTCCTCTGATTGGTTAATAAATAAAACACTGATTGGCCAGTAGCCAGGCAGGAAGTATCGACATGACAAGCAGAGAAGAGAATTCCAGGAAGTGGAAGGCTGAGGCAAGAGAGAGCTGAGAGCCACCACCATGAGAAGATGTTAAGATACCGGTAAGCCAGGAGCCACGTGGCAACTTATAGATTAATAGAAATGGGTTAATTTAAGATATAAGAACAGTTAGCAAGAAGCCTGCTATGGCCATACAGTTTGTATGCAATATAAGTCTCTGTGTGTTTACTTGGTTGGGTCTGAGTGCCTGTGGGACTGGCGGGTGAGAGATATTTGTCCTGACTGTAGGCCAGGCAGGAAAACTCTAGCTACACGTGGCACATTAAGTCAGTTAGAATAATATTGGTACACAATAAATCCTAGTCTTTGATCTCTGGTGGCAAATAACATTCCTTTTTTTCTAGAAAATTTTTACTTCCTCTCTAACAACTTTGGGTTGTCTCTGTATTCATATTCATCCACACTTTAATGTTTCTTTTTGAATTGATTTAAAAATTGCAATATGAACTTGAGCTATTTAGGAAATCATACTTCTAGCTTAAGGGGACTTTCTGAGTTATCACATTCTATAATGATTTAATAAAAGTTTTTGCACACTTTGTCACAGGGGTACCTAGAATTAGCCTAGTTTGATAGATTGCCTTCCTCCATAGTATGTGTTTTAGTTTATTAGAAGGACCACTAATTTTTATAATTTCTACTTCCTACTTCCCTTCTTCCTAAATATGGGCCTGCCACATATAGCACTGGCCAAAAGATTGTCAGCAAATATGATGAGGGCAGAAGGCTCAAAACGACTTTGGAGCTTGTCTGCTTCCTCCTCTTAGAAACACAGACCACCATTGAGTTCCTCTAGGCTAGCCTTCAAGACCATAGTAGAAATGTGACAAGATTATTTCTAGTACTCTAGGTAATATGTGGCTGATTGCTAGACAAGTCACTGAACCCTCCCAATTCTATTCAGCCCATCTGATCCGGGATGCTATGAATTGCCCAATGAGCAATCCTAGTTGTTAATGGAGGACTGTATTCTCCTTACAATCTCTCCAAGATGGAGTTGCTGTCATGTTGTAGAGCACAGGTAGTCACTATAAAATCTCATGTCTTCAGACTGATTGACAATGCAAATAATGTATACTAAAAGGGAGGCCCTTACTGCATTATTTTTTTTTTTCTAAAAGAAAACCTGCTTTGAATTTTTTTCATTTAAGGCTTTATTTCCCAAACAATCCTGACACATGACAGAATTTCCCTTTTTTTCTTATTGTGCCTTTCCTGGAACTCACTCTGTAGCCCAGGCTGGCCTGGAACTCACAGAGATCCACCTGGCTCTGCCTCCTGAGTGCTGGGATTAAAGGCGTGTGCCACCACCACTTGGCAGACAGAATCTCTTTTAAGTTTAGGAATAACTAAGGTATTCAATATCTTAATAGCAAAAACATCATAAATTTAAGCAAACTCCAAATCATTGCAAAATTTTTTTTATTATTATTATTAAGAGTTAATCTGACCAATAGATTTGGTTTATTATTGGTAAGTGAAAAATAAATCTGTGGATCAAGTTCAACAGAAAGGAGAGGAGTCCCATAGTAGGGAAGCTACATGATACCTCCTTGATGGGAAACTAGAAGTGAGTTTATTTGTAGAACTTACATAACGTTCCATTTGAGACATTTTTCTTGAGGACATTCCAAGCTGTATCTCACATGGCATCCCAAGTGCAATGGAATCAAGGCTCTCCTCCAGTCCCAGACTCTTTCAAACAGCACATCAGTTGGCTTAACCTCAAGTGTCCTCACACATCGTTTTGATTTTGTATATCAGTCTCCTTTTAAAGTGATCTTCTTGGCTTATGCACATAATCATGTCACACTTCTCTGTGCTTCTGTGCTTTGGAAATGATTTTCCTGTGGAACGTTGGCTAGAGATATGTTTTGGGGATTCTGGCAAAACATAAACTCTATGGTTAGAGACGGCATGTCTAAATTATATATCAAATCGACACTTACCAAATGCCTGCTTCTAACATCATATTTCAGAAATGTGATAGTTCTCTGGGATGTAAAGTATGTTGTTTACTCAATTTTGGAGTTCCCGAATCTGGTAATGTGACCAGGTCAGTTACTGATTCTCAAGAACCATGAGCTTACAGAAAGCTTCAGTATCATGACTGGGCAGATAATTATGTTAGTGTTACATTCTTTAGAATTCAAACCACAGTGTTCTTTGTAAAGTGAGAATAAGGTCGCAATGATTCTTATGACATCTGCCTTTGAAGAATTCTTGTAAAAGTTATTTGAATTGGATTCCAACAATCGAGATTGAGACACTGTAAAGAAAGAGAGATCTCACTTTTGGTGCAGCATCCATTGGATAGGACATTCAATGTGGAATGTTTTCTTTCCAAGTCAATTGCCATTCTGAGCAATTTTGCTCTGGACAATTCCATCCAAATTCTCTTCATATTTCCCCCTTCAAAGTTCGTGTATTTTATATTCACTTTAACAGACCTAGAAGCTGTTAACTCTGGATGGAGCTTCTTAAATACAGGGAGCATGAATCAGAAGGTTCTGTGAACAATGTTCTTAACTCTTGAAAGGAGGAGACTGCCTGTGTTTAGGAGGGAAAATTAAAAACAACAATATTCTGTGTTAATGATGGACAACATAATTATAACCTGTGAGTAGTAACTTGGAATTCCTTCTAGTTCATCACACAGACACCAGACAAAAATTATTGAATCATCCAGGATAATGGAACTGATTAAAATACACATAATAAACATAATACACGACCTATGAGGAGAGTCATTGTGCCTCGTGCTAAATGGGACACCTGGGTTCTCGTGGGGTGTGCTTTGCTCTCTGCCATCTGGTACGAAGCTGGTTAGAACATGAAGCTTTACTCTGCCTGCTGTGGTAGCCCAGAATCCAACTGTGTGATTTCCTAATTCCCGTTTCATAAATAAATGGGGAGAGGGAGGCACTGGCCTTTCAATCCAGTTTGTATCTTGAGAGCATACAGCAAAAGTCAATGTTTCTTCATCAGCCTCCCAACCTGTGTGTAGGAATTACAAGTGCCTCCAAGAGAGAAAGCACGCATATTTTACATGTCATATGTGACCATTTTAGATAATTATCCTCGGGAACTGCCACAACACCAGCCATAAACTGGCAACCCAAACTTTTTTCTACCTATAGTTGCTGAGCAGTTTCTGTACTAGACCAAAAGCAAGCACTGTGTGTGTGCAGTTGGGGTTAAAGAGGATGAACACTGGCACAAACTGCTCAGGAAGTACTTATGGAGTATAGGGGAAGCATGGGGTGGGAAGGTCCTTTGAAATTTCACAGAGGTAATGACACACTTTAGTGCAGTGTTTGTTGGCTTGGGGGATCCAAGCTAGTTCTCAGATTTTAAACTTTGTCTTTTAACTTGATTCATAACATCTTTTTGGGACTGGCGGGGGGGGGCGGGTTCAGCAATTGCCACTGCTCATTCACTTAAGATATGCTTGGTCAGGGCCCAGCAAGAGAGCTTAGTATATAAAAATGCTTGTCTTACAAGCTTGCCCATCTGAGTTAGAAACTCAGAACCCAGGTAAAGATGAAAGGAGAAAACTGACAGCACAAAGTATTTCTGACCTCCGTGTGTGTGTGTGTGTGTGTGTGTGTGTGTGTGTGTGTGTGTGTGTGTGTGCAAACATCAATAATAAATAATTTTTAACAAGATAGAACAGTTTTATGGATATCTGTTATATACCAGATACTTGTCTCTTAAGAATAATGAATAGAATGAAGAAAGAGCTCCATGTGTAGAATTTTCATAACATTTTATGAAAGGAGATGATAAAATGAAGTTAATACACAGTAACTGACATGGAAGAAAATTGCGGGGAAAATGAAACAAGAAAGTTAAATAATCAGAACATCCAATTTAAATTGGCTAATGACTGACACTATTATTTTAGGTAAAAATTAATGGAGTATAGAAATAATCAGATAGTAATAGAGGAAGACACTTGATGTTCCATATCTGTACTCATACTTGCACATGTGTACATTCCATACACAGTCCATGTATATATCACATGCACATACATAAAACACATGTAACAAAATAAACATGCTCACAGAGTTTAACTCAGGGTGGCAAATCTGACTTTAATTTTAGTTCACTTGAAATTAGACTTGTTACACTGACTGCCTTTCATTACATTTGTAAAAATCAAAAAAATAATCATTTCAAAATTAACTCCATTAGGACAGTAAATATGTGTTTTAATAAGATATTTATACGTATTTCATTCTCAGGAAGAATATACTTTATATTTTATCATTGGAAGTATCTATAGAGATCAGAATTATTTCATGAATGAGAAAATGCTCACCTAAAAGTTGGATATTGCTTAGCTAAGTATTATTACATTTACTGGTAAATATTTTATTTTTCGCATATAATATATTTCAATAAAATTACATTAAAATTGTCATTAAAATATATGGCACATGAATCCTAAAATAATAAAAAAAATGGTTTATAATGAATTCTTCTATTTCTTCTCCAATTTCTTCTCACTTCATTCTTATGAATATATTGAACTTGTATGTACAATATAAGCACAGATTCAACATTACTTATATATTGTTCTTCACCACATCTCATTAAACAATACATTTTTATATCATTCCATATCACTATGCAGAGAAAGATGTGTCACATTCCTTTTATGTGCTGAAAATTATTTTTCAAAAAAATTACATACATGGTATTAAATATAATGTTTTAACAGGTGTATACATTACAAATGCTAACCACCACAGTGGAGCTAATTAACGCATATTAATTCATGTTGTTTTCTTGCTTTCTAATGAGATCATTTTTAAGATTTATTTTTTATTTTTCTTCATAAGTATGTGTGTATTTCTTTGTGTCTGTCACATGTGTGCATAGCCTGAGGGCATCAGATTCCCTAGAGCTGTAGGGAAGGTGATGGTGAGCCATTTGACTTGGGTGCCTGGAACTACTCATTTCTCCTATAGGAGTAGTACATATACTCAACTGCTGAGTCACCGTACCTGTCTCCTGTGGGAGGTGTTTAAAATCTATTCTTGTGGAAGATTTAAAATAGTGCTTTCCATCATGTCATGACATAACGAGAAGACCCTTAAGAGATACCAAGTCCTTGATACTGAATTTCCTATCCTCTGAAATTATGAGTAATACATTTCTGCTTATTAGGATATGTACTATCTTAGGTAGTATGTTACAGAAGCACAAGATAGACCAACACACTATTCCATCTTCTGCTTGGTTACAGTTTTCATGGATAATCACCCCACTCCTCTGTTTTTTAAACTATAGATGTATTTAAAGTTACAATAATTTTTTCATAGATGATAAATAGTTGGAGCTTGTAACTTTTTAACTTTTTTCACCTTGTATTTCTTTTAATTGAAGAATTTAATCCATTTATATTTAAAGCAAGTGTACGTAGGTAAGGACACTCAATTATTACCTCTTTTAAAATTTAATTTATTTTTATTTTTGATGTAATTTAATTATGGGGACCCTTCTGTCCCTTTCTCCAAACCCTCCAATATATTTGCCCCTGCTCTTCTTCAAATATGAATGAATACATAAATGTATGTATTCCTAAATATAACCTGTTGAGTCCATATAATCTTTCTTTTATATACGTTTCCATGGATGACTGACACTAGAAAACCAATTGGTATGCTTTGGAGATGACTACTTTTCCCACTTCCAAATTCATTCAGTTGCCTATAGTTCTTTGTGTAGGGTTAAGGCCTCATTAGGCTCACATTTGAGTGACCAAATTGGTGAGAATTCTTGGGTATAACTTCCAATGTTGCTAGATTACAATCTCAAAGCAAACTCCCTTATATTTTTACTTCTTAAATTATTTTCTGATGTTTAGTTTGTCTTACAGCAGTTTTCTTTAGGATTTGATTAATTGTTGGTGTTATGCATTGATTCCTTTCTGTTTTATGTGTCTACTACAAGCTTCTCTTTATAGTCACCATGAAGGTTACATAGACATTTTATTTTTATCATGTTCTATTTCCCTTTTTGTTACTGTTATTTATTTATTTATTTATTTATTTATTTATTTATTTTGTTCATTGTTGAGACAGGATTTCTATACATAGCTCAGCGTGTTCTAGATCTCACTATATAGGCCAGAATTCTATTATCCTTGTGATCTTTCTGCCTTTGCTTCCTTAATACTGAGAGAACAGACACACTATCTGACTCTTATATCTGTTTTAATAACCAAATTACTTTGGGCCACACATTGAAACTTTGCATTTTGACTCCTACTACTCTCATGTTATGTGTTATTTATGTCCTAATTTAAGTCTTTTTTTTTTTTTTTTTTTTTTTGGTTTTTCGAGATAGGGTTTCTCTGTGTAGCTTTGCGCCTTTCCTGGAACTCACTTGGTAGCCCAGGCTGGCCTCGAACTCACAGAGATCCTCCTGCCTCTGCCTCCCGAGTGCTGGGATTAAAGGCGTGCACCACCACCGCCCGGCTTTAAGTCATTTTATATTATCTATTTTTGAATAAATTATCACAGCCATAGTTATTTTTAGTACCAAAGACAGTATCAGAGTAGCTGCAATCTACTATGTTTTTAACATTCAGTGAGCTTTTAATTTTCACATGTTTTCTAGTAATCACTCTTCTGTGGTGATATTCTATCTGTGTACCCCAATAAAGCTTATCTGAGGATCAGTGGAAAAAGCCAGCCACTATAGTAGACATAGAAGTCAGGCAATGGTAGGACATGTCCTTAATCCCAGCACTAATGACCATGGAGGTTTGGAGATCTGTACAGACAGATAGGAAGTGAAAGATCTGGGCAGAAAAAGGAAGTGATGTAGCTGGGCAGGAAGAGGAAGTAAGAGGGCAGGGACAGAAAGGCATATAGGTGTGGGTATACAGGAAGTAGGTCTGTTTAGAGGCTGAGAAGCTGAGAAGTTGGTAAGGTAAGGTTGGCTATGGCTTGTCCTATTCTTCTGATCTCTCAGTTTTCACCCTAATATCTGGCTCTGGGTTTTTTTTTTTATTAATAAGACCATTTAGTAATTCATCTTATACTCTTTAACTTCAACATTTTTGCATTTCTTGTAAAGAAGAATTAGGTTTTATAAATTTGCTTATACTTTTGTTGGCTTGGAAAATCTTTCCCCCTCTCTTTATTTTTTGAAAGAGTGGTTTTCCTGAGGTGGTATTCTTTTTGTTGTTGTTGTTGCTGTTTTGTTTTGTTGTTTTGTTTTATTAATTACATTTATTCGTTTATTTCACATCCTGACTGCAAATTCCCCTCCATTCTCTCCCCACTCCATTAACCCTCCAACCCACTCCTCCTCTGTTTATGTTAAGAACAGAAAAAAATCATTTGAGTGATTTAGGTACCAGAGTTAATTGTTGTTTGTAAATGAATTGGGCAGTGTTCCTTATCTTTCTATTTTATGGAATAAATTGAGGAGCATTGGCATTAAAAAAAAGTTATCTTAAATGTTTAATTTAGAGCCACAGGAAAAACATTATAGCAACTACCTTTTGATCTTTTACCAAAGGGCAGGGGAAAAGGAAGATTTGAAAACATTTGCCTATCACTTGTAATGGGCTTTCTCAGAGCTCTGCAGGACTTTAATATTATTCCATAAAAACAATCCCTATTCTATTTGAGAATGTTCAGTTTAGTGGTGCCACTGGCCAGTTTCTTATCTCCCCTATTTGGTTTACCTCAGGAGGCTTCTGCTGCAGTTTTCATAGGCAATGGAAGATTATGCTTTCCATAAAGCAGCAATAAAATGTTCTACGGAAGACTTAAAAAAAAAAAAGAATAAAAGGGGCAGACCTCCCATGGGTGTCAACAAAGCATGGCATATCAAGTTGATGTAAAACTAAACTCCTCCCCTTGTATTAAGTCTGGGCAAGGCAACCCAGCATGAGCAATATATTCATGGAAGCCAGCCAAAGGTTAAGGACAGGCCCTGCTTACACCACTAGGAGTCCTACAAGTTGACAGAGCTACACAACTGTCACACAGATGTAGTGGGCCTAGGTAGGCCCCATGCAGGCTCCCTAGCTGTTGGTTTAGAGTCTGTGAGCTCCCAAGAGCCCAAGTTAGTTGTTTTTGTGGGTTTCATTGTGATGATCTTGACCCCCTTGCCTTGGACAATTCTTCCTCCTTCTCCTCAACAGGATTTCAGAACTCAGCCCAGTACTTGTCTGTGGATCTCTGCATCTTTGCATCTTTCCATCAGTTACAGGATCAAGGCTTTCTGATGACTATTGGGATAGTTACCAATCTGATTACAGGTGATGGCCCATTCAGGCTACCTATTCACTTCACTATTGCTAAGAGTCTTAGCTGAGTTCATCATCGTAGATTTGTGGGAGTTTCCTTTGCACCAGGTTTCTACTTGACCCTTTAATGCTACACCCCACACACACAACAAGCTATCTCTTTCATTACTCTCTCCTTCCATCCGTAACCCCCAACCCAATCCCTCATGTTCCCATCCCCACTGGTCCGTAGTCTACTCAGGAGATCTCTTCTTTCTCCCCTTCCCAGGGAAATCCATGTGTACCCACACACACACCTTTGGGCTCTCCATGTTACCTAGCCTCTCTGAGGCTGTGGGTTATAGCATGGTTATCCTTTACTTTAGAGGTAGTATCCACTTTTGAGTGAGTAAATGCCATGTTTGTCTTTCTGGATATGGGTTACCTCACTCAAGATGATGTTTTTTTTTTTTTTTTTTTTTTTTTTTTTCTAACTCCATTCATTTGCTGAGGTGGTATTCTTCATTGCAATTAAATTTTCATCACATGTGCTGTAAATATACCATCCCACCTCTGCTGCCCTGTAGGATTTCTGCTGAGAAATATGCTTGTAGTCTTATGGAATTGCCTTAGAGCTGTTTTTCTTGTTGTTTTCAAAATTATCTGCCTTTGATTTTTAAATGTTCGAATATCTCATTCTTGATAAAAAAAATCTTTTAATGTTTAATTTGCTTGAAGTTCTTTGAGATTCATGTATCATTTTATTTTTCATTTTTCCCCTTTTATTGAAAAGGAATTCTTTTTCTCACACAATAAATCCTGATTTTGGTTGCCCCTTCCTCTCTTCCTCCCAGTTCCGCTCCACCTCCTCTTCCTTCAGATCCCCTCCACTTTCTTCACCCTACCATTAGAAAGGAACAGATAACAACCAAACATGGCATAATCATATAATAAGATAATCAGAAAACATCACATTGAGTCTGAACCAGGCAACCCAACAAAAGAAAGAGTCTGAAGAGCAGGCACAAGAATGAGACCCACTCATTCACATACTCAGGAGTCCCATAAAAGTACTAAGCTGATAGCTATAACATATACATAGAGGACCTGTTACGGTCCCATGTAGAGCGTGTGCTTGCCTCTCTGTTCTCTATGAGTTCATATGAACCTTGCTTAGTTGATTCTGAGGGTCTTGTTCTCCTGGTGTCCTTCATCCTCTCTGGCTCTTATACTCTTTCTGCCTCCTCTTCTGCAGAGGTCCCTGAGCTCTGAGGGCAAGACTTTGATGGAGACATATCATTTAGATTCTCTATCTCTGCACAAGGTCTTGCTGTGGGTCCTTTGCATGTGTTCCCATCTTTTACTGGGTGAAGAATCTCTGTTGATGACTGAATAAGGCTCTTTTTTTTCTAAGAGCAGTAGAGTTTGGTATTATCCTAGGTCTTTGGACTATCTCATCTCTGGTTCTTGGTTACCCAAGTAGTGTCAGGAATGGGTTCATTCTTGTGGGAAAGGCCTCAAGTCTAATCAGACATTGGTTTGCTTCTCCTACAAGTTCTGTGCCAACATTGCCCTAGCATATCTTTTAGGCAGGACAAATTGTAGGTTAAAGGTTTGATGGCTGGGTTGGTGTTTGTGTTTCTCTTTTGGTAGACTGCAGGGTATCTTCTCATACCAAAGACACTAGAATGAAGGGGTGAAGGCTTCATATAGGTGCCAGTTCAACTTCTTCTAATTCAATGAATTATTTGCAACTATGGGGCTGTGCTGTAAGTTTGCAGAGGGCAGCCTCTTAAGGTTCCTTTTTGCTTCTAATTTTGAGAAGTTTTTAGTCTTTACCTTTTAAAAACATTTTATTCTGTTTATTTTTTGTATATCTGTGTGTTTCTATATATGTGCATGAACTTTAGGTTGGAGGCCTCCTCTGGAGTTGGACTTACAAACAGTTGTGAGCTGCCTGATGTGGGTGCTAGCAATTGAACTCAGGTCTTTATTTCTTTAAATTATCTTTTCTTCCCTAGTTTTTGTCATTTGATATTTCAAAATCTTTTATTTTAGCTTATTTGATAATGTCAAAGAAGTGTTTCTTACACTTTATTCATTCTTTTGCTTTTCTGACTGCATAATTCAAATTATCTCTCGACAAGCTGATCAACACTCCCCTTGTCCTCAAGATTATGCCTACATATGCCTACATGAAGCCCTCCATGAAATTTTTATTTCATTCATGGTATTTTTTAGCTTTAGAACTAGTGCTTTTATGATTTTGTTTTGTTTACATATGATTTTCCTCTAATTCATTTCATGTAATATTTGTTCTCTTTTGTTTTGCTAGGCTTCTTTGCAACAATTACTTTGAGTTCTTTGTCAGGAAGTTTAAAGACATTCATTTCTTTAGGGCCTGTTACTGTGGTGATATACTGTGTAACCTAATACAATTTGCTTGATGATCAGAGAATAGAACAAACTGCTAGATTAAATGAACATAGAGGCCAGGCAGCGGTGGCACACACCTTTAATCCTAGTGCTCAGGAGGCAGAGATCCATCTGGATCTCTGTGAGTTCAAAGCCACCCTGGACTAAATGAGATTGCCTCAATCTATGAGAGGAAACAGAGCCAGGGAGTGGTGGCACACACCTTTAATCCCAGTACTGGGAAGTACACTCACCTTTAAACTCAGGAAATGATGGCTGGGCAGAGAAAGGAATATAAGACATGAGGAGACAGGAACTAAAGGCTTTTTCAATAGAAGTGTCCCTTTCAGCTGGAGGATTTTTCAGTTGAAGCTTTTTGAGTGAGGACTCAGAAAATTTCAGTCAGAGGATTCATGGAATTTGTGAGGTGAGACATGGCAGTGGCTTGTTCCTTTGTTTCTCTGATCTTTCAAGATTTACACCAATTTATGGCTCCAGGGTTTTTTTTTTAATTTATTATAAGACCATTTAGGATTTGTGTTACATTTTACTGATGTTTTATTTTGTTCCTTTATTGGCATTATTTTTTCTTGATTTTTTTTGTGTAAACTATAAATTTTGCTTTAGTTCTCTGTGTATGAATAAACAGAAACATCTAGTCTTTACAAATTCTTTAGTAGAGAAAGTCCCTCATGATATAGTCCCTCTGAAAACTTTTACTATATTGATTACTGATGTGTTTAGGCAGGTTTGGTTAACCAGGCAAGTGTCCTATGGTCAGGTTCCCCAGGGACCACCTTGGTAACTGGGGCCAGGTAGAGATGGTTTGGCCCACCAATAGGACTGAAGCTATATCTGCCTGGAGTCATCCTATGCTGGGGCTGCCTTGGAGTTGACTCTGGAGATGGGGATGACTCGGTGGCTGTGTGGACAAGTTCAATGCTAGAACTGATTGAAAGATAAAGATTCAAAGGTCAGCTGGATGCTCTTCCCTGTGCTTCACCCCATGGCACAGTCCCAGGGGTTATAGAAAGGTTTATCCTTTCTTCTCATGGAAGGTATAGGTGCTGTGGGTGAATGGGGTATTGTAGACTGTCCTTCCTATTCATTTCCATGAGGATTTTCCCTTTTTTCTGTGTTCTACCTATGTGCTACAGTGTGTTTCCTGAATTCCTTAATTCTTGTTTTGAATTATGGATGGTTGCTCAAACTGATATTTTAGTTAAAAGATATGTACTAGAAGCACCTGTTCAGAACCTTGCTGTCTGTCTTTGTTTTTATTGAAGTTAAGAGACACCATGACCACAGCAACACTTATAAAGAAAATATTTAATTGGAGTGGCTTGCTTACAGTTTCAGAGGTTCAGTTCATTATCATCATGATGGGGAGCATCACAGAGTGCAGGCAGATATGGTGCTGGAGCTGAGAGTGCTACATCTTGCAGGCAACAGGAAGTCAATTGGCCATCACACTGAGGGAAACTTGAGCAAAGGCAACCTCAAAGCCCACTCCCCGAGTAACACACTTCCTCCAACAAGGTCACACCTCCTAATAGTGCCACTCCCTTTGGGGGCCATTTTTTTTCAAGCTGCCACAATGTCATTCTTTTCTTAACTTAAAATATGTTATTATTACTACATAGTAATTTATGTATTTATGTTACACATTTTTATCTAGAGTCGAAATAGTATTGTCATTGAAAGAAAATGGTTAGGTCCAGTGTATTTTATATTTTTTTTCCTTCTTAATTTTTATATTATTTAGTGATTTTACATTTTTTTTCTGGCTTTATTATGTTCCCCTATTGGAAGTTCCTGAATTAAATACCTATTTAATTGATTTTATCTTTTATTAAATCTTTTTATGTGCTAAAGTTTATGAAATGGTTCGGGTACACTAACTATAATTCTTGTATGGAGTATCCTTTATTATAATTAGTTTGGAATACTACATAATTTTAAATTTATATTTTATTATATTCAGTGTTGTTTAAAACTTTTGCAATTGTGCATTTTGTTTGGTTCACAGCTTTGTAGTTGATATTCTTTAAAATTACTAGTAGTGTTTCCTTTTTTAGACTTTTATAGAAATTTGTTGATAATCTTATGGTTTTTTTATGTATAAAATAAGTTTTATAGCTCTATAAATGAATTCTAATATTTGATATTTAATTTTGTATTTACATTTTAATCTTACTGACATATCACATAGAGGCATATTAGAATTTCATTTTTATATTCTCTTAGCAGTTTTTTATATGTACCTATTTTACAGTTATGCACATTAATGATATATTATTTAGCTAATAGCTATTCAATACTTTATTGGAAACTGTACTCTGTTATCTTTCAGAAGCAGATTTGATATTTTTATTACTCTTTACCTTGAAATAAATGTGATTGATATTGAAAGCAATCAGAGAGCCTTTCTACATATATAGGATTTGTGTCCAAATTTATCTGGTATTTTAGTTGAGAGTTAATATTATCTATGCTGCAGTAATTCTTTTGAGAACTATATAAAAGTATTTCTTTATTTTGTGTTAGATGCTTCTAAATGGAGATTTTTCATATATTGATTCAAAAATAATTATTACAATTCTATTTTCAGATAGTACATGTATACATGTAGGAATATTTGGCACACATAGTATGTGTACATAGATAAATACATATACATAGATACACATATATACACACACATATATATATACACTCTTGTGCAACCATGTATTGCACAATGAAATTATTGACTAACAATAGACCACATACATGACAATGATCTCATAGATTGCATCTCTTAGTGATAGTTGTGGTCATAATAGTCTGTGTAAGTATACTGTATGATGATTTCATAATAATTAAATCATTTATTGATGTATCCTTGGTGTTAATCAGATATATAGTATATATAATTTGCCCATATATACATATACATACACATGCACATACATACAACACACACACACACACATATATATATATACATATACATGTGTGTCTGATGTGCTTATATGCATAAATACATGATATACATATATCACATTTATGGTATATATATTATATATTAGACATTTTTATCTAGCTATGTGTTTTATCAGATAAATAAGAATACCATAATCATTTTTGAGAAGTAGCTATCAATATGTGTATGTGTGTATATTTTGTCTTCTCACTAAAATAAAACATTGTTCACTTGCAACTATTTGAGGTTGGGGAGAATCTACCTAATAAAGTATTTAATAACTAAGGCCCTCACAAGCTCATCCTAAAATTTCACATAGGAAAAGCAAATAACTTATAAAATATTTTATTGTACAATTGGATTAGATTTTGTACATGCTATTGAAACCCAAATAGGAGAGCATGTTTAAATGCTCGTCTTAAAACCAAGGCTGCAAATAGGGAAAGCAATCAGACCACTCATAATTACCATGCCTCTTGAATTCTAGTAATTTATGAGGAAAGAAAACAAATATGGTTATTCATCCTCTTTTTGAATGAAATGTGCCCTGTACTTGGAATGCAAATTACTATCCTCTATGCAAATCATTGACTTAATAATATTCTACTTCCTTTTCTCATGTCACTGACAATAAAAAGGCTTAATTTAATGGTTAAGAAGTGTTCTGTTGTATCTGAGGTAGAGTTTATTTCATAATTATATGCTTTAAAATAATACAATGATTTTATATTTTGCATTTTAAAAGAAAATTAAAAGCAGATATTTCTATATATTCTCAAGGGAATGGTATGCATTTATATTAATTACTACCAGGGAGCTCAAAGTCTCTCTGGGAAAGACAAGATATGTACAGAATCCAATGGGCAATAATACAGGAAATCATTAAACATTCCAAATAATATTATAAGATAAACTTTTAGTTTATTTACTGAGCCTTCATTTTATTCAGGAAAAATTTAGAGGTTATTTTTAAAATTTTAAGTGATACTGATTACAAGTACCAAAACATTCTTAATTTCTAATTTTTGATGATAATCTACTTTAAGCTTTATATATAAGCCCCTCCTTTATTTTGTAACTATAACAATAACCATGTTATAGTTTTTTTAGTGATCCCAATTTATAAAAGCTGATAGTGTTTAAAATAGAATATTCAAATACGTATTTTAACTTTATTGAATGTTAGTGAATATTTTAAGTTTGTACCTATAAAATATTATATTCACCTGTTTTAACTTATTCTTGTTTATACTAGGAAATTAATATGTATGTGTGTGTGTGCACATGTGTGTGTGTGTGTGTGTGTGTGTGTGTGTGTGTGTGTATGTATGTATGTGTATGTGTGTACTTGTGATTCTTTCAGCCCAAAGAACATAAATGCTTTCCCTGGCTAAGACACTAGAGGCCTTTATATTAGGATACCTAATGAAATAACACAAGTAGATATGTCTCCCAAATCATCATGCCTCGGGGAATCCAACAATAATCAAAAGAGACTAGGAAGTGGTTTAATAACCAGAATGCTGCCTAGGTTACAAAGCAAATCTGAGACCTGAGTTCTCAAGACTTTCTAAGTGCAAGATTTTCCTAATAGCTTGGTTAATTTGACCAACTAATCTACTTTCTTTCTAATTCTCAATGTCTTTACATTTCTATCAACCATACGTAAATGTTTCACTAGTTCACTGAGCCATATGGCTTTAGTGGTACTTGAATGCTCAACCATATCAGATGTACTTAGCTACTACTTAGAGTGCCAATTATAACTGATGACAATTTAGCTACTTATTGAGATAGAAATCCTTTGAAAGTTTCAGTGTCACATGCTATGTTTTAGATAGTCCAAATATTTACAGTTATGTTTTAAGTGAGATTAAATAAGCTTCAAGTAAGGTTCTCAGGAAATAGAGTCTTGAATCAATATGACACAATCTGTGTCATGTATCAAAAAAGCATTTACTTTTGCTCTTCAATCTTCTCTATTTTTCCTACATAGCTGAGTGCTAGTTTTGTATCATTTACATTACATTTCATTCATCAATGCATATTTGTAAGAATCTGTTCTTTTATATCTTCCATTAGGTTGCCCATACATTAATCATTCCTATATTTTTCCAAATGCCTAGGCACATACTATGTGGGCTCAAACCAACAAATATATATATATGTATTTTATCTGAAGTATACTGAGAAGGAGGAGGGTTACTAACCATGGACGATTGTTGACAAGGCCTAATAGATGATCTGTGCTATGATTTGAGAGAAGAGAGAACATTTGGAACTAGGGTGTTCTGGAAAGCTTTATGGAAAATGTCAAAGTTGCCGTGGTTGTAAAATCACAGAGAGCTTTTGTTTTAGAGATAACCATTATTTCCCAACTCTCCTCAAAAGTTCTCCTTACAAACAGTATTAACTATGTCTTCATTGTTTTAATTCAAGATATGTAACTACCTGACCAGAAGACAGGTCAGACCACGCACAAAGCAGCTATTCAAAGAAGATAATCAGGACATTTTCATTCTAGGATATGAGCCATTATGTTAATAGGCTTGTGGTATCTTTATTTATAAAAAATCATGGCATATACAAAATATTTCTTCTACTATATCATTAAGTATAATTATTCATACAATTCCAATAACTCAAGGTAGGTAACACTGTTTGTTAGAAGAAATAACAGAAATGGAAAGAGTAGTACTAGAGACATTTTTACACACAAAACCTAGTAAAGGATGATCCTGAACCCAAGAAATTGTAAGGGAAGTTGAGGACAACAGTAAGCAAGTAGGTAAGTAAATATATTTTTCACAAATAATTCATGACTTTCTCTGCCCAGCATAATTTGTTATATACATAATTCTTTCTTTTGAGTGTTATGTAAAATTTTGTACCAGCAGTGAAGTGAAATGATAAATTCAAACTTTTCTAGGCAGAGTTAATGTCAGGTAAGGAGACAGGAGGGTTCCTTTACAATGCTAAGTGGACAAATGGCTACAATCCCACTGTCACTTGATAATGCCTCCCACTGCTTTTCACTACCTTTTGGGAGTTAAAATGAATTTCGCATGATGCTGAAGGAATGGTGATTTATTCTTCATTTCTCTATCCTTAACAGGTACAACAGCACTTACATTTAGTTGAAGAAATTTGTAAATTAATAATTCTAAAACATACAGTTGTTAGCATTTAATGTAGCTAAGTTCATAGTGATTCAAAAGATAAGCCTGAGTGTACCTGTCATTTGTACTCATGGCATACACTTTTTTATATGAACTAGTTCATCTTGCCTTCACAGAAACCAAATTAATGATGTGAGTGCTACCCATAGTACAATATTTTTAGCTTGGATGTCAAGTCTTGGTAAGAATATCATTGGGTTTTTCATTTTTTTTTTTTTGTGAGATGACATCTTTACATCTGGTGTCAATACCTTAGTGTTGATTTGTTGTTGTCCTACACACCTTAAGGATTTTGTTACCTGAGTCTGGCTCTATAGGTGATGGATAGCCGGTGAATATATTCTCTGGTAGTCTTTACTGTTCATAGGAGTAATATTATCATTTATGTGGGCAGTTTTCAGGTTTCCATTCTTGCTGGTAATAATGGTTTATCCTGGGCCATCAGTGAAATCTTTTATTATGAAGTTAATCCGAATACTCATTATGTGGCTCATATAATAAATGGGGTACTTTGAAACTCTGAAAAAACACTCTTGATTCATAGTCACATGTCTGTCATAATTGTGTGGACCTAAAGAAACCCAAAACTTCTGGTGCTTGACTAGAGAGGGGGAGGTGTATTAACTTGAACATTTATATGAAACACAACTAAGCAGAGGCTCTAAAATATGGATGAGTCATAAAGCAAATGTCAAAAGTACTGAAAAATGATCAGGCTTTATAAGAATGGATTGCAATTGGATATAGACTGCTCATAGCATGTGCGTTTATAAACGTTGCCATAAAACAGGAAGTGGAATTTGAGGCAAGTCAGGAAATCCAATTTAGGACTGAAGTCACAGGTGGTTCAAATGTACCAGTGTTCTTTTTTATGTGCTTTCTCCCTTATGCAGGGAGAAGACGTGTCGACTTAAAGGTCCAAACAGAAGGACTTTGGAAATTCAAAGAGCAACAAAAAGTCAGATATACTGAGAGATTATAAAAGGTGAACCTGAAATTCTGAACATGATGACAAAAGAAACAGACAAAAACAAACATTAGGACTGACAAGATGGCTCACTGGGTAAAGGTTTTTGCTGCCAAACCTGTTGACCTAAGTTTGACTCCTGGCATCTACATGATGAAAGTAGAGAACTGACTCCCTCAACTTGGTCCCCTAACCTCCAGACTAGTCTTTAGCAGACAGGCGCATGCGCGCACGCGCGCGCGCACACACACACACACACACACACACACACAACAATGATTTTTTAAAAAAATTAAGAAAGTCAAAAATCCTAAGTCAAGGGCTGGAGAGATGGCTAAGAGGTTAAAAGCACCGACTGCTCTTCCAGAGGTCCTGAGTTCAATTCCTAGCAACCACATGGTGGCTCACAACCATCTGTAATGAGATCTGGCACCCTCTTCTGTATACATAATAAATAAATAAATCTTTAAAAAAAAATCCTAAGTCAAATTATTTGAAAGGGAAAATGAATCAAATTTGGATGATTTTGAAAAGGATGATATGACTCATACCAGGGATACACACACACACACACACACACACACACACACACACACACACACACACACACACACAAAGTACACTGTGGTCTGAGAGAAAATTAGTTCAATTTGAGTAATATGCTTGAAGTGAAGGTTAAACATGTAGACATTCATGCTGTTAAGTTAGCCTTCACTGACCAGATAAGAAGTCTAATCTGGTCAGAGTGGTAATGACAATTTCATGCTGGAGCAAAGCTCTCTAACATCATACTTGCAAATATCTTATGCCATTCTATTTCCTAGAAGGAAGCATTTGTCCCCGTGGCCCAATACATTCAGGGGTCACTTTAAGACAGAAAAAGGATGGAAGAGAAAACTGAAAAGGTATTCTTTAATGAGGATCACTTCAGATATATTTCTGGGAAGTTCCACCTAGTAATTTTGGCTTATATAATCAGTCAGCATTGCATTGCATTGCATGGGATGAATATTTAAAAGTGTCTGCCTCTTTAAGAGGAAAATACAAAAAAAAGGGAAGTAGCCAGCAATCTGCCACAATATGGTTTTGAAGTTTTGTTGAAAAGTAGCAGGATATAGGTGATCACACTAGTTTTTTTTCCCCCCATTGCTGAGAGTTAATGCTGACAAGAAGAAATTCAGGGAGGAAGGACATTTTGGATTTTTAGATTAAGAAGGGATATAGTGCATCATGGTAGGGCAATGATGGTGGCAGGAGCATGAGGTGGCTGGTCATCATGTATTTGGTCCCTAGCACCATCAGATGGATACCAAATACTCAAATACATGGGCGTGTAGGATACATTTCACATCCAAACCACAACAGTAGCAATAAAAACAATTTCCACAGTTAAAGAGGCTGAAGAAAATTTTCTTCCTCCCTCCCTTCCTTCCTTTCTTTCTTTCATCCTTGCTTTCTTCTTATTATTTATTTTAATTTCTGGTATTGAGCATGGAGTCTGGGCCCTTGCATATACTGGGTAAGCACTTGACCACTGATCTACATTCATATATATATATATCAATCAAGTAAGTGGTATCTCTTGTTTTTGCTTATACAATGTCCTTCAAATGCCTACTGTGTTAATGTTATATTTGAGCCTTGGATACCACAGTCAATAAAGTTAGTTTTTTTTTAAAATATTGAATTTACTTTATTTTGTTACAGTAGAATTACATTTTAATTCATCTTTGCTCCCTCCAAACCCTCTCATGTGCCACTCTGCTTTGCTCTCTTTCAAGTTTATGGCATCTTTTTATTTCTGTTGTGTTTTACACACACACACACACACACACACACACACACACACACACACACACACACACACACAATCTTGCCTAATCTGTATAATGCTACTTGTATGTGTGTTTTCAGGGCTGATCACTTGATATTGGATAACCAATTGTCATGTTTTCCCTGGAGAAGACTAGCTCTACTGCTTGAAAATTTTCCTCATTATTTGTAGTTCTTTGGATAGTGTTGAAAACTCCTAAACTATCACCCCTCCATATTAGCATGCCTATTGGTGTCCTTTTTGTTCAGTACATGTGTAGGCAGCCATGTTGGTGAGACTTTATGGGTGCAGCTTATAGTATTTCTAGGAGACACAGTGTTATAGCAAATTGGCTGTGCCTCTGATTTTTCTGGTTCTTAAAATCTCCCACCCCCTTATCTATGGGCCTTGTGTAGTAAATGTATCCCTTCGAGCTAGGCTCTACAGCTCTGCATTTTAGTTGGTTCTGGTTTTCTGTAAGAGTCTCCCATAATTGCAAAGAGAAGTTTTCTTGATGAGGAGTTGAGGACTACACTTAACTATCTTTTGGTCTAGACTCTGAAGAAACAAGGGTACAGTTGATGGTCAGAGAGAAAAGTAACCCAAAGTGATATTTTCAAAGTTTTGTTGTAAAACCTAAGCTTTCAAAAATATCAGGTATAAGGTATTAATAAGTGTGTTAAGTGGTCAAAAACATTTGAGAAACAAGTACTTCCTTCATATTGCCATTCTCTTTTGAAAAGGGTGTTTAATATATGAAAGACTATTGGTAATTAAAAAACAATAACAACAACAAAAAACAAAAAATGAAACTATGGGTGACTAGAAAGTCCATTTGAGAAAAATAGTTGTAGGCTGGGTGTTGGCTAGTAAATCAGGATTGAACTCATGTTTCATTAATAAGCACATGTGTATCCTTCCATCCTAAGCCTTGCAAAAGCACTAGAGTGTTCCCAAGGTGCAGTGACTAATACTTTGGGTGAGGTCTCAGTGTTCCCTTTATAGATAGGTGATAATATTCACGGGGATGCTTGCTCACAGCACTGAAAATGAATATGAACACAGAGCCAAATAAAGGGCCACTCTGACAATCCAAATGCCTTGGATAGAAGGGAAGACATTTTACGGCTTTCTTTAGAAATGTTTCCTTAGTTCTTTTGAAGATAAAAATAAAATGCCAGCAATCCCATTGCGACCTTTGCAGGGCTGCTGTACTTTTCATCCCTCATCTATGTGTTGCACCAAAACCTTTGATGTGTTTTATGATAAACATATTTACAGAAGTGTCAGCTTGAGATTAATTCACAATTAACTATTTTTTCCAATAACAAACATCTTTATCCCCTAAAACGAGATTATTTTTACCTTAGCTCTTTTTGAACCTGTTTTTCCTGTGCAGTGTAGTTTAATTATAGATTTAATAGCGTGGAGGGAGAGCTGTGGTCAGTTAACTAAAATACCAGGAAATACCTATACCTTTTTTTATTCTGACCTGAAGAAGGAACTTGACTATTTATTGCTTTAGGGGATCGAGAGTAACAGTTTCCTAGATCCTCTAAACCTATAGAACCTTAGATATCAATTTGCCAGGGATTATTCCTTAAAGTGGGTTGAAAATTAAACAATAAATTGGTTAAGGGCTCTTAAATTCAAATACAAAATATTTTAATAATGTGACTTCTACGGACACTGGCCAAACTTGAATGCAATGTTTCAAGTGCTTGGGCAATGGCAATAAAGTGTCCAGATTAAAATCATTGCTCTGCTATTAACTAGCTAGCAGATTCTTGATGAATAATTAATTTCCTCAGATTTCTTATCTGTATGATATGATATGACATAATAATGCCTACCTAACATAATTATTTAAAGATAAAAGGTCACAGAATGTGCTTACAGTTGTTCCTGGGTCATAAAAAATTTAAGTATATTTTTCAAAATGATTACATAATTCTCACATTACTTTGGGGTAATAATATAATTCTATAGATAGGGAATGTAGGGACTATAAAGGCTATCAATTGTACAAGGCTTTTTAGGTACTAAGCAATAGGATCAGGAAATGAATCCAATGAATGTTTTACTCTAAAGTGTATTTTCTATATGACAGTGGTCTAAGATTTTTCTCCATCACAGAAGACGAATCATTGTCTCACTAAGACTAGGAGCTGAACTTGGGGCTTATGATGTGGAGGCTGTGGGCTTGTACACATGGTAGGACCAGCCTCTAGGCTGTTTAACCTCCCTACTGTTCTCCAACACCACAGCCCTGGGCTCATGCATCATCTTGAGCTGTGTTCTGTTTACTTCTTATCAGTGCAATGCTTGCCTTTTTCCTCTACATGTTTTAGGGATCTTTTTGTGACGTTTTTGGGTTTCTGCAGCGCTTCCATGCTTTCTCTCTTTGAAATAGATTAACACGACTCCCCACCATCAATGCTGATTCTCTCCTCCATCAGTTCACGCAGAGGTAATTCTAGGTTGTCAACTTACTTGGGAGTTTTCAAACTGTTTTTGCTTTACTTTTCTAAAGAAAAATTAAGAGACTGCATCATCTCAAGATGTTCAAAATGGTGGCATTTATATATTGGGGGAAATCAATAGTTACCTAATAATATTTATTAAAAAGAAAGGAATCCATGTCTGTTAATGTAAATTTAGCCAACTACCTAGCTGGTGAGGTCATGGAAACTAGAGGAGAACACACTACTTTTAGTTTCCTAAACCATTATAATCTCCAACCTCATTCTAAATACTTCCTCTTACATCACAGGTTCGTGTAGTTCTCACCCCTCATGGAAGAAGCTTTCTTTTGCAGTATACAGAGATCATTACAGAAAGCCGAAGCTGGTCAGAATGTAGAGCTCAAATGAACTCTGGAGTCTCTAGGCCCAATTTATACATATACAATGCAATCCCTACAATAAGGGCTTAGGGAACATTGCCAAAGGAAGGGTGGAAAGATTGTAAGAGCTGGAATACCAAGAGAGTTGCTGTGAAATAGCGTCTTCAAGCAAAACAAAGCTAAACAAAAAAGCAACGAAAAGGAGGACACAAAGAGGGAGGAGAGGAGGGATGGATCCCAGAGGAGTTGAGAGGGTGACTATAACCAAAATAGATTGACATTATGCAAGTGTCAATGATATAGATAGATAGATGATAGATGATGATGATGATGAAGATAGATAGATAGATAGATAGATAGATAGATAGATAGATAGATAGTTTTGAAAAATATATTTAACACCTTGCCTTAGTTGGGGTTATTATTGCTATGATGAAACACCATGACCAAAATAACTTAGTGAGGATGTGACTTGTACATCCATATTGCTGATCATCATTGAAGGAAGTTAGGACAGGTACCCAAACAGGGCAGGAACCTGGAGGCAGGAATTGATGCAGTGGCCGTGGACAGGTGCTACTCCTTATGGCTTGCTCAGCCTGTTTACTTATAGAACCCAGGACCACCATTTCAGGGATGGCCCCACCCACCATGCACTGGGCACTCTTATATTGATTACTAATTTTAAAAAATGCCCTACAGTCTTGCCTACAGCCCAATCTTAAGAAGGCATTTTTCTCATTTGTGGTCTCTTCCTCTCAGGTGACTTTAGCCTTGGACATAAAACTATCCAGCACAGAACTCGTATTTCCATACCCATGCTTTAGGTTTCTATCTTATAAACAATGGGGGAAAAGGGAAAATTCACTGTAACTTATACCAGGTACATTTAATTATATCTTTTGCTCAAAGAAAAAAAGTACAACAGGTTTGATAGTTGTGCTAGGGAGCTAACATAGCATACAACAGGGGCCTGGACTCAAGTGTCTGAAGACCCCACTTTTAACTCTGCTTCCCTTATTAGAGCTGTAGGAACACAGGCAAGTAAAATGACTCCTCTTTAAAATTTTTATTTTTCAACTGTTTTCTGCTGTGGCAGGAATGTTGTTGATTTGCATATTTCTTATGTATCCAGAATTTCCCTAATTTAGTATTTTAGGTTTGCTTCTGTGAAACTACTTGTAAGTGGTAGCTTTTTCTTTTACTTTACTTTTCTTTTTTGTTTTTAATTTATTTATTTTATATCCCAGTCACATCCTACCCTGTCTCCTTTCACTCCCTTCCCCTCCTTCCCCCCTCCTCTTTCTCCCTCTCCTCAACTTCCCCTCCCACTTAATCCACATAATCACACAGAAAAGGGCAGGCCTCCCATAGGCATCAACAAAACATAGCATAACAAGCTGCCTTAAGACCAAGCACCTCCTCCATATTCAGGCTAGGCAAGGCAATCCAGCATGGGGAATACATTCCCAAGATCCAACCAAAGCACCAGGGACAGCCCTGCTCCCATTACCAGGAGTCCCACAAAAAGTCCAAGCTGTCACATATATACAGAGGGCCAAGATTGGTCCCATGCAGGCTCCCTGGTTGTTGGTTTGGACTCTGTGAGTTCCCATGAGCCAGGCTAGCCCTTTCTGTGGGTTTTCATCCCATGTCCACGACCCCTCTGACTCCTACAATCCTTCTTCCCTCTCCTCAGGAAGACTCCACCAGTTAAGCCCAGTGTTTGGCCATAGGTGTGTAGATGTAACCAATCGTCTTATTAAAATAAGAAACACAGAGCCAATGTAAAAGAGAAAGCCGAGAGGTCAGAGCTCAGAGATAAAATCTTACCTCCTGCAGTGCTCCTAGCTTCCCCGAGAGAGAGCTACTTCCTGTTTGTCTGTGTTTAAATAGTCTTTCTGTTCTGCCTTCTCATTGGTTGTAAACCCAACCACATGACTGTCTGTAAGTACCGCCCTCCAGGTCTTAAAGGCGTATGTCTCCAATACTGGCTGTATCCCTGAACACACAGAAATCTACCTAGCTCTTCTAACCACCACGCTCTTGCTATGGCTCTAATAGCTCTGACCCCAGGGCAACTTTATTTATTAACATAAAATTAAAATCACATTTCAGTACAAATAAAATATCACCATAATAGGTGTCTGAATCTGCTTCCATCAGTCACTTTATGAAGGCTCTCCAATGACAACCAGGGTAGTCACAGGAAATTGCTAGTTTAGGATATGCATCGACTGTAGCCAGGAGTCTTAGCTTGGGGCCATCCTTGTAGACTCCTGGAAGTTACACTTGTATCAGGATTCTACATGACTCCATGATCCCCACCCCCTTTCCAGTCATCTCTCTCAGCACTCTCCCCCTCTATCCCAATTTGATTCCTCAGGTTCCCATGTCCATCTGCCCCCAATATAACCTTGAGATCTCCTCTATTTCCCCTTCCCAAAGAGATCCATGAACGCCCTTCCCCCAACCCCTGCTTGGGCCCTCCTTGTTACCTATCATCTCTGGATCTGTGGATTGTAGCATGGTTATCCTTTATTTTATAGTTAATGTCCACTTATGAGTGAGTACATACCATGTTTGTTTTTCTGGGTCTGGGTTGCCTCATCTGGATGATTTTTTTTCTTTACTTCCATCCATTTGCCTTCAAATTTCCCGATGTCATTGTTTTTAACAGCCAAGTAATACTCCATTGAGTATATGTACCATATTTTCTTTATCCATTCTTTGTTTGTGGGACATCTATTTTATTTCCAGTTTCTGGCTATTACAAATAATGCTACTATGAACATAGTTGAACAAGTGTCCTTGGCTGTGATTGAGTATCCTTTGTGTATATGCTCAAGAGTCGTAATGCTAGGTCTTGACGTAGTTTGATTCCCAATTTTCTGAGAAACTGCTATATTGATTTTCAAAGTGGCTGAATAATTTTGTACTCCCACCAGCAATGGAGGAGTGTTCCCCTTGCTCCACATTCACTCCAGCATAAGCTGTCTTAATATTTTTGATCTTAGCTATTTTGACAGGTATAAGATGGAATCTCAGAGTCCTTTTGATTTGTATTTCCTTGATGGCCAAGGATGATGAGCATTTCTTTTTTTTTTCCTTTTATTTTATTTTACAATACCATTCAGTTCTACATAACAGCCACGGACTCCCTTGTTCTCCCCCTTCCTGCCCCCCTCCTCTTCCCCCCATCCCACCCCCCATTCCCACCTCCTCCAGGGCAAAGCCTCCCCTGAGGACTGAGATCAACCTGGTAGACTCAGTCCAGGCAGGTCCAGTCCCCTCCTCCCAGACTGAGCCAAGCATCCCTGCATAAGTCCCAGGTTTCAAACAGCTAACTCATGCAATGAGCACAGGACCTGGTATCACTGCCTAGATGCCTCCCAAACAGATCAAGCCAATCAACTGTCTCACCTATTCAGAGGGCCTGATCCAGTTGGGGGCCCCTCAGCCTTTGGTTCATAGTTCATGTGTTTCCATTCGTTTGGCTATTTGTCCCTGTGCTTTATCCAACCTTCATTTCAACAATTCTCGCTCATATAAACCCTCCTCTTTCTGGCTAATTAGACTCCCAGAGCTCCACCAGGGGCCTAGCTGTGGATTTCTGCATCCAGATTCCTCAGTCCTTGGATGGGGTTTCTGGCACAACTATTAGGGTGTTTGGCCATCCCATCACCAGAGGAGGTCAGTCCCAGCTGTCTCTTGACCGTTGCCAGCAGTCTTTTGTGGGGGTATCTTTGTGGATTTCTGTGGGCCTCTTTAGCACTTTGTTTCTTCCTTTTCTCATGTGGTCTTCTACGGCCATACCACCCTGAACGCACCCGATCTCATCTGATGAGCATTTCTTTAAGTGTTTCTCCACCATTTGAGATTCTTCTGTTGAGAATTCTGTTTAGGTCAATACTCATTTTTTAATTGGATTATTTGTTTGTTTGTTTGTTTTTTTGATGTCTAGTTTCTTGAATTCTTTATGTATTTTAGAGATCATCCCTTTGTCAGATGTGGAGCTTGTGAAGATATTTCTTCTAATCTGTAGGCAGCTATTTTGTCCTATTCATGTTTTCCTTTACCTTACAGAAGCTTCTCAGTTTTGTGAGGTCCCATTTATTAATTGTCATTCTTAGTATCTATGCTACTGGTGTTCTATTCAGGAAGTTGTCTCCTGTACCAATGTGTTCAAGGCTATTCCTCACTTTCTCTTCTATCAAGTTCAGTGTAACTAGATTTACGTTGAGGTCTTTGATCCACTTGGAGTTGAGTTTTGTACAGGGTGATAGATATGGAACTATTAGCATTCCTCTACATGCTGACATCCAGTTATACCAGCATCATTTGTTGAAGATGCTTTCTTTTTTCCATCGTGTAGTTTTGGCTTCTTTGGCAAAAGTCAAGTGTCCATAGATGTGTGGATTTATTTCTAGATCTTCAATTAGATTCCATTGATCAATGTGTCTATTTTTATGCCAATACCATGCTGTTTTTATTACTATATCTTTGTAGTAGATCTTGAGGTCAGGGACGGTGATACCTTCAGCACTTCTTTTATTGTACAGAATTGATTTAGCTATCATGTATTTTTAGTTTTTCCATGTGAACTTGGGTATTGTTCTTTCAAGGTCTGTAAAGAGTTGTGTGGAAATTTTGATGGGGGGTGCATTGAATCTGAAGATTGCTTTTGGTAAAATAGCCATTTTTTACTATGTTAATCCTACTGTTTCATGAACATGGAAGATATTTCCATCTTCTGATAACTTTTTCAATTTCTTTCTCCAAGTCTTAGAGTTCTTGTCATACAGGTCTTTCACTTGCTTGGTTAGATTTACCCCAAGATATTTTATATTGTTTGTGGCCTTTGTGAAGGGTGTTGTTTCCCTGATTTCTTTCTTAGCTCTTTTATCTTTTATACACAAGAGAACTACTCTTGTTTGAGTTAATCTTGTACCCAGCAACTTCACTAAAGGTGGTTATAAGCTGTAGGAGTTCCCTGGTTGAATTTTTGGGGTCACTTATGTATACACACTATCATGTCATATGCAAATAGCAATACTTTAACTTCTTTTCCAATTTGTATTCCCCTGATTTCCTTTTGTTGTCATATTGGTCTAGCTAGAAGGTCATGTACTGTTTTGAATAGCTATGGAGAGAGTGGACAGCCATGTCTTATTCTTTATTTTAGTAGACTTGCTTTGATTTTCTCTCCGTTTAATTTAATGTTGGCTATCCTCTTGCTATATATTACTTTTATTATATTTAGGTATAATCCTTGTATCCCTGATCTCTTCAAGAATTTTATCATGAAGGGGTGTTGGATTTTTCAAAGATTTTTTTAGCATTTAATGTGATGATCATGCAGTTTTTTTCTCTCAGTGTGTTTATGTGGTGGATTACCTCGGCAGGATTTTCATATATTGAACCATCCCTGCATCTCTGGGATGAAGCCCACTTGATCATGGTGGACAAAGTTTTCAATGTTTTCTTAGATTTGCTTCTCAAGGAGTTTATTGAGTATTTTTGCATTGATGTTCATGAGGGAAACTGGTCTGTAATTCTTTTTCTTTGTTGGGTCTTTCTGTGGTTTGGGTATTAGGGTAAATGTGGCTTCATAAAAAGAATTTGGCAATGTTCATCTTGTTTCTATTTTGTGGAATAATTTGAGGAGAGTTGGCATTAGCTCTTCTTTGAAAGTCTGGTAGAATTCTGCACTGAAACCATCTGGCCCTGGGCTTTTCTTGGTCGAGAGACTTTTAATGACTGCTTCTATTTCCTTAGGGATTATAGATCTGTTTAAATTGTTTGTCTGATATTGGTTTAATTTTGGTAAATGGTATTTATCAAGAAATTTGTCTATTTCTATTAGATTTTGCAAGTTTGTGGAATACAAATCCAAAGGGAGAAGTAGCCAGCAATCTGCCACAATATGGTTTTCTTATTCATTCTGTTAGCCTGCATCTTTTTATTGGTGAATTGAGTCCATGGATATTGAGAGATATTAATGACCTGTGATTGTTAATTCCTGTTATTATTTTGCTGTTGTTGGTGTTGGAGGTGTTTGTGTGTGTTTCCCTCTGGTGTGGCATATTTATTGCCTGTGTTTTTCTGGGTGTGGCTAACTTTCTTGGGTTGGAGTTTTCCTTTAAGTACCTTCTGTAGAGCTGGGTTTATATATAGATATCAATTAAATGTGATTTTTGTCATGAAATGTCTTGTTTTCTCCATCTATAGTGATTGAAAGTTTTGAAGGATATAGTAGTCTGAGATTGTATCCATGGTCTATCTAGGCAATTCTGGCTTTTAGAGTCTCCATTGACAAGTCAAGTGTCTTTTTTCATTGTAGCTTTTAATATTCTCTCTTTATTCTGTATGTTTAGTGTTTTGATTATTATGTGATGAGGGGACTTTTTTCCTGGTCCAATCTTTTTTCTAGTCCAGGTGATTTGCAAACTTCTTGTACCTTTATAGGTATTTCCTTCTTTATGGTGGGAAAATTTTCTTCTATGATTTTGTTGAATATATTTTCTAGACCATTGAGCAGGGATTCTTCTCCCTCTTCTATTACTATTATTGTTAGGTTTGGTCTTTTCATAGTGTCCCAGGTTTCTTGGATATTTTGTGCTGAGAATTTTTTTAGATTTAACATTTTCTTTGACCAATGAATCTATTTCCTCCATTGTATCTTCAAAGCCTGGGATTCTCTATTCCATCTCTTTTATTCTACTGGTGATGCTTACATCTATAGTTCCTGTCTGCTTATCTAGATTTTTCTATTTTCTGGATTCCCTCAGTTTTTTTTTAGTTGTTTCTATTTCTCTTTCTAAGTCTTTAACAGTTTTATTTTATTATTTTTATCAACTCTTTGTATACTTTTTCTTGGTTTTCTTGACATTCTTTAAGAGATGAATTGATTGCATCCATTTTTTTGGTTGTCTTTTTCTCCTTTTCTTAAGGGAATTTTTCATGTCCTCTTTGAGGATGTCTATCATCCTCATAAAATTATTTTTTAAGGTTTTTTTTCTTGTGTTTCAGCTGAAATAGAATGTTCAGGTCTTACTGTCATAGAATAGCTGGGTTCTGATGGTCATATATTGCCCTTTCTACTATTGTGATTTTACACTAGCATTTAGGCATTTAGATTTGGGGTGATTATAGCTCTAGGTATTGATCCCTGTGTTTGTCTTTGTTGAATGGATGTTTTCTTCCTTGGTTTCAGTTTCCTCTCTGTTTTTTTGGCCTAAGTGTGTAGCATGAATCTTAAAAGTTCTTATTAATAAAATCAAACCTGAGGCCAGTAATTGGGGTCAATGCTGGTAGATCAGAGAGACAGAACGAGCCACAGCTATCTCACCTCACCAGTTCCTCAGCTGGTCCTGTTTCCTCAGACTGGAAGCCTCTGAGTCCTCATCCAGAATGAATCTCAGCTGAACTGTGTTGCTCCGCCTGAAAGCTTAACCAGCCAAATGCCTAACCAGCCAAATGCCTAACCAGCCAAAAAGCCTCTAGTTTCTGGTCCTCACGCCTTATATATCTTTCTACTTTCTACTTTCTACCACCACTCCCTGGGATTAAAGGCTGGCTTTCTGGGATTAAAGGCGTGTCACCATGCTTGGCTATTTCCAATGTGGCCTTGAACTCACAGAGATCCAGAGGGATTTCTATCTCTGGAATGCTAGGATTAAAGGCGTGTGCTATCACTGACTAACTAGTGGCTTGTCTGTTCTCTGACCCCAGGTAAGTTTATTAAGGTACACAATATTTTGGTGAACACAATACCACCACATAAGTGGCCAATGGTTATGATGACTGATGAGTCTTCAGGTGCAGTATGATATCTCTGATAGGGCTTTGTTGCCTTGGGTTCCTTGGTCCAGCCTGGCCTCTGGTAAGGCCAAAGTCTTCTTGGGTCTCTAGAGCTGGCCTGGCCTTTAGTAAAGCCTAAATCTTCTTCTGGGGTATCTAGGACCAGTATGGCCTCTGGTAGAGCTGTTGGGGATCTTCTTTTAAATGGTATTGACTGTGTCTTTTGGAGTTCTGTAGAAGGGGTGCTTGTCAACTAGTGAGAGCAGTTGTGGTTGGTATGATCTATGCCTTAGTCGAAGAAGTCTACTATGATTTGGGGTGGGGGCCCAGCTTTAGCAGGGCCAGGAATGAGGAGTGATCACATTGACCTGGAAAAAGATTGTGATAGACAAAATGGGGGGATACATTTCTGCTATTAGGCAAGTCAGTCACCCATTCTGGCTTGTGTGTCCTGGGCCTCCTTGACAGAAGTCTTCTAGGGTTGAGGGGGGCGGCAGGCCAAGGCTGGGGACAATCTGGGAAGGCATGGGCTTGGAGAATGGTCACCAGGGGCCTACTATTCTTTTCCTCTTCCTCTATTTATTTCCTAATGTATTCCTTCATTGGCTAGAAACTTTATTATAATATTGATTTTGCTAATAATGATAGGAAGCTAGCTTTACAATTCAAAATTACAGATGTCATAATTGTTCTGAGGTCAGAATTGGGGACAAGAAAGATTATCAAAGGAGTAGCTTGCCCAGATAGAATAAATGTGATTATGGTTGTTCATTAAATAAAGATGACTGACAATGGATGCACTATTTTTATTTATTTATTTTTATTTTATTTTATTTTAGCAAAAGTACACTTATCATCTTCAAATTCTGTGAGACTTTTGCATGAGACTTTAATGAAGAAATTTCAGGAAAGTCGTATTTTTTAAAGTGAATGACTAATGAACTAAGCAGTTAATATTTAAGTACATACATACTCAACTAGGCAAGAAATGGCTGTGTTTATTGAGTGCTTACCATGCTTCAAACACTGGCTGTACTCACAATGCAAATACAATATGCCATTCTTGTCCTTGAAGACTCTCTTAAAGCCGACAGAGAAGTGGATGAGATCTACGATCTACATGTGCAATCTGGGGGTGAAGTGGGTGGTGGAGGCCCGGGGAAAGAGAGCTTGGGAGAGCGGGAGGTCCCGGCTGGATTGGGAACAGAATGGGAGAACAGGGCGGGGAGATGCCATGATAAATGAGGACCCCATAGGAATAGGAAGAAGCAGAATGCTAGAGAGGTCCTCAGAAATCCAAAAAGACACCTCTATGACAGACTACTGGCAATGGTCGAAAGAAAGCCGGAACTGACCTACTCGGGTGGTTGGATGGCCGAGCACCCTGTCATAATAGACCTCTCATCCAGTGACTGATGGAAGCAGATGCAGAGATCTATGGCTGGGCCCAGGTGGAGCTCCAGGAGTCCAATCGGTGAGAGAGAGGAGGAATTATATGAGCAAGAGATATTGAGACCATGACTGGAAAAAGCACCCGGACAAATAGCCAAACTAGTGGAAACACATGAACTGTGAGCCAGTAGCTGGGGAGCCCCTATGGGACTGCACTGGGCCCTCTGGATGGGTGAGACAGTTGATTGGCTTGAACTGTTTGGGAGGCCCCCAGGCAGTGGGACCAGGACCTGTCGTTGGTGCATGAGCTGGGTTTTTGGAGCCTAGGGCCTATGCTGGGACTTTTGCTCAGCCTTGGTGTAGGGAGGAGGGGACGGGACCTGTCTCAACTGAATCTACCAGGCTGGGCTGACTCCCCAGGGGAGACCTTGCCTTGGAGGAGGTGGGAGTGGGGGGCAGATTGGGGGCGGGGAGGGATAGAGGGTGGGAGGAAGAAGCACAGGGAATCTGTGGCTGATATGTAAATTAAATTAATTGTAAAGTAATTAATTAAAAAAGATTTTGGAAACGGATAATTTGTCAATTTCTGAACTTACTTAGTGGTCTCTGTTGGATGTCTCCATGTAAATGTACCCATACAATTTGCCTAGAGATTTGGGATAAAGATCCATACTTAAGGGACGTCCAAAAAGAATTGACACCATTGGCATGATTTGATTTTTCTGAGAAAAATGGGAAAAGTTAAAGGGTTTATGATGGAGCTCTAGAGAACACTGCATATTAAAAGGAAAGAAATTAAAAATGAAATGAAGAGACAGCATTGAAAAATCTAAGATGTGCTTGAAAAGGTGCCTATAACTGGGTAAAACAGAAATTGAAAGACACCTTTAGGATGTATAGGACATATTTTGGCAATTTCTGCTCTCATTTTCTGACCCTTCTTTGGCAAATTCAGATGCCTATGGGAGCTAGGCAGGTAAGTTAATGAGGAGAGAAGCTTGAGTGTGATATAATGATGGGGGACTGTCATATGCCTGAGAGAATCATGGATAAAAGAGGCAGTTGCTATCTAGGTCTTTCCTATTATTGTCTTGTGAGAATTTGGGTCAATATTACCAGATATTTGGCTTTTTCAAGAAAAGCTGAAACTATATTTTGGTATGAAATCTGCCAATTTAAAAATGTTTAAAGCTGCTCAAGAAGTACCAATGGGATTTTTCAGCCCACAGGCTGCCAGTGTGTAACATCTGTCTCAGAAGCCATGATGGGAACAATCTCTGGCCAGGAGGGTGGCTGGCTGGACTTACTGTTATGATCTTCATTTCCATATTCATGAGTAGCTCTCCTCAGACACCTTGATGAGTAATTTTGACATTTTGTGCTATTCTATTTAAAGGCTGACAATGGAAAAAAATTAAAATGTAGCTTATAAAAACAGAAGTGTTTTCATCTCTGCCCAAGAATGCTTTGTGACCTTTGTTAGGTGCTGACAGGTAAGTCTTCAGCTGCTTAACAATAGTGATCATATACTTAGCACTCATACATGGGCACATTTGAGGTCATAATTGGTACATTTAGAAAGATGAACAAAATAAAATTTAGATTGCTTTATCTAGCAACATATTATCTGTATAGTATTAATATTGAACTTTCCTATTTAGGCCTCATAAATTCAATTCTTTGTAAGCTAACTGGGAGTTGATTTCTATTTCAAATTTCTTCATCATAAGTGTTTGAGGACAAACCATGAATATGTATAATCAATAGTTATGTAAGTATTTTGACTCAACAGTGTTACTGTGTGTCCATTAAATACTCTACTTTCTTTATGAATACACAACTTAAATAATCTTACAGCATGGAAAAATTAGGTTCTGCATCTACCAGTGGTACATATAATTGTCTCATTTATAAATTGAGCATCAAACATTGCTTTTTCTCTGTGAGCCAAAGGCCGTTCAATTAGTGGGACTAATTTTCTCTGGCTTAATGTCAAGTTCCACTGTTTGGCTTTGTGTTTTGAAGCAGATGACAAGTACATACAAATATTGTTTTCTTTTTTTAGGAGATGAAATAGATAAGTTTCTAATAAATTAATAATGTCATTGGATACTTATTTCTAAGAAAGCTATTATGTATATTCACATTTTTCTGCCAGGCAACAGAAATGCCAAGAAGATATTCCATGTTCCAACATTGGCAGTGCTGATTATGTTCTTCTGAATTACGTTAGAATGATTTGGGCAAGAGAAGAGAAAATCTACAATACTACATTAGATATGTTTTAAGGAATTGGATGCCAAATTTGTTTCTCAGCTGGTTCTCAGGGAAACTCCATTTAGGCTACTTTATTTGAAAGGGAGGGTGAGCAACAAAGAAAAATAGTTTTACTTAGGGAAAAGTAAAAATAAATACAAACATTTCTTATTGCTATGCTCTTACTGCAAGTGAATGTCATGAAATACATCATGTAAGAGGGTTTTAAGATGTGTATGTGTGGGGCACCTTTTGAAGTCTCATAAACATTTACATATTTTAAATGGTTGTGTTTGGGTATTTCCAAGATAACTATGGCATAAAATATACCAATGGCCTAAAACAAAGCTTTTAGTGCAAAATGGCTTTGAGATTTTTCAAGTTAAATCCTTTGCCCCCCACTTGTTAGAGGAGAAGTTGGATAAAGTCAGAAGTGCAGTTTACAGAGGAATGAGAAATAAATCCAGGACGATTTCCTCTAAGCCCAATGCATTTTCATGTTCAACTCATTCTTTGAAATAAAACATCACTCTAATAGCAAAGGAATTCCAGGGAGCAAAGAGAAGAACACTTTCTGTATTTAAATATCTGTGGAATATCAAGAATAAGTTAATTATATTTAATATAAATCTAAATGAAAATGGAGACCTTAAATTCAGTGTTCAAATACACACACACACACACACACACACACACACACACACACACACACACACACCACTCACCTTCTACCCAAATTCTGAATGACAACAATTGCTTCTGGAGGAGCTTCTTTTTATGTCTATTAATAGTAATAATTGGATGTTGTATCACATGGTACTTACCATGGTCAGAGGCTAACAGGGAAAAGTATCTCTTTAGAAATATTGAACCTAAAATTCTCTCTGAAGAAAATAACTCTAAATAAACATCGGTCCTCAAATTCTATGCTGAAATATCTGACAATTTTGGAATTTAGAATAAAAACTGGCAGTTGCAACTTGATTATCTCACCACAGATTGTATTTAATCATCAATGCTTTGTTTGAAAGGTATGCTTAAGTCCAACTGCAGTCTTGTAATTTCAAAAGATTCTGAGTGTCTTTTGTCTGGGTGGTCTGTCCCTAAAATGGCAGGCCACCTATGAACTACTCTTATTTGGACCCATGAAAACACAGCCAAATAATTAAATAGTACTTGTTAAGTTATTTAGCAAGTAAACCTGTTCTTTTTCTCAATAAACAACTCACTTTCTTTAAGGAATTAAAAATACCTGTCTATGGCTCTGCTTCTAGAATTAGGGATTATTCTCTAAATCAGCAGCTTTTTTAAAATTAAATTAATTTATTTTTTCCAGCTGGATCAGTTTCTCCTCCCTCCTCTCCTCCCAGTTTCTTCCTCCACCCTACCCTATTCCCACTGACTCCTTCTCAATTTCTCTTCAGAAATGGGCAGGCCTCCCTTGGATATCAGCCAGCCATGGCATATCTAGCTGCAGTAAGACTAGGCACCTCCTCTTCTATTTAGGCTGGACAAGGCAACTCATTAGGAGGAAAAGGTCCTAAAAGCAGGTAACAGAGTCAGATACAGGGCCTGCTCCCACTGTTAGGAGTCAAACATAAAGACCAAGCTACACAGCGGTACCATAGGTGCAGAGGGCCCAGTTCAGTCCCATGCAAACTCTTCTGGTCGATGGTTCAGTCTCGGTGAGTCCCTATGAGCCCAGGTTAGTTGATTCTGTGGGGTTTCTTGTGGTGTCCTTGACCGCTCAGGCTCCCTTAATCCTTCCTCCCCTTCTTCTACAGGATTCCATGAGACCCACCTAATATTTGGTTATGGGTCTCTAAATCAGATTTTTAAATTCATAAAAATTATTTGCAAACATTAAAAATTAATATTAACAGCTAATTGCTAGTGATTAAATAATGAAACAACTGGTTAAATAATTGTTTTCTTTTCATTAAGCAGTCCAAAACCAAACTGCTTGTAACTGAAGGAAGCATGACTATCTGCACAAATGCTAAGTGTTTTGTAATGGTGTTGAGAACCTCTTGACTTCCTTGCTTCCGGTTTTCTGGTTTGGATTCACTGTGTTACGTTGTTTAGATTCATCTTGTTCCCAGTATTTGCTGTAGCACTCTAGTGTAGGTCCCAAGTTCCATGCCTTCTGGTATTCATACTCTTTCACAGTCCTTTCCTTTTGCTTGTGGAGGATATGTATTCCATATTCTACTGCTGTGATAAAACACCCTTACAAGATAAATTTAAAAGAATAAAGTTTTTTTTTGTCTGTTCGTTTTTGGTTTTGAATTCCAAGATATACACCATCAGGGTAGTCAAGGAAGCAACTCAAAGCAGCTAGATCCTTCCACAGTTAAGAGCAGAGGGAGAATAAATACATTCAGGCTTTCCAGGATGCAGCTCATTCTCTCCTTATGTATGTAGTATAGGGTCCAAACCCAAGGAATAAGTGCTACCCACCTCCTGCACATCAACCTAATCTAGACAACCCTTCACTGAGATTGAGAAACACCAGGTAGGTGTTTCCATTTAGATTAGATCAAATTGACAATTACAAGTAACTATTGGAGAGATGAGTTCTTTCTAACTAGTATCATGTACTGTATATGTGTGAGTGTGTGTGTGTGTGTGTGTGTGTGTGTGTGTGTATACACACACACATACACATATATACACTCACACATAACACACACACTCACACATATACAGATACACACACATATTTGTTATCATATTCTGTAAGGTTGTTTTTTTCTGATTACAAAGAATCAGTTGCCATAGTTAGGGCTGAGGTGTAGAGAGGTTCTCATGACCAAAGATCAAGGGCAGCTTCCAGCTGACACTCAACAAAAAATCTGAGGCCTTCCATCAATCAGCCTACAAGGCTCCAAGTTCTGCTTATAATCATAATGCTTATGTTCCATATGACTCCCAGATGGATTGCAGCTCTGAAACTTTGTTGCTTGGTGAAACCGAGAAGAAGACTCAAGCAGCTTTGCATGGGTGCTCAAATATGCCAACAACCATGTTACATCTTATGTGTCCTGGGATGTATACTATCCATTCCTGGTCATGAGTTTCTTATGCCTTGAGGTACAGAAAAGCGAGAGACAGATGAACAATCAACTGTGGTAGACCACAATGTGATAAAGTACAGAAGCATCTTTATGTGGTTAAGTGTGGAAAAGCTAGTGATTCATTTTGGTGGTTTTTCCAAAGGTAGTGTGGGCTAAATGTCAGGCAAAGTTTCACAGATAAGCAGCATTTGAGCTAGACCTTAGAGGGAGAAAAGGAAATCGAGCAAACTGCCTAGCAAGTGTACCAACAGATTTAAATCAGTAACATCACTCCTTTATTTCCAGTCTTCCTCCCACCAAAAATTTGAAGTCATTCACAGAAGTTTAAAAATGTTTGAAAAGTTTAGAGTATGCCAAGTATTCTAGTGTGGAGACTAGATGCACAATGGGGAATCAGTGTTTGACAAGGAAGGCTTAGTATGTATTCATCGGGATTTATTTGCCATACAGGGAAGCTTAACATTTGTAGGATTTCATACAGATATGACAGAAGAACTTGTCGAATACAGATGTATTAATTGGATTCAAAATGCTATGAAAATCCCTAAACAAAACCAGACACAGTATGCCATATCATCTGGGAATTCTTTGTAGAGCATTTAATTACACATGTATATATTCATTTCATAAAATTTTAACAATACATTGGCACATTGTTGGTTATAATAAGATGAGCTTGAGCTTTGCATTTGATATGTGAATAACCTAACAGAAAGTGGAATCTTTACAGTAATGATTAAAAAAAAAACATAGTTTTCACAAAGAGGTAGAATAAAGCAATACAGGTTGCCATGACAACAATAAAGATGACAACCTTAACCTAATCAGGGAAGTAAAGGAACTGAGAGGCAACTAGGTCACATGATGAGTTAGGCTCTTTTGAGTGTGTGAAAAAGTTTGATTTTTTTTCAAGGACAATGCAGACAGCCTTTGCATATGTCTGCTCACTTATTTATCCAACATGTGAAGTACTATAAGGTTTGAAATACTGAGGAATATAAAAAAAAGTAGAAACAGTAAAACTACTCCTATGACTTCATCTTTCATTTAAGTTTGAATAAACCATTTTTATTAGACACTTATTCTACCATCCCACAAAGCATTAGGCAGCAAATGGAGCTTCTTCAATGTATCTTACTTACATTGATGATACCAGAACCTTTTCTTCAAGAATCAGGGCCTTTGGGAAGCCCAATGGTAATCAATAAAAACAAAGACTTCTCTCATTTATGTAGCTTTATCAATTGTAAATTGAAACTCAGGAACTAAGTTTTCCCTGCCAAGATCAGAAGACTCCATTTTGAACTAATCTGTGTAATCACTAACAGAATGATAGGAACAGCAACTTTTCTACTAATGTGCGTTCTTTGGTCTTTGAGTTTTACCTTTGGCACTCACTATTTGTGACCATATATTAAAGGCATGTCACAGAGCTGTCTGGCACTAATTTTGGGACATTTCCCCTATATAACTATTCTGCTATTGTCTCTTTGTAGACTCTTGACATCTTATGACACTAAACATAGACTCCTAAAATATTAAGGATCTCATATTTTGGTCAATATTTTTTATTATAAAACTTTTATAATTTTGTTTCCCCATCTCCACCAGCAATAGAAAAATAAAGCCAGCATCAATTACATTATGTACACTACAAAAATATTTAAGGCAAAATAGTCTAATGAAAAACAAATGTAAATTATCATTGGATGGGAAGGGATATAAAGCTACATCTTCCAATTCTGACTTAAACAACCTAAAAGAAGGAGGCTAAAATGATCTACAGAGGGCACAATAGTAGCCAGTTTCATGTAGTCAGTGAATTGGTTCATCCTAGTTTTTAAAGGAAGTCTCCCCACATATGACCCAAACTGCCATTGTATTTGATTCTCATAACTAAAAAGAAAACACAAAATTTATTCAAGGAGACACACTATGTATATAAATTACCAGACAGTAAGATGTTTACATGTAGTAACATTATAGTCAGTTATTTTTCATTCGTACAAATGATTGTACAGAATTATGGACTTCTTTGTGACGTTTTCTTACATGCATATAACACACTTCGTTTATATATACTCCATTCCCAAGCTGTAACTTCACTAACTTCTCCTCTTCTTTCTAATCTTTCTAATGTAATAATAATTACATTATTTTGATTCAGATTCACAGAATTTGTAACCCAGAATGTCCAAATCCAGCATGGGAACATTTCTCTGAGCCGAAAGAATCTGTCGATATTTGAACTTCAGAGATGACATAAAGCCAAGGAAAGCTTTTCTGTTTTTACTTTATTTTGTTTTTAAAGATTTTATTGGTGGCTTAAGCTTAATGCTGAAACTTCTAGCTGACAAAAGTACTACTCTCTTGGCTGCATTTGGGACAATTTACTATGTGATAAAAATTGTCATTCGTAAATGCTCTCCCTGTCAACAGAGACTACAGATTTCATTACCACTGAAATGTCTGTCTCCCTGTAAAGGTCAGAGGCATGTGGGAGAAAAATCTCATATATTCAGCTGTCACAAAACTGTTCCCTTTCCACAAACTCTAGATCAGGCACTGTATGAGTGGTTGCCATTTATTGCCTATAGAATGAGTGTGGGCACTCAGTTATAAAAGATACCAACATTCCAAATTTTATGTGCTTTTCATTGGTGGAAAGAGATGGGGAGAATCTTAACTTTCACATTATAAGTGTTTACAAGAAAAAAGAGTGGGCATGTGTGGGAAGTAAGAGACAAGAAAGGGACAAAATGTTTCTTTTCGGGTCATTTCCTGCCCACCTTTATATTCAACCCATCTTAGAGATGGCACTTTGCAGGAACTAAATGATTAATAAGGCTCCCCAACAGGACCACAAACCAAACTGAGCCAAGACAGAATGTTATAGGTTATGGTCTAGTGTAAAAGCACACGTCCTCATAGGGCTATAATGACAACAAGAAATATCACAGATTCCTTTAAATGACACCAGTGAGGCAATGAACAGAAGAAGAAACCGGTCAGCATGCTTTTTCTCAAGATAGCCTCTTTGTGTTGGGAGAGTTTTGATTTTAGGTGATCAGAACAAATAGAGATATATTAGACTACTGCATATTTTGTAGAAACAATGCAGCCCTGTTAGTTCTCCTTAGGTTCTTTATCACAGTAGCAAGAGCCTCTGCTTTTCTGTGCACTGAACACAGATGTGTGAAATTTGACTTTAAAAAAGCTTTGCTCCGTGCTCCTTCACATATGTTATTTTGGGATGGAAGACAAATGGCCCAGCAGACTTCACCTAATGCACATACCAATAAGTTATCAGCTAGTTTGGAGTCACTTCTCAGTATTTTCTATGTAAATAATAGATTTTAATAATCCCGGGAACTGTTTACTAAAGCCAAACAAAGGAAAAATCCAAACACGTTACACTGCTTTTATATTCAGCCTAAAATACAGATGTTGATTTAGAAACAATGAAAATATCCAGAGCCAGTAAGTGACTTGGCAATTCACAGAGCAGAGAAAAACATCATTACCTTGAGACTACACAGCAAAATCCCCGTGATGTATTCCATAGTCAATACCACAGATAAGAAGAGAGGAGGTTTCCATATAGGCAGTGACTAGTCACTGATTAAGGATACAACACACACACACACCAAACAAACAAACAAACAAACAAACATACAAGCCCATAAACAAAAATCTCAGGCAGGTGATATACATGCAAACTTCATGTTTAGATTTTGAGCTGCTGTCAATGAACCTTTGTCTTAGTTGGGGTTTCTATTGCTGTGAAGAAACACAGTGACCAAAAAGCAAGTCAGGGAGGAAAGGGTTTATTAGACTTAAACTTCAGTGTTGCTGTTCATCACTGAAGGATGTCAGGACAGGAACTCAAATAGGGGAGGATCCTGGAGACAGGAGCTGATGCAAAGGCCATAGAGGGGAGCTGCTTACTGGCTTGTGTTCCATGGCTTGCTCAACTCACCTTTGTATAGCTGCCAAGACCACCAGCCCAGGAATGGCATCACACACAGTGGGCTGGACCCCCCTCCATTGATCACTAAATGAGAAAATACCTTACACCTAGATCTCATGGAAGCATTTCCTCAACTGAGGCTCCTTCCTCTGATGACTCTAGCTTGTGTCAAGTTGATGCATAAAATCAGCCAGTACAACCTCCTTAGAGGGATGACATTGTTCTTGTTTCATGGGCCTAATCTAATGTTATGATAGAATTATATTAATGTGAACTTCAATGTCTGTATTAGATTCTTATTGCTGTTGTAACAGATAACTACAACTTCAATGGTTATAAGAATTTATTATCCTTCCATTTTGGAGATCAGAAATTTGAATTGGGGTCTTTCTCAGCTAAAATGAAGATATTAGGAAGGCTGTTCCTTCAGGATGTTCTGGGGCAGAATTTGTTTATTGGCCATTTTTAGGTTCTAGAGATCAGCTGCATTCCTTGAGATATAGACCCTCTCTCTGTCTTCAAAGCCATCAGCAGAGCATCGCAACTCCCTGATTCTGACCTCCATTCCTATCATTTTAATCCATTTTAAAGGGCCCCTGTGGTTACATTGGATTTGCCAGGATAATCCAGGGAACATTGTATTGGAGGGTTAACTTAATGAAAGTTTCATTCCCCTTGTTATATACAGTAAGTGTCATAGAATCTAGGGATCAGGAGATTGAAGTGTTTTTGAATGGGCAGCATTCTTCCTAATATAAAAAAAAAACCCTGAATATTAAACTCACATATTACATTCAAAGTACACTTTATTTAGATTTATCCTGACAAAGAAAGCCATGCCATCCAAACACTGAGTTGTACATGGGTATCAGCTTATTCTATGATTTATAAAAACTTAATTTACCAATTAACCATCTAACTAAACCTTATTTGCAGCTTTCTCCAAAAAAACAAAAAGCCATCTGTTTTACCTTAAGCATTTGTTAGTTTTAAAGGAGATTTTTGCCTCTTGCAGGCAAATTTGATTTTGTTGATAGTTTTAAATTCATGTAGTCTCTCCCTATACCTGCCCTATTCATCCTCATAGCTAAAAATTACACATACCTTATGTTCCAGGTGTCAGCGAGGTACAAGATATGAAAACTAACTTGGTTATGTAGTCACTATCCTTTAACCAGAATCTAAAATGATGAAGGAGAAAGAGACATACAATGTCACTCCAGGACTCTTATGTGGCATAAGTTAAATCCTCTGTTCTGCCAAATTAGAGAGAGGTCCTAACCTGGGGAGTGGTCAGCTCCCTTGTAAATATGAATTCTAAATTTAAACACTTTATGGAGGAGAAGGGAACTGTGGAGATTGAGAACTGTGTGCGTATTTTACTCTTGTTTTCCCCAAGACTGCTCCACAATGCTCTTATATATTCCTGTTCCTATACCATCCAGAAAATCTTTGGATTTTTTAATGAGTAAAAAGAATTAGACGATACCAAAACAAAATTCCTGGTTTTATTGTGACTTATGTGTCCCCAAGAAGTTTTCTAGTTTACTTACCCAAACAACTTCTCACCATAGGAAATTAAATTGTAGATGTACCTGGTTCATTAAGTCCTACTACCCTTTCTGGATTATACTACACAATTTGGGGTAGGGAAGACTCCACTACCAGACTTATCATACTATGAACATCAAAACAGTCATGACAAATACATGACCTCTGAATTACTGAACTTGACTTCATTAATTTGGGCTAATGCAAAGACAATATGCAATGAACTTACTATGCAGAGTAAACATGCTGTAGGGCAGAGAAGAGGCATTTGACTTCACTTCATCAGGTTGTGCTGTATTTTCCACCCTAATAACATTCAGAGTAGATTCTAGAGCTACAGGTGACTTTAACAAAAATAATTCCATATGTAATTGAAAGTTTTCTCAAGTCCCACCCAGTCTGCAGCCACTTAGATCCAAGTAAACACACAGAGGCTTATATTAATTAAAACTGCTCAACCATTAGCTCAGGCTTCCTGCTCACTAGCTCTTACACTTAAACTCAGCCCATTTCTGTTAATCCATATGTTGCCACAACTTCCATGGCTTTACCTGTGTGCCATTACATGCTGCTCTCTGGATGGTGGGCTGGTATCTCCTGGCTCAGCCTTCCTCTTCCCAGAATTCTCCTTGTCTGCTTATCCTGCCTATACTTCCTGCCTGGTCAATCAGCATTTTATTTATCAACTAATCAGAGCAACACATATTCACAGCATACAGAACATCCCATGGCATCTACATCGATTGTTTTGTCTACATTTCATTCATAAACTTTGGTGTTGATTTTGTTGTACCTTTACTAATTAGCCTCCCTCAAGAACTCTTTTGTCCTCCCATCTCTCTTCTTATTTACCCTTCTTGTTTTTTAGAGTCAAGAAGGAACAACAGAAAAGACCCTAGGTTATTTTTCTTTATTTCTTCTGTTTGGGATTCTATCTTGGCTCATGTTGTCTTCCATTCCCTTTGCTTTGACAAGTGCTAAAATGTTCAGATCTTTGAACACATATGTGGGTTGGTTCAATGCTTGCTATTCTCTATACTAGCTATGTTCAGTATGCCTTTTACACAGGGCATAGTGAATCTGTTAACCAGCCTATTGAGTTTATCTCATCACACTTTTTACTTAGAGGTGTATCAATAAGCTCAATTTAGTTTTTTTTGTGGGATTCATGAAGCCCAGGGAGACCCCTCTATCTATATTTTCTGTAAGAATGTGGATATTTTTATAATTTTTATTAATTAAATTTTTTCATTTATTTCACATTTCTATTGCAGTTTCTCCTCCTCCTTTTCTTTTCATTCCTCCTCCCTTCCTCCACCCCACCTCCCCCCACTCCCTGTTTGCCCTCTAGCCCGCCCCCCACCCACTCCCCCTCAGTTGTTCTCTTCATTCATAAAGGAGCAAGCTTCTTGTGGGTTTCAACAAGTCATGGCACATCAAACTGAGGGAAGAACTTCCTCCCCCTGCATCAAGGCTAGGCAAGGCAACCCAGCATGGGGAATAGGTCCCCCAAAGCCAGCTAATGGCCAGGGACACATCCCAGTCCCACTGCTAGGGGCCCCACAATTAGACCAAGCTACACAGCTGTCACACACATGCATAGGGTCTAGGTCGTTCAAAGTAGACTTCCTAGCTGTCCAGAATCTGAGCTCCTGTGAGCTCAGGTCAGTTGTCTCTGTGGGTTTCACCATCATGACCTTGACCTCCTTGGCTTGCGCAATCCCTCCTCCCTCTCTTCAACAGGACTCATCTTCACTCATCTAGTACTATGAGGCATCTGTAGTTACATTGTTCAGAATTTTCTAGTAGAAACAAAGTAGTAATCTCAATTTAAAATACAACCCTAGAAGATATGCATAAGATCAAAAACCATCTCTTTCCACACTGAACTTTCATTAAAAAAATCATACTGATCCTTTTGGTGCCATGCATCTCTTGGATGGTTGCCAATGAAGAATCATCTGACTCTCTAACTACTGAGCAGATACAATCTAGACAAGGCTCGCTATCTTGTCTGTATAATGCTGTATGAGTTCAATGGAGTGAGAAACTGAGGCTTGGAAAGGTGGTTATAGTTACTTCTAGTGCTTTTGGTATGCCTAGTTCAGTTAATAATTCATTGGCAGTTTATTTCGAATACAAAGAGTGTTATCTCCCATTGCTTTAGATTTGCGATTTTAGTTTAAATGTGAAAATAACAAGAAACAGATCATTTCATATCCAGGATCCGATGTAAAGCCCATGACATACCATTCACTATGGTGTTCAAAACTATGAGTTTTAATTAATCATTTTCTTTTCACCTGTAAAAGTTCCTTGGGCATTCCTGTAATGCAATTGCTTGTATAACTTTTAAGGGTATATTTAAACCTAACATTCATATTCTGGTACTTTTTAAATGAGCAAGAAAGCTGAAAGAGGGGGTAAAAATAAGGAAACTTAAATCTTAAGAGCTGCTTAGGGAAATGGAGAAAATAACACCTTTCCACACTAAAACTTTTTTTCTTCTGCTCAGAGGACTATAGGGCCTCATTTGCACTTGCCTTTTCCATAAGCTAACTTGTAGCCTAGCTTACCTGCTTTTAGAACAGGTTGGCTCTTTTGCCTTAACATCCAGCCTAGCACATTTAAAATTGCTGATGAAAAATACTCTGAAATCCCAGGTCTATTTTGATAATGATTTTTACTTGTAAGACAATCTGCCCATTAGTACAGAGTAGGGAGAATTGGGACAGCACCTCACAAAAGGATCTCTGAAAACAAGCAAGGAGCTCTGGAGTTGTCTGGGCAGGAATTTATATTCGTATAGCATTTTGACTCAGCACACAAATGTGGGATGTATGGGGGTGTTTGCATTTGGTGCCAGATTGTTTGCCTACACCAGAGGCTGTCCTAAGAGATTTGTTGAATCTGCCTTGCCTTACAGATTGGAATTCAGGGAAACTTTACTTAAGAGCCAAATTATAGCACAAAGTTTCTCTACACTTTTTCTATGGCTGCTCAAATAGAATGACCTGCCAATGACGACGAGGAATCCAAGTCTATCTCGATGCCTGCTGATTAGATGCAGTGTAATCTATCACTAGCCTCATGTTGTTCTTCTCTCTGGCAATTGCGATACTAAACCAGACCCTATTTGTGTACCAAGAATTCAGTAGAAGCTTTCTCCATCAATGCTACAAATTCATTCCCTACCCCAATATTTAACTACAAAAAAGCTGCCTTGGAAAGCCGTAACAACTATAATCTGGAATAAGTTAGGCATAGACTTAAATTTTTTTGTTTGTGTGAGTTTGAGCATAAATCTTTCTTTTTGAGAATTTTAAAATAGTTACAATTTTTTTTTTTAAAAAAAATACCTACATTGCAGGATAAAAATGAGTTAAAATAAGCAGAAGGCCCAGAAATTTTTTTGGCATTGAGGAATAGTCAAGAAGTATATTCTCTTCCCCCCTTCAGTGCTAACACAGGACTTACTCAAGTCTCTTATTGTTGGAACTGTTAATAGGCTGTCATTTCCCACATGCCAAGTACCCATTCTAATCATGCATTGTAGGGAGATGGCATTACTGTCTATTGACAGCATTTTCAGGATAGTAGGAGGAATTCTGCTACTTTTTTGGGCTCTTGTAGAGTGTAATTTTGAAGTGTGTAGAGGAGAAGTCCTCATCTTGTGCTCTTTTTCAAGTTTAGGATTTATATTTAAGAGGAAATTACATAAATGGTGGTTGTTGTCTCTGCCTAATCATGATCATATATCAAGGCCAAGGTTTCAGTTGAGATTGCTGTCACTGCTGAAGAATCATGTAAGGAATGTATTTTAAGAGCACTCAGATGTTCAGGGTTGTTAGCATTTTAACAAGGTTCTACTTCCTAGGTCACCTGGAAGTTCCGTGAAAATGAAGGGACAAGGCAGGATATTAGAGCTACATGGCTTGAGAATAACCCTCTCTGCCACATCTTCGGTGATGTCGGAGTTACACAGTCCATAGCCAACCTCTAGTTCTGTCTATAAAATTGACTGCAGAATTTACAACTTTTATTCTTCCTCCCTTTCTCTGCCTCTCTCTTCTCTCTTTTCTTTGTTGGGAGACATACAGCCTAGTCTTAAATCAGTGTATGAATGCCTGTCCAGTGGATCTCTATGAGTCAAGACCCATGGAGATGGTACCTCACAGGGCAAGAACCAGTGCACCATGGGTTAGCGCAGAACATTGCTGAATTCATGCAGCTTGCAGGCTCCTTTCTCTCTCATTATATTGTTGATCCTTTTGGCAGTTTTTAGCTTTAGTTTGTTAAGCACATGTGCAACAGCTGTAATTTTCCCTGGAAATTCTGTTCTTTCTAAAATATTTTTCTCTTAGAATCAGCAGGGGGTTAATGATTCTCAAATTTCTTATCTGGAATTACTAACTACAACTCCTAATCCTGAGAACTTTTCTGACTCAGTAGAGGTAATTAGAATTGATGAGTCTTGCTTTCATAATTGTCCTAAGGAAAAGATAGATATAACCACCTTGTGGGGAAAGAGACTCAAAGAATGATAGTGGCAGGAAGTAACAGGTACATATGAGAAAACAACACTTGGAAACATTAACCATGTCTCACAGTTCTGGAAAGGAAAGTAAGGCATACAAGCACAGAATAGACAAACAGCCTTAAGAATACATAGTGCCAACTGTTGAGAGTAAGTTCCCTGGACACCAAGCACTTAGCATCAATGCTAAGATCTGGTATACTCTGAGAGGAAAAGGATGCAATGCAAATGTGGACTGGATGGATCTATCTTTACCATACCACAGTGAAAAAAGAATGGTATGATAGAATGGGAAAAGAGTGCCGTATCAAAATCTGCTTTTTACAGGGAGATTGAGACATGAGAACCTCTTGTAGAAAAGGGAATTTTATAAGAGCATATCTTACAAACATGAAAGAATTGTTTGGGTTCAAATATTGTTGTCCTTAAAGCAATGTGCCCAGTTGAAATTGAGCAAGACACATCCTGTTCTTGAAGCACTTATGTCAGCTGTGGGTACTTATATAATTATTCAGAAACATTGAGTAATTTTATACCTAGATTTTAAATTTTTACATCAACGTTTTGTTGATCAGATAATTAAAATATTATACTACAACATGATCACATATTTGAGTTTTTATGTAGATTACAAAACTGCTCAATTTCAACTGGGAAATTCACTACCACCCAAAAGAAAAGGGAAATATTTCACCAGCAGTAATTCTGTGAGACTTACTAGCAATAAAAATGAGGAGCTAGAAATAACACAATTCCTCTGCTGTGAATAAATGTATAAATTCACTGCAAAATCCATAGCTTTTATCATTTATAAAAACCAGGATTTCTTAAGTTTTTCAGGGTTTGCTACTGCAAAGGGTGGTGGAGGAAAATCGAATATTTCTAACTTGCAACATTTGACTGAAATTGCATGCTTCCCTCAGAGAAATTATAGTAAATGCTCTCTTTTGCCAATGGAGTCATGGCTGATCCAGTGCAAGGCATGGGAAATTTGCCTTGCCTTCCTCCCATGTGACTTGCTGTTTCAATGAAATACATCTCTGTTTCACCTTTACAGGGTTTGCTTTTTACTGTCAGCTAGATCTAGGCAATGTGTCTTCCCAAGATGCCTAGGAAAGTGCGTTGTAAGAGGATATGGACTCACCTAAGCTGGTTTTTTTTTTTTTCTTTTATTCTCTGTCACTAGGAGACTAGGTGGATTTTGTCCGTGTTTTCAGCAGTTTGCAAATAAGAATGATGGCAAGAATGACAACTAAAATTTATTTAGGATTTACTTTTGGGTATTTTAAATACTCTATGTGTTGAAAACTCTTAATTTCTTTATTATTATTTTAATCTGGCCTTTGTAGGTAAGGAACTTAAGGAAATAGAAAGGTAAAGTAAGTTGTTCTGAATGGTATATTTTTAAGATTTTAAGGAATGCATTATGGCTTCAGACACCATATTCATAGAAATGTCATCATTAGTGATTAAAAGAGTAGTAAGAAGCTTCTAGAACAGCCCTATGTTCTCTGGTACATCACCTGTGCATAACCCTCCCTGTACTAGGACTGGGTATATGAGTTGTTTTTATTTTTTTTTATTTTTTATTTATTTTTTTTTGGTTTTTGAGACAGGGTTTCTCTGTGTAGCTTTGTGCCTTTCCTGGAGCTCACTTGGTAGCCCAGGCTGGCCTCGAACTCACAGAGATCCGCCTGGCTCTGCCTCCCGAGTGCTGGGATTAAAGGCGTGCACCACCAACGCCCGGCTATGAGTTGTTTTTAACATAATACAACAAATGTAATAAGATTAGGTTATAAATGTCAGCGTGTTCTCTTTCCTTGTCTCTCTTGAGGAAGTGACCTGCCATGTTGCCTGCTACCCCATGGACCAGCCATGGCAAGGAACTGAGGATGACTTATAGGCTAAGGTAGCCATTTGGGAATTCAGGATGGCAACTGTGCGTATACTGGGATGTAGGTCCTTGTCCCCACATGAACGATGCTAGCACTGGGTCCCAGTCAATATTTGTACTTCAGGCTTATGAGGGAATCTGAAGCAGAGGAAGTTATATCTGAAGTCCTGACCTAATAAAATAGAATTAATGAATAGCGTAAGCCTTTAAACATTGGGACTCATTTTGTATACAGCATTATAACTGGTGTAATACTCTATCAGTCATCAACATACTCTTTCTGTTTGCCTTCCATTTTTCATTTTTGTATATTTTTTTGTTTTCTCTTTCCTTTCTTCTCTTGGAATGTTTGCTATGTACTATGCAATATTTTCACATAAATAACCTCTTTAATCCTTATTATAGTCCCATGAGGGATATATTGCAACTTTCATTTTACAGGTCAGAATTCAGCCTGAGAGAATTTATAGGCTCTCATAGCTAGTAAATTGGAAAAAAAATCAATGTTTATACAGAGCTCTCTGTGATCTGCCCATCTTTTATAGTTGTATTACCTCCCCAGGGAAGGTAATTCATTCTCTGCTTGATGTAATCCCTAAACCCTAATCCTACAAAGAGATAACCACTTTCTTGTCAATAACAACTCTTACAGCATCACATAAAAAAAAAAAAACATAACTAGTAATATATAGCAGTGTCAGATGCCCTCAATATGCCAGGCAAAATATTAAGATCTTTATGAATGTTTCTTTATTTAGTTCTTTTTTTTTTAAAAAAAACCCTTTATTTAATTTATTATTATTGCGCATATATATATATATATATATATATATATATATATATATATTCATGTGGCATACATGCTGCATTGACTAGTTTTTATGTAAACTTGACACAGACTTGGGTCATTCAGAAAGAGACAACCTTATTAGGAAAATGTCCTTACTAGATTGGCCTCTGGGATATTCTCTTGATTAATGATTAATGTAGGGGGGGCGGTAACTTACTAGGGACAGTGTCACCCTTGGGTGTGTAGTCCTGAATCATATAAGCAAGCAGGCTGAACAAGCCAGGGAGAGCAAGCCAGTAAGCAGCCTTCCTCCAGGGTTCTGTATGAATTCCTGCCTCAGGTTCCTGGCTTGCTTGAGTTGTACTGACTTCCCTCAGCAATGGATTGTTTCCTGGAAGTATGAGTGAAATAAACCCTTCTCCAAAGTTGTTTTCTTCGTGGTGTTTTATCATAGCTGTAGAAAGACACATGGAAGTCAGAAGACCCTTGTCTTAGTTTGCTCCTTCAGTTTTATGTGTGCTCTGGGAATCAAATCAGGCTTGCCACAGGAGATACCTTTACTTACTGAACCATCGCACCAAAACTTAAACTAAAAAGAATTACACGACTTTCCTCATTGTAGCCCCTCCTTCCCATGTACTCTCTCTCCAAACTCATCCATTCCCTACCACTCCAGACTCTTCCATTCCCCACCACTCTCAAATTGATAGTCTCTTTTTCTTTCATTATTATTACATTATATATATTTATATACTTATATATATATATGCATATATAGGCACAAATACATAAATATAACCTGCTGAATCAGTTTTCCTTTTTTTGTTGTATATATATGATTTCAGGGCTGACTACATTGTATTGGATAACCAATAAGACACTTACCTCTTATATAAGGAAAAGATTTAGGATAAAGTAAGGAACTATGCTCATATAGAAATCTGGCAGTGGTAGATTCCTTCCTAAGGTCCACGACCTCACTAGCCCCAGGAAGTTTGTATCACCAGACATGATTTCCCTCCTTTTGAGTGAGCTTTAAGTCCAATTAAACAATGTGGTGGTATTGTGTTCCCCAAAATATCGTGTACCTTAATAAACTTATCTGGGGTCAGAGAACAGAAAAGCCACTAGTTAGGCAGTGATAGCACATGCCTTTAATCCTAGCATTCCAGAGACAGAAATCCCTCTGGATCTCTGTGAATTCAAGGCCACATTGGAAACAGCCAATGACACACAGATGACACACGCCTTTAATCCCAGAAAGCCAGCCTTTAATCCCAGAGAGTGGTGGTAGAAAGCAGAAAGATATATAAGGCGTGAGGACCAGAAACTAGCAGCATTTGGCCTGGTTAAGCATTTGGCTGGTTAAACATTTTGCTGGTTAAGCATTCAGGCTTTTAAGCAGCAGTTCAGCTGAGAGCCATTGGGATGAGGACACAGAAGTTTCCAGTCTGAGGAAACAGGACCAGCTGAGGAATTGGCAAGGTGAGATAGCTGTGGCTTGTTCTGTCTCTCTGACCTTCCAGTATTCACCCCAATAACTGGCCTCAGGTTTGATTTTATTAATAAGAACTTTTAAGATTCCTGCTACAAGACAACGTTTGTTTATCACCAACATAGTGAGTGCCGCTATTGCATCCTTATGTATATCTTGCCACAGTAATCATTATTGTGCTTCATATGTGCTGCAGTTGGGCAGGACTATTAGTTGTTTCTCTCCTTTGGCAGTTGGCATTGTATTTCCTGCTACCATGGAAGCTAGGTTTCAGGAAGGAGGTTTCGCTCCAGCTCAAATGGTCAGATTCTTATCTCCTAAGTGTGAAATATATTCAGCAATAGGGGGCTAACAGTCAACTTCTGATGGGCAAAATAAATCCTAGCCAGTCCTACTCCAATCCTGAGATACTAAGGCAAGCCTGTGCCTGGACCACAAAGAAAGGCCTGGTATCAAAACAAAACAACAAATATAAACTATTTTGCAAATAAAACTATTGAGGATCACAGGTGCTGAGTAAAATTAGTTGCATTTAATTTTGAAAGAAAAATAAGAGACTGTAAAGTCAGATACTGATATCTGTAACATCATTGGCTTGTATGATATAAGGATCTTCTAATCACTTTTTCCTTTACCATATCTATCATGTTTCATCTCACATCCTTTATAACCAAAAGTGGCATCAACTTTCTCCAAAACTTATAGTTATCCAATAGTCAACTAAGTGGTTTTAGTATAATAATTCAGCAGGAGAAAAATAGAATATTCAAAGAATACCTAAGCTAGAATTCAGACCAAGCAATAGTTAGAATTAAAATTATAAGGTAACCAGAAAATCTTTTATTGAATTCATGCATGTCAATGGATTGACTTAAATAATAGTTTATCTTAGAAGATCTCAGTGAGTGGTTGATATTGTCTCATAAATATTTAAATGTTAATTTATCATCTTAATTCACTTATTTTGTTCAAAAATCTTTGAGTGCTTTCTCTATTCAAGATACCATTTTGGCAAAGATTAATATAAATTTGTATGTAATATAGGAATGAATGAAGCCTAATCTGTGTGCCAGGGATCCCACCAAACATTGATGACGATTGCTGGAAAAAAAAAAAACAACATAGTTTCAGTTCATCTAAATGCAGAGACAGGTATATGTTTGGGGAACACAGGCAAGATAGTTTCTGCTTCCCATTATAGGGGTGTGTCAAAGTATTGTCTGATGTATAAAATTTGGAATCATTCTTATGATTTCCATATGTGCTTCCTTGTTCTCTAGAGGGTTCTGTAAATGAGGAAACACAAATATAGAAACTACTAAAAATAGAAAGTTTGGAAAGTTTTGGCTCTTGTATTATAAATCCCTACCATCTAATGACTCACCCAGAAACATGGCCTATTTGTGTTATGCATCTGTATACTAACATTAGCACAGAAGCAAACCAGGAGTGGTCCTGTGAGAAGCATATGAACCTTCAATTCCCCAAATGTGCCCCTACTTTGGAAACATTTGAGCTAAATATATTTGTGCATATCTGCTGTAATGACTCAAAGATTTTGTAACTATGTGTCATCTTTACATTGCTGGTGTTTCTTTATAGGATGCAGAGGGAAACCTGGTACTGAGCTAGGATAAGGAACTTGCTGCTGTATAATTATTTATATCCCTTAAAAAGCTTTGGATTTAATAGAACCATTAAACTAACCAACTTTCAACATTAATGCTTTGTATGTGCCAAATGGAGACTATATATTTATAGAAAAGAAATCATAAGACTATTGTCCATTAAATTCATGATATAGAAAAATATAAAAGTGCTCCCTGGGCTTAGGTTGAGATACTGGTGACATGGCTAAACATATAAAGAAGGTTGGGATTATTGGGAAACACGGTACCCACTAATGGATACCTGTTCTACCTATGACCTTGAAGTACCAGTCCCTGGTGCGTGGCCTCGGGGCTATCCTTAAGACCTGAGAAGCAACAAGGTTGCTTTCTACTCTCCCTCCTGGGTTTTGGTAATGGAACTGATTCAGGCAGCAGGAACTGTGTGGGACAGGACCTCAGCCTTTCGGAACCCTGCGACAAGTCACCTATTCTATTTAGTGAGTTGTCGTTTCTGATTTATCTCCTAATAAATTCCTTATAACTCTTAAGGAGACTCCCTTGAATTTCTCGCTATACACTATGGTGCTTCCTTCTGGAAAATGGTGAGGAAAATTTGCGGTGGATAGCGCTCTGTAAATAAAAATGCTGATTGGCCAGTAGCCAGGCAGGAAGTATAGTTGGGACAAGCAGAGAAGAGAATTCTGGGAACAGGAAGGCTGAGTCAGGAGATGCTGTCAGCCACCTCCATTAGTACCAACAAGTAAGATATTAGTAAGTCACGAGCCAAGTAGCAAGGTATATATTTATAGGTTAATTTAAGATGTAAAAACTAGATAGCTAGAAGTTTGAGCCATTAGGCCAAACAGTTTAAATAATATAAGAGTCTGTGTGTTTATTTTATAAGTGGGCTGTGGGACTGCTGGTGTTTGGTGGGAGCTGGAGAGAAACTCTCCAGCTACAAAAATTGAAGTCATCCAGCATGCCAAGCACACTTCCTCCTTTTGTGGCAAGACCAAGATGCAGAGACAAGTGCCTGGCATTTGGCACTGTGGTTCTTACATGAAAACTGGCTAGCTAGGCCTGGACCTGCAGCACCATTTCTGCTGTCAAAGCCAAGCCTGGTAGAAGACAGAAGGGATCCAAAGAGCAAAGGAAGACATAACATAGCCTGCAGTAAATGGAATAAGTTATGTAAAAAAAGAAAAAAATATATATAAAAGCATTTGAAATGCTGAAGTTGTTTATTCAATTAAACAATAGCTCTCATCTGTCTTAAATAACACAGTCCCTTTCATTTTTCTTTTGAAACTTGGAATATTTGTCAACACAACCATTTACTCCACATCTATCATGCTATTTTGTTTATTGCTTCCTGCCCTTGCTGACATTCATTTGCTATGTAATGTTTGTATTTTGAATATCCCCATTATTGTAATCAGCGTAATTATCTAAATGAGGGCCATAACAAAGAGCATGGCATTGTGAGAATGCACCTGCTCCAGAATGTCCTGTGCACTAAGTGGAATTTCTTATCTGTCTCACGTTGGTATTCTCTCTCTGTAATCTAACAGTCAAGGACATAACATTTATGTTCCTGTTAGCTTCTTGTCCTTTTTAGTTTAGTCTCTCTGTTCTCTTATAATATTCCTCCAGGACCCATCTTCTTGCACATAGCTCCAGCCTTTTTGTTCTTTCACTGTCTTTTCTCTCTCAACTCCACCCACAGACACTCTTAGATGATCTGCCTACATCCCTACATTTTAGTTCATCATTTATCTTTGACAAAGCACATGCTAGATCATAATTATGTCTCATCTAACCTTTCTCCCACTTCAGCACACTTATTTCATTTTTCATTTAAAAGTTTTATCATCATAGTATAAAAAAATGGAAACTACTTTCATATTAAAAAGGATAAAAATTCCATATGTGCTTTTTAAAAATATTTAGTCACCCACCCAGAATGAGAATAACTGTATTCCACAATTAAAAGCTAAGCTGTCGTGTATCTCTGTGAAGTTTGATAGTCTTCCTTTTAAAGCTCTTTTGTATATGTCCTTGATGGTAACTCTAGATTATTTCTGTAACTACTGTGAGTGAAAACTCTGTAATATTTTTTTCTAATTTATTTTTATTGTTTATATAATAATGTAAATAAGTATTAATTTAAAATATTCTTCTTCAACTCTTACCAGTTTCAGGAAGTTTCAGTTTATTTTCTTGGAATTCAGATAGCCCTTAAGTAATAATTCTGTATCCTTCTCTTTCAAACATCTCACTAGATTTGGATGTGTCTTCCTGGAAAATGGTAATAATGGAAGTAGCCTACATCACTGCCTGCTTTTGATGCTACTAGGAAAGACTCCTGAGTTTCAGTGTTATGCTACGCATGGATTTACAACATTGTGTTCGTAAGTGTCCATTGCTTTTATAGAGTTTTAATTAAGCAACTTAAAATTACATCATTATTTTTATCAAATGCATTTTGTCATTAGATGAAAGAAGATATATCTTTCCTTTTAATTTTACAATGTAACCCTTTATAGATTTCTCAATGTAAAATGGATTTAGTCTCCATCTATTTGGAGACATGATTTAAGCATGCTAATAGAAATAATTTGTAGGTTAGTGGCCCATTGATTTGTTAATAGGTGTACTGCCTCATCCCCAATCTTGATGATTTCTCTGTTTCTTTTTTGTTTTGTTTTGTTTTGATTTTCGAGACAGGGTTTCTTTGTGCAGCCCTGGCTGTTCTGGAACTCCCTCTGTAGAACAGGTTGGCCTCAAACTCAGAGATCCAACTGCCTCTACCTCCTGAGTGCTGGGACTGAAGGCATGTACCACCATTGCCAGGCTTGACTTCTCTGTTTCTAAAAGGTATTTGTTAGGCCTTCAGAACTCTTAATCTTTAGATATTTTCCTGTAGCCTACTTGTGGATGGTGATGTCCTCTATAATGAAGGCACCCTTGCTATTGTACTTTCTTTAACTGTGAGTCTATGTCACACATTCCTAGATCAAAGCAATAAATTTCTCTGTTACTGTTGTGATTCTTTCTATTTTCATAAGCTCTTTGGTGAGTTTTATCCAGAATGGAGATTCTTCCCCAGTGTGTCCAAAGGATATATCTGCAAGAGTGTTTGTATATTAGATATAATAGCATATACCCCTCTGCTATGTCCTATTAAAATAATTGTCAGCAGGATCTTTCAAAAATGCTCCTTCGTGTCTCTTATTTCCCTCTCAAAATTTTCCATGATATTTTGTAATTTGCTTATCTTAAGATTAGAAATGTTTTAAAGTCAGATTCAGATTCCAGATTTTCATATTTTTTAACTAATCCATTATCATCTGAAAGATCATTTTCTTTTCTGGTTGATTAGTTTTTGTCTTGTGTTTGTATTTACTCAGTGTTAAGACATTCAATTTTTCTAAACTCTTTATTGATTTTTTGTAGATTTAATATTATGCATCTTGATTTCCCTAATCTCCCAGACCCTTCATATCTATCTTGCCCTAACAACCTTCCCCCAAAATAAGATAAAATAAAATAATATTTAAGACAAAACAAACAAACAAACAAAACACATGTAAATGAATATTTTCGTGTCCCCACTGCCCAGTCCCAAATAACAAACTCAGAGAGTGAATATGATTTATAAATGCTTGGCCAATAGTTCAGGCTTATTACTAATTAGCTCTTACATTTGTAAGTTAACCCATTTTTCTATTTATGCTTTGTCATATGGTGGTACCTTTATTAGCATGGCATATTCATTTTCTGTCCCCTCTACATCTGGCTGGCGACTCCTAACTCTAGCCTTCTCCTTCCCATAATTCTTAGTTTGGTTATACTGCCTGTACTATCCTGTATAGATACTGGCCAATCAGTATTTTATTAAATTGATTTGAGTCACAAATCTTTACAGTGTACAGAAAGATTATTCCACAGCATATTCCCCATTTCTGTCTAATTAAAAAGGAAAGTTTAACTTTAACATAAGATTATATCAACAAAAACAGTTATTAAGTAAGAATTATAGTTACAATATCCAGTCTATTTGTATCTGACAAAAATCAGAGAAAACATTTATTTATCCATCCTATCTTGGTGGATTTTTTTTTTATTTGACCTTTTATCATAACTAAGATGACTATAAGCTTGACTCATAGATAACTATTAGTCAGTATTTCTTAATTATACATTATATTTTTAAATGATTTTCATAAATGTAATATCTTCAACAAAAATAGAAATAAACATATAACAAAATTAACTTTAAATTTATGTCAATAAACTAAAATCCATACCAATGTAAAATATGTAAGATTAATAATTGTTTTTTGAATTAAAGTAGATTTAATAATCTATCCTTTTATCCTATCATTGATATACCCGCCCTGTTTTTTCAGAACAAGCTCCCTGAATCTAATCTCCTTTATCTTTTTTCCTGACCATTATCCATAACAACTTATAACCACCCCCCTAAAATGATAATAAATATCCATCACCCATTTTTTTGGAATGTGGACATAGTTTTCTAGACTACTTCCCTGCTGATTGAAGGTGCTGGTAATTTTTTGGGGACCTTCAGAAAATTCAGGATTATGGTCAAGTCCTGACTGGAGAATTCTGTGAGGATGGATCATCTCAGCCAGCAGCCTTGAAGCTGTTTTGGATGCAGAACTCAGAGGAAATTGCAGCAGAGGTGCTCTGAAATATTGAATCATGTGGGCCATCCATTCCTATTGGAGATTTTTCAGGGAGTCTTTCTTGATCAAACCTGATTTTTCATAATCCAGAATGAATCCACAGCTTCTCATTTCCTGTGATTTAAATTTTGAAGTTAAGATATTTTGAAAATATATAGGTTGGTTTAATCTAGAAGCTTTCATAATTAAATGTGTCTTAGCAGTTCATTAGTAGCCAAAAAAATTTAAATACAACACAATAACACACAATATTCAGACTCTCTGTATATTTTCCATCTTTATGTGGCTTATTATATTTTTTATTACTGTATTCATTGTTTAAGGACTTTGTTTTAAAACTGTATTTTTTAAATCTAAGACTGTATATTCTCTCTCTTTCTCAAACCTATGCATATTTTTAAAATCACTGTGACACTTTATAGGCTCTTCTTGTCTGAATCTGTCTTTACTGTAACCTTTTCTGTCTGCATGAGCAAAGAAACTGCTATGTAACTTAGATCATGGCATGCTGGTGCTGGCTCCTCCCTCTCTGTTCCCTGAGAGTCTAGTCTCTCAGTGGAGACATATTTACCTCCATATCTGGGAACCACGTTTACTGCCCCAAATCTGGAATTTTCTAGGTATATGCCACCACTGGGTAGTGTGCCACCAGCCGTTCATAAACTCCATGTAAGTGTTTGGCAGCAGGGCCTCTTAAAAGAGCCCTATTTTACTGCTAGCATCAAGCCAGGAAACTGTCTCTTAAAGGAGCCATGCCTCTGCTCATTGCTAGCAAACAGAGGCCACCAGAGAAAAGGCAGCTACTAAGAAGCAATGCTTGACTCTATTCCTATGTGTCTAAAATCCTTTCTTAAGCTTTGTCAGGTTTTCTGTGGAAATTTTGGCGCACACATTGGAAAGCCATATGTAAATGAATATTTTCATATCCCAACCACCCCAGTTCCAAATAATTGACTCAGAGGCTGACTATGAATTATAAATATTTGGTCTATAGTTCAGGCTTATTACTAACTAGCTCTTACATTTTAGGTTAACCCATATTTCTATTTATGCCTTGTCATGTGGCAGTACCTTTATTAGCATGGCACGTTCATCTCCTGCTCTCTTTGTGTCTGGCTAGTAACTCCTGACTCTGCCCTTCCTCTTCCCAAAATTCTCTTAGTCTGGTCACCCCACCTATACTTCCTGCCTGGATACTGGCCAATCAGCTTTTTATTAAACCAATACAAGTGACAAATCTTTATAGTGTACAAGAGGATTATTCTACAGCAAACACACACACACAAAACAACAATAGGCTATCCAAGAAGAGTCCCAATGAGGGCCAATTTTGATAGTGTAGAAGATGCTAAAGGCTTTAAACTAGACCAATGACTCAATGCAATAAAAACATGCAAGTAAAGATGTATAGACTAACAGGTATACTGTGTGACTCACTGGGCCACACTACAGTTTCCATGACAAGCTTTATGTTAATGTTGTTGTGGTTTTTGACATTCAAATCTTTGAATAGACACAAGAAAAGCGTGAATTGGGTATTTATCTGTGTTTCCTCTGAGATCTCCTATTGTTTGCTTATTTAAAACTCTTGGTTTTCCTATGTATTCTATAACCTATAAATATTGTTCAAATTTAAGAAAGAACATTTTTAAATATTCTCTGTAGCTAGTGAGCCTGGGTTTTCCCTACTGCTACAATGAAGATTAGTTTCAATAATGAGCCATATCTCAAAATGAGAAAGTTATCTTGTAAGAGTTAACTGATGTAACTGGCTATGATATGAAGTGAAAAATCATTCTGACCTGCCTATCCCACAGTAACATCTGTCTATATTTTTTTGTATGTCTGACCCCCATCCCTCTTTTCTTTCATTCCCTTTGTGATATCCATTAGAAAGGTAAATACTAGAGTTATAATAATTTATTTTATCCTGTAGGACATACAGAATGAAGACAGGGGTATAGAGCCAACTAGCATGACAGCTTGGTCTCAGAACTACCAAAAAATGTCTTAACTGAAATTTCTCTTCTTAATACTACACATGTAGGTGTTTGTGTACTGAATATAGAAAGAATAACACATGAGGTATAACCACTTAACAAGCTTTGGGTAATTTTCATAGCTTCATGCATACTGTTTCACAGCAAAGATGAGAACTCTTTTCCCTTTTGCTCAATTAAAACTGTATGTGTTTGAACAAATCCTGATATCTTTCTGTACCCAGGCCCAGGAAACCACAGTTCACTTCACTTTCTGCTTCTTTGAGCTTGAAAAGCTCTCTTGTCCTATATATGTGAAATCATGCATTATTTCCCCCTTTATAACTGTTTTATTTGCATTATGCTCTCATGGCTCATGTCTGTTGTACAATAAGAATTCATTCCTTAGAAATCTGAATGATATTAACATCTCTTGCCCTTTGTGTCTATATGGAGATATGTCTGTTGCCTTTTCTTTATGCAATTACTCATGCAGAATTCTTTCCTTCTTATTGTGAGCAGTGCAGAAATAAACATGGAAGATCATAAAATCACTTCCATGGGTGATTTTATATGGTTGATTCTTTTCTCTCTTTTCTTTAACATTTAGTTAACTATTTGCTAAAATTGCTTATCCTTTCAAAATAACCAACTCTTAAATTTATTTTTCCCTGCTTTGTCTCATCTGTATTTCATTTAAAGTCTAGTCTGTTCATTATTATCACTTCTCTATACTAAGTTTGAATAAGTTCATTTTTCTTTTTCTAGTTACTTCAGTTATAAAGATAGAATGTCCATTTGGAATCTTTCATTACCTGAAGGCTTATAACTCTCTAAACTCTATGTATAGGACTTTCTCTGTGGTATCTCATTGTTTTTGGTAAATTGTGCTCTCATTCTTTTTAAGATATTTTCTAGTTCCTGTTTTGAGTTCTTGACTGGTCCATTTCTACATATTCATGGATTGTCAAGCTTTCCTTATAGTCTTGACTTCTACTTTCGTTCTTGTTTAGTTTGAGAAGATATTGCAAGTGATTTCATTTTTCTCAAATTACATTTTTTGAGTTAATATTTTACCTTTTGAAGGCAAATTTATACCTGTTTGACAATAACGTATGCAATGGCCTTTAATCATATTGACTATACCAAATCTTATTGTCACTGAAGCAAGGGAGACAGAAAGACATCCTTCATGGAGACCTCTAGAAAACTATAGTATTGAATATACACTTGAAATATTTTTCTTGCTCAGAAAGAATATAGGATTTAGACAGTTTTCTGAATTTAGCCGGCAGGAGAATAATCCAGGGATTGTAAACATATACTAGCCCATACTTTTTATTGTTGGTACCACTCACCCTGTCACCTTTACTTGTCAGTGTTTTAATTTAAATATGGGAGAAGTCAGTCCCTATGAAAGCCTTCTTCCTCCAAAATTCTGAGTTCTTTATATAAACTTGTATCTCATTTTTCTCCCCAGGTAGAAGGTGGGAGTTAGCCAGGATTTCTCTTCTTTCTGCTCTTTTGAACCAGAAGGGAGTACTATGGCAAGTGAATGCCATGGATTCTCTTTCTAATTTGATGCTGCTCAGTTTCTCTGCCTGAGGTGCAGAAGCGTATTGATTGTTGGAGAGCTCATTTGCCTGTCGTTTGTAGTTAGGCAGATCTATGAAGGAAAGATGAACTGGGCCTTGCAGTTCCACTTTGCAGCAAACCTCTATTTGGTGTTTCCTAGTGTAATATTAATTGTAAATTGTTTGACTTCATTTTATAACTTAAATTCTCTGTGATTTTATTTATGTTTTTGCATATCTTATCTCATTAACCATATCAGATATGACAAGTATTCTCTAAGAAATAAGTCATGAATTTCTCCTTGTACTTCAAGGTAATTTAATGTATATTTTTTGATGTTACAGCGACTTAAAATTTCCTGGGAGTTTCACTTATCTGTACTATAGAATAAGACACTATACATTACCTATGATATTATAAAATAATAAATATATTGATGTTGTTAATCTACCAGTTGACACATAATGTGTGTGTTTGTGTTTGTGTGTGTGTGTGTGTGTGTGTGTGTGTGTGTGTGTGAGAGAGAGAGAGAGAGAGAGAGAGAGAGAGAGAGAGAGAGAGAGAGAGAGAGAGAGAGAGAGAGCTCAGAAGAATTTGTGGAATTATTATTATGTTGGACAAGTGCCTTAATCAGTTTGTTGACACATAGTGGTCATACACTGGTGGGTGAAAAAAAGCCCTTGAAAAATCACTTGAGAAAGAACGAAAAACATAAGATATGGGAACTATCAATTTACTAGATTTATGAAGGGTAGAAATGACTGTGTTCTCTGGTATAATATATTTTGTATGTGAAGACACCAAGCTGCTTACAATATATTTTCTTCAAAACTCTGCTTTTGCCTGCTAAAACTTTATAATGATGCTATCTAATTGAAGAAAGTGATGCTGAGTCACAAGTGAAGTCTGGATATTGTACAGCAGGTATTAGATTGTCATGTAAATTATAAGTCTGCAGATCAAATCCATCTTTCCATTTGGTACAGTTATATTCTTAGGTACTTGAATGATACATGACAATGTGATTAATCTCTCTAATTTGTCTTTAGCAAATTCTCACTTCACAGCTTCAGAGCACATAGAGTACAATCTTCTAACAGATACACATCTCATTAACAAGTATGTATGTTGTGCTGCAGTTACTATAATATAATGCGGTAGACATGACAAATTAAAATTCAACTGCTCAAGCAATCACTAAGAATGATGCTTCTCTTTTAGGCTGTTTTGAACTGACAGCATCTATGTTTAAAATGACGTAAAATATTACCACCACATTTATACATTAATTCTGTGCAAGTTTATTTCTTGTCTTTGTTTTCATTGTTAAGATACGAAGAATCAGACTAGGTATTTGAGAAATGTGTATGTAATGACTATTAGAATCTGTTTTTTCCCTGTTCTTGACAAGTAGAGTTAAGCAACTTCATGTACCTTGAGCCATGGGATCCTATAATAGAAGAATATATTTTCAGAGGAGCCTTATATACAATTTCTCAATTTTGGAATTTTGTATTAAATATAGATCAATGGAAGGTTTTTCTTATTCTTATGATTGTGGTTTCTTTCTTTTTTCAGAACCCATGGTAGTAATCTTCATGTTATTTTTATGACATGTTCCAAAGATTAAGCAGGGGAGAAAGTTCTGTATGAATATTTGCATATGTAGTTTTCATGTTAGGTCAATATTTTTCCCAATCTAATCTTCTTCTTCTTCTTCTTCTTCTTCTTCTTCTTCTTCTTCTTCTTCTTCTTCTTCTTCTTCTTCTTCTTCTTTTTCTTCTTCTTCTTCTCTCTCTCTCTCTATATATATACATATATACATATATATACATACATATATATGTATATATAATAATATCTATATATAATCTATATATATAATCTTCCAGCTTGAAGTGATTCATTTCTACTCCCACTACTTTGAGTAATTGTCCTTTGGGCCAGGGCATTCACACTCATTTTTTTCTCTTCTATTTTGTTTCAACTTCAGGTAACAACATACTTTAGTGCTTAAAGTGGCAATCCTATGGGGTTAACTGAAAAAAAAAGGAAGAAAGCAGAGTCAGACACTAATTTGTTCTCCCTATGAGCTTTTGTCCTTCAAACAATCTCTGCAAACTCTTTTTCTACTCTTTATTGAAGTCTTTGGTTTTATATGGGTGTTTGTGACTTTCTATTTGCCTGTATGTTGCTTTGAACTTTAGTTCATCTTGTTTCTTTTACCTTCTGAAAATGTTTTTGAAGGCATTTATTTGCCATTGTACTATTGAAAGCCATCTTTCATATAAAGATATTTGTGCAATAACATGAAATACCATATGTACTTGATCACATGTGGAAACAAAATAGTTGTTCTTCTGGAAACAGATAGTAGACTGGTATCCATAAGTAAAGAAAACATTCAAGTAAAGAAGTGTTCATGCAGTAAGGGCAGGAAAGTTGAAGAATGGGCACCATAAAAATACATTTAGATAAAATGAATGGATTTCAGTGTTCTCTAGCAAAAATTTACAACAGTTTCATATATTCTTTATAAAGAACCAAAATAGGGCATTTAAAAGGGTTTCATCACAAAGAAATGATTTTTAAGATGATAAAATTCTAATTACATTGATTTGATCTTTAAACATTGAATATATATTTCAAATTATCACACTGTACATGATAAAATGCACTTTTATCATTGGCTAACAAGAATGAACATAAACAAATTTATGCTATCAAAAATTAAATTTTTGGTTTTAATCAATTTAAATTAGTTTCCTTTTGGTCTTTGCTACATATTTCTCAATTATTTCCTTAAACTTTAGAATATCATTAAACAATGCTCTCTTTTTTCAGGTTTGTATATTTATAAACAACAAAGTTAATGTATCTTGAAGAAAATATTTAATGCCAGGAATGAGGGGTTATTTGTTTGTGTTACTTATAATATTGGCAAATTAATAACCCATGGTTCTATGAATTTTAATTTCCTATAGGCAAGTTTTGCTTGGTAACATTTCAAGGTACTTTTTTTTCAAGATAGAAATTTTATTTTCTGGAATTTCTTGCAGTAGAGATACTGCCTGGGTACATATGACATACATTGTGTGGTATCAAGTAGGAGGATTATTACTCTCCTAAAGAGTTTCAATCTTTTATATTTTAGGAGGCTTCCACAATAATAGATTTTCATGGGACTTTTCAGAAATCTCTAGTGTTACTTATTCAGTGTTACTTCCTCTACCCTACCCTTCCCTCTCCATTCTCAATTTAACACTCCAGCCCCATTATTTCCCTTTACCCTTTCTATCACTACATTCTACCTTTCCCCACCTTGAACTCCACATACCTCTAGGCTTTGATGCTTTATTCCTCCCACTCTTTCTGTTTCCTGCTGGAACTTGTACATGGATAATACAATTTCTGTATCTGTCATCTATACTGTGTAAAACGTTTTCTTTATTTTCAGTGACTTTGTAATGTTTTGATTTTTCACAAAAACTTCCTACCTTAATGACCATTGTAATTTTTTTTATCTCTGACTTACTTTATATGATGGTTAGTTTTAAATGTCAACTTGCCACAACCTAGAGTCACCTGCTGTGGTGGTTTGAATGTAATAGGCCCCTATAAGCTCATAGAGAGTAGTACTGTTAGGAAGTGTGGCCTTGTTGGAGTAGGTATGGCCTTGTTGGAGGAAGTGTGTCACTGTGGAGGTGGGCTTTGAGATCTCATATATGCTCAAGACACACCCAGGATTGCAGTTCACTTCCTGTTGCCTGTCCAACAAGATGTAGGACTCTTAGCTCCAGTACCTTGTATGCCTGCACACCATCATGTCCCATCATGATGACAATGGACTAAACCTCTGCAACTGTAAGACATCCCAGTTAAATGCCTTTCCTTTATAAGAGTTGTTGCTGTTGTCATGGTATCTTGTCACGGCAAAAGAAACCCTAACTAAGCCATCCCTGAAGGAGTCTCAAGAAGAGCTTTTCTGTATCAGCCAGCCTGTGGACACAACTTTGGGATGTTGTCATGATTATGTGAATTGAGATGTGAAGCCCTACCCACTATGAGGATCACTGTTATTCGGGTAGGGGGACCTGGAGTGTATAAGAGTGGAGAATGTGAGCTGAGCACTAACAAGCACCCACCAGTCCCTGCTCTCTGGTCTTGACTGTGGGTGTAAGATAGTTGCTTCAAGATTCTGCTCCCTGAGTTTCTCTCAAGGATAGACTGTAACCTAGATGGCGAGACAAATGAAACCTCTGTTACTTAAGTTGCTTTTGTCAGGTTAATTTACCACAGTAAGGGATGGAACTACAATAACTAATTTCTTTCTTTCCAAGATTAAGTTTTCCGTATACTTATACTACGTTGGAAGCTTCTATTTTTCTCTACTGACTTTGGTTTGGTCAGGACAAACCTTGTGCTTCTTGCCACTCTTTTCTGCTTTTGAATTTTTGATTTAGGTAATGAACTTTTAAAAACTTTATTCTATATTTTTAATTAACTTTCTGCAGATTATTTTGAAGAGTTTTTCCTTTCCTTTTTAGTCCTCATGTTTTAGATGTCTATCAAGATGTTAAATTTCTTCATAATAACTTCTGATATACCTTTGTATTTTAGAGCTAATACCAGGACATTTTCTTTATCAGTGTCAAATAGCAGCATTGTTTCTGTGGAGATGCTTCTTTTTTTCCTACTTTTTGAATTAGAACACAGGAAAGAGGGCAGATGCACTGTTTTAATTAAAGTTTTATTGCTGTGAAGAGATACCATGACCACAGCAACTCTTATAAAGGAAACATTTAATTGGGACTGGCTTATAGTTTCAGAGGTTTAATACATTATCATCATGATGGGAAGCATGACAGTGTGCTGGAAAACATGGTGCTGGAAAAGGAGCTTAGAGTTCTACATCTTGTTCCTCAGACAGCAGAAGGAGACTGTGTGTCACACTGCGCATGGCTTGAACGTATGAGAGCTCAAACCCTGTCTACATACTGACACACTTACTCTGACAAGGACACATGTCCTAATAGTGCCATCCCCTAGGGCCCAAGCAGTCAAATGGAGGACACTATGGGGGGCACTCCTATTGAAACCACCACATGCATTCAAGGAAGGGTTTCAGGAAGACATAAGATAATAATTATTCTTCTAATCTCTTTAGCTTGCCTTCATGTAAATTGACTTTCCCGAGGAGTGGTTTCATGTCCAGGTGACTGTCAGACCCAGTTAGATTACCTCCTATGGGAGAAAATAAGAGTACCTGATATACTAATCTTTGTGGCAGACAAGATGTTTTTTAGTTTTGAACAATTTGTTCATTTTATTAAAAAATATTTATTTTCATACATTTTAATTAAAGTATAGTTTTGTCACTTCTCCATTCCCTTTCCTAACTCCAACCCCTCCCATGTCACTTCCCTCCAATTCCATCTATGTCTCCATACTCTCAAATTGATAGCCTCTTCTTCTCCAATTATTATTGTTGCATATATGTACACACACACACATATATGTATATATGCACAAATATATAAATACAACTAAACAAATTAAAAACTAGAGAACTCAGAAATGTTTGTGATCTATAAGGCTCATCAATAATTTTATAGATTACATAAATATTCTGAGAGATGAATATTATAAAAATAACTAGCACTAGAAGAGAAAGAATGATGGAAATATATGATTTGCAAGGCTGGGCATCTAAAGAGATCTTAAATTTATTAAAACATGGGCAATCCCACTAATAATTCAGGAACTTCTAAGTTTTGATTTAATATTTTACTGATTATTTATAGGATCCCATGTGATGTTTGAGCATATGCATACATAACAAATCTATCATGTCTCTAATGACAGTTCCTCTCCTTTGTCATGTCATCTATTGTTGAATACGTGCCATCTTTTCACCTTCATCAGTTCGTGACTACCTAGCTTGTGATCATTGGCTGTTGTCAAAGAAGCTACAGTGAACATGGCCATGAAGCTGTCTCCCCCATGTGGAAATTTTATTGGCTTTAGATATATATTTAGTAGTAGTATTTTGGGGTTATACAATAGCTGTGTTTATTAAACTTTTGAAGGAACTCCACAATTAATAAGTCTTATAATAACTTTACTAATCTACATTCCTACCAGCAATGCACAAGAATCCCTTTTCCTCCACATATTCACCATCATTTGTTATGTTTTGCCCCTTGAGAAAAATCCTATCACTGGAGTGAGGCAATGTGTCATTGTATGATTTCCCCACCTCCATAGTTAGAAGTGATGTTGAACACTTTTTTTTGAGTTAGATACTCTATTCTGAATAGTTATATCATTTACAAGTCAATTTAATCCTTAAAAATATGCATTTCCAAAGCAAAGAGAAATGTCTTTACTTATAAACATTTTTATTAAGAAATTTTTTTATTCATTTTACATGCCAAAGATCCCCCTCTTCCCTCCCCCTGCCCCTTCAGCCTCCCTCTCCCAACTCACCCACATTCCCTCCTACAAGAAGCTGAGGCCTCACATTAGGAAGTACATTTGGTAGAGGCAGGTCCAAGCCCCTCTCCCTGCCTCAAGGCTGTGCAAGTTGTCCCATCATAGAAGTGGGCTTCAAAAGGCCTAGAGCATTCCTTCACACACTCATTTTCTGTTCATAGAGGCTTTGAAAGATAGCTATCACTCATCTTTCAATTGGGTTTTGATTATTATTATAGAAACAAGATATTTCTTGTTCTTTTTGTTTGTTTGTTTGTTTTTCGAGACAGAGTTTCTCTGTGTAGCTTTGCGCCTTTTCTGGAACTCACTTGGTAGCCCAGGCTGGCCTCGAACTCACAGAGATCTGCCTGGCTCTGCTTCCTGAGTGCTGGGATTAAAGGCGTGCGCCACCACCGCCCAGCCTGATATTTCTTGTTCTTAAGGCTGGCAAAAATCAAATGAGGAAACAAATTTTTGGTAAGAGTATGAAAGTAAGGTTTGTTCATGGGAGTATGTACTCTGGTACATCAAGGCTGGAAGTTTACTTGTAATTAACAAATAAATTGAAAATATACATAGTGGTAGTGACAATTCATGCTTTTTTATCTCATATATATGAACATACACACACACATGAAAAAGATAGAAAAGATTTTATGCTATAGTCTTTTCCATAGTATAATTGCAGAAACAACAGAGTAGTTCTGTAAGAAAATGACAGAAAAAGTGGTTTAGCCTATGGTAAAATACTATAAAGCATTTCTATTAAAGCAGTGGTTCTCAACCTTCCTAAAGCTGCTACCCTTTAATATAGTCCCTCATGTTGTGGTGATCCCCAACCATAAAATTATTTCCATTGCTCTACTTCATAACTATAATTTTGATACTGTTATAAATCACAATGTAAATATCTGATATTTCTGATGGTTTTAGGTGACCCCTGTAAAAGGGTTATTTGACCCTCAAGGGGTTGCAACTCACAGGTTGAGAACTACTGTTAATGAATGTCTACACATATAAATGTGGATAAATGTTAAAAATATACACTATAAAGTGCAAGCATCCATTATAATCTCTTTCTCTCTCTCTCTTTTTTTTGGGGGGGTTTTTGAGACAGGGTTTCTCTGTGTAGCTTTGCACCTTTCCTGGATCTCACTCTGTAGACCAGGCTGGCCTTGAACTCACAAAGATCCGCCTGGCTCTGCCTCCTGAGTGCTGGGATTAAAGACATGCACCACCACCGCCCGGCCATTATAATCTCTTTAACATCAGCATTTTAGACCTTAGAAATTAATATAAACAATTAGTTTTACAGCATAAATTTTAAGGAAAAAAGTTTAAATTTATGAGTGTTACATACATGTCAGTCTCTAGTTACTTATGTCTAAATCTTGAGTTATCCTGACTCTTCTTTTTCTTATGTTTGAAAGACTCCCTACTGAGATCTTCTCTGCTCTGGTCTTCAACATGCCTGCATTATCTGACAACTTTTATATACTTGGCTTGGGAAAGCATCATCATACTCCCATTCTTAGAGTTTCCTCCTGGTTGATTTTCTTGCACTCATTCACTTTTGCTGTTTTGTAAAAATCTCTTCTCAGCATCCTAAAGTGCTTTTTAAATATAAGCTAGGTTATATTCCATGTATTCTTAGCACCCTACGATGAATTCCCATGTCAGCAAGATGAAGCTTTGTTGCTGAACTAACATCGCAGGGTTCAATTTCAGTCACCTCTCTGGTTTCATTTCTTCATGTCTAACTTCATTTCTTTGTTACTCTGTTACGGTCCCCACTTTCTCCTAAAGCTATTGTGTTTTCATAGTTCCTTTCTTTTTACCTAGAAAGCAAGCCCATTACATTAAGTACCCATTAAGTTATTCCTTAGTTTCTCACCTCTTTCAAAGTCTTGTTCTTTCACTTTCTAGTTTATAATTTCACCAACCTCAAGCTCCCAATTCTTGGTCACATTATTCTTCTCTGTTGATTCTTTATTCAACAAACTAATATAAAATATTCTTTGTAATTATTTTTCTTGATTTTAGTCTATCTGTCCCATTTAAAATGTAAAATGCTCTAGAGAGACTGTGGCCTTTGTCTTTGGCTCAATGGTAAATTCTAAAATCAGAATAATGTCTAACAATAAAATATTTCTCAGATGAGTAAAGGGACAAATCAGCTACAGAATACTATTCATGAAGAGGAAGAAAAGGAGACAAATTGTATAATAAAGGGTTAGCATACAGCTGATACTCTGCTTCATCAAAGAAAGAAGGACAAATTGTATATAGAAAATATTAGCGATAATATTCCAGTGGCATGGAAATATTAGTGGTCTGCTGATACTTCTTTATATTCAGTATGTTTAAATTACATAATTTAAAAAATAAATATGAGACTACCGGTAGAAGTTATAGGAGAGCCACACATCTGAAGATGGTGAACATTCATCAGTGATGTAAAGAAATTAATCTCTGCAGACTTATGAGATGGCATGGTGGGTAAAAAAAGCATTTGCTACTAGCCTGACAACTCCACTTCATTCCCTGGGAGACATCCAACTCGTGCAAGCTGTTTTCTGACCTCTACATGTGTGCCAAACCATGAGTGTGTTTACACATGCACACACAGAATACATAAATCAAAATGTAAAATTAAAAAAGAAACTATTCTCTCGATTAAAAATGTGAGAACTGTGTAGAGAAATTGTGTTTCTTAAAATTTGATGGTATCTTAAAATATTTGAAACAGGAAGCAATAGGTGTTTAAAGTCATCACAGCGTCCTTATTTCTTTAATTTCTTCCAAACTGTCCCTCATTTTCCCCTTTGGGTTCCTAGGTGTTTATCCTAACTGCACCAATCCCTCAAAAAGATCACTTGATTTCATGGGATATGGGCAGAAACTGTATTCCTTCTGCATTACTCTATCACCAGGGGTAGAAAGGTATCCTTATCAAGAATAAATATGTGATACAATAAAAGTTGAATAAAGTTCCAGAAAATGTTATATTTCTACAACAGTCTTAAGAAGCAGTCTATTGGAGATGTTTTATATAGGTTTGATGGCATATAATACATTTTTAAGAAAAAAAAACACAACTCAAATTGTGAGGTTTCAGGCACTACAAGCCTTTCCTGTGATTTCATAACACATCAGGTAGGTGACCATCACTGCTCTCTATTTGCATGACTAATTTTCACATCTAAGGTATGGCATAGCTCAATGTTCAGTCACACTACATCATCCCTAGCCTATTGGAGGTATTTACAGACTATGTATGAGTCAGTATTTAGCTAGCTCATTTTTCACTATAAATCTAAAGTCATTTTTCTATACCTGAAATATTCAACTAAAGGGAATCTAGAATTTATGTATTGCAATTTTATTTTAAGTAGAATTTAGTTTGCTTGTAAAATGCATTTTCATTAGTGACATTTAGTGATAAGTATTCATCTATTTCAAAAGTGTCATAATGTTTAAGGTATAGAGCAGCTCTAAACTCAGCTCTGTTTATGTGTGAATGTGTGTGTGTATGTGTGTGTGTGTGTGTGTGTGTGTGTGTGTGTGTGTGTGTGTATTGACTCTAGGCTTCTTTGCTGTTTTCAAGAAGTGATCAAACTATCTTTAGCCATAGAGTTGATGTGGACATTAAGATTGGCAAACATTTTCCTCCCTTCTCTGCATCCTCCATGTATGCCTCCCCCTTCCCTTTGCTTCTTTATGCACTGAAAGAACATATTTGGAAGCCATGAGCTTAAGGAGCTGCATCTCCACTTGTGATGGGGTTGTACTATCTGGCTTCTCAGGAGTCATAACTTTAATTTTAATTCAGATTTATAAAACCTATTCTCCTTAATGTCAGGCTTTAAAATGACATATGAAGTCATAATTCTTTAAGGAAATACAGTATAAGGAAATATTAATATCCCCCTCTTGTCAAATTTCCATTGTGGAGAAAGGGATATGGTGACTCTGTAATCATAGCCTTCTAGTAACTTCATATACCCCAGACTAATTGAGAATATTTTCATTTTAGAGATGGATTATGTCTGGTAATTTTACTGATGCAGCTGAAATAGTTCACAAATGAACTCTACAGTAGTTGAAAAGGATAGGATAGCAATAACATCTTCACATATCTTGGGCATGAAAGAATTGTTTGCGTTTTGTTAAACACCAGCTAGCAAGCATTTGTTTTATGCCAGATACTGTGCTCTATGCTTAATACAGTACCAAATGACTCTAAAAGTAGATATTAAGGATTTTATATACTTTCTTTATGTTGGAGATAAAATTTAGGGAAATTAAATATCTTGTCATTATCCGTTGTTTTTTGACTAGTAAGTAATGAAACCCCTATTTGAACCAGTTTCTGAAACTGAAGTCAACTTTCAATCCTATAAGATACTGGCTTTTTGTTTTCTACCTACTTTCACTTTCCTTTATGTAAAATAAACAATTATTTGTGTTCAAAATAGAATTTTATCTTAGTTACTCTAAAGTCATCAGAAAAATTATAAGGTTATTTATTTATGCTGTTTACACAAATTGTTTTCTTCACCATGTTGACAAGGGGAAAAAGTCCTGAAAAAATTATTGAGGCACTATTTCTAAAATTATGATCACTTTATTGTACATTTTCCTAATGTTTTTGGTGGACAAATACTCTGGATAATGAAAAATATCAATATAGATTATTTTCCCTGTCTTTGTACTCACAGAGGAATGATACCTGATGTCATTTACAAGTGCATTGTTCCTAAGTGCAAGTAAAAGTCTGTGCATCTTTAAATATTTGCCATGGGAACATATTCGATCAGAGTATCACTAAAGGGAGTATACCTTTAATGAAAAAATACTAGACAAACTATGTATCCTCAATATGATGTTCTTGTCTTTTACTAAAGGCATTCCAAAAGAAGAATAAAAAATAACTTTATTACATGTATAAAATTGTTCTGAACAAAAGATATCCCTAAACAGCTTGATTTGTATTGTAATACCAAATGTATGCTCACAGGTAGTATTATTGGAGAGGTAGCTAAGGTCTCAAGGCAACCATAAGTTTTTATACCTATTAAAAGGTGCTTGAGGTTTTTCTTATACTATTAATTTATACTAGATTATTGAGCAGAATTGTCTTAAAAGCAGGTCATGACCAGATAAGGTTTTCCATTTATTTTGAATATTCCTGATTAAGCATTTATATTAATTCATTATTTCACCTTGATTTTTTTTAAAGATTTGAAGATTTATAATACTTTACAATTTTAGGACAGCTAAAAGTACAGACAAATAAAAAAGATACAATTGTTAGTGATGTCACGTGTATTGAGAATGATAGTGGCCCATCAGTGTATGCAATAGCAGATGGAACTCATCCTCATGGGTCACATGCTACTTCAAGGGCCATTATTCTCAGAGTGTTTGCAAATGTGATCATAACTGATATGACAAAATATTCACATTAAATTCTAGCTGAATCTTCTTTCTACCCAGATAGGGAAAATGCATCTTCTGTAAATTTTTTTTTGAGATTCATTTGTTTTTATGAATATGAGGCTGGAAGATGGCATTGGAAACTCTGGAACTGGAGTTACAGATGGTTGTAAACTACCATGTGGGTGTTGGAGATTAAACCTGGGTCCTCTGGAAGAGCAGCCAGTGCTCTTAACTACCAAGTTGTATCTGAAACAAATTAAGTTACATCTTTTTTAGGGCTTAAAAAATCAAAAATTTTCAACTTCATGTCTTAGTCCATCTACAGTCCAAGAAGCTGGTTCTGACTATCCAATAATTGAATTCCATAAACTTGGATATATGATTCAAAGAAGAGAGTAATGATCATTTCATCAACTCTGCAACAGCTACTTAATATATACTTTGTGGTTTCAATTATACTATCTTATTAACTAAACCAACTATAAAATTTAAAGACAGAATAGCACATCACTTTAAATTAATGTCAGATGGAAGTGAGTACAAGTTATAGTCAAAGTGCTTAAGACTCTGACATCCATCATGTGCCCGTTTCTGTGATCACTGACTCACATTCTTCCCATGACAAAATAGTTGAATGATACATATGAGAACATAATAAAGCCTATATGGAAAGTGATTACAAACCCACCTGACATATCAAACCCACAGGTTACTATGATCATTGTATCATCATCCTAATAAAGTTTACTACTACATTGTACAATAGCAGAAAGACATATGGCTTTCCAAGTTTTTTTAAATTCTGTATTTAGTAAGATTTCACATATGTTTCTTTTAGTAATATCTTCTCTTAATAAGCCTAGGATTATTTTTACACTCTTGTAAATCAGAAAACTTCAGTTTTGCATTCTACTCCAGAAGCATGGGGAAAACAGTTTCAGAAGCTTTAAATATTAACAAGAGGAACACAGCATAATGGTACAGGGAAAAAGTGAGAGCCTGGATGCTCAGAATTGCTTTTAGTGGGAAAAAGCAGCCAGCATTTGTTGAGAGCTAAAGATTTTTTTAAATAGATCTGAATTTAATTGGCAGGAGTTGGCATCATTTGCAGGAAAGTATGTTTTATTTATTTGAGTTTAAATATATTTCAAACACTATTTGACAATACTGTTCTTCCAAGTGTCAGGGCAGCTGTTAAGTGGTTCAGGATTTAATGCCCTATTAACCTTTCACCTCTGAGGCCCTTGATCCATCTCCATGTAATTAAGTTCATACATTAAATGAGTTTTATGGGGTCTGGGAGCCCCAAGTGGAATACGGACATTGTATACAAGGAAACCATTTTGGAACATTGGAAGTTTGTGCTTGAAACCACCTGCACTGGGAATAAGGGGGTGTTGTGAGTATATATTAGCACCATAGAAATAACCAAACAAAAAATACAGTCATAAAATTAAGATCATCCGGCTTTTATTCAGACACAAACTGAGGCAAAACAAGGAACTTCTTTAGTGTAATTTTACCTTCATCAGATTTATTTCCTTCCCTTTCCATTCTTTCATCTCAGAAGGAAAGGGTGCACACATTTGTGAGACATCATTTCCCATTGGAGCTCTGCTGGCAACAACATACTGCACACCTTATATACTCTTAAGTTCAGCTACTTGCGATTTGCTGTGTCCTGCTAATTTATAACCTCATATTTTTCATTGTACTGTTATCTTTGTTTAAAGTGATAGCTCATAAGCCCCTAAGCCTCAGGGCTTCTTGGTGAATATAACTGCTTAATTTTCAGAAATTAAGAGCATCCTTCCTTGTAAATACTTCAAGTAGAATTTCAGGTCAGGCATAACTCACTGAGCTTTTCTCCCTCTGAATCATGAACAGGCATCTGTTGTAACATAAATAAGTTATAACACAAAATCCCTAAATCCTAATGACATAACTTACAGTATACTATTCACTCTCTTACAAGTCTGGTCCATTTGATAGGGTACTTTCCTTCACAGTGTCAGTCATTCAGAGATCTGGGTTGAAAGAGGTCCCTTCCTTGTTATCAGGGTACCATACTTAAAATTGGTTTCCAGGGTTACCTAGACCAGAAAGAGCGCACACAGAAGGCTTTGTCCCTTTTCTAAATTCATTCAATCAAAGTGACAGAGACACATCTTCTCTACCTCCAGTTGACATCTACTTGTGAAAGAAAACTTAGTTTTCTTCAGTGGAATTTCACTGGGAATGTTAATCACATTTAAAGGCAGGCCACACAGGCCAACATAAAATAAACTCAATAGTCTTGTAGACTTTTTGTCTCATATCATTTTGTTGGTGAATTTTTTTGTCTTAATGGTCTTTTGCTTGTATGTTATGGTTTCTGATTTTGTGTTTTTATTTTTTAGTGTGTATGTGTGTGTGTGTGTGTGTGTGCATGCTTGTATGTTTCTTACGCTTTTCTCTTGTTAAATTTCTTTGTTATTTTATTTATTCTACTTTCCTAATTGGTCTACTTTAATTAATTAATTAATTAATTGCACTTTACCAGTTTGTTTTCTAAAAAGAGAAAGAAATTGTGGAGTTGGGTGTATGGGAAGGATCTGGGAGTTGTTGTGGGAGGGGAAGTCATGATCAGAAAATATTGTATGAAAATTTTTTGATAAAACTTAATAAAACAAAACAAGGAAAACATGTCTTCTTTTGGTTATTGATCAGAATCATGACACTTTACCAACCTCACAATGGTGGAGTAGACTAGAAATTATGTGAGTGTAGATGGGATTGTGTAAGCATTGCTGTCCCAATATAACCTGTGACACACTTGTGCTCTTGTTACATGACAACTTTCTCTGCAATGCCCATGCCAGGTCCTCAAGGACTGGAAATTTGCCTTTGCATGATGTTTAAACATGGTGCATTTATGATAAATTAATGTTAAAGAACTAATAGAGTAGATTCTAAGGAAAGAGATAGGAAGGGAAAGTGAGTAACATATGCTTGAGCTTATTAAATTCCAACTGAAATGTAAAGTGGATCACTGTTCATTTTATTCTTTTAAAATCACAATATTCATTTTGCTTACATTCTAGAATAATAAATATATACAGGAATTAGTAAATGAGCAAAGTTTAACAAGTATAGAATGTATGAAAGGCTAATTAAGAAAAGCTTAGTATTCAACCTTAAAGTGCCACTTATGGTAATTAGAATGCTAGTATTCATAATTATTTATTTTCTGAAATTAAAAAATAAATACATTATTTCCAATTTTCCTCTCTTTCCTCAAGCCCCTCATCCATATACCTCCTTTGCTCTCTTTCTCAAATCCTTGGGTTTGTTTTCTTTAATTGTTATTACATATGTTCCTAAATGTATAAATACAACTTGCTGAGTCCACAGAGTGTTACTTAGATATATATGCTTTCTTCATTTTATAGAGAGCATTAAGGCTTAGATAATTTAAATGAATTATAACAGAGTTTGAATTCCATTGTTCACTGACTCTCCAAGTACATCTATATTTTAATTTTGAAATATTTTATTTCAAAGAGATGTCTGTAAGTTTCAAAAATAAAATGAGTTTCTCATATAATATTCTTATGATTTAATTTACTCTCCAAGTAAGGGAAAATTTGCACGTGCTTCAGGGAGCTTTACATCATAAAATCAATGTGTTCTTGTTGAGGGTTCAAATGCCACGGTAGAAAACATGTTTGCTATTTGAAAATCTGACCTTTAGCTTATCTGATACTGAGCTCACTCTTATCTGTGTTTGATAGAGATTGAAGAAGGCATGCTTGTCAAGTGCTTTGAATATTATCTGGCATTGTGTAAGCACTCAAAATTGACATTTCCATGCTTTGTTGATTCTTACCTCTGCTGAATAGATCTTTTACTCAGTAGATGCTCTTAGTGGCAAGCAGATACTCTACAGATGTTTGTGTTATTCCTATCAAAGCATTGTGGTAGAATATCTGGTCTGGAAAGGACTTTTATTGGTCAGGTGAGACCATCTAGGTTATAGGCTGGAGGTCATGAACGTGGCTATAGCTACCCCCTGCCCCATTCATCATGTCAACTTCCTTTGAGAATCAAGCCAATACTCAATAGTTTTCTGCAACAGATCAATTGAGAATACCAAATTTCTCCAATCTTCTTGTGAGTGTGTGTGGGTTGGTGGTGGTGGTTGGAGTCTATTTGAGGGGAAAAAAGGAATATTTCTGAAGCCCTAGCCTACCTAGTTCCTATCTTTAGAGCACTTCTTATCTAGCCAATGTTTTCAATAAAATAATTGCATTGTATTCAAAACCAATTCAAATTCTTTTCAGCAACTACTTCTTTCCACGTGAGAAACCATGGTGAACATTCATATTCCATGTTAAAATAATATTTTCATTTCCAAGTCTAATCATAGTAACTAGGGTAAAGACTCATTCTAAACTTAGCTTCTAATAGCCCATGCTGTTAAATTTGTCATTACGATAATCCTTTTTTTCCTGTGTGTATAGCTATCGCATAGTAAGATGAAAGTCCTTTGTTAGCAACAAAAGCCATTGATTTTAGCCAGGCAATTTTCAGAAAATTAACAGGGCAGTACAGAATCTTTTTCTGCTTATTAACAGATGACACCAGCACAATGTGAAGACCCTTGTGGTTACAGGAATGCCAAAAAGTGGTTAGCAGAAATTGTACTGGTAACTGCGTCCCTAGCCAGGTGATTCTGCAGTTATATCTAAGGACAGCTATCTGTATCTGGAGGACATTGTGATGTGGTACATATTCTATCCGCTAATGATATGGAATGCTAAAACTCTTTCTTTCTTCACAGAAAGGTGAAATTTTTCATTGTATTAATTTCTGGTCACTTTACTCTCAAAAGGTAATTTTGTGTTTGTAATTAAATTATCTTCAAATGTATTGCTTTGCTCTAGTTCCTTAAACACATGTGCATTAAAAACAGATAAAGTACAAGGACTGGAGAGATGAACAAGTAGTTAAAAGTGCTTACAGCTTTTGCAGGGGACCCAACTTCAGTTTCTAGTATTAGTTCACAGACATCCTCAACTCTAGCTCCAAGGGCTCCTGTTTCCTCTTCTGAACTTCTCTGGCACCTACATTATCACATGAACATTACTACACTCAGGCATGCAGGCATATACATAATAAAAATAAATTAAGTATGTTTTTAAAAGGATAAAATAGAGTTGGGGCAATAGTCCAGTTGGTATAGTGCTTGCATCACAAGTTTGGGAACCTAAGGTTGAATCCTCACCAGCACCCAGCACTTGCATAGAATCCAAGCATGGAGGTGTCTGTGAATCCAAACATGGAGGTGTCCGTAATCCCAGTTTTGAGGAAATGTAGGGACAGTTGACTGCTATACACTGGCTAGAGCTCTAGTCTCAAAACTAAAATGGAGAGTGATAGAGGAAGACAGCTAACATTGACCACTGACTTTCACATATACACACATAAGCAGGCACACACAAACATGTACACACACACACACACACACACACACACACCACATATACAGAGAGAGGAGAGGAGGGGAGAGGGAGAGGGAGAGAGAGAGAAAGAGAGAGCCTATGCATATTTAGACACCAAAGAATTGAATGAAGATAAAGCACACTCATAGACATAACCAGGAAGTCATATAATTGGTTGTCTCCATTTATTGCAGACCTGGACTGGAGTCATTTCATGTAATGAAGTCATCTTAAATCCCTTACCCCTGAGCAAAGGGTTTTAGCCGTTCTCCATGAAAACATCTGAATTTTCAGAGCATCTCTATGGGGCTTTGATAAACATGAGTGACAGGTATTCTAAGAAAGACTATTATATGCAAGGATGAATCTAAGGGTCTGAGATTTATTTGAGGTTTTAGACACACAGAGATTTCCAAACTGAGATTGGGTTAAACAAAATGTACATCAGTGGGGATCATCCAGTACTTGGCACTTTCATGGGACCCCTTCTATGTGGTGGATGTAACTAAGCTCTATATAGTATGAGGAAATCCTTTGTCTCTCATAGCTGGACTTACGTTCTTGCTCTATGGGGATTAATTACACTTAAGAGGTGGTCCTTTAAGGAAACACTAACTGTCATTAGGCAACCCCCTGATCTGAAGATCCTTAGCACTGAAGAACTAGCCAGCCAATCATCTCCATATACTGATTTACAGAGAAAAGTCTCTTCTCTTCCTGGGTAGCCCACTTGTCGACCCAACCAAGTAGGAGCACCAAAGTGTCCCAGCCATCTCTGCCTCGTGGACTACATTTGCTTCCTCCTTGGTTGACCTCATGTTTTCCTGTGTTAGCATTACAGATGGGCTCATTTCTGTTGAATTCAGAATCTCCCTCTTCCTCATCATAAGTGGAGATCACCAATAAATCTCCAGGACCACAATTTCATGTCTGCATCTGTTTTTGAAAAAAGCAAAAACAATTAAACAAAGGAAATACAACAACAACAAAACAAACCCTCATCTTGTACCATTATTTACTTTCTTGATCCAGGGCCTTTTTTCTCTTGTATCATAGATTACCTTATAAACCTAATAATTTACTTATGTTTTACGTGTTCTCAGGAAGGTAATGGAGTCTTCTGGAAAAAAAATCTAAGTATGCTGATACATGTAAATATGCTGATCTCAAAATGAAACTCAGTTCTCTTAAGATATCCCATGAAACTTCTCTGCTTTATGCTGCTTGTGTCTCCATTTTCTCCATTTCACTTTTTGTTCCAGAACATCAATAACCTCTTTTCTCACTTTGATTTTTGATGAAAATGAAAACGCATCTGTTAATGTCTTTATCCTCCTACCACCAAATTTGTAAGGCTCTTTTCACTAGGACATATGATTTCAACTATCTCTTTGGGTAGAAATTGTCTCATATTTTCCTAAGCTATTTTGCTTCTTATCTCATTTCTTATATTCTCTCAAAGATTTCCTTTGGGCCATGTTACCTTCTTTCTGGTAATGTCATTTTTTTCCCTCTCAGTTTACCGGTATCCTATACCAGAAGAACAACATGCTTAGCAGAGACAGACAAGTATAGGAAGGGACAGTTCATAGGACTGGCCCAAACTGTGACTTGTAAAATCTTACTGTCTTGGTTTAAATACTTGTTCTGAAACTCACTATGTGAAGCAGCCCAGTTTCTCTCTCCATGATTCAGCATCCTCAGCAATGAGACAGAAATTATAATAGCCCTGTCTGAGGGATTTTTGAAGATTTGCAAAGAGAATCAGGGAGCAAATTTACGGTATATCCTTTCCTATACTAATCAGAAAACAAATCAAAGGAATTATTAATCTTTATCAGTTTCATCTCAAGTAGCATGCAATAAAATGTTAAAAAGGACAATTCTCTGTGTTTCACTCTCTCATATTTCTTTCTTCCCTTTTCTTTTGATAAAGTTTCCAGATTATTCATGTCCTCAGTTCCTGATACTTTACCTCCTCATGCATTTGGACTCAGCTTCATAGTTTGTCTGACTCTTCTTTGAAAAGTAATCAATCCATGTGGCTAAATCCAGGTCATTCGTCTGCATCCTTGCTTAATCTCTCAGTATGTTCTACATTGGGGAGTATGCTATTTTTATTCTTTTTTTTATTATTAATGTGGCACCACTATTACCTGGCTTTTCTTCCTACAGATGACATCTTCTCTGTTTCCTTTGTGAGTTCTTCCTGTTCTATTTAGTCTCTAATGAACACCTTTTCTTTTGGCTTAGTACTGGGTTTTACTTTTTCATAATTACACACTTTTCCTAGGTGTATCCTATCTTTGTGGTTTTAGATACTATTCTATAACTTTGTCCTCTGGATTTTAACGTCCCTCTGGTGTGCCAACTTACTTACAGTCTTAGTTACTTTTCTATTGCTGTGATCGGTTATCATAACCAATTCAACTTATAGAAGAATAAATTTATTTTGGGAGTCACAGTTCCAGAGAGTTACAGTCGATGACCATTATTATGGAGAGCATGTCAGCAGGCAGGCAGGTATGGCACTGGAGCAGTAACTGAGAGCATACTGTTTGGCCCACAAGCATGAGGCAGATAGCTTGGGTCTTTGAAGCCTCAAAACCTGCCCCCAGTGACATGCATCTGTAGATAGAAGTTTCTGTCCTGCCTGGTCGCATAGCTGTTTAGTCCCAAATGAACACACAGAGGCTTATATTAATTATAAACTGTTTGGCCTATTGCTCAAGCTTATAACTAACTAGCTCTTACACTTGAATTAACCCATAATTCTTGTCTATGTTTAGCCATGCGGCTTGGTACCTTTTCTTAGTACATCATTGTCATCTTACTTTCTCTCTATCTGGCTGGTGACTCTTTTTCTGTCTGTCCTCTTCCCAGTCTTCTCCTAGTCTGGTTACTCCACCTATACTTCCTGCCTGACTATTGGACAATCCACATTTTATTAAACTAGTAGGAATGACAAATCTTTACAGTGTACAGGAGCATTATCCTACAGAATGCATCCTTTAACAGTATCATATCTCCCTATCCTTTTCAGACAGTTCCGTATACTTGGGACCAAGAATTCAAATATGTAAGCTTATGGAGGCCAATATCCTTCACCTTGTTATTTCTACTGAGATGGTCAAAGCAAATTCTTTTCCACTCTGCCCATTTCTTTTTTAAGTAGGACTCAGCCATTCAAGCATCAAACCAAAGGACCATATGTGTAACTTTCTTTATATATCTATATCAAACCTGTTAACAAATTGTTTCCAAACCATAGTCTTTGTCTCTTTCTCTGTCTAAAATATTGCAAGACCTTCTCTTTATAAGAATGGTCTTTGAATATAACTTACCTCTCTTTGAAAGTTTCTTCTCTACTTTCTTCAGGCATATTTTCCTGTTCACTTTCTCTTGTCTCTGAAATTTCATTCTTACTGTATGTCCTTAGTTTTTCTCTCTGTCCACTTACCTGGTTTTCAAGTAATTGATATTGTTCATAATATAGTTCCCAATTTAAACATCACTGTTTTAGTGGGACTTCTCTCTGGCCAACTATATTGTTTTCCCTCTATCCAGTTGCTAACCTTGACCATATCATCCTCTTATATTAGATTCCAAATATGTTTCATCATGAGAGTTTATTGTATTTGTGTTCCTATTTATTTTCTGTTTTTCCACATTTAAATACAAGTTTCATGTAATAGCATTTTTCTCATTTTATGCTAGTTTCTTCTGAGTCCATAATATGAGATAAAAATAAATAGATAAATCAAATTAATCAGAAACTCCTCTGTGCTGTGGACTGATGCTCATAATAGTTTATTTTACCATGACTTGCCTTTGTATGGTTGCCTCTTTGTTCAGCATTTTTTACATTAGACATTTCTTTGATATAGTTGCCCTGGGTAAATTCTGCACCTAGTGGGTCATGACTTCCTTTGAATACAATATAGTTTTGTATTGATGGGTCACTCACATTTGTAATCCCAAATTCTAAAACTTTTCTACTGGACCTTTACCGAAACATCTGTCTACAGGTTTGCCTAGAGACCTTGACCTGTGTGCCTGTTCTGTTTTCTTGAAGTAATGGGATTTTTTTAATTCAATTTAATTTTTTTAAATGTATGTATGTATGTATGTATGTATGTATGTATGTATGTATGTTTGCGTTTATGGTTTCACAGACCATTCCATTATTAAGTAGAAATCTCAGGAATTGCTCCCAGAATGGGGAATGAGCTAGCCAATGAGAGGAGTGCTCTCTCTTTCTCTCTTTTTTTTTCTTTTTCAAGACAAGGTTTCTCCATGTAGCTTTGTACCTTTCTAGGAACTCACTCTGTAACCCAGGCTGGCCTCAAACTCACAGAGATTCTCCTGCCTCTGCCTCCCAAGTGCTGGGATTAAAGGCATGAACTACCACTGCCCAGCTGAGAGGAGTGCTCTTTTGATCTTTCTTTTTCACCAAACAGTTTATGCTTTTGTGAGGTATTATTTAACAAAAAGTGTTGTTTGTGTGTGTTTTTATTGAGAAATCCATTTGTGATGGTTGGTGTCAGCTATAAACTTGAGAAAATTTTGAATAACCAGGAAACAGATGTCTGAGCATACCAGTACAGGATAATCTTGATGGTATTAATTGAGGTTGGAAGGCCTACAGACTATAGGTGGTACGGTTTCCTGACTGGGACCCTGGACTGTATAAACAAAGAGAAGGAACTGAACAGGAGAATAAATTTATTACTCTCTTTTCTTCAATACGAATCTAATGCAATCAGCTGCTTCAACTTCCTATTACCTTGACTTCCCATAATAATGGATTGTACCTTAAACTGTGTGCCAAACTAAACGCTTTCTCCTGTAAGTTGCTCTTGTCAGGATATTTTATCACAGCAATAGGAAAAGAAATGAAGACATGATTGTTTATGTTCCTTTCTTTAAAAGCTTCTATGAAGCTTTTGCAGTATATCCTACAGCAGTAGCATCTATTATGTAGCAGCTTATTTCCAAGTGATAATCTAAATAGATTTCTTCAGCTCAATGATATTTGCTGCTTGACAACATTTAAATAATAATCATTTGAATCTTATTCAAGGAAACAAAGAAAAAAACGTTATGATTTGGGATCTACTATTGCTTTCATTAACCATTTTAGCAGGCCCCTGTATTACAAGTTTATTGGGTAGGTGGAGATTAGGTGCTCTATGCTCCAGGCTTTAGGGAAAGTCCTCTAAGTATGGATCTTTAGGAACCAAAGTCCTTTGGTAAGGACCCCCATTTCTTTTTTTTAAATTGTATTTTATTTTACAATACAATTCACTTCTACATATCAGCCACAGATTCTCTTGTTCTGCCCCCTCCTGCCCCTCTCCCCTTCCCCCCAGACAGCCCCCCATTCCTACCTTCTCCAGGGCAAAGCCTCCCCTGAGGACTGAAATAAACCTGGTAGACTCAGTCCAGGCAGGTCCAGTCCCCTTCTCCCAGGCCAAGCCAAGTGACTCTGCATAAGCCCCAGGTTTCAAACAGCCAACTCATGCAATGAGCACAGGACCTGGTCCCACTGCCTGGATGCCTCCCAAACAGATCAAGCCAATCAACTGTCTCAACCATTCAGAGGGCCTGATCCAGTTGGGGGCCCCTCAGCCTTTGGTTCATAGTTCATGTGTTTCCATTCATTTGGCTATTTGTCCCTATGTTTTATCCAAACTTGGTCTCAACAATTCTCGCTCATATAAAACCTCCTCTTTCTCACTAATTAGACTCCCAGAGCTCCACCCAGGGCCTAATCGTGGATCTCTGCATCCAGATCCCTCAGTCCCTGGATGGGGTTACAGATGTTAGAATAGTGATGTACTAAACAGATTAACTAGTTATGTAAGAGGGTGGGAATAGCTGTGTTGACATAATGATGTAAATTATATTGTATAATGCCTTCAGTACCGAGCTCAGCTTGATAATTAACTCATTGAACTAAAGGGACCACAACAAAGTTTCTATGAAGAACAATGGTATGGAGCAGTACTTGAGAAAGATTATTCTGTGATTATCTGTCAAACAAGAGAAAACAGAGTTATGTGGAGAAAAATAATATAAGAAAGACTATACAGGAGACTATCATAAGACAATCAAGTGTTACTCATGGTTTAAAAGTGATGTTTTTGTCAACAAAATAATCAACTGTTTCTTTTATTGCTTTTACCTCCTTTTCAATTAACGAGGTAGTGAACACATCAATAGCTCTTGCTGGTTTCATTAGATGACATTGGCAGCTACCTAGTTTTCCAGATCTGAAGAAAAGGGAAAACTCTCCAGTGTGTGGTGATACACACACACACACACACACACACACACACACACACACACACACACACACACACAACGTCCTTCTATGAGACAGCTAAGAGATCTTCTTAGCTAGTGTTTTTTCTCTGATTAAGTTGCTATATGCAACTTTAATATTCCCCAAACAAAACTCTTTCAACTATTTGTCCTGGTGCCTTCCATGGTACAACTGCATCTGCTTGAAGGGATCCCTTTAACCACCCATGCAAGTGAGGCCAATAAGTCCTTCCCATCTACTTTCAAGGTAATTCTTGAATATGATCCACCTCTTGCTCCTGGTACTATTTTTAATTTTTGTCGACTGTAACATCAATTCATGCTTGGTTTTCTAATATCCTTTTCCATCATTATGTCTGTTCAAACTCTTGCTCAGCACAGTAAAGCAGCTATGTTGATTTTACTTTGGTATGTAAAAATCATCTGACTTTGGGGACCAAGTGCTTATAAAAGTAGCTGTCATCTCCGAGAGATTCCAATATGTTGGACACCACTCTCAATGTTTTTCATACTTCTTCTAGAATTTGTACAATATGTTTTAATCATATTCACACACTCTTCCCTGACTCCTCACAGATCCACCCTCCCTTCCATACACACCCAATGTTGTTACTTCTTTCTTTATTTTAAGCCCATAAAGTCCAATTTTTGCTGCCCATATGTTCTTGGATGTGTGGTCATCTGCTGGAGTTTCCTTTGATATAACAGGGACCACAAACTTAGAGACAACTGACTCTCCTTCTCAATTACCAACAACTCTTCAGCTGGGAGGAGGGATCTTCATGTTTTCTCCTTCTTTCCATGTTGGGATTTTGTCTGGGTTAAGCCTGTGAAGGTCTTGCATATTCTGCCACAGCTACTGTGAGCTCATATGTACAACTTCCCCACTATGTCAGAGAAACTCAGTCTTTTAGTCATCACCTACTACTACTGGCTTCATAGCTTTCTGATCCCACTCTGCAACGATCCTTGAGTCTTTCAAGGAGGAGATGCATAATAGATTTCCCATTTAGGTAGAAGAATTCCTCAGTCTTTTATTCTCTGCATCTTGACCAGTTGTAGGTCTCTGTGAAAATCTCTAGCTACTGCAAATAGAAGCTTCTCTGACAGGGTTTGAGAGATGAATGATCTATGGATATAATATGAATCCTTAAGGAGTAAGTTTAATACTAGGTCTGTTTAGCAGAATAATAGTAATAGCTTCTCTCCTGGGAATTGCAACCAGCATAGCCACAGATTCTTGATCCCAATAACGATTCCAGATGCCATTTCATCTTGTGGAACAAGACTTTTCTCCAATCAGAAAGAAGTCAGTGACTGTTATAATACTGATGTCACAATTGCTCCAGTGGGCACATCTTTCGAGGTTAGTAGCTCTCAGAGTTCAAGTCTGGTTAATATTGATGATAGCTTTTCTCCTCTGGTGGTGTGCATAGCACCTTTCTACACGATGAAAGCTAGCCAGTAGGGAGTGGAACTTTCAGGTCAGTAGCAACCTGATTTCTCTGTGTTCTATAACATGGTGACTTCAGCAATAGGATCTTAATGCCGAGGCACATCCTGTAAAGGTAAGTCCAAGCCCCCCCCCCTTCTTGAAGGCTGTATAAAGGTGTCCCATCATAGGTGGTAGGCTCCGAAAAGCCCCTTCATGCACCAGGGATGGATTCTGATCCTACCGCCAGCACCCCCCCCCCCAAGCAGATCAGGCTACACAACTGTCTTGCCATGCAGAGGGCATAGCCCAGTCTCATGCAGACTCCACAGCCATTGATCCAATTTTCATGAGTTCCCACTGGTTTGGTTGGGTCGTCTCTGCAGGTTTCCCCATCATAATCTTGGTGCACTTACTCATAAAATCCCTCTTCTCTCTCTTTGGACTCCTGGAGCTCTACCTGGTGTTTGGCTGTGGATCTATGAATCTTCATCCATCAGTTACTAGAGAAAAGCTCTGTGATAACAGTTAGGGTATTCGCCGATCTCGTTACTGGGGTAAACCGGTTAAGTTCAAGCACCCTCTCCACTATTTCTAGTAATCCAATCTGGGGTCATCCTTGGGGATTCCTGGAAATTACCTAGCACCCAATTTCTCTCTATCCCCATGATTTCTCCCTCTATCATGGTATCTCTTTCATTGCTTTTCCACTCCATCCCTGTTTCAGCTCAACCATCCCATTCCCTTATGTTCTCATCCCCTATCCCCTACCCTCCATTGCTCTCCCCTCATTCCCAGTTTACTCATGGAGATCTCATCTATTTCCTCTTCCTAGGGTGGTCCATTCATCCTCTTTGGATCTTCCTTGTTAGCTAGCTTCTCTGGAGTTTGGGTTGTAGTCTGTTTATCCTTTGTTTTACATCTATATCTACTTATGAGTGAGTACATGCCATGCTTGTCCTTCTGAGCCTGGATTACCTCACACAGAATGATAATTTCTAGTTTCATCCATTTGCCTGCAAATTTCATAATGTCATTGTTTTTCCGCTGCTGATTAGTACTCCATTGTGTATATGTACCACATTTTCTTAATCCATTCTTTGGTTGAGGTGCATCTAGGTTGTTTCCAGGTTCTGGCTATTACGAATAATGCTGATATGAACATAGTTGAGCATATGTCCTTGTGGCATGATTGAGCATTCCTTAGGTATATGCCCAAGGGTGGTCTAGCTGGGTCTTGAGGAAGATTGATTTACAATTTTCTGAGAAACCACCATGCTGATTTCCAAAGTAGCTGTATAAATTTGCACTCCCATCAACAGTGGAGGAGTGTTCCCTTTGCTCCACATTCTCTCCAACATAAGCTGTCTTCAGTGTTTTCGATCTTAGCCATTCTGACGGGTGTAAGGTGGTATCTCAGAGTCATTTTGGTTTGCATTTCCCTAATGACTAAGGATGTTGAGCAATTCTTAGATGTCTTTTGGCTATTTGAGATTCTTTCCTTGAGAATTCTCTGTTTAGCTCTGTAGCCCATTTTTTAATTGTCTTGTTTGTTATTTTGATGTCTAGTTTCTTGAGTTCTTTATATATTTTGGAGATCAGTCCTCTGTCAGATGTGGCATTGGTGAAGATCTTTTCCCATTCTGTAGGCTGTCATTTTGTCTTATTTACTGTGTTCTTTGCCTTACAGAAGCTTCTCAGTTTCAGGATATCCTATTTATTAATTGTTGCTCTCAGTGTGTGAACTACTCATGCTATATTTAGAAAGTAATCTCCTGTGCCAATGTGTTCAAGACTACTTCCTACTTTCTCTTCTATCAGGTTCAGTGTAATTGATTTTATATTGAGGTCTTTGATCCACTTAGACTTGAGTTTTGTTCATGGTGACAGATAAGGATCTATTTACAATCTTCTACATGTTGACGTTCAGTTATGCCAGCACCATTTGTTGAAGATGCTTTCTTTTTTTTCCCATTGTACAGTTTTGTCTTCTTTGTCAAAAATCAGGTGTTCATAGGTATGTGGGTTAATGTCAGGGTTTTCATTTCAATTCCATTAATTCACATGTTGGTTTTTATGCCAATACAAAGCTGTTTTTATTACTAGAGCTCTACAGCAGAGCATGAGGTTAGGGATGGTGATGCCTCCAGAGATGTCTTTAATGTACAGGATTCTTTTAGCTATTCTGGTTTTCTGTTTTTTCAAATGAAGTTGAGTATTATTCTTTCCAGGTCCCTGAAAAATTGTGTTGGGATTTTGATGGGAATTGCATTGAATCTGTAGATTGCTTTTGGTAAGATTGCCATTTTTACTATGTTAATCCTACCTATCCATGAGCATGTGAGCTCTTTCCATTTTCTGATATCTTCTTCAATTTCTTTCTTCAGGACTTAATGTTCTTGTCATACAGGTCTCTCATTTGCTTAGTTAGAGTTACTCCAAGGTATTTTATATTATATGTGGCTATTGTAAAGGGTGATGTTTCTCTGATTTCTTTCTCAGCCCATTTATCATTTGTATATAGGAGGGCTACTGATTTTTTTTTTGTTAATCCTTATCCTGCTACATTACTGAAGGTGTTTATCAGCCATAGGGTAACTCACTTTAAATATATATGTGTGTGTGTGTTTTAAGATGCTTATAAAGTAGTATGTTTCTATATGATTTTTTAAAAAGGGTCTTTAGTATTAGTAATTCTTCCCTCATCTGTTCCCCTACCCTGCCCTCCAAATCCCAATTCTAATTTAGCACTTTCATGTTCCATTTATTCCTTTTTTAAGTCTTTATACCTGTGAGTTATATCTCAACTTCCCATGACCCATTACTAATTTTTCTGGTCTCTTTTATTATTATTAATAAAGCTTACATATCTGAAGTTTCAAAGCTAACACTGTAAAAATAAGACAAAAACATTTTTTTTTTCTTTTTTTATCCTTTCTGGGTCTGGCTTACTTCATTCAGAATGATTATTCCCAGTTTCATCTATTTATCTACAAATTTCATAAATATTTAAAGTAAGAAGTAATTCAGTTGTTTTTAGAGAAACTCAATAAATCAGGTGTTTACAATTATCTGTGTTTTAAAGATGAGGAAACCAAAACCCAGAGGTAAAAATCATTCAAATTATTTATCCAGGAAATGACATACTCAAAATTTGAGTCAAGTTGGCTGAGATCATGACACTAATTGCCCTTAAATCCAGGGCCTGCTTACCAATAGTAGCACTAATTCAATTATTATTGAATAATTCAAATATAATAATAATAATAATATACTTTGAACACTGGGTACTAGAAAGTAAATTTCTAACAATACCATTTATGATGATGGGTTTTAACTCTCAACTTGATACAACCTATAATTATATGGGATGTGGTGATATATTGTGTACCCTAATAAAGCTTGACTGAGGATCATAGGACAGAGCCAGCCACTAGATTAAGCTTAGAGGTCAGGCAGTGGTGGCACCCACCTTTAATCCCAGCACTTGAGATCTCTTGCCTTTGTTTGAGAAGTGCACGTGCCTTTAATCCCATGAATTAATATGGCAGGACAGAGAAAGGTATATAAAACATGAAGAAACAGGAACTCCCTCTCTTTAGGCTGAGGATTTTGTAGGGGTAAGAACTAGTAACTGGCTATTCTGCTTCTCTGATCTTTCAGCTTTTACCCTGATATCTGGCTCTGTTTTTTTTTTTTTATTAAAAGAACAACAGTGGGAAAAGAATCTTAATGAAGAATTATCTAGATCATGTTAGCCTGTGGGCTTGGTTATGGGGGATGATCTTGATCAATAACTGAGATGGGAGGATTCACATTAAATATGGTGGTGGTGGTGCCTTTTGGTAATGGGCCAGATGAAAGGTTATGGAAGAAGGAAAGTTTTGTTTTTATTGCTTTCTTGGCCTTCAGTGTTGCTGCTAAGTTTAACTGGCTTACTGCTACCACTGCAAATTCCTTCAGTGATATTGGAACAATTTTATTCAGGAATCTAATATGGACTGAAGACCAACAGGTATCCAAGAATCCTCTAGATTTTTGGTTCCACACTGGGACTCTTGAGAGGCTCAGTCTTTTGGCCTCTCCAATCAGAGTCAGGTACTGTTATACTACTAAGACCTTATTCTATAATTCAATCTAATAATATCTTCTTGTAATGTATGTTAATGCTGTTTTGTTCCTATAGAGAACTTTATTACAGCTTTATTCTTACAGTTCCTATTCACTAATCAAGCAACTATCATTATTCAGACTATGTGACACACTTCCATAATGTTTCTAGATTTTCAATTAAATGACAAAAGGTCAGCAATTTTAATCCATTTTAGTTGTTGTTGAATGCAAATATGAAGGATGGGTGGTCTGATTGACTTACTAATGACTGTGATGTATATTTAATAAACATTGGCTAGATACTTAACCAATCCTGATGCTTTTCAGTAGTCACATTTATAAACACAAAATATGTTCTCTTTTGCCTCATTAAACACATACTATAGAGGGTATTTGGGCAAGGGGTTTGTGGACCACTGGTGAATGATTTGGTAATTTTCTTATCAGCTTCACAAAACCTGTAATTTAATTGTATGTCTCTGATAAATGACCGCATGAACTTTCAGGGACCTTTGAGTTGCCTAAGAATAGCACATCTATAAAACGTTGAATGTATTCACACTGAGGAAGATCACCATGATGTGCTTAAATTGGAAATCATGAGACTATTGTAATCACTCTCCAACCACTTTGGGTGTTTTGAGGCTCACATGATAACTTTTTTTTCCCTCCCTTTGCCTTTGCACCTATCAGTCTACTAGAAATAATTCATTTTGAAAAGATGACAAACAAGAGGCCTTGGAATAAATTAGCACAAATAAGCAAAGCCTAAGCATGAGGTGTGTTAATAATAAGGCCCCAGTTGAATTTGACATTAGATGACAAAACATGCAGAGTATGAAGAGAGTTGGGGCAGACATTTCTCTTGTTTCTCAGAAGTGAAAGCAGCTCATATCAACTATTTACTGGCACTAAATTCCTTCTTGTAGGAATAAAAAAATATTAAATATAAGTGGCATATTTATACTTGTATTATTTCCTTATAAAAAATCCATAGCCCTCTTAAGAAATAGAATTAATATTAAGCATTCCATTGGCTGAGCCCCATGCAGACTCTAATGGGAATCTGAAAAGAGCTTGCATTTGGTAATCAATCTTGAAGGGTTCTTTTTTTTTATTTTTCATAGTATTAAAAAAATGTGGATCTCATTCTCATCTCATTCTCCATTTTTAATCCATTCTATGTGCTTTGACTGTAAATGGATATGTTCATATAATTCATGAAAATGTTGACATTATAGTTCATTTAACTTAAAAAGTTCTTTGTCTACCTGAATAGATAGCCATACAATCAGCAACAAGTGTCAGTATCAAATCTGAGGCATGGCTGCAATGGTCTATTTTGGCAATTTCAGTTCTAGTCCCTGATAGCCCACATATCATCAGCCTTGTATTTGCAATTTCTTTCTTGTGTTTAGTTCATTAATATTGTTACTCATTATTAATTATCTATAGTATGTTAATAATTGTTAATAAGAAGCAAGCAAAGCTCTGGTTTCCTGCAATCCACCTTGGTATCTCCTTGTTTAATTCTATTCTTACATATAACCAGATTCTCTCTCCCTCTATCTGTCTGTCTGTCTCCTCCTCTTTCTCTTCTTTTTTTTGCCATTGCTGGACCCATACCACTCAGTGTAAAAGCAAACCATGAACTATTTTCTATTCATCTGATCTATTATTTCTCTAACAAATTCAGTATTAAACTGAATTATCTGCTACCCTGAGTTACAAGCAATCCTACTCAATTTAACATGACCTGTTGGTTGTGTGAACACACTTTTAATGATTTACCAGTCTCTTGTAAGAATAAAATAATTCTGTCTTCCAGGAATGATTTTTTCCAGTGTAGACTCAGAGAACAATTTCATAATCACAGTAGTCAGCCAATCATGAAAACAGCAGAATATTCCAATAGGGGGAAAACTTTTTAAAAGTGAAATAATTTATTATGCACTTAAAGTCAATTTGGAAATACCACAAAGTTTAAATTATACAGATAAGTAGTCTCAGTTTTGTTTTACATGAGACCCTATTTGGAATGGACATTATCATTGAATTCAAATATTTACATGCTGTTTTCTGAGTGAAGGAAGGGTCTTACTTGTATGGTCACAATTACCTAAACAAATTCTGAGTTCTAACAGAAACACACCAGCAGAGTCCTTTCACTGGCTCCTAAGTTGCTTCACATAGGATTTCACACGCTATGTGACAAATGGGGATTTCTCAGAATATGTACATGATGAGAAGCAATGGTGATAAGAGTTTTCTTGATGGAGGCAGTTTAGAAATAACAGGAAAAGTACATTCTGAGGCATTTACAGAAGAAAATAAACTTTGAAATGCCGGTTTTAAAGCCAGCATGATGATTCGGTAGGAAAAAGCACTCCTTCATAACCAGAGTGTGATCCTTGGAACCTGTGGAGGCAGGAGAGAATTGACTACCACAAGCCATGCCCACACACAATAAGTAAACAAATAAGAGGAATTACAAAATATGCTCCGTTCTCCTTCTAACCCCGGTAATGGTCTATGAAAGCAATTCTGTCTACATTTTTAGTTTTCAATTTTCTTGACAACCACTTATAATTTGTTTAATTTCATTGTTGTCCAACTTGTTTCTATAATGTCTGTTACTATTAGATAGTAACACTCTTTATTCTTTACCCAGCGTGTTGACATACACTTTTCCAATAATTTTGGAGTCCTCTTACTAATGAGAACTGTGCTTCTCTGCCTATTAGATCTAAGTTTGGCATGACATTTATATGTTGTTGATGATGTAGTATGAGAAGGTAAGAAATAAAAATAAAACTTGAAAAGTGTTGTGATGCTGGGTTTCTCTTCTTGTAACCTTGACTTTACATGAGAATAACATTTCTGGACTAGGCTGCTTATCCAGGAAATAGTATAAAACACACACCTAGGCTGAGTGAACCTACACTGGCTGAACCTGACCCACCTCAACTGTTTCATAGCAAAACAGATTTTAAGAAAATAAATAATTGCTATGTTAACTGCTAAATATTTCAAAAGTAGCTCACTGAATGTGTGGCATTCTCATATTATATACTTAACTATTGTTGCCATGAGTTTATGACCAGGAAATCAGTGACAAAGGAATAATTTAGTCTTTATAAACAGCATGTAAATATTTGAATTCAATGACAATGTCCATTCCAAATGGGGTCTCATATAAAACAAAACTGTATAATTTAAACTTTGGGATATTTCCAAGTTGACTTTAAGAACATAATAAATGAAATCTGCAGAAACAGAAAATTAATTAGGTAGAATGTAGAACTCTAGACAAAAATCTTAAAAGTATATTATCATTTCTGTTACTTCTCTTAGAAAATTTAAAATACTGAAAGAAGCTTAAGAAAACACTAGAGCAAATTACGAGCATAATTTGGAGGGAACATATCATCTGTAAACTGTTTGGCTCATATCTCTCATCTCTCGAAATAGAAGAGGAATCTTTAATTTGGATAATTGCTGAGGTATAGATTTATTTTCTAAACATGAAGAGGCTTGGACTCAGAATGAAAACCAACAGTGGGGTGTGGTTACACGTCCCTTTGAGAAGACCTTTGAGAAAGGAGCCCTAGCAGACTGAATTGCTCAAAAGTTTATCTCGAAAGGTTAAGACTAAGATTAACCAATTATAATAATTAGGTGTCCATTATATTAATGTATATGGCTATCTACTAGCCATCCAAATTTCTTATAATTTAAAAATTGACTCATAACTCATACTAAGTATTTCAAGTGCTGAGTAGCCACATGCAATTAGTGGATACCTTGTTGGATAAAATAGATATTTAAGCATGTTATATTCTTAATTTCACTAGCTCTGGGTAGTTGGCTGGGTTTATCATGCTGATCAAGATTTTCTTCTTGTTGAATGGGTCATGAGTTCAATTAGAGTGCTGTTGGTTATGACAAAGGTGAACATGCCACAATTATACCCTCAGAGTTATTATGACAGTATAGCTTATTGTTGTGATTCATAGGCATCATAGCCACGTAGATTGTAGGTTTGTGCGTGTGTGTGTGTGTGTGTGTGTGTGTGTGTGTATGTATTCAACAACAGTTAATGAAAAAGAGGAGAAAAGATTGAAAGAGAGCAAGGAAAGCTATATTGGAGAGTTTGGAGGAGGAAGGGAAGGAAGAATTGGTGCAATAATAATATCAAAAATAAAAAATTAAAATATTTTACCTTAATTATAGTCAGTAACATTAGACTGGCAAAGCCATTCAGCAAATCTTAGGAAATGTCATAGGCAACTTGATTTACATACTTACTGCCATTCTGGATTAAGCCGGGCGGTGGTGGCGCACGCCTCTAATCCCAGCACTCGGGAGGCAGAGACAGGCAGATCTCTGTGAGTTCGAGGCCAGCCTGGGCTACCAAGTGAGCTCAGGGAAAGGCGCAAAGCTACGCAGAGAAACCCTGTCTCGAAAAACAAAACAAAACAAACAACAACAACAACAACTGATTAACAACTAGTACAGAGGAATCTCACACCTGGCATTGAAATTTTGTCTTAATAATTTAGGAATTCTGGAAGTACTATTATCTGCTCATGCAATCCACTTTTCTTAAAACCCCTTTTTTAATTTAATTTTTAATTTGCTCATAAAAATAAGCTTCCATTATGTGTTTTTTCCTTTTATTTTATTTTACAATACCATTCAATTCTACATATCAGCCACGGATTCCCTTGTTCTCCCCCCTCCTGCCCCCTCCTCTTGCCCCCAGCCAACCCCCCATTCCCACCTCCACCAGGGCAAAGCCTCCCCCGAGGACTGAAATCAACCTGGTAGACTCAGTCCAGGCAGGTCCAGTCCCCTCCTCCCAGACTGAGCCAAGCATCCCTGCATAAGCCCCAGGTTTCAAACAGCCAACTCATGCAATGAATACAGGACCCGGTCCCATTGCCTAGATGCCTCCTACACAGATCAAGCCAATCAACTGTCTCACCTATTCAGAGGGCCTGATCTACTTGGGAGCCCCTCAGCCTTTGGTTCATAGTTCATGTGTTTCCATTCGTTTGGCTATTTGACCCTGTGCTTTATCCAACCTTGGTTTCAACAATTCTCGCTCATATAAACCCTCCTCTTTCTCGCTAATTAGATTCCCGGAGCTCCACCTGTGGTCTAGCCGTGGATCTCTGCATCCAGATCCCTCAGTCGTTGTATGGGGTTTCTGGCATGACTATTAGGGTGTTTGGCCATCCCATCACCAGAGTAGGTCAGTTCTGGCTGTCTCTAGACCATTGCCAGCAGTCTATTGTGGGGGTATCTTTGTGGATTTCTGTGGGCCTCTCTAGCACTTTGTTTCTTCCTTTTCTCATGTAGTCTTCATTTACCATGGTCTCCTATTTATTTATGTTTTTAATGTTCATTACTTTTCCCAATAAATCCCCTATTGTAGCAGGCATCTTAAAGAGTCTTATTAATAAAAATAAAACCCAGAGCCAGGTATTGGGGTGAATACTGGAAGATCAGAGAGACAGAACAAGCCACAGCTAACCTCACCTGGCCAACTTCTCAGCTGATCTTGTTTCCTCAGACTGGAAGCCTCTGTGTCCTCATATCCGAATGGCTCTCAGCTGAACTCTGCTGCTCAAAACCTAAAAGCTTAACCAGCCAAATGCTTCTAGTTTCTGGTCCTCACACCTTATATACCTTTCTGCTTTCTACTACCACTTCCTGGGATTAAAGACTTGTTTTCTGGGATTATAGGCATGAGATTTCTGCCTCTGGAATGCTAGGATTAAAGGCATGTGCTACCACTGCCTATCCTAAGTATCTAGTGGCTTTTCTGTTCTCTGACCCCAGATAAGTTTATTAGGGTACATAATATGTTGGGGAACAAAATACCACCACACCCTATTGCCAAATGTGCCTATTTCCCTGCCCACTGAAACACCATCACACCTTTATTAGTGCTTCCTCTTTGGAATTTCATATCACCTGTATTTATTATCTTCCCTCCATGGGGACTTCCCCCCATCTCTCTACCTAATGGTCAATTTTGACTTTCCTAGTCTCTACTGGTATACCAAATTACACACAGTACTCTAAGAATTCATAGCTAAGATCCACAAATAAGAGGGAACATGCCATATTTGTCTTTCTGGGCTTGGATTCACTTGGCATAGTATTTTCAAGTTCTATCAGTTTTTATTTACATTTTTATTATTTCATTTTTTTAAAGGTCAACAAAATTCTCCATGAAAGAACTACAGCTTCATTATGCATTCATCAGTTGATGGACATGTATGCTGGTTCCATTTCCTGGCTACTGTATAGAGAATGAGCAATGGGATCTGTAGCATCTCTGGAATAGGGTGAATATTATTTTGGATGGATGCTTAGGGGTACCTATATAGCAAGATCAGTAACAGATCGATTGTTAGCTTGTTGCAGACTCTCTGCACTGATTTCCACAGTGGTTGTATTTGTTTATACTGCTACCAATGATGAAAAACACTCCTCTTTCCTCACAGCTTTGCTAGCTCCTGATGCTAGCCATTCTGATCAGGATGAGATATAATTTCAAAGTAGTTTTAACTTGCATTTCCCTGATAGGGATGTTGAACACTTTTAAAAGTATTTATTAGACATTTGTATTTCTTGTTTTGAGAACTCTTGTTCAGTTTTTTTTTTGTTCAGCCCATTTGTTGTTTTTAATTAAGTTTTTTTATATATGTTTAGCTTTTGAGTTCTTTGTATATTTTAGACATTATTCCTCTGTCAGATATATAACTTGCCATAGTCTGCATCTTTATTCAATTCACAATTTCTTTTGAAAAATAGGATTTTTTTATTATTATTTTATGAAGGTCAACCTGCCAGTTGGCCCTATTTCCTGAGGTACCAGAGTCTTATTCAGAGAGCCTCTATCTTGCTTGAAGTGACTATTACCTTTGTTCATATTTTCTTTACATTTGCTAAAATATTTTGGTCTCTTTAAATATCTGAGGATAGAAGCCCTGTTCCATGATGACAGAGGAAACTCATCCTAGACATTGTATTATTAGGCCTATCAGAACAGACAGGCTACTGCTACCTCTCCTACTGGGTAACCTTCTCAGTGAAGACTTGACTCCCGAATCTGCTCTAAGCTATGCATAGATAGGTGTGCTTATATTTACCATGCTTAGAATACACTTTTTTCCCCTGAGTACTGGGGGTATTATCTCACTCTCATGTGCCTACCTAGGCACTTATGTGTGCTTATATGTTTATACTTATACAGGAATTTTAGTTGTGTTTTAAAGCCAGACAGATTCCCACCTTTTAGTCCTCACAGCTACCATGGAGATTGACAGATATTAGCCACTTGATAAATTTGTGAGGTGCTGAAACACAGATTCTGATTTCAACAGCTGATTACCTGCAAGTGGAGTTAATGTACTAACATTCACCACATGACAAAGAAGGAAGATAGAAAGGCTTTGAATTAATGAAAACCACCCACTCTGGCCTCATCATTCATAATGTAACATCATGTTCCAGATTCCACAGGTGCAATGCTTACATTTAATTGCACTGATCCAACTCTCCTTATGCTGAATGACTGTATACATCATCCTCTGGGTAGGATCAACTCTGTAGTTTCAGATCCATTTGTTTCAAAACCCCAGGAGGACTCTGTGTTCTTGTGTGACTTCTTGTTACTTCCTGATGACTCACAGAGCATAAGAGCAATGAAAGTAGATGCTGTACAAATAGATTCTCCTGGGAAGAAAAAATTCCTCTTTAAATCAATTTAATTTTCCAAGTTTTGTTTGAAATGTGAGCAAAGCAAGTTGCATCTTTGTTTTAAGGAACTCAGGCATCTTTGCAAGTCCTTTTGTCTTAAAGTGTTCTTGAAACCTAAAATGATTGCCTTTAACCTACAAATTTGATCATTCTTACAGCGTGGTAAAATATCAAAAGCTAACACCCATTTGTTCTGCTTTTATTGACAACCCAGTGGTATAGCAGAAAAATAATAAATGCTAAAATGATGGATTTCTATAGAGTATGTTTTATCTACAGAACTAGAAAAATCTCATATCCTACATTGTACTTATTTATTAGGTTAACATGACATAAATGTAGAAGTGAAATAGGTTGAAACAAGAGACATAAGAAAACAATTTTTTTCAGCCAGGCCTCCAGGCTTAGCTTCCTGTTTATGTTCTCCAAAACACATTGTCCCACCCACATCTAAAATGTTGGCTCATAATCTTTTGAACAATGGGCATATTGGCAAGTTCTCTCAGTTGTCCTCTGGCTAGGAAGCTTTACAATGAGAATGACTCCCAACTGACCAATGCTATGTTTTGAATACACACTATAATGAATCAATTTACACAGGCAAACATTGGCTCCCCTTACCAATTTGATTTTCTGAATCCTACAAAGAAAGGCCAGAATTCATTAGCTTGGCTCTCTAAGTCTTCCGCCTAGATCCCCTAAGCAGTCTTTTTCTGAACTCTAACCAAACACGTTGCAAAGTATATTCACTGAATATTAATCCTGGAAAGGAGGATAATTCTAGGCTGTAATACATTACTCCCTCACAGATTTATAATGCCAGTTAGCATAAGAGCTCTGAGAAGGCCTTTTATAATAAGACCGTGTCTTTCTTATTTAATCTAGCATTTTTCAGACATTGTTAGCTATAGATTCTCATTATCTATATTTAGCTTCCCCAATACTATTATTTTTCTTTAGTTTTTTTTTTTTTAATTTTCTTTTAAGAAATTGTTTTATTCATTTTACATACCAATCACAGACCCACCTGTCCTCCTCCCAACCCTCCAGCCTCGCCCCCAACCCACCCCCTATTCCCTTTTATAAGAAGGTAAGGCCTTCCATAGGGGGTCAAGCAGAGCCTGGTACATTTAGTAGAGGCACGTCCAAGCCCCTCCCCCTGCATGAAGGCTGTTCAAGGTGTCCCATCATAGGCAGAGGGCTCTAAAAAGCCAGCTCATGCACCAGGGATGGATCCTGATCCTACTGTCACGGGCCCCTTAAGCAGATCAAGCTCCACAACTGTCTCACCTATGCAGAGGGCCTAGTCCAGTCCCGTGGAGTCTTCACAGGTGTTGGTCTAAAGTTCATGAGTTCCCTCTGGTTTGGTTTGGTTGTCTCTGTAGGTTTTCCCATCATGATCTTGACGCCCCTTGCTCATTGAATCCTTCTTCTCTGTCTTCGACTGGACCCCTGAAGCTTGGCTTGGCCTGGTGTTTGGCTGTGGATCTCTACATCTGATTCTATCAGTTACTGGGGAAAGGCTCTATGATGACAGTTAGGGTATTCACTGATCTGATTACTAGGCCAGTTCAGACATGCTGTGGATATTGCTCTGTATAAATAAACACTGATTGGCCAGTAGCCAGACAGGAAGTATAGGCGGGACTAACAGAGAGGAGAATTGAGGGAACAGGAGAGACTGCCCGGGGCCACCGCCAGGATAAGAAAAATGTAAGGTACCAATAAGCCACAAGCTACATGGCAAAGTATAGATTAATAAAAATGGGCTAAATATAAGAGTAAGAGCTAGACAATGATAGGCCTAAGCTAACAACCAAGCAGTTTAAATAATGTACGAGTCTGTGTGTTTATTTTTTAAGTGGGCTCCGGGACTGGCTACATAGACACCCTCTCCACTATTGCTAGTAGTCTAAGCTGGGGTCATCCTTGTGGATTTTTAAATGAAAATATCTTTGACAGTTTCATACATGTATACAATGATTTTATGTCATTTTTGTCACTCTTACCTTAATCCCTTTCCCCTTGTAACACTTCTTTTCTATTGCCTCAGAGGTCAATAATAATAAGAACAATGTTAATACCTATAATAACAATTATAAAAAATGCTAAGAACAGTGATTGGGACACAGTATGTGCTCACTAAACAACAACAACAGCAACAATAATAATAACAATAATGTTATTATTGTTTTTGTTGTTTAGTGAGTACATACTGTATCCCAATCACTGTTCTTAGTACTTTTTTTTAATAATTTCACACCCTTATTTTTTAAATCATTTCTTGCATTTTTCAGAGATCTACTTTCACTAGAACAGAAGGATTCTTTAATATGCTATTCTGCTTTGGGAGAAACTGCAGTATTTTAATACAAAAATGTTATATTGTATTTAGTTAGTTCTATACTACTATATATTATTATTGATATTAACAATAGCAATCATACAAATTCAGATTCTCATAACTATTTTCATAACTATTACTCCCTGGGATTAATTAATGCCACAGAAGAAAATTATTCTGTTAATTTCTGTTCTAATATGCATTTTGTTTCTGTGATAAAAACACCATGATCAAAATCAATTTAGGTAAGAAAGAGATTTTATTTCAGATTATACTTCCATGTTACAAGTCAGAGTAGGAATTCAAGCAGGAACTGAAGCAAAAGCCATGATGGAACCCTGCTTACTGGCTCACTCACTCTTAGGCAGTCATCCAGTTTCATATACAGTCTGGGTCCACCAGCCTAGTGATGATGCCAATTGGTAGACTGGGCCCTCTCACATCAATCATCAGTATGACAGTCTCCAACAGTCATGGCCACAGGCCAATCAATCTGGGAAATTCCTCAATTGAGGTTCCCTCTTTCCAGGTGACTTATGTTGTAATTCCTTGACAATAAAACCTAACCAGTACAATTACTTTGGTATTTTTTGAGAAATTTGTCTTATCACAAGATGGTTTTCCAATTTTTTTTTTAATCTGGAAATGGGCTATCTGAATAAAACAATCCTGTTCATATTTTTTCCGTCATGTGATTGCATTGCATTCCTTGAACCACTGTTAAACTAGACACAAGCATATGTCTAATTTGGACAAACTGGGCATTTAAATGGCATATGGAACAAAACTGAATCTTGTAGAGCCTCAGTGTAGCTTACTTCATTCTACCTATGTTGGTTAAGTGTTTGTGAAAATGCTACAGTAAAATTCTGTCAGGCTCATGCACCCATAGGTCGGGTCACAGTAAGAGGCCTGATGAGTGCAGTTTTAAAGATATAGCTATTTATGGAATGCATGGAATGCATGGTAGGTAAGTCACTTACTTCACAAGCATGAGAATCTCAGTTTGATTCACAAGAACCAGGTGATCCCTGTTCTTAGCATTTTATATATACGGAGTCAGTAAATCTTCATAAATTGAGACAAAGACATGGCATGAAGCTTTGACCTTAAATTTGAGGTTAATTATCTGCTCTAGAGTTCTTGTGTTTAACCACAAATAGTTACATGGTCTTTGTCTCCTATCCATCATACATTCTGTAGATCTGTACATATATTTATTATTTATTCTATAAATTGTACTTGTAAAACATATATATATATATATATATTCTTGCATTTAATTTGTTTTAAATCTTGTAAAGGAGAACTATTTTTTTAAAATTGGCAAAGATTAAACAAATATATCAAAAAGAGACTTAGAAATCAAGACAGACCTAATTCCTTTTCTCCTCCTGTGAAATATATTCATTCCCAAGTCTGGGTATCTATAATGCTTCACACAATGACAGCCTCATAAACAAAAAAAAATCCTTAAAATAAATAAATTTCAAAATATATATGTTCTGTAAAGCTCACTAAACCTAGAAACAATGGTAAGATTTTCAAAATCCTGGAGGGAAAAAAAAACACTTTTAATTTAATTTTATTTTTAAACAAATTCTTATTGTATAGCCCTGGTTGGCCTAGAACTCATTTTGTAGAACATGCTGGCTTGAGCTCATAGAGATCTGCCTGCCTCTGTATCTTGAGTGTTGGAATTTAATAGTTTTTACTTTAAACATGAAACAAGGTAATTGTAGGTTTCAGATAACTTTATAAAGCATATTTTGATCATATGCTAGTTTCACTTGAGAAATGGACATGGGGATATGTCGTGGAATGAAAGTCAGTGTTAATCCTAGTGCTAGTGAGGCGTTCATCTTCCATTTACAAGGAGTATTTGCCAGCACTTCAGCAGTATAGAGTTTTGCTGACTTTGATGAATTCAGTGGGTACCAGAAACATGCACAGATTTCAGATGTTCAATAGGCCACAGTGCTGATGATAAAGTTCTGGAAATATAGAATTACTTGGAGTAAAGTTAAAATTAAAAATGCTAATTATCTTTCCTAAAGATGATTATACATGAACAAAGTTGGTATTGATAATTATTGATTTGCCTTAGACTTCTGCAGTAACTCAAAAGAGTGACTGTACTTGAACAACCTGGCTTTCACTATAAAACTACCTGGAGGTTACTATACCTTTTGGAGAACTCTTCTGGCTTATTATATGATAGCTCTGAGAGCTGTTATCTGTTAAAGAATATCATTAAAACATTAAAATTCTGTAAGGTCTTAGTGTATCACCTTTATTAAGGTTATTTATGTGCAAAAAATATACCTTCAAAGGATAGCCCAGGTCCAAATGATCTACAGTATAACACCCAAATTTAGGCATGAGGGTAGACCAAAGGGGGATAGAATTTCGAGCTTAGAATTAATATTAGGGTTTTTTTGGTCAAGTTTTTGAGGTGTGTGTGTGTAAGAGTATACACTACTCTGTGTGTAAACATTTTTTTTTGTTTTGGAATATTTCAAATATAGAAAGTGCTAAAATATTGAAAAATCCTTTTTGGATATAGAGATGGATAATTTTTGAGTACTCTGTAGCTTGTGTTGTGAAATCAAAGTGGTCTTACAGAGACAGTTTGAGTTTTACATTTTGGGTGTTTACCTCACAGAGAAGTTCTCAATCCCGTGTGTCCTTGACAACCAGGTGCACCCTTTCAATAGACAGAGTGATGCTAAGGGCTAGGTAGCTGCTATAACAATCCACCCCCCCCACACACACACACAAATGCCTTTAGACTCTAGGTATGTCTTATGTATATTAACTGTGTGTATGTGTGTGTGTGAGAGAGAGATAGAGAGACAGAGACAGAGAGACAGAGACAGAGACAGAGAGAACAGCTGTTTACATGCCGCAGTGCACATGCGGCTCTCATAGGAAATAGTTCTCTTCTACTACTTTGTAGAATTTAGAGCTCAAACTCAACTCCTCCAGCCTGCATTTAAGTGCAATACTCTACCCACCAAGTTACCTCTCTAGCCCTAGGCCCTAGATACTCATGTCTTGTTCATCTTGTTATTCACTATGAACACCATGCAGCTGGCTTAGTGAGCAGTTTCTGGTGTGCATTCCTTCTTTTTTGTGTTTTCACCATCATTGTTCCCACAGCCTTTTCCTTTGATCAGGCATATGAGAAAAGGACATAAAACACCATTTCTATAGGATTGACTTAGTGTCAAATACTTTTTCTATACCCCATTGACAATAACTCAATCATATGACCACACTTCTTTATAAGGTTAGGAAATAGACTTTAATTTGGAAGAAGGAAATCAAATGGGCATTTTTGCATACATAGAACTGTAATATAATTAAATAATTTTTGTTTGTCTTAATTTTTTAGTTAACGTGTATGTGTGAATATTTAGTCTGCATGTATGTTTGTGTACTGTGGACATTCTTGGTGCCCAAGAGGCCAGAAGATGTTAGGTACTCTGAGATTGCAGTTACACAGTTGTGAGTAGTCTTGTAGGTGCTAGCAATTGGACCTGGGTCATCTGAAATAGCTTTCAGTGCTCTTAACTGCAAAGCTGTTTCTCCAGCCCCTGTAACTAAAATCTGTATGTGCTTATATTTCTCACTATTCTATTTACTCTTTTAGCACAAGACTTACTTCAAATTATAATCTGATATCTTCAGAATATTTTGTCAAAGTACATGATGCAACATTTTTAGAACTTAAAAAACATTTTGAATGAGTTAATTACAAAAGAATTTAACATCAGTGTTAGTTGATTATTTTGTGTTCTATAGGACTTACCTAATTTTTTCTAAATTTTTGCTTTAATTACAAAATTCATTAAGAAATAGCTTACCCTGTGAGTGCATAATACATATGCATTCATATTACAAAGCACAGATTAAAGAATATTTTCTCTGGGCTATCACACTGCTATTATTTGAGCTGACCCTGTATACAAACTGATGGGATGGGATTAATCTCCTCACTTAAGTTTTACTGGAAACTGTTTTACTGGCTACTATTAAAAGCAATGTCAAACATTCCCTACTTGCTCCATTAAGCAAAGCAGCTATTGCTTTTAGCATGTTCCTTATGGTTCTTAATACATGGTGTTTTTAAAAGAATTCATTCCAATAAGATTGAGGTTTGCTTAAATGTTCCCTTTGAATGAATGGTTTAAATCCATCAGTACTGTCTAGGAATATTTATGTGGAAAACTTTATATTGAAGAAACTTCTATAACCTCGGAATAGAAAGGTCATTTTCAATTAATTTTCAGAAAATATAAAATGATAAATAGCATATATTAGTTCTCCATTGTTCAATATTATATAGACCTTGAATAATAATAATTAATAAAACATTCATATATATATATTCCTTATGTACATTACATAAAGGCAAAAAATGGGATATTACAGGGTCTGAAGGTTGTCATTCTTGGATTTAACTCTGAATCTCCTAAACCCTAGATACCACTGGACCTCAGTCATCTTTTTTGTTCAGTGGAGCTAAAAACCAAACCTATTTTGTAATATGAACATGAGACTTAAGAGGTTAATGAAGCATAAAACTGGATTTACATCCAGAAATCTTCAATAAATGATACTTTTTATGTTTTATATGTAAATTTATTGAGTCTATATCATAATTTATACAATATGATACATACCATGTACATAATTGTTACTTCCCTTTAATTTCTAAATTGTATTAAACTGACATGAAAAGAAGAGATACCAAGGTCCTGATAAGTTCAGGGTTCTGATCTTGTCACCCTAGAGATGCTGCTGTGCTTACAGACTTACAACCAAATTGGAGGGAAAAAAAAGAGAAACATTTAATGGGATCATAAAAACATTATAGATAGCAGTTGAACTTTTTATATGTATAGTTTTCAAAATGCATTATATACTATGGGAAGAAGTTTGTTCTCCCCATTTTTATGTATAAATGAAGAAACCAAGGCCATAAAATGTATAAGCATTTTTTTTTCAGGCTTCACATTAGCTAACTGCTATCTTTAAATATTCAAAAATTGGGGCTAGGAATATAGCTCAGGGACAGGCCACATCTTTTGCATGGTTAAGGCTTTGTATTTGATCTGAGGACCAGAACTGAAATTTGAAGCTGGGGCGTGTGATAAGAGATAGTACAGTGTCCCCTCAATCATGAAACAATGAGCCAGTGTTAAGATTTGTTACATGGGACACTGAGAGGACTGGGTTATCCAAATAAGTAACACTAATTAGGTGTGAAATAGAGCCTGAAAACAAAAGAAAAATTATGTTATCTGGAAAGGGCAAGTTGAGCAGTTTTGGAAGAAGGGACAGCATGATCTATCAGCAAGATTAGAAAATTGAACACTTTCAATTACAATACAGAGGTTTGTGCATGTGTTCATTCAACTATACAGACACTATGGAAGCAACTTGCACAGTAAGATTTGTTGAGAAAACATCCAAGAGCATTCAAGTTGGAAGTGGAATTGTGTGTGTAGTTACTGAAAGAAAACATGAGTGACTGGTGGATAAAGCTGCCATAAATCTATTACTTTCTTGAATTCCTTTCAAAGGTCATGATTAAATGACAACCTCATTGAACTTGACATGAGAATCCACAGGATAAAAAAAAATAAACTCATATCTAAAAGTATATTGGAAGAGGCCGGAGGATTGTGACAATATAAATGGCAGTGATCTATAACACAGATAAAGTTTTGAAATGGTGCAAAATCTAGAAGCTAGCTTACTCATCCAAAGACTGTGTGAACAGGTAGATGGATATTTGACTTCTATATTTAATTTTCTGTTTTTTTACCAAGACTCATCATCTTGCATGCTCTGTTTCATTTAGTTCTTATTCTTAGGACATTTATCATAGCTGAGGCTAATATGTCAGTGGAATCATCAGATGTTGAATCTTAAGTTCAAGATGCCCCTACTTTCTGATATATGTGAAAAACAATTTTGTTCTGCATAAAAACATTTTGTATTTGTTCCTTGGTGATTGTGCTATTGACTAATGAGTAAGTTCTCTATATATTCCCATAGCCAAAGCATTAACCAGTGCAGTAAATTCAATTTTGGGAAATTAAAAACTAAGCAGGCCTCCCCTGTCTAGTTCTTACTGTACTGTTTATATTAGTTAGTGTCAAGATTGAGTGTTACAATGCAGAGTGAAAATTACTGATATCGCAATTCTCTTCATTATCCCATTGCCCATGCTGTCCTCATCACTCTCAATCTTTCAGTCAGCTCTGGCTACTAAAAGAAAACACATTGGACTAAGTAGCCTAAGCAGCAGACATTTATTCTGAAAGTTCTAGAGATTGGCAAGTTCAAGATGAAGCTGCTGGCATATGGGGTGTCTGAAAGGACATTTCTTTCTGTACAGATGGTGGCCTTCTTGCTGTATAATCAAAATGATGGTGAGAAAAGGGCTCTGGTGTCTCCTTGTCTTACCAAATTATACTTACCCCATTGTGAGCCTTCACCCTCATGACTTCATCTAAATTTATTTATCTCCGGAAGGCATTGCTTTATATTATTATCACACTGGGGATTAATGTTTCAAAATATGACCTTATGGATGGTACAAACACCCCCCACAATAGTCATTGTCCCTAGTACCATCATTGTCACTGCTCTCCCCCATTCTATTCTTTAATCTCTTCACTTGTCAGGGCATTATCACCAACTGCAGTTGCAGTTTTGACAGACTATCTATGAAGGCTTATTTCATCAGACCCCAATTATGAGAAAATTGTGATTTCATTCACATTCAGCAAAAGAAGAAATTATGTTTAGGTGACTGATAGCTACATTTTCTATTTATGGATGAGAAACCCTGGAGCTTCAATAAAGTATGAACTATGAATATTGTTTGTCTTTTCTCTTCTATATTTTGATCTCTTTGCCAACCTCCAACTGCAATGCTCTCCATATATGGGGGAAATATTTCTCAGAGCCATAAATGATACTAAATTATTTTCTTGATCTATTTTTAGACATTTTTGAACTGTATAATTTTTTTTGTTGGACTGGATGAGTTAAGGTGGGTGAGCTGTTCTGTGTCTTTTATAAGGTTTTCAGCATCTCCTAGCTTCTTCCTAGGATATTCCAGTAGTAACTAGACTCAATCACAGTGGTAAAATTTGTCCCCAGACATTTTTCATGTGTTCTTTGGAGGAAAACCCAAAACCAGTTTGCAAGCTACTGAACTAACTTTCTGCAAAATGTTAACTTCTTGGAAATAGCTCAGGGTCTTTTTTTTTTCTTCATGTAAGACAACTAAAACACTAATTTCAAAATCAAATTTTAGGCATTTCTACACACAGAATGGATGGGTATTTTAGATGTGGTATGGGAACAAGAAGTTCTGAATGCTCTTGAATATTTCTCAGCGGTCACAAAGTGATAGTTGATGCAAGTATTCACACTGTGTGAAACAAATAATAGATTACACATGATGATTGCCCACTGTGATAATCCCAGTTGCTATGGACTTCTTAGATTTTTCTTGAAAATTGATGCATCAATATACTTCATTTTTGAGAATAGCAACTATTGAGGATAATTCTGAAGTATCAATAATAGTATATAGAAAATTAGAAAATGTCATCATTCAGCACTCAAAAATAAATGTCTCTGAAATAACAGGTGTTTATAATTTTATGCATTTTCTTCCAAATGGAATTTTAATTTTCACCCTTTTATTTCCTCTCTTTGTTCCTTCCTTCCTTCCTTCCTTTGTCCTTCCACTCTTGACAGACCACTGACATTTCTCATAAGGCTGTTATAGCTTTTTATTCCTAGTGCTTTAACACACTGCCAGGCACAAAGCACACTCTTTGTTGTCCTAGATATTACTGTTATAAGCGTAATTAGAGATTTTGTGAAATTGTTGCATTGTTTTAATTATAATTTATTTTCATCCAGTGTGGTTACATAGAGATCATTTCAAAAAATGAGGAGTATTTTCCTATTCTGAACTTACTACAGAATGAAGACCATAAAGCAGAACTACTTTGTGGATAATCCCACACTAAAAGGCAGAGAGAGCCTGTTCAAGGCCAAGCAATTAATCAGTGAAATAATATCTTCTTGCATTACCATCTGTCCACTTTCCTTCCTACGTGAATTTATTGCAAAAGTGTGCGTTAGAGAAAAAAGCATCTGTTGCTGAATTTAGGTTGGATGTCTTGTCCATTTAGACCTTTAGTTTGAAGTGATCAAATCACTTATATAAATGAGCATTTTATATATTTTTGGTCTAAGTGTAGGGAAACAAGTAAAATAGTTGTTATTAACTAAGTCCCACACAATATGTAAAATGAAAACAATCCCAGCATGCTTTTCACTGTGGTGCTATATCAAAATCTTGGGCTTTCTGCAATAGTAGCATTGTTTCTGAGTTTGCTCAGTTGCTGTGTTTGTCTCACCAGTGACTGACTAGGAGTCTGAAAAGATGTTTCCTCGTCTAAGGAAATGTTAAAATGGTCTTTAAGATAATAAGAAGGAACCTATTGTAATAGCATAGTTCTGGGCTCTGATTTTCCTGAGTGTTTGAAGATGAGGTTTTTGAAAATCTATGTAGAAAATTTACTCTGAAACTTCTGCTAAGCCACTAACTTGGCTCCTCTTTCCTCCTCCTCAACAATAGGAGTGGAATTAGGTCATCTTATAATCATTTTTTTTGTCATTTTTCTCATTTTGACTTTATGTTTCAGTTAACAAGTATATTCAATTCCTTATATATGTAGATTGATAGAAGTGGATTATTAGCATGTGGTATATTAAATTTGTCCAAAAAAGATCAAAGAAAACCCCCAGTAAAGATCCTTATCTTTTAAAGTAAGATTTGAGTGAATCAAAGGATTTAAATCTGTGAGACTGAAATAAAAGAATGAACAGCAACGGTGGTCCACTTTGAGGCACAGACACCGAATGGAAAAGTTACTTAATACAAAGACTATAAAGAATATCGACTGGGCAATGGGAGAAACCCAATGGTTTGAAGTCTCAAAAGCCTCTTTCCATATGGAGTGCATTTTAAATTGGATCCGTGAAAGGGATTGGAAATAGCAGAAGCTAATGAGGCCACATTACATCTGCCTCTTGGTCTTTGCACCATGACCTCTAGGAGAATAACCCTGATATCTGTAACTTCCATTATGGATTGTGAATACACACACACACACACACACACACACACACACACACACACACACACACTCAACCAAGCTGTTCTAAGCAAGTATAAATATAACAGACAAAATACATTTTTATTCATTTATGCATTACAATCATCTAGTAATATCTATGTATTGTCAAACACACAGCTGGGTATCATGAGCTTGTAATAAAATTGACTGTATCTGGGTGAGGATAACCTGCTTTGAAGAATCCTAAACTCTAGGGTGGGAAGCAAATAAGTATTTAAACAAATGAATGCTGAATTTGAATTCTGAAAAAAAAGTGTCAAATAATGTCTAATGGTGAAGATGCAAATGAGGACAATGAGAAAATGTGAAATTTCTTCACCTGAACAATTCCCAGAGATCCATCATGTTTCAAATGCTCTGTGAATTATTTCTCTTTCCATTTAGGCATATCTTAGGGACCACTTACACAAGACAAAACATGCACACATGTGTAGTTGGGTAGCTGTTCCAGCTTTGACCTGGAAGTACTACCCCTAGTGAGGCTTCTGGTAAGTGCCATGCCTACCTATGACCTGCCCCTAGGGTGGGGCCAAGATGGGAGCCCTTAAGACCTGAGATCTGGATATGCTGGGTCTCTTGATTCCTAGTGATCCTGGATGCTGGATGGTAGACCAAGCAGAGTTCTCTAGAGAACACTGCTGGACTGCACATAACCTTTAATGGATCCTGTAACCAACCCCTTTACTGGCTGTAAGTTACCCCAAAATAAACCTCCTTTTTAACTATGTGGAGTTGCCTTAATCAATCCACACAATACACATGTATAATTCCTGGTACTTTTCTACAGGACTTTGATACAGTCTTTTATTTGGGAGATTCTTAAAATACAATATGATGAGAGCATTATCGTCAGTTCTCATATAAGAATGCATTTCATTAACCTGATCTGATGATTTACCTTGGCTATAATTTAAAGGCAACATCACACAACTGTGCCACATCAAGGCTAATCCTAAATCCCCAAATGCATGAATAATTTGCACCCCATTCTTCAAAGAACTAAGGAAAACCTGCTTCAACTTTGCTATACAGTTCATCTACTTATTTATCCACTATTCATTTAGTGCTCCTTTTTAGGAGATGTCATGACATCTAACATTGCAAACTGGAACATAGAGGGTGAGGATTACCATCAAGAGACTTAATAACAAATGTATTTAGGATGTGATGACAAATCGCTTCAGTGTCCTATATAAACAAATTGATGTCTTTGACCAAAATTGTGACCCTCCCCCTCCCAGTGGATTAATTTGTCCATAAAATTAGTGTGCTGCACAACACTGTTAATAGCTGACTTCCCCAGAGCTAATGTAGTTACAGGACTGTCAGCAATTGAGCTTTCAATTTCAATTAGGAGTGATCCAGAGACAGGGAAACTAACGTGTGTTTGATATAGAAGAAAACCTTTACTAGCCAATAGTGTCTTTTTTCACTTAGCTCCTATTTATATTTCTGGCAGAATATTAAAAATTGTTGTTTAATTATGTCCTAACATATAATTTCATTAATACTTCTGTAAAATGAAGTGAACATTGTTTTCACTGAGACCTGAGTTCTAGACCAGGGTCACTCATTAATGGTAGCAAAAGCAAAGATAATGATAATAGGCATTCGTAATTGGAAATATATGTCAGATGCAACATTAAGTACTTTTCAATGTGTTTTTTATTTTCATAACAAGTAACAAAGGAAGCCTACACAAATTAGCAAATGCCATATACCTTACACATTGTACAGCCATATTCAAAGCAAAACCTCCCAGCTTTGGAATCTGCTTAATTATATGAAGATGCATGCAATCTCTGCCTAACAAGGAGGGGTTGAGATAAATTCTGAGGCTGTGTTATGACTTAGACATGCTCTCCCACACACATAACAGAAGCAAGTACCAATAACTGCCATGACTGAATGTAGTAACTTCCATAGTAGAATGAATTATATGAGAAATAAAAATTCTTCAAACCACAGATCCTTTTAGCCAGGATAGACGCATGTGTCATTGATGGTGTAAGTGTAACTCATGCATAAAAATCACATGATGGCTTGTCTCAAAACACCAAAAATAAATAAAAATAAAAATTCTATATGGTAACTATCATTTATTTTTTTCAAAGTACAATATATGTATTCTATTTTGAGCTTAACTTTCTTAACGTGATGAAAGGATTTGCTAAAATATTACTCTTCATTTTTTTTATTAGTTATTCTTTTACTTTACACACACACATTTCTATCTTTACAAAATGTAAACCTCAAAAATTTTCTGTTTTCATTTTTAATAATTTATCTAATTTCATTCCCTAAAGGCTAGTGTTAGCAGTTTATAATATTAGTTTTAGGATGTTATGTGAATGAATGAATTTATATGAATACATATAATTTGATTTTTCCATCAAAATGTATGACGGTCATCACAAAGAGTTAGAGGTGGTTTTACATATCTAAATCTACATAATATTAACATCAGCAGCATGAAGAATCAAAGCCATATGATCATGTTCAGAGTAAGCATTTGATAATATTCAACATCTTTCATGAAAATATATATAAATAAGAAATGTATCTCAGCATAAAACAGTCGTGTGTGTGTTTGTATGTGTGTGTTTGTATGCAATCCAATGGCTATCACTGTATCTATTAGAGAAAAACAGAACACTTTATCTCTCATGTCTAGAATAATATAAAGATGGCCACTTTTTCCACTTTATTAAACCCAATTCAAGATCCTATCCTAAGCAATCAGGCAACAAAGCAATGAGCATTAAATTTAAGAAAAAGAAGTAAAATTTGTTAATGTTTGCATATGCCATATCTTACATGTAGAAAAGATAAATCTACCAAAGCATTCTTAGGACTAATAAACAAATTAACAAGGTTATATGAAGTAAAGTCAACAAATTAAAGTTAGTAGTACTACCATCCACCAATGGAAAATTGGTAGATAATAATAATTGGAAACTATCTTAAACAGAAATTCAGAAAAATATTCCAGGTAAAATAACTGACAGAAAAGCAAAATATTTTATCCAAAGAGGAAAAATAATCTACAATGAAGAGAATAAAATACCATTAAACAAATTTAGAGGAAAAATAGAAAGACATCACATGTTCATGGATGAGAAGAATCAATATTGTTAATAAAAATTTGGTAGATTTGCTACTAAAACAACATTTATATTCTCCATAGAAGAAGAAAAACTAAAACTGAATTTCTATGGGACCCTAAAATTTAATAGACAAAGCCGCAAAGAGCAAAATATACAAAGCAGGAGGTACCTGACTTTACCATATACTAAAATGCTGTTTTAATCAAAATACCAGGATACAACTATAAATATACGTACATAGAGTAAGGAAAGAAACAGAATAGAGACCTTAGAACAAACTCATTTAGGTAAACACAACCAATTATTGACAGGGTTATAAATACATCCTCTGAAGAATTGGTCTTAATTAATTAATTAATTAATTAATTAATTAATTAATTAATGGTATGAAATTAATGGTTCTGAGAAATTTGGATATCCACATAAAAAACAATGAAACTAGATCTTTGTGGCTCAGCAGTTACACAGTCAACCAAAAAGGATTGAAGACTTAAAGCTATGAAGCTCCTGAAAATAATCGGGAAATACTTCAGAACATTGAATAGGTAAGGATTTCTTCGGGATAAGTCCCCAGAGCATACTAAACACAAACAAAAATAGACAAATGAGAATACATTAAAAACTTTGTTCAGTAGTTTAGCCAGGTGGTGGTGGCGCACGCCTCTAATCCCAGCACTCGGGAGGCAGAGCCAGGCGGATCTCTGTGAGTTCGAGGCCAGCCTGGGCTACCAAGTGAGTTCCAGGAAAGGCGCAAAGCTACACAGAGAAACCCTGTCTCGAAAAACAAAAAAAAAACAACAAAAAAAAAAAACAAAAAACAAAAAAACCTCAAAAGCAGCAACAAAAGAAGTTAACAGGAATAAAGATGTTTAACAGACCTGAATAGACATTTATCTAAAGAAGATATTCAAGTGCCCAAAGAGCTGTCTTACTAGTTAAGAGAACTTGCAACTCTAGCTAAAGACCAGGTTCCAGTTCCTAGGGCCCACTTGGCTGCTTACAACCATTTATAACTTCAGTTTTAAAGGATCTGAATATGTCTTCTGGTCTCTTCAGACAATACACACATGTGGTGCATGATAAGACTGTAGGTAAAACACATAAAGTGTTTCATAAGTAGTAAAACAAATAAATCTTTAAAACTGAAGGTTTGCAAATAGTGATTGAGTGAATCATCATCACTATCCATTATCTAAATGTAAATGAAAAGTAAAATGAGTTAACATCAATCACAATGAGAATGCTCTTATCAAAAAGACTAAACCTAGCAAGAGTTGTCAGGGATGTGGAAAGAAGAAAACCACTGCATGCTGTTATTGGTGGGGATGTGCAGTCACCATAAAGAACAGTCCATATGTTCCTTTAAAAAAAACCTTCAAAAATAATAAAACTATCACATACTTCATACATCCTAATAAAGAGTATCTCCAAATGAAATAGGAGCCAGATATTGAAAAGATATCTGAACATCCATGTGCAGGACAGCACTATTCAGAGTAGACAAGAAATGGAAAAAAGCCAACTCCCCTTTGGGTTGGGTGGATAAAGAGAATGTAACACACATATGTAATTGTTATAACTTACAGAGGGCAATATCTCAGAACGGAAGCTGAAATGACATCATTCTTAGCATGAAGTCCTGAAGTGGGAGAATAAGCTTCCTGTTCAAAAGAAGGGCTTCATGAGGAGAGATAACTGTCATCGATAACATGATATGAATCCTAAGAAATAGACCCCTAATTCCCTTCAGTTCCTAGAATGTTAGAAGAGTGAATGAATCTTACAATAAGCAGTATGATAGGATCTTAAAAGACTACAAGTGCTTTAATTATAAAGAATAGATGTTGTTTCTGACTTATATAGGTTGTTATGGAGGGGAGAGAGATAAATTCTGCATTTGACCTGGCCTGAGTTTCCAGAGCCACAAAGCAGGAGGGCACTAGATAGATATGAAGTTAAAATTTAAAACTTTCTCAGACCTGAGTGTCAGCACTGGATTTGCATAAGGCTTATTTATATGCTCAAGTTTTATTTTCCTGCTTTGAGTCCCACTTGCATATCATCTGTATCATCTTTCTAATAAATTGCAAATGCTCTTTATATGTTATAAACATTTACTGTCTGCTGTAGTACAGAAAACACTTGCTCCCACTTTACGGTTTATAATTTTGCTTAGTTTTATAGTGTTCTCTGGATTCAAAGAACTTTCAATTTTCATAAGTAGAATTTATCAGTCCCTGTAATACTAAGCATATAATAAGGAATTTCCTTCTGTGTCATTATAATCTAAATACTCTCATGTTTTCCTATCACACTTTATGGTTTTACTTTATATATTCATCTGTTTGAGACATCTGGACATTATGTAAGAAGAAAAAAAACACCCAAGTTCATTCATCTTCCAGATTGTGCAATACTTTCTTATTTTTTAAAGATTATTCAGCCTTTTGGCTTGAAGTAGTATACATACATTTGACATTCACTAGCATGTATATTGGGGCTGGTTTTTAGGACTACTTATTCTGTATATCTACCTCTGTTTCTGCAATATTTTCAAACATTTTAAATAACAGTATCTTTGTTAATTTTAATTTTCATGATGAAAGTACTCTGCAAATACTCTTCAGAATTTCCTGGCTGCTCATTTTATTTTTTCTCTTTAATATAATTAAGCTTTAAAGTGATCTCTTTCCAATGTTAAGTCTCATTATTCTCATTAGAATAACTGGCAATTTGTTGAGGGGATATTTAATATTTTTCATTTTCAATTTGTATTTATTTTTAATATTTTTTGCTCTTGCAAAAATATTTCTTTCACTCATTATGTCTTTAAAAAGCACTTTGGTTCATATCATTTTATTAAATGCATTGACATATTTTCTTATATATATTTAATTCTCTTAATTTCATACATGCACACAATATATCTAGATCAGAGCCACCCCTTACTCTCCCATCTTTCCCTCAGATGCTCTCAAACTTCTCTCCCTCCCAATTTTATGCCTTTCTTTTTTTCATTTTTCTTTTCTTTTTCTTTTTCCTAAACAAGAATTTTTTTATTAAGAAAATAAAATGTCCAATTTTGGTTAATTTAGCAAATTAAATGAAAGCATTCATATGGCTTTAAGTTCACAGCTATCAGTTACTTCTCAACAGTGGTAAAGAATAACATGTAGGCTATTGTTAGTCAGCAGCTCATAAGCTTTCTGTTTTGTAGTGTTCAACTTTACTGAGAGAGATTTATATTCAATAAGGATGTTTGTTTCAGATGGATGGATAAAGTATGTAAAGAAAGAATAGGTTTGGATAAATGTATTCATTTGTGTAACCAATACTGTACCACATTGAAGATAAAGTTGTTGGCATTGTCTCCTTTACTCTGGTTCCTGGTCACAGTTAGTAGCTTCAGCCCAGGTTCCAGTCTTCACTGTTTGGCTTCTTTCTGTGTGGATTTGTTTTGTTCCTCCAGAAATCACTTACGACGAGTGTGTCCTCCTTGTGTTTAGCTTCCTGTACCATGCACAATGCCTGCAAGACTCATTTGTGATCTTCTTGTGATTGAACTATCAGAGGAAAAGTTTGGGGCTAACTTGAATGAAGATGATATGGTGATTTATTTAATATTTTTTCATGAATATGTAATTTCAATTCCATAAGAGTAAATAGTATAGAATGGTGTAGCTATATGCCAAACTATAGCATTTAACTGAAACTCTAACATCAAACTGTTTCCTCATAATGTTCTTCTATTATATATTTCCACTGGTTGTGTGTAAAGCTTGCAGTTGGGCATAATCCTTTTAGTCTGGGTAATTCCAGTGGACATATCATTTTCCCATGACTTTCGCTGTGCCAATTGGCCAATCAGGTACTGTAACACGAATCTTAAAAGGTCTTATAATAAAAAAACCCGGAGCCAGATATTGGGATGAAACTGAGATATCAGAGGGCTTGAACAAGCCAAGACACAAGTTCTTAGGAAATACCTGGCCTAAGACAGAGCTACTTCTTATATACTCACACTTACATACCTTTCTGTGTCCTACCATCTTGCTTCCACTCACTGACCAGCTACATCACTTCCTCTTTCTGCCCAGGTCTATCACTTCCTATCTGTCTGTATAGACCTCTAGACCTATATGGTTAACTAGTGCTGGGATTAAAGGCATGTGCCACCATACCTGGCTGTGTTCCCAGTGTGGCATTGAACTCACAGAGATCAAGATGAATCTCTGCTTCTCGAATGCTAGGATTAAAGGCATGTGCTACCACTGTCTAATCTCTATGTTTAATAAATATAGTGGCTGACTTTTTCTTCTGATCCCCAGATAATCTTTATTGGGGTGCATAAATATATCAACACAAGGTACATCCTTTCTAATATTTATTCTAACTTATTGCTGTGTAAACTGATCTGTCTTCTTATTGTAGAAATAGATGGATCCTGAAAACAAATTTTGTCAAATATGTAAATTACAACTATTTTTGTCTAATCTTTGACTTGATATGTTATTTTAATGATATATTTATAAGAACAGATATTTATAGCCTTTAATGGAGCTCAATTTATCAATGTTTTAAGCTTTATCCTTTCAAATATTCTTTGTAAGCAATCTTTACTGTTTCCACCTTTTTTTCCTATTTGTGGTATCTTTTTCTTTAAACTTTGAGATTACAATTACATCATTTTCTCCTTCCCTTTCCTCCCTCCAAATCCTCCCATATACTCCTCCTTGCTTTTTTTCAAGTTCATAGCATCTTTTTTCATCAATTGCTGTTACATGCATATACAAATATGTGTATCCATGTATATCCTCACAATCTATGTAATGTTACTTGTAGGAATTTTTTCAAAGATTTCTATTTCTCATTGAGCTCTTTCCTGAGGATGACTATTTCTCCCACTCTCTTCCTTGTTTTTCTGCAGTTCTTTGTGTAGGGTTGAGGACTCGTGGCCTTTCCCTATCTGTTTTGACATGTCTATTGTTGCCCTTGTTCACCTCAAGTTTAAGCAGTTATGTTACTAAGACTTTATGGGTACAGCTTCACATAACATTCTGAGATACAGCCTCACAAAAACTTTCCTGATCCTCTCACTCTTAAAATCTTTCTACCCTCTTTTCCCAAATGTTTCTGAGCCTCAGGTCTTGTAGTCAGGATCCATTGGAACTAGGCTCCAGAACTCTGCATTTTGATTTGTTCTGGTTTTCTGTAATTTTTTTCTACTATAAATAGAAGTTTCCTAGATCGGAGGGGGTATACTATACTTTTCTGTGGTTATGAGGACAAATATTTAGAATATAGTTAGGGATTATGCTGTTATAGACTCTCTTGTAATGTTATCTATGACTTCACTGACTATGGGTAATTGGTTAGCATGATTACTATGCATGTATTACTATGCATGATTTCCCTCTTGTTAAGTAGGTGTTAAGTACAGTTAAAGAGCTGTAGGTTACCACCAAGGTATATGTGCTACTACCATACACTTGGAGTTATTGAACCTTGTTGGTTGTTGTGGTTCATAGGTGTCATAGATTGCTAGCACTGTAGGTTGCTTCCTTTGAAGCTTGCATGGCACCTTCTGATACCATAAAAGCTAGTCCAGAGGTAGGAGGCTTTCAGGTCAGTTGCAGCACACAGGCCTCTGGGCCCTGTTGCTGAAGTGCATTAGGTATCTTCAGCAACTCACACTTGCCTTCCACCAATGGGGAGAAACCAAGGACAATGGCAATAACTTATAATGTTTAGGGGGGTCTCATGAACAGCTCTGACCAAAAACTCAAAGAGGGCTTCCTAATCCTGGTGTTGGGTTTTTTCTTAAGTGATCTTAGGCTTTCGGAGGGAACTCTTGTTAGTCTAGATGAGAAAACTTCATTTAAATTATACATATATACTTATACACACACTTACATGTACACTAGGTTTTTAAAATTCTTTTATTGGGAAATAAATAATATGATTCCTGGTGACTTTTTCAGATATTTTACTGTTATTTTACCCTCCTTCTTCTGTATTTCTCTCTCTCTCTTTTCCTCTTTTATTAGATCTGCCTCTTTTCTCATTGCCATGATCAGATCACTTGTGTTCTGATATTCTGTTTTTGTGTATATTTGTTTGTTGAAAATAGGATCTCACTCTGTAGTTCACTCTGGGCCTCATTTTGTTGAACAGGCTGTCCTTGCAGTCACAGAGATGTGCCTGCCTCTGCTTCTCAAGTACTGGGATAAAAAGTGAGTGCCACTAGGTTTGATTTTTTAAAAAATAATTCAACAAACCAAATTAGTGCTGATCATAGGCACATTGTGCTGGACCATTCACTAGAAAATAAGCTACATATAAATATCCACACCCTCAAAGAATATTGACTCTCTCCTTTCTCTAGCAGCCACAGTCTGTAAGGCTGGCTCTTCAATAGAAACTCATGTTTTCTAGCTGTTGGACACTTTCTTGCTTTATTGTTTTTATCATCAAAACTCTATTTAAACTAACATTATTATTATCAATTAGACAGTACAGTTTAGGAAGAAATAATCTTCATAATAATACACAGGTAAGCCGGGGGCAGTGGCGTATGCCTTTAATCCCACCACTCGGGAGGCAGAGCCAGGCAGATCTCTGTGAGCTGAATGCCAGCCTGGTCTACAGAGTGAGATCCAGGACAGGCACCAAAACTACACAGTGAAACCCTGTCTTGAAAAATCAAAATAATAATAATAATTAATAATAATAATGATAATGATAACCCACAGCTAAAAGTGCCCAGTAGGAAGGGATATTTCCATGAGATTAAACACACTGCATTACAGGCAATGGGGATCTCCCCATACCCATTCACAGCATACCAGATACTAGAGAAAGATGGAAGCAGCAAACATATGAAGGCACAGCCGAAGCTAAAGACAGTCTGGAGTCTGTGGTCTTGGGGCCTTGTCTATTCAAGATTCACCCATCAGGGATTTGTCTCCTGGTGGGCTGATACCCTGAAGTCAACTGCCATCTGCTGCTCCTCTGACCTGGTCCCCGGCAATTCCTATCAACCTGTTTTGTTCTAGTCAACATGTAAATGTTATTGAGTATGATTCATATTAATCCATTGTCTCTCACTCCCCTTATATTTTTTTAGAACAATTGTCTTTACTTTTATTTTTAAAATATTTTAATGATATAATTTCTACAAAAATTATTTTAATATCTATATTTGTCTTTTCTTTTACAGCATGAAGCATTGGTTTGAGAAGGTCTTTCTAATTCCCAGATAGGCTGGAGTTCCTTCAATTTCATTGATTTTCATTATTTCTGCTAGTCACTTATTTTGGCTTATTTAAATTTTAGAATTATGTTGACTTTTGTTTTTTATTTTAGAAATAGTGTCTCATATAGCCCAGGTAGTCCTTGAAATTACTCCAGACTGAGGATGATCTTCATCACTGACCTTCTTGCCTTTACCTCCTAAGGAACAGGGTTAAAGTCTAGTGGAAATCTATGGAGAACTCTAAGATTACCTTTCCTTTCTGAGATGCTATCTGGCTTTGCTAGAGTTAGCCATTAAATGGTCTACATTTTACTCACTGAGTTAAACATAATTGTTTTGATAGTTAATACCCTACTAATATCAACATCCAATTTTGAGTTCTATACGTCTTTATTTTAACCAAAAACAATATTATATTGATTTTATCCAAACATCCTATAGCAGTTTATCCTTTGAGGTTTCCTGAGATTTGTTATAGGCAGTATAAGAAATTGTGATGAGAAAATAAATTTTGTTTACATTTTGAGTGCCTTCTATAACATCTGCAAGTAGCAGATATTGACTTAGCTTTCCCTTCAACATTGTCTTACATATCTCTCATCAATATACAGCTGTACATCCTAAGTTTCTCATACATGTCAGGAAGGTCATTCATAACTGAAAACTATATGAGAGGGTTGTGTATAATCAGTATAATCAGGCTAGTGTCACCCTCTAAATTACTTCAATGTTTCCTTGTGTGGTGCTTTTGATTTACATGATTAAACAAGCTTGATTAGTATAAAAGAAAATTGAAGAGATTTTTAATTAAAAAAGTGTTTATGTACTGTGATTTTAGATATTTGTGTTGTATTTACTTTTAATGTTGGCAAAATAAGTATTCAACGAGTTATAATTTAATGTGATCTTAAAATTGAGTTAGAAATGTATTTATTATTTAGTTATTATGCCCTTATTTTTATATCATACTAAAACATTTCTGACCACTCAATGTAAATATATTGAAGATGGCAACACATGAAAAAAATAAACTGATGGAATTTCTGATTAGATGTAATACAATGAATTATACAACCTACAGATACAACAAGCATGGAGACAAGAAAATTCAAAACTCACTGTTATTAGACATATAAAACTACAGATTATTTTAGATGGGCACTGTGCTCTCAAACCAGATGACAGATTTTCTTTTTTAAATGCTATGTTCAGTAAAGAGCCTCAAGAATCAAGATATTTTAGTAACTAGAATTACTTCTCAGAGAAGAAAAAAGTCATGCAGTAGGTGAGAAATGAATAATGTCACATGTAAAATTAAAGTGAATAAAATGTTTAGACAATTTGTGGCATGAAATATTGATGGCTTTATTTTCACATATTACAATGAGTGATGTATCAATGACATGTCATGTCACCATGGAGAGACTTTGTATAATACAAGAAAAGCAACACTTTCCCTCTATGTTGATGAGTCGACAGGTTTTGCCAATAAATGTCGAGATACTGCATTGAATATTTGTAAAATATGGGGAAATTTAAGAAAAAAGTTTTTCTTGCTGCAAAAGGCTGTGCCCAGTAAGCAAGTTTCAGGGTAAATGTAATTACTGTGTTTTAATATCTAGGAACCAAAGCTCTATGCTCAATTGATCTCTGTGTGGCTGCTGCTCCTTTTTGTTGACTGTAGCGGTTTTGTTTATTTTCTGAGCAAGGTATAAATATAATCCAGCAAGACGCTTGTGTAAATAGCTCTTAGAGAGGAAACATAAAAATCTAGAAAGTCACACTGACATTATTGTATTAATACAACTATCACTTTTTTTTTGCAAGACATGTGACATGAGATGATTCTCAAACTTTTATCAAATTAGAAAAAAAAAGTGATTATATCAGTGATATTTTTAGACGTTCTGATGTGGAAGATCAATGTCAATTTTGGATCTGGATGATAATATCTAATTATTAGTTATCATTGCTTTAGTAATGCTATTTTGCATACACTCTTGACAAGGAGTCAAACCGGAACTCTTTGCGTTTGAGGGTCAACTTTCCTGTTCATGACACATGCTGTGTGTCTTGTTTCCATGCATCCCCAACAAGAAGAGACTATGTGGTACAGCTGCTCATCTCATTCCAACCTTCTTGACATTATGCTTTTCCATAATCCCTTGGCAATAGGGATTATTGAAAATGATAATTATAGAAAATGAGGACTAAAAGATTGCTTTGAACAACATTTTTAAAAAATCAAACTTGGCCTATTTATTGTTTTTTATTTCCAACAATGTAAAATCTTAATTGACACATTCATTTAGAAATTTTATTTGACAATACAGCAATCTAGATGATTTTTTTTGCCTCAAATTATTAAAATTAAGGTAAGGTATATCTATCTGTCTATCTATCATCTATCTATCTATCTATCTATCTATCTATCTATCTATCTATCTATCATCTATCTATCAATCTATCTATCTTATTCATATTTTATTTTAAAAGATCCAGATTTATTGAAATAAAATAACACAGCATGAGTGTCCATTAAGTATGAATAGGTTTATGGTTTTCCAAACCTATACCTACTGTGTATCATTATTATAACCAAAATGTAAACTGCCCTTACCAGTTTACTCCCTGAAATTCCCCAGCAATCCTTTGAAATGAATCCCTTATCTCAATCCTATTTACTCTCAAATAGTGGATTAAATTTTATAGCTAAAGTTTTGTTCTTTTCAGCCTTTAAATTTGTCCTAAACATAAACATACTTAGTATTTAACCTAAAAATATGTATTGTCTAAATAGTATCTTCTTTATCAAACAATTTATTTCAATGAGCCTCAAGAAAATGTAGAATATCATGTAAAAGCTGTATTGCTATATATCCTGGAATGAAATTCTACTTTAGATTCAGCCATGTGATGATATTTTATTTGTGCTCTAATCAATAAAGTTTGCATAAAGATCAAAAGAAAAAGCAGCCACTATATTAAACATAGAGGCCAGGTAGTCCTAGCTTTCAGGAGCTTTATTTATCTGGATCTCTGTAAGTTCAAGACCACCCTGGGAACAGAGCCAGGCATGGTGGCACATACCTTTTATCCCAGTGCTAGTTAACCATAGAGGTCTGTAGGTCTGTACAGACACAGGAATTGATAGAGCTGAACAGAAAGAGGAAAAGTGATGTAGTTGTGCAGACAGAGAAAGTAAGATGGTAGAGCACAGAAAGGTTTATAGGCATGAGTATACAGGAAGTAACTCTCTTTTTGGCTGAGGATTTCCTAGCAGTAAGAACATGGCTACCTTACTTCTGCTTCTCTGATCTCTCAGTTTTCACCCCACTATCTGGCTCTAGATTTTTTTACGAATAAGACCTTTTAAGATTTGTCTTACACAGCAATGTTGACTTTTTGCACAGTCTATTACCATCCATCCCTACTGTTCCTTTGTAACAATGAGTTGTAATTTGTTAACATGTGTACCACTTGATAGTTGGATGTTCCTAAATGTGAATGATGATGCACAGTCCCTTAAATATGGTACTAAATAAAAAGAAAAATATTTCTGCATTGTTCCCACCATTAGTGAGCTTTCAGTAAAGTTATACTTTTTACTTAATGTTAGCTGTAGATATGTTTTATAGACATACTCTATCAGACTGGAGACACTTTTGGTATGTGGAGATGTTTTTTATAATTAATGGATTTTGAAATTTCTCAAACCTATTTTAAGTTTTCTGAGAAAATTAAAGTCTTTCTATGTTAGACTGTTAACTATAATAAATTAATGCCATCCATTTGGGGATAGATCCCACTTGATAATGGTGTATTAATGTTTATGGTTTACTGTATTCAGTTTATGAGTATTTGAAAGATTTGCTCTACTTTTTTTTCATTTTTTAAATTTATTTATTAAATTTAATTTTACATATCAGCCACGGATTCCCTTGTTCTCCCCCCTCCCACCTCACCCCACCCCACCCTACCCCCCACCCCCGCCTTCCCCCCAGCCCACCCCCATTCCCATCTCCTCCAGGGCAAAGACTCACCCGAGGATTTGAGTTCAACCTTGTAGATTCAGTCCAGGCAGGTCCAGTCCCCTCCTCCCAGGCTGAGCCAAGCGTCCCTGTATAAGCCCCAGGTTGCAAACTGCCAGTTCATGCACTGAGGACAGGACCCGGTCCCACTGTCTGGATGCCTCCCAAGCAGATCACTGTCTCTATTTGAGGATTGTCTATGTCTGTCTTGTAAAAAGAGTGGGAAATATCCTCTAGGCCCCCACCTTGTATTGGCTGGAAAAGTTTATGTACAGTTGATTCTACATTTTCCTGTGTTTGGTAAAATTGTCCAGAGGAATGGCTCAGCAGTTAAAAGCACTTTCTGCTCTTCCAGAGGCCCAGGCTCAATTTCCAGGACTTACATGGTGGATCACAACTATCTGTAATTTCAGTCCCAGGCATCCGCTGTCTTCTGGCCTCCACAGGCAGTGGATGCACAGTCAAACAAGCAGACAAAATACCTACACCTACAAAATACCTCTGTTTAAAAAAAGTTAATGTTGAAGGTACGTCAGGCTGGAGTTTTTGTATTAAGAGAGTTTTAGCTATGGGATAAATTTCTTTAATCAAATAAAACTATTCCAGTTATATTACTTTCTCTGTGATCATAGGGTTTTGTATTTTGAAATGTTTGTCATTGTATCAGCTTTGAAATCAGCTCCTGTCCTCTCTTGAAGTCTTTTTACTGTCTCTTGGGTCTGACTTCACAGCCTTTTGTCTGACCTGTGGTTGATGTTCTGAGCTTTCTCTTTGGACTTAGTCATCATAAAGACTTGATAATCATTCATCTTTTTATTGAAAGAATTGATTTATTAAATGTTTGTTTACTAAATCTATATTTTTGTACTTTCTCTCATTGGCTGCACTTTCTTTTGATTTTTCTTTCTCTGATTTATTAAAGAGAACATTGTCTTTCACCTTTTATTATATAGACATGTGATGGTCTATATTTCTGTCTCCTATTTTAGCCTTATGTATTTAATAATGATTCAAAATTTGTGTCATCAGAGGAGATATTCTCTCATCATTTGGGTTCCTTTATAACTGTACTACTTCCGACACCCTGAGCTGTATCTACAGCCCCTAGTCTGTGGCTCTTTGTTAGTTTGTGGCTTAAATTTCACATTTTAACATCCAATTTCATCATTTTGAAAGCTTCATTTGCATTTTTTTGTTTAAATCTCTGCTCATCTTAAGGATTCTTTTTTTAATTTAATTTAATTTAATTTAATTTTACAATACCATTCAGTTCTACATAACAGCCACAGATTCCCTTGTTCTCTCCCTTCCTGCCCCCCTCCCCTTCCCCCCAGCACACCCCCCATTCCCACCTCCTCCAGGGCAAAGCCTCTCCCGAGGACTGAGATCGACCTGGTAGACTCAGTCCAGTTTGTTTTGGGGAGTGGAATGTGCTTTATATTAGTGAAGACTCTTGGGACTTGTACTTCCTCCTTTTGCCTAAAGTGACTGAATGCAATGACACTGTGCATGAAACTACATTTTCATTATCTATGTACCTGCCGGAGAATATGTCCTTTTAGTGTGCTTTGTCCATCCTTGGAAAGGCTGGTGCTTCCTTGAATTCAGCTTCTTTGGCTCTAACCTCAGTTCTGTCTTTGAGAAACACCAGAAAGTTCTGATTTTATCAACCAGCTTGTATTCCAGTTCAGCATGTGGGTGCTCTCAGTATACAAGCGGGTGCTTTTCTATAAGAAATTTAACTATTTTTAATGATTCTAATTATTTAATAAAAGTGAATTAACAACTATACCTGGAAATGAACTTGGAACTAATTGCATAATATAAATTAAGAATCCCTGTCTCCAAAAATAATTTATTTGAAATTTTAAAATTTCAGATCTAATATTCAATCTTCACTTTCAACTTGATTCGATTTAGATGAACAAAACAGACACATGTCTGGGAGTGTTTGCAATATAATTCCAGAGTGATTTTTACCCAGGAGGGAAGACATGCTTTAAATGTGAGTAACAGCACACCAGGAGCTGGGATCCCAGACTGAATAGAAAAGGCAAAAGAACAAAACTAGTTAAGCAGGGGTATTTCTTGCATTCAGTGTCCCGGTGGCACCATAGTTCTAGACTGTCTGCCACAATGATTTCTTTCTCTCATAAACTGAATTTCTTGGAACTGTGAATCAAAATAACACTTCTGTGGTGATATCGTGTTCCCCAAAATATTGTGCACCCTAATAAACTTATCTGGGGTCAGAGAACAGAACAGCCACTAGATACAGAGGCCAGAAAATGGTGGCACTCACACCTTTAATCCTAGCATTCCAGAGGCAGAGATCCCTCTGGATCTCTATGAGTTCAAGGCCACACTGGAAACAGCCAAGTGTTGTAACAAGATCCTTCAATCCCAGGAAGTGATGGCAGGAAGTAGAAAGGTATACAAGGCATAAAAACCAGGAACTAGCCTGGTTAAGCTTTTAGGCTTTTGAGCAGCACAGTTCAGCTGAGAGGCATCCAGTCTGAGGACACAGGATCAGCTGAGGAATTGGCAAGGTGAAGTGGCTGTGACTTGTTCTGCTTCTCTGATCTTCCAGCATTCACCCAAATACCCAGCTCCAGACCTTCTAAGATTCGTGCTACACACTTCATGTTTAAGGAGCTTTTTGACTGGAATTTGTTCATTGTGATAAGAAAAGCAGCTAATGCAGGAGCTAAGCAAAGTCTTAGGGTTGTATGAGCTTCCTAAGTTGATTTTCAAAAATATAAAAGCATGTCTGATGGAGCTTCTTCTGGACCAGCACCAAAGTTTATCACAAATATCTCAAGAAGGGATGAGAAAGGAAAAAAAAATAAGGGTAGGAAGATTGATGGTTAGGCACTGAATAACTTGGGAATTGCTATTTACCATATTATCAGTACAATGTGCATGCTTATAGAAGGGAATCAATCTCCCAGTCTGTCTCTGTCTCTCTCTTTCTATCTCTCTATGTCTGTCTGTCTCTGTCTCTGAAGAGAGAAAACCACCAAACAACAAGAAGTTTCACTGTGGAAGCTTTTTTCTAGAAAAGAGGAAATTATGTGTTTATATCATGAAGAATTTATTTACAGTAATTGGTGTAAGACTACAAAGAGAACAGAAGAGGCAAGAAACGTGACTGTAGAAAAATGGCACAAATCACCTTCTCTCTTGAAGCGCATGGGCTTTTAGCAAACCTCTAGCCACTTGGAAGCTTCACCCTTCTCTCCTGAGGGCTGGAGACATCCAAGGGAGACAGAATTACTCAAAGATGTGTATTAACAGACTTTGTCTCTTAGGAAATGGCCTCACTCTCTCTTTCTTGATCAAGCAATTCAAGATGAGTAGAACAATGGCTAATCATGAATGTGTTTATAACTGAGGATTTGGGGAACTGAAGATCCTAGAAAATGCAGAAATCCCTATTAGTAAACTGGATTGGTCACAAACTAATTTCAATTTCATAATAGTTCACTTGAGCACTCAACCTTGTAAGATACAAAGGATGCTTAAAAATAATGAATCTATACAAAGAATCCAAAATCTCTTCCTGTGGCTTCCTCTCAGAGGATGATAGCATTTTGTTTATAATTGTACCTAAGTATCTAATCTATATCTCAGACTGTAGATGGACTTTCTTTTCCACTGACAGACCCATAACTACATGGAGACTTATTATTAATTATGAAAGTTTGGTCTATAACTTAATATTGTTCCTAACTAGTTCTTATAACTTAAATTAACCCACTGATATTAATCTACATTCTATAACATGGAGTCACCTCTCTTTCATTTTGTACTTGCTGTTTCCTCTCCATTTCTCCCTGCTTCTCTTCTATACCTACATTTCTCCTCCTCTTCCTTTCTCTCCCTGGAAAACTAGCCTATAGTTCCTGCCTAGCTATTGGCTGTTCAGCTTTTTATTATACCAATCACAAAAAAACACCTTCACACAGTGATAAATATCCCACAACTTGAGACAAAAAACTTTTTAATCAAATTATTTATCAAATAAATTAGAATGAGAAGAAACTTGAGGTTTCAATGTACTCTTTTGACAATATCTATTACTCCAGATTTCTCTAAAAAAATAATAAAAATGTTTTTAATTGAGACTACCATTATTTCTAAAAACTATCTATTTGTTTATATAAGTATATTTTATAAAGAAGTAGAATGTAACATTTCTTATGATGCCCAAATAGTAGCAGCTCTTATTCAGAATAGAATGTTCAACTTTTTTTAGTTTCACCAGACAATAAAGTACCTATTTTTCATAATCAACAAATCAAAACCAACTCAGGCTTGCAGACCACCATTGGACATTAACTATCATCTTTCCACAGCAGACACATGATATTCAATAGAAACATAAACCATGAGACCTAGGATAAAATAAATTGACACTGTCTCTGGGAAAAATGCATTCCTGAAATGCACACTGTAAACAGCAGCAAAGATTTTCTTACTTGACTATACCCAGGAGGGAACATATTACCAATGCAGGTATCTCTAACACAAGGGCTACAAACTGTAGATTATAGGCACTAAGTATCTCTCTGTCTCTGTCTCTCTCATCCTTTTTTTAGATTAATTTATTTTGCTTTCTATGTGTGAGAGTTTTGCCTGCATGGGTGCCTATACCTGGTGCCTGTTGATTTCAGAAGAGGGTTGGATGCTCTGAAACTGGATTGTGAATCACCATTTGATTTTGAGATCTGAATCCAGTTCAGTAGGGGGCCTTAACCATTAATCATCTCTCTAATCTCTCTCATCTCTCTCAGTCTGTTTTCGGATTCAAATTTTTTTGAATACAGACATATCCAATTTTTCATTTGTTACACAAGAAAATTAAGTTGCAACAGAGACCGTTCTGCTTGCAATACTTAATCCTGGCTATAATATAAGTTATATTTATCCATATAATGCTGTGTGTGTGTGTGTGTGTGTGTGTGTGTGTGTGTGTGTGTGTTTGATAAGGGGGCAGAGAGAAAGAATTTCAGTAGAGTACTGAAGTTTTGTTTGAATGCCCATTACTCAGTCTTTTACTGCCCTATTTATACTTTAACACTGTATAACTTATAACTTGGTACTTGTTTACCATATTTCATATTGCCAATTCCCCAGCCATGCCCCAATTTAAAAAAACTCTGAAGTTATCCTCCAAGCCTGTGACCTCAGCGTCTTGTCTTGTGTTTTTGATTCATTTACCATGTCTCTTATTATTCTTCTACAATAAGCCACATATCAGCCTCTCACCCTAAAAGCATGTTTGCTTCCCCTTTATGCATGCAAGCACATAATCATGAAAACTGGTAAGGCACCTAACTTCTCCTTCTCTGGTTTTATACCTCTTATACAAATACCAATTTACTGCCTCATCCTTTTATTATAAATGCTTAATTTGGTATTTCATATTCCTTTAATTCAACAATCTTTACCTGATTTTGTGCTTTATCAAAATAGAAGTTCTATTCTGCTAATTTTTTCTATGGTCTATCATGGATATTATAGTACTATATGTAATCAATAAATGTTTTTGCCTTAATAGGTGAGTATATTAGTGAGAAGTTGAGACGGCTAAGCAGAGATTAGAAACAGATTCATAAATACTCAAGCTAAGTCTGTTTCACAATTTTGGACCTGGTATAATTATTATCCTTTTCACTAAAATTTCCCAGTGTGACTATATAATCATTTAACCATCTGCCTTATTATACTATAATGGGTCATCAGAAGAATCTTTGAAAAGAAAGTTTTGCATATGACACCAGAGGACACAAGACATTTCTTGTCTAATTGGAGTTACAATGCTAAGTGAATGCGACTAGAGAGACTTGAGATGTATATAGACAATGAAGGACTTCTACACAAAGTTTGCTGTGAAATTTGTGGCCAGTAAAGTTGATTTTGAGGCTCAGACATCCTCACTTCAGTGAAGAGTCAGTTTTCCTCCAATTCTGATGAATGTTGAGTGAATTGATAGGGCTGAACAGGGCTTTTTGTCCCTTGGCCTGTGTTGAAAGGAGACAACCTAAACAAAATTCATCAGATTTTTGGAGGGACACTTTCAAAGGTCAATGGACCAAAGAATATACTCAAGAAAATAGGTTACATTTAATGATAGGGCACCATGCTGCAGCTCTTTTGGAAGAGAGGTGACATGTCTGAGGCAGACTTTGCAATGGAGGTTTTAGTATGTGTGACATCAAAGCATTGGGGAAATCCCATATAATCAGATTTTAATCAACTGGTCTGCAAATGTAGGTTTTAATATTAACATGACCATTATGTGTGTACAGGACAGTGCCTTTGAACTTTGAAATCCCATAAATAAACACAGGGAAAAATCAGTCTCACAACAGATTCAGCCAGATAATGTGTTCTTTGAGAGAACTTTACATGCTTTTAAGTTGTTATCATAAATAAGGGTTCAAGATGTTCACATGCATTTGATCCAATATTAATAAATGTGCTTGGATAGTGTAGCTATCTGTAAGCTAAATAGAGAGGGAAAATGTCATCTGGAGGTGGCAGAGAAACTTAGCAGAAAACCAGCAGTGGAGAGTGTTCCAGAGCAGAGATGAGAAAAATTATTTTTCACTGTTGTGGTTGCGTAAAAAGAAAATGTATATCTCTGCACCCCCTATGGCAAAAGATAGGGACCCATCTATCTTGTCAGCACCTGATACTATCTTGCTGGCGGACTTTAATTAGATAGGCAAGACAGCTTGCAAGAGAAAAAAAAAAGTCGAGAATCTCTATTCTGGGGTAAAATTTTCTAAGCAGTGTGTGAGAGGTGTACGCAGAAATCCTGTTGGCAAAATATTTTGTGTAAGTGCCTCCCACACACAGCTTGAAAATGTTACCCCTATGCGCTTTCCATTCCTGCTGCTATTCAAATAACAAACGTCTGCAGAGTCTTAATCTGCTTCGTTTTCTCCCTTGCCCCATGACTCCTCAAAGAAACACTAGCAACTATTGCATTCATCTCCGTATGTCATTTCATGTAATTTGGAAACGGTTTTAAAATTAAATTGAGTTCTTTTTTCCTAAGACACAATCTAGAAGGTAAGTGAAATGAAATGAACCATAGATACTCCCCAGTAGGATGAAAGGGTTGAATTCAAATTCATTGAAAAAGTTGTAAAATTTCTTTCAATATATTTTGTGTCTGTTAAATGTTTTCAAGGAGCACTGATGAAACACAGAACTGAATTTATAGTGACTGAAATGTCTGCCTTGTGAAGATCTAAACATTTTAATGACATCGTTATTCTTCAATGACTCCAGCATTTTCTTTGCCCCCTCTGTTAAGTGGACCATCATTTAAGTCTGAGTATCATCGTTTCTGGACGTTCTCTAAAACGTGTGTGCAAAGCATGTCTGTTCTAAGTATTGGCTCCTGATACAAGGAAATTCAGCCAGTTCTTTTGTTCTTCATATGCTCCATAAACTTTTGTTGAGCATGTGTAGTGTGCATATTATAGTGGTGTAATACTGAGCATATCAGTGGAACAAAGGCACTATGGACCCGGGAAGACCCACAGAAGACCATTCTCTACTATGTGGCATTGGGCACCATATTTAACATTGCTGTATGTGGTTTTGAAGATAGAGAGATATCATTATGTACAGATACTAAGATATGATAGAAGCTCAGTTTAGGGCAATTACCTTCCTCTACCTTTTTCATTATAGAAACAGATATGACCAATTTTAGGAGAGGGAAAAAATGTTATCTTTGGGTCTGAATCCAAGTTTTAGTTTCCTCAAAGTCTAGTACTTTCACAAAAGGATTAGTCCTAATAGTAAGGTAGACTCATCTGATCTATAACTAGCTAAATGGTAGAGAGGAGGGCCTGTGTCAAATGACTAAGTTCATTTAACTATCACTCAACCAGGTACTATAATTAAAATAGTCCCATTAGTTCTCAAATTATATGCACACAGAAATCACTAAGAGGTTTTTAAAAATGCATATTGCTTAAAATCTTTTCTAGAATTTCTGCTTCAGTAGGTCTGGGAAAGGCCAGGAAATATTTTTTTTTTAACAAGTTTCTACATAATGCCTTATGTTTCCCTTCAGGTTGCTCATTTGTAAACTCTTGCTTTAATTAATGCCTAGTCCTAAAGGAATAATTCCCCTTGTCTCTTGGTCTTCTTTCTCTTCTGAATCTTCAGATACCAATTATTTCCTTAAAATATAACTGATAGATAACAAAAAATATAACCACAATTTTGAATGCGCTAAAACTATGCTAGTCTGTGTCTATTAGATATATTTATGTGTAACAACACACAGATATCAAAATTTTTGAAAGCTAACATAGTCATGAAAAATAATTGTAAAATATTAGCATATTTGCAACTTCTGATTTCAAAATAGTGTTACTTATACTATGTATCACTTGAGTGATATTACAGAACATTAGTTTAAACTTCCTACAGAGGAGTCCAATTACTTTTTGATTTTCACTATTTGCTAAGCACTCTTGTTATGGTCAGCACACTCTGGATCTCTTTGTTTTAAAACTTGTTTAGTTTTTGAAATTATAATATAATTATATAATTTCTTTTTCTCATTCTTCCCTGTATAATTCCCCTCCTGTCTTTCAAATTCACGTTCTCTTTTTCTGTCATTGTTCATATATATGTATTTATAAATTCAACCTGCTCACTGTATAGAGAGGAGCACAAATGCTAGTTATCTGGATCATTCTCAAGGTAGTCTTTCAGTCTAACAGCAATGTATTCCTATGTAAGCCACAGATATTACTAATATTAATGAGTAGTGGTTTTAGCATCCAAAATTTCAGTTTAGAAATATGTATAGATGAATTAATATAACTGAAATCTATATTGACTGTCATGAATTTGTACTCACATATGTAATTCATTGATTTATCACAACCTTCTGGAGTAACTCCTTATCCTCACCATAACTAACATAATAATTTTCATTGATGTCAGTAAGACATTTTATAAAGTTAAGCTAGTGTCCATGAGAGAAGTCCTGAAGACATAAGGAATGGATGGAGCTAACATCCAGATAATAGAGGTTATAAGCACTAGACCTGTGGCCAACATCCAATAGAGAAAAACCAAGAGTATTTCCTCTAAAACCAGGAATAAAACAAGGAGACCCAATCTCCTATTTCTTATTCATTATAGTGCTCAAAGTCTTAACTGTAGCAATTACAGAAGAAAAAGATCCAAAAGGAGTGCAAAAGGAAAGGAAGAACTTAAAATATACTTATTTACAGATGGCATGATTTTAAAATTTAAAAACTCTATAGAATGTATTGGAAAATTCTTAGGTCCAATAAATACATTAAAGTTTCAGGATATAAAATCAATATTTGAAAAACATACACAATAAACTTTCAGAGAAAGAAATTAGGAAAAATATCTCAACTGAACTAGTTAAAACAAAAATCAATCAATAATTTACTTAGGAATTTATTAATGTAGCCAAAGCATGAAAGACTGCTACAATGAACATTGAAAGATATTGAAAAAGGAAGGTGAAGAGTTCACTAGGAATTACTTTCATGCTCCTGGATTTGCAGAACTGATATCATGAAAATGATTTTATAATCAAAATTAATCTTTAGATTTAATGCAATACCCACCAAATTCCAATGCTTTATTTCACATATCTAGATAAAATAAGAATTCTTGTGGAACTATCAAAAAACCACCAATAACAACCAAAACAAGTCTAACGAGTAAGAACACAGCTGGAAATATCCTAACTGAGCTTAAATTATAAACCAAATCTAAAATGATAAAGAGCTCAGGATTGACATTAAAAAAAACAGAAAGAGAGATCAATGGAACAGAACAGAATACTAGGAAATAAGTTAAAAGAGCTATGGCTACTTTATTATTGACAAAAATGTCAAAAACTTACAATGAAAAATTGTTAGCACACTCAACAAAGGATGCCGTCAAAACCAGACGTCTACCCACAGAAGAGTGAATTTAGATCCGTGTTGTTTACACCTATAATTCAAAATGGATCAAAAACTGTAATTCACTTTCTTTTTTTTTTTTTTTTTTTTGTATTTTTCTGTTCCCTCCTCTTTTATTCTGAAGTTCCATGGATATACATAAATATAAAATTTTAGAAGCAAGAAAAAAATTATATAACTAATTATATTAGCAACATGCATTTTGATGACTAACATTGAACCCAGCATTGTAAATATGACTTAAGGACTTAGTAAAAAAGTTACATCAGGATATTAAACCACTAAAAATGACAAAACAATGTATTAAGATCTGAATAAACATTGTTCAAGGAGACATGAAAGTGTTCTGAGGTATGTGAAAAGTGGCCAACGTTAGTTTTCATTTGGAAAACAGAAGTTGAAATCACAATGAAATCTCAATTCAAACACATAAATACTATAAAATAACAAAAGATAACATGTATTAACAATGATGTAGTAAAAACAAATTCTTTGTTTTTCTTTATTTAAAATGCATTTTCATATGATATATTTTGATTATAATTTAATCAAATGGTGAACATAAAAATATGAAAAATAGCTGCAATATTCACAATAACTGTTTAAAATAGTTTCAAACATAGCTACATTTTTTTTTGTTTTGTTTTTTTTTGGGTTTTTTTATTATTATTATTATTATTATTATTATTTTATAACACCATTCAGTTCAACATAATAGCCACAGAATCCCCTGTTCTCCCCCTCTCGCCCACCCCTCCCCCCAGCCCACCCCCCATTCCCACCTCCTCCAGATCAAGGTCTCCCCCGAGGACCGGGGTTGACCTGGTAGACTCAGTCCAGGCAGGTCCATTCCCCCCTCCCAGACCGAGCCAAGTGTCCCTGCATAAGTCCCAGGATTCAAACAGCCAACTCATGCAACGAGCCCAGGACCTGGCACCAATGCACAGCTGCCTCCCAAACAGATCAAGCCAACTGACTGTCTCACCCGTTCAGGTGGCCTGATCCAGTTGGGGGCCCCTCAGCCTTTGGTTTATAGATCCTGTGCTTCCATTCATTTGGTTATTTATCCCGGTGCTTTATCCAACCTTTGCTGTGGGACGGTCTGTATGTCAAATTGCTCTGATTGGTCAATAAATAAAACACTGGTTGGCCAGTGGCCAGGCAGGAAGTAGGTGGGACAAGGAGAGAGGAGAATTCTGGGAAGCGGAAGGCTGAGGCGGAGAGACACTGCAGTCGCCGCCATGATCAGCAGCATGTGAAGACGCCGGTAAGCCACCAGCCACGTGGCAAGGTATAGATTTATGGAAATGGATTAATTTAAGCTATAAGAACAGTTAGCAAGAAGCCTGCCACGGCCATACAGTTTGTAAGCAATATAAGTCTCTGTGTTTACTTGGTTGGGTCTGAGCGGCTGTGGGACTGGCGGGTGACAGAGATTTGTCCTGACTGTGGGCAAGGCAGGAAAACTACAGCTACAAATGGCGCCCAACGTGTTGGCAAAAGTTTCTACCTAAAACCTGAGAAAATATTCTAAAATGGAGCTAAAAACAGCTTCCTAATTGTCTCTCTCAAATGAGCGGCAGCCTGCCGGTTTGAGCTACTGGCGGGTTCCTGGCGTGTGTGCTTGACCTGCAGTATGGCGGGAATGAGGCCTCTGCAAGTGGCACATTAAGCTGCGTGGTGGATTTAGCCTTTACTAGTACAAAACAAAAAGAGGTTTCTGGGCTACATGCTGCTTGGATAAAAGCACAGACCCATGATGGCTCCCAGAGCTGGCAGAAAACGTACCACCGCCATGTTGGGAAGCTGAAGTGGGAGGAGCCAGCAGCCACAGCGCCGTTTCAGGCTTAGAAGGCTGCAGTTTAAAGCAATAGGCTCAAGGTAATATAAGCCACATAAAAATGGCTACCACACAGAGAATCTGGATTATGTTCTCTTTGATATTCGTAACTGAAGAGAAACATTTGATTGCAAAAGCTGTTGAGTTATGCCAAAATGTGTATTTTAAAGGTACCTTAACTTCAAAATTTGGATGTAAGGATATGTTGCTTTGGAAAGGAGGCTCTGCTTTTGTTTCCACAGAAAGCCAGAGGTTATGGATTTGTTCCAGATTAAGATACATCAGGTTTGACCAGCCAAGACCACCTGAAAGGTCTCTGATGACACCATGGCCCAGATGATCCAACATCCAGAATCATTTCAAGGCAACTGGCTCAGACGATACAGCCTCACGGACTACTCCATGATCCTTAAAATTTTTTTTGTGTCCCCATAAGATACAGCGCCCCCCTCCAGCAGGAAGTAGTAAGAGAAGCTACGCCCAAATTCCCAAATATACCAAGCTGACTTTGGAGATGTGTAAAAGTTAAAACCTTCCTTTAAAAAAAAAAAGAAAGGGGAAGTGCTGTGGGACGGTCTGTATGTCAAATTGCTCTGATTGGTCAATAAATAAAACACTGGTTGGCCAGTGGCCAGGCAGGAAGTAGGTGGGACAAGGAGAGAGGAGAATTCTGGGAAGCGGAAGGCTGAGGCGGAGAGACACTGCAGTCGCCGCCATGATCAGCAGCATGTGAAGACGCCGGTAAGCCACCAGCCACGTGGCAAGGTATAGATTTATGGAAATGGATTAATTTAAGCTATAAGAACAGTTAGCAAGAAGCCTGCCACGGCCATACAGTTTGTAAGCAATATAAGTCTCTGTGTTTACTTGGTTGGGTCTGAGCGGCTGTGGGACTGGCGGGTGACAGAGATTTGTCCTGACTGTGGGCAAGGCAGGAAAACTACAGCTACAAACCTTGGCTTCAACAATTCTCGCTCATATAAATCCTCTTCTTACTCACTAATTAGACTCCCAGTGCTCCACCAGGGGCCCAGCCGTGGATGTCTGCCTTCAGATTCCTCAGTCCTTGGATGGGGTTTATGGCACCACTATTTGGGTGTCTGGCCATTCCATCACCAGAGTAGGTCAGTTCCTGCCGTCTCGCGACCATTGCCAGCAGTCTTTTGAGGGGGTATCTTTGTGGATCTCCGTGGGCCTCCCTAGCTCTCTGCTTCCTCCCCTTCTCACCTTCTCATGTGGTCTTCATTTGCCATGGTCTCCTATTCCTTGTTCTCCCTCTCTTTTCTTGATCCAGCTAGGATCTCCCACTCTTTCCCTCGACTGTCGCCCTTCATTGTTCCCACTCATGACCAGGCTATTCATGTAGATCTTGTCCATTTCTCCGTGTCTTTTTTGGGGTCCCGTTTTCCAGGTAGCCTCACTGGTGATGTGAGTAGCAGTCTAGTCATCCTTGTTCCACATCTAGCATCTTCCTATGAGTGAGTACATACCATATTTGTCTTTCTGAGTCTGGGTTACCTCACTCAGGATGATTTTTTCTAGATCCATCCATTTGCCTGCAAACCGTGTGATGTCGTTGTTTTTCTCTGCTGAGTAGTATTCCATTGTGTATATGTGCCACAATTTATTTATCCATTCTTCAGTTGAAGGGCATCTAGGTTGTTTCCAGGTTTTGGCTATTACAAACAATGCTGATATGAACATAGCTGAGCAAGTGCTCTTGTGGTATGATTGAGCATTTCTTGGGTATATGCCCAGGAGTGGTATAGCTGGATCTTGGGGGAGATTGATTCCCAATTTTCTAAGAAAGCGCCATATTGATTTCCAAAGTGGTTGTACAAGCTTGCATTCCCACCAGCAGTGGAGGAGAGTTCCCCTAGTTCCACATCCTCTCCAGCATAATGTGTCTTCAGTGTTTTTGATCTTAGCCACTCTGACAGGCGTAAGGTGGTATCTCAGAGTTGTCTTGATTTGCATTTCCCTGATGATTAGGGAAGTTGAGCAATTCCTTAAATGTCTTTCAGCCATTTGGGATTCCTCTGTTGAGAATTCTCTGTTTAGTTCTAAAGCCCATTTCTCAATTGGACTGTTGGTCCTTTTGATGTCTAATTTCTTGAGTTCCTTATATATTCTGGATATCAGTCCTCTGTCAGATGTGGGGTTGGTGAAGATCTTTTCCCATTCTGTAGGCTGTCGCTTTGCCTTGTTGACCGTATCCTTTGCTCTACAAAAGCTTCTCAGTTTCAAGAGGTCCCATTGATTGATTGTTTGTCTCAGTGTCTGCGCTACTGGTGTTATATTTAGGAAGTGATCTCCTATGCCAAGGCGTTCAAGACTATTTCCTACTTTTTCTTCTAGCAGGTTCAGAGTAGCTGGATTTATGTTGAGGTCTTTGATCCACTTGGACTTAAGTTTTGTGCACGGTGACAGATATGGATCTATTTGCAGCCTTCTACACGCTGATATCCAGTTATGCCAGCACCATTTGTTGAAGATGCTTTCTTTTTTCCGTTGTACACTTTTGGCTTCTTTGTCAAAAATTATATGTCCATAGGTGTGTGGGTTAATGTCAGGGTCTTCAATTCGATTCCATTGGTCCACATGTCGGTTTTTATGCCAATACCAGGCTGTTTTTTATTACTGTAGCTCTATAGTAGAGCTTGAAGTCGGGGATTGTGATGCCTCCAGAAGTTGTTTTATTGTACAGGTTTCTTTTAGCTATCCTGGGTTTTTTGTTTTTCCATATGAAGTTGAGTATTGTTCTTTCCAGATCTGTGAAGAATTGTGTTGGTATTTTGATGGGGATTGCATTGAATCTGTAAATTGCTTTTGGTAAGATTGCCATTTTTACTATGTTAACCCTGCCTATCCATGAGCATGGAAGATCTTTCCATTTTCTGAGATCTTCTTCAATTTCTTTTTTCAGGGACTTAAAGTTCTTGTCATATAGGTCCTTCACTTGCTTGGTTAGTGTTACCCCAAGGTATTTTATGTCATTTTTGGCTATTGTAAAGGGTGATGTATCTCTAATTGCCTTCTCAGCTTCTTTGTCCATTGTATATAGGAGGGCTACTGATTTTTTTGAGTTGATTTTGTATCCTGCTATGTTGCTGAAGGTGTTTATAAGCTTTATCAATTCCTGGGTGGAATCTTTGGGGTCACTCAAGTATACTATCATGTCGTCTGCAAATAGGGAAAGCTTGACTTCTTCCTTTCCAATTTGAATCCCCTTAATCTCCTTATGTTGTCTTATTGCTCTGGCTAGAACTTCAAGTACTATATTGAATAAGTATGGGGAGAGTGGACAGCCTTGTCTCGTTCTTGATTTTAGTGGAATTGCTTTGAGTTTCTCTCCATTTAATTTGATGTTGGCTGTTGGTTTGCTATATATTGCCTTTATTATGTTTAGGTATGTTCCCTGTATTCCTGATCGCTCCAAGACTTTTATCATGAAGGGGTGTTGGATTTTGTCAAATGCCTTTTCTGCATCTAGTGAGATGATCATGTGGTTTTTTTCTTTGAGTTTGTTTATATGGTGTATTACATTAATGGACTTTCGTATGTTGAACCACCCTTGCATCCCTGGGATGAAGCCTACTTGATCATGGTGGATAATTGTTCTGATGTGTTCTTGGAGTCTGTTTGCCAGTATTTTATTGAGTATTTTTGCATCAATGTTCATGAGGGAGATCGGTCTGTAGTTCTCTTTCTTTGTTGCATCCTTGTTTGGTTTAGGAATCAGGGTAATTGTAGCCTCATAGAAGGAGTTTGGTAATGTTCCTTCTGTTTCTATTATGTGGAACAATTTAGAGAGTATTGGTATTAACTCTTCTTTGAAGATCTGGTAGAATTCTGCGCTGAAACCATCTGGTCCTGGGCTTTTTTTGGTTGGGAGACCTTTAATGACTGTTTCTATTTCCTTAGGGGTTATTGGACTATTTAAATAGTTTATCTGGTCTTGATTAAACTTAGGTATGTGGTATCTATCCAGAAAAATGTCCATTTCTTTTAGGTTTTCCAGTTTTGTGGAGTAGAGGTTTTTGAAATATGACCTTATAATTCTCTGGATTTCCTCAATGTCTGTTGTTATGTCCCCCTTTTCATTTCTGATTTTGTTGATTTGGATTCTCTCTCTCTGTCTTTTGGTTAGTTTGGATAAGGGCTTGTCTATCTTGTTGATTTTCTCAAAGAACCAACTCTTTGTTTCATTAATTTTTTGTATTATTCTCTTAGTTTCTAATTTATTAATTTCACCTCTCACTTTGATAATTTCCTGGCGTCTATTCTTCATGGGAGACTTTGCTTCTTCTTGTTCTAGAGCTTTCAGATGTGCTGTTAATTCACTAGTGTGCGATTTCTCCAACTTCTTTATGTGGGCATTTAGTGCTATGAATTTCCCTCTTAGCACTGCTTTCATAGTGTCCCATAAGTTTGGGTATGTGGTGTCTTCATTTTCATTGATCTCTAGGAAGTCTTTAATTTCTTTCTTTATTTCTTCCTTAACCCATTGGTGATTCAGTTGAGCATTATTCAGTTTCCATGAGGTTGTAGGTTTTCTGTAGTTTTTGTTGTTGTTGAAATCTAGCTTTAAACCATGGTGATCTGATAGAACACAGGAGGTTATTCTGATTGTTTTGTATCTGTTGAGATTTGCTTTGTGGCCAAGTATGTGGTCGATTTTAGAGAAAGTTCCATGGGGTGCTGAGAAGAAAGTATATTCTTTCTTGTTAGGATGGAATGTTCTGTAGATATCTATTAGGTCCAATTGGGTCATGACATCGGTTAAGTCCTTTATTTCTCTGTTAAGTTTCGATTTGGGAGATCTGTCCAGTGGTGAAAGTGGGGTGTTGAGATCTCCCACTATTAATGTGTGGGGTTTTATATGTGGTTTAAGCTTTAGTAATGTTTCTTTTACATATGTGGGTGCTCTTATGTTTGGGGCATATATGTTCAGAATTGAAACTTCATCTTGGTCGATCTTTCCTGTGACGAGGATGTAATGTCCTTCTTGATCTCTTTTGATTGATTTTAGTTTGAAGTCTATTTTGTTGGATATCAGGATGGCTACCCCTGCTTGTTTCTTAAGACCATTTGATTGAAAAGTCTTTTCCCAGCCTTTTATTCTTAGGTAGTGTCTATCTTTGAATTTGAGATGTGTTTCTTGTATGCAGCAGAAGGATGGGTCCTGCTTTCGTATCCATTCTGTAAGTCTATGTCTTTTTATAGGTGAATTAAGTCCGTTGATATTAAGGGATATTAATGACCAGTGATTCTTCATCTCTGTTATTTTTGGTGGTAGTGTGTGTGTACTTCTCTTCTTTGGGGTTTACTGTTGTGGCTTTATCTATTGCCTGTGTTTTTAAGTGTGTATCTGACTTCCCTCGGTTGGAATTTTCCTTCTAGTGCTTTCTGTAGGGCTGGGTTTGTGGATAGGTATTGTTTAAATCTGGTTTTGTCTTCGAATGTCTTGTTCCTTCCGTCTATGATGATTGAAAGTTTTGCTGGGTATATTAGTCTGGGCTGACATCCATGGTCTCTTAGTGTCTGCATTACATCTGTCCAGGTCCTTCTGGCTTTCAAAGTCTCCATTGAGAAATCGGGTGTTATTCTGATGGGTTTACCTTTATAGGTCACTTGGCCTTTTTCCTTGGCTGCTCTTAATATTCTTTCTTTATTCTGTACATTTAGTTGTTTAATTATTATGTGTCGAGGGGACTTTTTTTGGGGGTCTAGTCTGTTTGGTGTTCTATAGGCTTCTTGTATCTTCATAGGCATTTCCTTCTTTAAGTTGGGAAAGTTTTCTTCTATAATTTTGTTGAATATATTTTCTGTGCCTTTGAGTTGGTATTCTTCACCTTCTTCTATCCCTATAATTCGTAAGTTTGGTCTTTTTATGGTGTCCCAGATTTCTTGGACATTTTGGTTCATGACTTTGTTGGCTTTAGTGTTTCCTTCGACTGATGGAACTATTTCTTCTACTGTATCTTCAATGCCAGAAATCCTCTCTTCCATCTCTTGCATTCTGTTGGTTATACTTGCATCCGAAGTTCCTGATCTTTTACTCAGGTTTTCTATTTCCAGCATTCCCTCTGTTTGTGTCTTTTTCATTTTTTCAATTTCCCTTTTCAGATCTTGGACTGTTTCCTTTGTTTGTTTCATTGCTTTTTCATGATTTTCTTTCAGTGCTTTATTGTTTTCTTCCAGGATTTTAATGTTTTCTTCCAGGACTTTATTGTTTTCTTGGAGGGCTTTATTGTTTTCTTCTAATTTGTTTGCCCTTTCCTCTAGTTGTTTACAGCGTTCTTCCAATTTTCTTGTCTTTTCCTCTACACAAGCCTCTACCTTCTTCATGAAGTTACTCATAAGGCTACTTTCTTCTGCTTCTTCCAATTTTTGGTGTTCAGGTCTAGATGTTGGAGGCGAGCTAGGTTCTGGTGATGCTGTATTGCTCTTCATTTTGCTGTATGTACTTCTGCTTTGACGTCTGCCCATCTCCTTGTGATTCCTTCTTGGTCTTATCAGTGGACTTGTTTCACAAAGATCTGACAGACTCAGGAAGACTCTCTCTCTTGTCCAAAAGGGAGTTCTCTTGTCCAACTCTTTGGTCCAGAAGGGAAGTCAGGGGCAAGCTCTGGTCCAGAATGGGAGTCGGGGACAGGCTGGGAGCTGGGGGCCGGTCTCTAAGTCTCAGGAAGTGGGTGGGGTCTTGGGCAGATGGGCGTGGGGGCAGGGCGCGGAGACTGCAGGGGCTGCCGGGGGCTTGGAAATGGGGATCCCTCCCGGTGGGGCTAGAAGGGGAGCTGCCCGGTGGCCAGAACCCGGCGCCAAGCTGGGCAGGTCCTCCCGGGGTGGCTGGTGGCCAGGGATGGGGTCCGGGCTGGACCCAGGCACTCACCTCTGGTCCAGAAGGGAAGTTGTCGGGGGCAGGCTGGGAGCTGGGGGCCGGTCTCTAAGTCTCAGGAAGTGGGTGGGGTCTTGGGCAGATGGGCGTGGGGGCAGGGCGCGGAGACTGCAGGGGCTGCCGGGGGCTTGGAAATGGGGATCCCTCCCGGTGGGGCTAGAAGGGGAGCTGCCCGGTGGCCAGAACCTGGTGCCAAGTTGGGCAGGCCTCTCAGGAGTGGCTGGTGGCCAGGGATGGGGTCCTGGCTGGACCCAGGCACTCACCTCTGGTCCAGAAGGGAAGTCGTCGGGGGCAGGCTGGGAGCTGGGGGCCGGTCTCTAAGTCTCAGGAAGTGGGTGGGGTCTTGGGCAGATGGGCGTGGGGGCAGGGCGCGGAGACTGCAGGGGCTGCCGGGGGCTTGGAAATGGGGATCCCTCCCGGTGGGGCTAGAAGGGGAGCTGCCCGGTGGCCAGAACCCGGCGCCAAGCTGGGGAGGTCCTCCCGGGGTGGCTGGTGGCCAGGGATGCGGTCCGGGTTGGACCCGGGTACTCACCTCTGGTCCAGAAGGGCTGTAATTCACTTTCTTATGTTTAAACATTTAATTTTTTTTTTTTTTTGCTTTTTGAGAGTTACCAGTTTCAATTACATTTTTAACATCACTTTTATTATTTTAATATGTTGGGTATGTTCTGTTATTGGAAATAATGTGGTCAATCAAGTATAATATTATATTTAATTCTTTTATGTCTAAGATATGACACATTTTTGACCTCTAATTCTTTAATTATATATTAGAGATATGTATACGCATCACTAATATATATTTATATGCAAATACATATATGTGTGTGATTATAAATTTATAAATACAACCTTCTGAGTTCATTTAATATTGCTAATATGTACATGTGTCTAGGAATGAAAGCTTGGGATTGGATAACCTATCAATAGGCTAATGCCTGGAGAAGACTGATTCTCCCTCTCTCAGCAGTCCATAGCTCTTCTATAGAAATGTGAGATTTCTGGCACCCACACTGGCATGTAACTTAGAGTTGTCAATTTTGGAAGTCTTGTTTAGGTAACCATATTGTTGAGATTTTTTCGAAGACAGTTTCCCTGATTTATATAGAAGACATATTTTTGCAGAATATATCCTATGCTGTCGATATTGCTCTCTATAAATAAAATGCTGATTGGCCAGTAGCCAGGCAGGAAGTATAGGCAGGACAAGCAGAGAAGAGAATTCTGGGAACAGGAAGGCTGAGTCAGGAGACGCTGCCAGCTGCTGCCATGAGTACCAACATGTAAGATACTGATAATCCATGAGCCATGTGGCAAGGTATAGATTTATAGAAATGGGTTAATTTAAGATGTAATAACTAGATAGCTAGAAGCCTGAGCCATTAGGCCAAACAGTTTATATAATATCAGAGTCTGGGTGTTTATTTTACAAGTGGGCTGTGAGACTTCCAGGGCTTGGCAGGAGCTGGAGAGAAACTCTCTAGCTACAACCCTAGGCATCTGATTTTTTCTGCTCCCACTTCCATGATGTTTCCATAATCTTGGCTGTGGGAGTTATGTTGTATACGGTATCAGTTGCATATAGACATTTCATAGTCAGTAATAGGTTCTTGTTTAGGGTCTATGGCTTCACTAGGATCACTACACTCACATGGGTAATGAATAGGCTAGGTTTACAGTATGTCATATGCATTTCTTCCTGTTGAGCAGGCCTTAAGTACAATTAGGTGGCTGTGGGTAACCCCAAGATATAAATATCACTATTTAACCTTTGGAAATATTTTCTGTGCTGGTCATTATTATGGTTCATTGGTGTTACAGGTGATTAAGACTCCTGATTGCTTTTCTTCCTTGGCAGTTTGCATAGCACCTTTTAGTACTGTGAGAGCTAGGACTCAAGAATTGGGCTTTCAGGGCCAATCTAGCTTAATCCATTCAAAAGTATATTGTGTCTTCAGCAATAGGGTCTTACCTTAATTTTCATGGAGGCAACCAATGTCAATGTCAATAGCTTATATTGTCACTTAGCGTGTCACTTAGAATCTCCTGACCCACAGCCCAAACAGGTTTTCTATGACTGGTGTATGGGGGTTTTGTTAGTCTGTGGTCCTTTAGGGAGGCATAATCAGCTTTTGTGGTGTAACTTACACACACTTTCTCTCTCTACATATATAATTTACATAATAAATAATATAATTATAAATATTTTAATATAATATAAATAACATATGTATGCATATATATATAATTTTAAGTAAACACATATATACACACATATATAATTTAAGTCAACATAAAATAATATGATTTTCAATGGGTTTTTCAAACATTTTTAGTGTTGCTTATGCCTTCTCTATCTCCCTCTGCAGTGCTCTCTTCCTCTCTCTGTCCTCATTAAGGTCCCTCACCTTTTGTGTTCTGTTCTCCTGTGGTGATATTTTGTTTATATTCTAACAAAAAAAGCTTGCCTGGAGATCAGAGAGTGGAGCTAGCCACTAGATAAGCATAGAGGCCAGGCAGTGGTGGCACACACCTTTAATCCCAGTACTTGGGATCTCATGCCTTTTATCCCAATACTTGGGAGGCACACACCTTTAATCCCAGTACTTGGGATCTCATACCTTTTGATTCCAGTACTTGGGAGGCATACACCTTTAATCCAAGCACTAGAGAGGAGGAAACAGGAAGTGATATGGCTGGGCAAAGAGAGAAATATAGGACAGGCGGAGACAGGAGCTAGGCCCCTTTTAGGCTGAGGACTTGGAGAGATAATAGGCGGCTGTTCTTTGCTCCTTAGTCTCTGATCTTTCAGCATTTACCCTGATATCTGGCTCCAGGTTTTTATTATTAAGACCAAGTGGGATTCACAGTACATTTTCCATTTCATAGTAACTGTGCCCTACTTACTATTCTCCTCTCTAGAGCTCCTTCACCATGGTCCCATTTTACTTTCCAGGTTTCTGCATTTGCTCTGAGCTATAGACTTACATCTGAAGACTTAGAGCCAGGATCCATAAATATGATATGTCATGTGAGGTTTGTCTTTCTGTGTCTAGGTAACTTCACTCAGCATTATAGTTTCTGCTTCTATTCATAACACAAAACACAAAGTAACCTGATGATATTTCAGTAAGTTCAAAAATAATGAGGTATAGTTGACCTTTGTCAAAATTGTTACTGTAGACAATGGGAAAGGGTAGAGAACAAAAAATAAGTGTAAAGGGTTGGTCTGGGTTTCTGTAAATATTCTTTTTCATGAGTGAGTTATAAGCATGTAATCTACAATAGTTCATTGACTTGTGTAGATTTTGTATTTTGCTTATCATGAAAACGTTATTTACATTTAAAAAACTATATAGTCAATGTCAAAAGGGAATAGCATAAGGGAAAAAATAGTAAAAATACCTCAATGAGGATAATCAAAGAACATCACAGAAAACAGAAATCAGGCCCTAATGAAGTGCATTCCAATGCAAGTACAGAAATCCTTTTCTTTAGAGGCTTATATTTATTATAATATAACCTGGGAATGATATAGAAACATGTATGGTTCAATAACATCATCAGTAACTCAAGTCCTCTTACTCAGTCTCTATTCTTGGCTTTTAGGTGGCTTTTGGCTAGAGAGTTAGTCAAAGGTAGAGGAAATTGGTAGTAAAAAGTAAGGGTTTCATGATAGCATCACACCTATACTTCATTCACCATGATACCGACTGTCAGTCCTAAGAGTCGTGAAACATGGAATGACAAAACCTTAAATAAATGGAAGGAGCAGGAAAGAAATTATAAGTGATCCAACCTGTGGGCCTTGCCATAGACTTGAAAATTAAGTCAACCAGATATTCCTTGGAAAAATACTGTAACTGAGAAGAGAAAGTATGTGCAAATGTAAGTGTTTTACTGTATGGTTTTGTCAGAGACATGTGTTTTCTCTGGTCCAAGGAAGGTGATGTTCTCTCAAAAGTTTCTCCATATTTTTATGTGTAATAGGCATTCTGACTATATTTAACCCAATAGTACCTCACAAGGACTAGTGAGCTGCAAAGAAACTTATCGTGTAGACAATAAAAAAGTGCCTGGGCTTTTATGGCAACAGTGTGGTCCCTTTATTATTCTTTAATAGTTTGGCATAAATAACATGATGGGAGGCGACTTAATTTTAAGGATAAATATTCTGAAGTTTGGTAAATGGGCATTCAAATATGAAGTTTCTTATTTTTATTTATTATTATTATTATTATTATTATTATTATTATTATTATTATGATTTTGGTTTTTCAAGACAGGGTTTCTCTGTGTAGCTTTGGTACCTGTCCTGGATCTCACTCTGTAGACCAGGCTGGCCTCGAACTCACAGAGATCTGCTTGGCTCTGCCTCCCAAGGGCTGGGATTAAAGGCATGCACCACCATACTATCATTTAGAAATAATAAAACAATTGTTTGATCAGTTAGCCTTCAATAGTTTGGAATGAAATTTTCTGTCAATTTTTGAACTGTTAGGAAATGGTCATCTTTTCACTTAGTCACAAAATTTGCTCCTCTTGTGTCCTGATGTTCTAGTACAATGCTACATAGTTTAATGTATTTAATCATTTTAATCTATTTAAAGTCCTTTAAATTTCATGAATGGTTAAGCTGAGTTTCAGGTGGGTTTAAACATTAGCCAGTATTGAACACCTTTCAAATTCTTGAATCAGAAATGAGACACTTGATTGTTGAGTCCAGTACTTCTCCGTCAGAAAGATTTGTAATGAACTTGACTCCTACCCTAGTGGCTGACTGCTTCTACTCACCTGTGAACATGCTTCCAGCTAAAGATAATACTAACAGCTCACAACTCTGATGTTGTGAATATACTTTTGTGTGCTTTTTCAAATTGGCTTTAGATGCTATCTGTCAATAGGTTCAAAGGCATTTACTACTAACTGATAGTAAAATGAGTAAATGATCAAGAGACATGTTTGTTTTTCCCCTGTGGTAGAAAAGGGCATTATAGAAATTAGGTATGATTGTAGTTTAGAAGCTGTTCATGTAAGCTTGGAGGCCTGGATATATCTTGTACAACCTTGGAAGCCTCATACCTTGGAAAGCCACTTAATGAGTTGAGGAAATCATAAGGTATTTAATTATGATTAAAAGAAATGAATGGAAAGAAGGAACTTTCTAGAAAGCTACATATTCATTCCTCAGTTTTCTGGGTTTGTTTAATTGTGGTTGTAACCAGTTCAACCTGAGCAACATCTATGGACAATGCTAGACATGGAGGTGGGCTTTCCACTTCACTTTATGCATTGAATCCTTTTTCTTGTCATTATTTTATTTTTGAAGATTTTAGCTTTTCTTAAATTAACAATTGATGCAAAAGTGTTCCAACTGCAACTAAAATAGAAACTTAAGCAAAATAAAGTATTCTCAAGAACATTCAAAAATAGAATAATTTTGTTCTAACATGCTGATGATCTCATGGTAGTGACTCAAAGGGAAATTAGACAAAGGGCACGTTAGTTCCTTTCTCTGCATGGAGGAAACTGAGGCAGAATTTGCATCATCTCTGAACACACACCACACAAGGATTTAGTTAATTTAACCTTAGGCTATATATAGAGAGAGTATTTTATGTTCAAAATACTTGTTCAAAAGCCATGTATAACGGTGTTTACATATTACTTGAAACAATCGATAAATAATTAATATTCTATGGTCTGGGCTTATCTACTTTTCTTTAAAGCTGTGAGGCAAAATGCATGGCTTGCCTTTCAGTGCTGATACTGAGTCCACCTGTAAAAGGAAAACAAAGGTAATTTTAAGTTGACTTTCTCGAGTGTAAACTAGCTTAGAATAAACATAACCCCTTGTTTAGGAAAGTGATATATATATATATATATATATATATATATATATATATATATATATATATATATATATATATATTTGCAGAAGATGGAAAATCCCTGTTAATGGCTCATGGAATTTGTCACAGGTAGGTGGCATTTGGTGACTCACACAAAGGGAACTGAACTGCAAGTTAATTATTTTTTGGCTACAAAATGATGCTGGTTTGTTTTGTGCTAATCATGGAATAGTTAATAAATGTCATTCAAGTCATTAAAACTGAAGCTTCTGATCTGTTGGAAACTAATTATAGTACAGTTTTAGAGAGCAAACATTTCTGGTAAGCTTCTTCAACTAATATAATCTACTATTAAGTAATGTTCTTCAGTAAATATATTTTTACCCAGTAGTGGATAACTTCCCTCATGATTTCATTTAAACAAAGAATGATATCAATGTCAACACAATAGCAGAGTTTCCTTCCCACATATGGATATAACACCATAAAATAGTCTTAAAATATGCCATTTACTTGGCACAGTGTACGTGAGGGTGTTGGAAAATGGACATCTTCTTATATGGCTTGTGGACATAAACTAGTGCAATATTTCCAGAAAATACCATATATCAAAAGAGTACACACTCTGAACTTGAACCAATTGTATTAATATTTACAACAGGAAAATAATTAATATAAAATGATTATACAAACTTTATTTAAACATGGGAACATGTTAATATTATGTTGAAAAGAGGGAAAAGGTAGTCTATAGAAGAATCTGTTTAGTCCCCATGTTTACTTTCATAAGATATGTTTATATGTTTGTTCTTAGTTATCTATGGTTAACGGACCTAGAGTCATTATAGAAAAAATGTAGTTACTAGCATATTTAATATGTTACAAGCAAATTGAGAAAATACTATAATTTTAAGATATTCATTCATGTTTCTATAAATTATTTAAAACATATTTTCTATGTTCCTTTTTATATTTATCTTTAGAGAAATAACTATGAACAGTTGGGTAGTGACAATTAAATTTAGCAAAATATATGAAACCCATTAACTTCTTTCCTTTTCCTCTGCAATGAATCCATGCTCTGGGATAGATTGTTAGGGCTTAAAAAATAATCTACATTGTGAGTTCTCTAGATTACACTTGTTATTTTCTGTTACTGATAAGCAATTTGTTATAGCCGGGTGGTGGTGGTACACGCCCTGTCTCAAAAACAACAACAACAACTACAAACAAAAGCAAACAAACAAAAAGAATCCTCATGATCTGGAGATTTCTAGTTCTCTCTACCACTGTGTGTGCTTGCATCCTATAGGAGCAGGTACAACACTGACCCTCTTATCAGTGAGTTCTAATTCCTCTGGGGTTCTCCAGATTCTGTCTGTTGGTGGGTCCCTTCTTTTTGAGTTTGCAATTTGTTCTTTATCTAGTATATGTTTTTACCCATTCTGAGTTTGCATGCTGCTTGTCAGCAAGTCACATGCTCTAGTGCAGCTCTCATACTTAATGGAAGACATTGCATCCTTTCCACTCACTAGCCTGTTTTGCAGTATTAGAAAGGATTACTTGGCCCAACATTCTCTTATGTGAAAGCTTTCTAGGAACATTGAAGTTCCTAGGCTCCAGAAGGGGTGTTCCTTCATATTAGACATGGCCCCAGCTGGTCTGTGATGTACTGCCTGGGCAAGCATGGAAAATAATACACAGAATAAGGAAGCAGGGCAAGCATGCAATTTAGTGGTTAACAGCACAAGCTACTGTGTTAGACACATCTTGACTTTATTTTTAATTTTGTACTTTTGACTAGAGACATCCGCGTTGATTCACTTTATCCCCCCCAATACTCAATTTCTGCAAGTGTAAATCTGGAGCACCAATATATCTTCTATTATTATAAAAGTGAAAAAGAAATAAGATGGATATTTGGCTTATAATAAGAGCATAATCTGTCCTGCTTGATACCGTGATAATGTTTACCCATGTTCTCCATCACATTATTATCACATGAAGACCACCTGAAGAAACACAGCATAGAAAGAAGCTGGTTAAAAATTACAACAGCCACACTCTTACTCATGTACATGTGTGAAACAATAATAGTGGGCTGCTTCATCTTTCCACATGCAAGGTTTGCTATTTCCTGAGCACATCACTCTGGTTAAGGATATGTAAGTTCTCTGCTAAGTACAAAAGTGAATACAATACACAAAGACTGTGGGCAAAGCTCCCTGCTGGTCTACACCAAGTTTGGCTGCTTGCCCCAAAACTGAATATCTAGATCTGAATTCATTGCTTTCAGCCAGCAATTTCAAAATGTATCTCTGAATGAGTCGTCTTTTCATTTCATTTTTTAAAATAAGAGTTTCATGGTCAAAATCTCAGAAGCAGTGTTTATTTAAGGAATTCCAGCTGGGCAAATTATTTCACTCAGGAGGCTGAGATGAGGATATTCTCTAAGTTCATGGCCAGCCTGGGCTATATAAGAGTCTGAGGGCATCCTGAACTACAATGTGAGAGTCTCTTTCAGTGATAAAACAACAGCAAGGATAAAGCAAAGAAATAAAATAGGAGTCCCTCTCTGCTTTTCCTCCTTTGCAACAGTCAACTATATCTTCCTACCTTGGTTCAGTAGTGGCTTAAAGTTGAGCTCATGTTCTTATCAACATGTATATTTGATCCTCTGTTAGTAATTGCTACCATTGCTTCACAGTTTTCCTATTTGTCCTTTGTCTTTGTACTCTTGCAATTTTAGTCAGAATGAGGCAGAAAAAATAGTCTTCTACAGTTATTACTCAATATCAGTGATTGGAGAACTATCTCTGAAAATTCTCAAAGACAATCACTGTATGGATGGGACAGGAATCATTGAGAGTTTCTCTGATGTCTTCTTATGTCTTTTTTTTACTTTGTGTTTGTTTATATTCCCATATCCCTCTCACTTTATAAGCACAACAGTAAGCAGATTTAGGGGCTGTTATCATCCACTATGATTTTATTTCCTTTATTATACATGCAAAGACTCATTCCCCCAAACAAAGTCACATTTATAGGTACAGGAATTAAGAAATTCAACACACCTGTGTGGGAAACACCACTGAACCTATAGCATCCACCCAAAACCTGCATGAGAGTGTTGCAGAATTTACCTTCTAACTGCTACTTTTGATCCTGTCTATATTCCCATCTTTCACAAACCAGCTTTATTTCGTAATTTGTTTTCTTTATTGTGTTGGTAAGTAGCAATTTTCCTGAACATATTATGTTAATGAATGTAAAATAAATAGAAAACAGAAAAGAGGAAGGTGCAGAATCTCTTAAAAGTTATGAGAAAGGAGTAGTTGATCTACACACCAGTTTGTAAAACTTAACAGTTAACAATGCTTTGTAATATTTGGAAGGAAATGTATATCTCCACACAAATGCTAACTTGCTGATACCTGGGAAGGGAGTGTCCCTGGGATCTATATCATGACAGTTTATTCATATGATTCTCACATTTGGGACAGAATAACAAGGACATTCATCCTGTATTTGTCATGATGGTGAAAACTATTTCAACTTAGTAAGCTTAGTAATGAAGTATTTTCCTTCATTTTTAAAGAGTGATAATAACTTCTAAAATTCTTAATTTCCTATTTAAGTTTATCAGCTGTTTCTAAATTTGTGAACATAGTTGGAGAATTTTTCTTTTCGTCAGTCTTAGTAGCACAATTAGTAATTTTAAATCATTCTTGGCAAGGTCCTTCTGAAATGGTAGGCAAGGGGTCAGTGGTGGTTATTTTTGATTATCAGCATGACAGATAGATTATTTCCTGTATTACATTTCTATGATGAGCTGATGTTTGTAATGGAAATATAGGGTTCATTGTTTTATGAAGGAGGGCTATTATGTCTATTCTATTTTAATAAATAGAGATTAAATGTCAATAATAAAAATACAGTAAATTGAATGCTGCTTAAAATAAAACTAAAGGGAAAAAGACAAGAAAAGATAAGCACAAACAGATATAAGTATGTATACAATTCAAAACAGAGGATGGTGTTGACCTAAACATGCAGTTCATATATGAGGCTTTCAATCTCAATAATTTTTGTTTCTATATTTGTTTTAGTATCTTTCCTGAGATATTTTATTTGATTTATTTTACTATAAATGACATTTTTCATAGAGTATGTTGAATTCACCTCCTCTACTGACTATGGATAAAATATTGAAACTCTCCTCATATTTGCTATGATATTGTCAATAGTACTGTCAGAAAGATGTGTGTTTATAGAAGACACAAATATAAAAACACTGACAAGTGGAATTGCCTTTATGTTATTCTTCTCAAAGGATCATCATGTGATAACAACTGTATCTCAAAGATAAACTTCTGTATACATTCACATATAGGATACCTATTGGTGACTGAACACCCAGCAATAAGAATTCAGAGCTGCTGTTTTTCATTCAAATTTCAATATTTTCTTTGACGAAGTCAAAACCCAGGAAATAGGTCACTGGGGAGTGTGTTGAGAAAAAAAAAAGCCAATTTGGCATTTGACAGTTTTATTATTGCCTTTGATTTCAGAGGGTGATTTGTCGTTAGGGGAAGAGCCAAGCTGAACAACTTCAAAATGAATGGGATAATTCATCTTTGTGGATTCATGAACATATTTTAGTGGTCAGAATGGGCCAAAAGAATTTGGGGACTTCATTTAAACTTCTAAGAAAAATAGATTATTTAAATGATTGTACAAATAATATCTTGCTTTAAATGAGCTAGACAATTATTCTATTAAGAAGAGAAACTTAATTGTTCTATGGTGAGTTTAAATAGATTAAGATGCTGACAAAATCATTTCACTCATTTTATGTCATATAAAATCTTAATTGTGGACCAAGAAAAGCAAAGTAAGGTTGGAGATTCCTTGAAAAATCCATTGAAATTTCAAGTTGTGTGTGGATCTGTGCCCACTTAAAGAGCTTGGTGTATATGATAAATTCTTTGAAAAGAATTTCTGCACTACTTTCCTGGGTTGCATAGCAACCTGAAATCCTTAGAATTCAAGGGTAGTATTGGCCTGGTGAAATGTCATTCTCCTTATGAATGATAAGCCCTAAGCTATACTCTTTGAATTAAGCTACATTTTTACCTAGGATGTGAAATAACTTTTGCAGAACTACATTTACCTCTTGAGAATTCACAGACAAAAATTACAGGCAAATACTACAGACCAGGGGCAGACTTTAGAACACCAAAGAAGCAACACAATAGCTAAACATGAGAATAAAATTTTATTTGGAATCCTCAGAGGTTTGCAAATATAAGAACTAAAGAACTTTAAATGTCCATTTCTGAGTCCTTATCTCATTGGCACAAAATCTAGACAAGCCAGGAATGGCAGTGTTTGACTGTAATCCCAACATTCAGGGGAGATAAGAATCCAAGGTTAGGCTTAGCAACAGAATAAATTTGGGTTAGACAAGGCTAAGAGAAATGTTTTCAAACACAAACAGGACTGAACAGTTATAGAAGTTTCTTGTCTTAGTTTTTTTCTGTTGCTATGATAAACACTATGACCAAAAACAACCTGAGAGGAAAAGGATTATTTTATTTTATAGGTTATAGTCCATAATCTAGGGAAGACAAGTAATGGTGGTTTAACTGGCAATGGCTCCATTGGCTTGTATATTTGAATGCACCGTCTCCAGTTGGTAGAACTGTTTGGAAATGGTTAGGAGGTATAGTCTTATTGGAGGAAGTATATCACTGGAGAAATTTGAGGGTGGGTGTTGAGGATTCAAAAGGCCAAGTCAGCTAGTTTGACTAGTTTGTTCTTTGTTGGCCTCATGCTTATGGATCAAGAAGTGAGCTCTCAGATACTGCTCCAGTGTCACACCTGCCTGCCTGCTGCCATGCTTTGCACCATGATGGTCATGCATTATAACCCCCTGAATCTATAAACCCCAAATCAAATATTTCTTTTATAAGTTGCCTTGGTCAGGGAGTTTTAACATAGCAGTAGAAGAGTATCTAAGTCAAGACAGAACTTAAATCAGAAATCATGGAGGAACGCTGAATACTACTTTGCTACTGTTGGCTATTTCAGCTAGCTTTCTTATACAGCCTGGGTCCACCTGCCTATGGATAATAGTGCCCATAGTGGCCTGAGCCCTCCTACATCATTTAATAATTAAGAAAATGCCTCACAACATTGGCACAGGCCAATATGAAGATGTCAGTTTCTCAGTTAAGGTTGCCTTTTCCCAGGAATGTAAAGTTGATAACCAAGATGAGCCATCATATTTCCACACTATATTCTGAGTGCTTTATAAAAATTCATCTGTTTTAGCATTGGCGTCATAATCTCTTATAGAGATATAATTTACTCTTATGGTGTCTGCATACTCAATGCACTTCCAAATTCTGCTCATTTTCTCTCCACTTCTCCCCACTTTCTTTATTAACATCCTGCTCTATGTAGCCACACCTTCCCTTCAGACTTCTGAACATATGTATATTTGGCACCCTGATTTTCTTTCTCTGATTTATTATTTAGACTGGAGATGTTTGTGATAATTCTCTTTTTTGAGGTAGTGTTCATTATATGGCTCAAGGTAATTTGAGCCCCTTAGTCAGCCTATGCTAGCCTTGAACTTGTCCTCTTCCTGCCATAGGCTTTCCCAGCTGGCATTGTTGGTTTATACCACTTCTACTGGCTAGATTGAAAATGTAATCAATCCTCCATTCCTATGTTTTGTTTTGTTTTTGTAAAATACATTCAAGGTTTTTTTCATTCCCTTTGGGATAAACATGAACAGCTGAATGCTTCCTTTCCCTAGGCTCCTCTTGCTTCGCCAGGTTCTTCTTCCAGATCTTAGTAGCTCTGGAGTATTCCTGTTTTTATTTGCTAAGCCAAGAGAACTCTTAGAGAAACATGTATTTTCTTTTCCCTCAAAGCATCAACCATATCTATAATTTTACATTAATGTGCTTGATTGTTTATTAGCCTTTTTCTCCCAGCAGTGTATGAGCTCTGTAACCACAGAAACCAAATCTGCTGTTATTATATTGACTTTTCAACTCTGAGCCAAATGGAAAAAAATCACCAAAAATGTAACACTTGGTGGGTTCCCATAAGTGTTTTAGTAAATGTATAAAAAGAAGAATATAACACATTCTTTGTCTTTTTATCTTTTGAAGAGCAATGCAATAAAACATTATAAACTCTAGCACGTTTAACATATCATTTGGGTAACTAATTTCAACATTCAAGCCACAATACATTTCTTTTCATTAATAAGAATTAGAAAAATAATTTGGAGGTCTGTGACTGTAGCTCAGTGGTAGATAATGAGTTTTGCATGCAAAGAAAGTGGTCCTCAGTTAGGTTCTTAGTACTAAATATCAGGCAGATTATATATATATATATATATATATATATATATATATATATATATATATAAAGTTGCCATTTACCTAACATACTTCTAGCTCAGAGAAATAGAAAATATCTATATTTCAAAAAGTGATAACTGATGTATTTTTCATATTTTCCTATCTGCTATAATACATATACTGTTATAAGCTGCCTTCTTGCCATCAGTGAAACACTATGCTGTATTGAAAAGAAATCATTCATTTCAACGCCGCTCTATAGCTAAGATGCTTCTATAGCTTGTCCTTGTTTAAAAATCTGGCAAAAGAGACCTGATCTGTGTTTTGAAGTATGAAATATATAGGGATATATTAAACAATCATTTTAGCTCAGGGAACTTTTAGTGAATATTTTTGAGAATCAATGATCCAAAACCAAACTTAATCAGTGGTGTGGGAGGGATTACTAATTAAATTTCTAAAATTACCTTCTCTATTTATATTTTGAAATTCTCTTCTGAATTTAGTTACATGGCATTACGTAAAAGGAAGCAGCTGATGTGCTAAACCAAAGACCCGCATTAACAGTAGGCTTTACTGGGATTTGGAACTTGTAAATTAAAAAAATCACAAACATAAATTGTATCTTTGTAGCATATAAATTAGTAATGTAATGATGACTTCATCCTCATGCTTAATCATTCCATAATAAAATCAATTTATGATTAATTTTGTTATCTTAAGTTAAGAGCTATTGAGTTTTCTCATAAATCAAAATTACTTCCACAAAGTGTCAGATGAAGATGTAATTATCTTTGCAGCTAGGTCTTAACATTCTACACTACAAAAAATGCAGTAACTTTCCATGGAATAGCCAAATGTAGTGTATCTACAATCTTTAAAAGCTACCACAGAATTCATGTTTATAATTTTGTTTATGTTGAAATATTTCTTTTTATGTGCTGAATATTTAGATTTTGTGATTTTTGGAGTAATTGAATTTATGTGGTATAATGGCTATTTGGGGAATAGCCATAGGGAAATTTCATAGACAGGGTGTCTAAATCATTTTTTTAAGTTTTTTTACATTTCTGGGCCTGTGGGTCTGAAATCATGATGCCAACACGATCATACTCCAGCAGGGGCTCTTGTCCTGATTTGCTGAAAGTAGTTTTAAGTTTCCCTTGGAGTGAATATATGGAAAGGGATTTTTCTTCCCTCTTTTATAAAGCCATTGATCCTAGGGTCAGAACCCACTCACCCTCATGATGTCATTTAACCATGCTTTCTCCTAAAAATTCTATCTCTACTTTATGACTTCAGTATATAAATTTGGAGGATACAATCTAGTTATAGCATAGGGTTATAAACCTATTAAAAATTCAGTCACATTTCAAATGTTCATGTTATAAAAATATTTCTTTCCTCAGCTGAGGAGCTCCTTGCTTGAAGCAATATTCGATACAAAGCAAAGACATTTAAAGGTAAAATGAATTTCTCTGAAGTCAGTTATGAAAGAGATTTGACCTGTTGTTTCAGTAGGATGCACTCAATCATTTTTCGCCATATTTACAGGTTAACACAGTTGCTGAAGATATGATTCACACAGAACAAGTTTCCTGTCTTGCTGTGTTCCTATAAAGATCTGACTCAAGTGTGAGGATCCAATTTAAAACAACCTTCTTGCTTGGATCAGAGTTGAGAAAGAGGGGGAGGTTGATAGAGTTTTTTTTTGTTTTTTCTTAAGTAAAAATGAGATTTATGGAACAAGTCTTACCTTTTTTGAACAGGCCTGATAAATCTGATTTTGTAGAAAATTATAAATACAGACACAGATTGTTCATTTGTGAGATACTAAAGCCCCGTGCAGGTAGAGGCTTGAGTACTGGAGAGTGCTGCTTTTGCTCTGTGGCTTCTGTCTGTAGCAGAGTAATTAGCACTTCTTGTTAGTTACTTCAACCTGTACCATCTAAAAACTGAAAAGAGTTGATTTCAGTTTCCCAGTAATGTGTAATAATACTTGACTGGAGAATATGAAATTACAGTCCTCAAATATACATTGTGGACTCTCTCACCAAAGGGAATCTACTAAGCTTGAACATTTAAGCATTTATTTTTTGTTTGTTTTTGTTTTTCGAGACAGGGTTTCTCTGTGGTAGCTTTGCTCCTTTCCTGGAACTCGCTATGTAGACCAGGCTGGCCTTGAACTCACAGAGATCTGCCTGCCTCTGCCTCCCGAGTGCTGGGATTAAAGGCGTGTGCCACCACCGCCCGGCCACTTAAGCATTCTTATGTGGTTCTTCTCAACTAGGACTAACAGCAATTTGATGTGAAAATATTGGAGTTGATTGTTTAGGAGATATTTTTTGAAAGGTGGTTTTGCAGACAACCCAAATTAAACCCACTGAGACACAAAGACAGACAGACGGACGGGGACACACACACACACACACACACACACACACACACACACACACTCACACACACACACACACACACACACACACACACAAAACAGCAATAACAAAAGATAAGAAAGTAGAAAGGGGACTGGCGACTGGTTTGGAAAAGAATGAGAATCAGCTTGTCAGCTGGGGTGGGACAAGCTGGGGTGAGTCTATATAAAGCTCACTTGTAGATCTAACTAACCGTCTTATTAAATAAGAAACAGAACCAATGCAAAGAAGAAAGCCAAGAGATCAGAGCTAAGAGCCTTACCCGTTTGCTGCAGCTAGCCTCTTCAGCCAAGAGAGCTAGCTACTTCCTGTGTTTTTGTTTTTATACAGACTTACTGTTCTGCCTTCTCATTGGTTATAAACCCAACCACATGACTGCCTCGTCACTGCCTGTACAGACCTCCAGGTCTTCTATGGTTGATATTGAGATTAAAGGCATGTGTCTCCAATGATGGCTATATCCTTGAACACACAGAGCTCTACCTAGCTCTGCCTACCAAGTGCTGAGATTAAAGGCATGCACCACCACCGCCCAGCTTTTGCTATGGCTCTAATAGCTCTGACCACTGGGAAACTTTATTTATTAACATGCAAATCACATTTTAGTACAAATAAAATATCACTATACTCACTATTATGCATATTAAATGTATGGTATTGATAATTAAAAACTTAAAGAAAACCTTTGGCTTGAAACTCAATTTGGGCACTGTCTCCATTCCACATTCTTTAGTAAGTTCTCTTTCTTTTCTCTTGGTTTATTATGACAGATCTTCCTTGTAGCTGGGGCTGGCTTTGCACTCACTGTGACACGAAGGCTGGCCTTGGCTGATTGCATGGCTACTGGCCTGCCTCTGATTTTCTAAGTGCTAGTATATGTGTGTACCCCAAAGCCTGGTCTCTTTGTGAAATGCATTGCTACAAGAAATGATAAATGTTTTTCTCACCTATACCCTTCTTGAAGAAGCTTGAATCTACTGGAGTAAAATTACCCACAGTCTAAGCTGTAGGGAATTTGGATAGGGAGAAAGTAATTTAGCAAATTGGAGTTGGTTCTCTCCTTAGAGAAAGTAAGAAAATGAGATATCTAAAGAGAGCCATTGAGATTTGAAGGAAACTTATAGCAAGAAACAAAATTAGAAGATAGTTTTGAGAAAAGGAAAGGAATATATTTACACTAGTGGATTTTCAGGTTCTTGGCTCGGTCTATGCTATCCAGCTTCTTTAGTTTCTTAATCATGAATTAACATGAGTGACTATTATATATCTACAAAATATATTTTTCCCTTGAAATTGTTGTTATTTCCTTTTCTTCTTTCTTTTGCAACCAGACATGTCTACAAAAGCGTCTTCTGTTTATAGTTCATTTCTTTCTCCCACAGAGTACAATTTGTTTGTAGGGTGAGATTAGAGCAAATGAAAAATATTACACATATCTTTCATCATTCAATGTTGAGCCTCTCTGTCCCAGGAGAGCTTGCTCTACTCTTGATGTTGGTATTGAGGATCCTCACTAGGGTCTTCCCCCAGGAGGACCAGCAGCAGAAGCCAACTGGAGTAACAAGGTCCACTTTAGAATTTTCATACTGCTAGACAACTTCCATTTTGATCCCTGAAGTTAGTTTGTAAGGGTTGAGGAGCACTCTAACAAGAAGAGGCAGAATTTCTTAAGCGGGCTTGAAAGCTGAATTTCACTCCTGGATTTCTCTATTAAAAGATCCAGTCCATGCCAAAAATATGCCATTGAGGTCTTTATCATAATTGCATCATTTATATCTGTTATTTATATATAGCAGTTGAGGTTCATTGAAAAATGTTTCTAATGTGAGTTTAAGCATGGGCATTAAGAGAGAAAGGGAGAAAGAAAAACAGAAGACAGAGACAGCCCAAGGGAAAAGACAATACACTTCCAAGACATATATGAAGGCTTCATAAGAAAAAGTCACACTAAATGTATTGTTAGCAATAGTGACTGTTTTAATTACTGTTATATTGCTGTGGAGAGACACCATGACCAGAGCAATTTTTATCAAATAAAGCATTTAATTAAGGACTTACAGCTTTGCAGAGGTTAGTTCATTATCAAAATGACAGGGAGAGTGGAGGCAAGCAAGCAGGCATGGTGCTGGAGAAGTAACAGAACTTACCTCTGATCCACAGGTAGCAAGGAGAGAGAGAGAGAGAGAGAGAGAGAGAGAGAGAGAGAGAGAGAGAGAGAGAGAGAGAGAGAGAGAGAGAGAGAGAGAGAGAAAAGAGAGAGAGGAGAGAGAAAGAGGAGAGAGAGAGGAGAGAGAGAGGAGAGAGAGAGGGAGGGAGGGAGGGAGGGAGTCACTGGGCCTGGCATAAACTTTTGAAGCCCCCAAATCCCACTCCCAGTAACACATCTCCTCCAAGGCAACATCCTAATCTTTCTTTTTTTTTGTTTTTTTTTTTTGTTTTTTTTTTTGTTTTTGTTTTTTGAGACAGGGTTTCTCTGTGTAGCTTTGCGCCTTTCCTGGAGCTCACTTGGTAGCCCAGGCTGGCCTCGAACTCACAGAGATCCGCCTGGCTCTGCCTCCCGAGTGCTGGGATTAAAGGCGTGCGCCACCAACGCCCGGCCCTAATCTTTCTTACACAGTTTTTCATCTGGAAACTAAGCATTCAAATATATGTGCCTATGTGGGCCCTTTTCATTCAAACCACCACAGTTACATGTGCAATTTGGTGAATTCTAATATTATATTGTTGAAATCATTTCTGAGGAGTGAACATTTCTTTGTTACTTGCTTGCTTGCTTTGACTGTAAACACATTAAGAATTTCTTAATGGCAAAGTACAATGTTTGCCATTGGTGAAGGAACAAGGTCAGTCTCAGAGATCATGCACACTTAAGCATTAAGCTTGTTTCCTTGCTAGTTTATCATTCTTATTTGAAATAATGGCATAGAGAAAAATATATCGTTTGTGTATGTAATCTTCACAGTGAATTTTGTGTCATACTTACCTACTTTTAGCCATCAAGAAACTTAAACCAGACTTCAGGATGAGGAGTTCCTTTCTTTCCTCATGTCCCTCTGGATTTTTCTATCTTTCTATAGTGCCCTAATTTTCATCTCTGGTACCTCAATACCTTAACCTTAAGATTGACCCTACCAATCGTAGAAACAATAGTCTTGACCTTCTTCATCTAAGGTGGGGGCTGGGCAGGGGCAAGGGAAAGCCCAAGTTTTAATATCAGGTGATGACTTATTACTGTATCTCTGGTAGAATGAAAGTCATTACTTGGGATACCAAACCAAATGAACAATGAAATATACAGAAGCTTGTTTGAACACCCAAAATAGAAAGGCTGTGGTGTGTGTGTGTGTGTGTGTGTGTGTGTGTGTGTGTGTGTCTAGAATCTGAGAACCATCCTTTTAGTAAATCATTAAAAATTAAATAAGAATCTTATACAGACTTAATTTGGTCATGCAAATTTTGGAGAACCAAGGACAAATTGCCCCAGTTGTCATATGTAACACAGCACTCTACTTTAATAATGACACTGGGTCCCCTTTGTGCTCCTGCTATTATTCCAGGGCCATTCAATTTTGTAGGATAGCTGTCCTCATTATTTTAACATTTGAGTTTGGAAATTAGTCAGTGAAAGAGACACATACTAATGGTTATGTACTGTGAATATGGCAAAGCATTGAAGGAACAATTCCCAGAAATTAAGCCATCGGTGGAACAGGTTAAAAGGGAATAGTGTGCTATTATCCTCACTGTAGATATGTGATTATACTGACAGCATCTAAAACAATGAAGCCATTTAAGACACTGTGTAAGATTATCATTCCTGATAGACTAATGAATAGAACTCATCTTTGTATGTAAAAAGATTTCTCTTATTGGAAGAGACTTCTTAAAATATTTTAACAGTTATAGGCACAAACAGGGCTAACTAACATCAAGAGGGAGTTGAGGCAGTGGGGACTCAGAAGGAAAGGTTTTATTATAGAAACCCTTTTTAAATTTTGTTACTCAGTGTAGGCTAGCCTTCTATCCACACAAAGATGGTGTCAGGGAACACCAAAGGTATTTATAGCTTTGATAGATAATCTCCATCTTCTCCTAGGGAATGTTCCCCTGTCTATTAGGTTCAGTGAAGGCAATGGATTCATCCTGCTTTCTCTATTATGGAAACAGGAGTTAGGTCTTACTACTTGTGGAACTGTGAACTCTAGTTCTTTTTCCCCAAGGACATGGATGTCTAGGGTAGTTAATGTCTGTCATCCCCTATGACATGAGTCACAAATCCTTTAATAATTTTTTATTGATCTTCTTGGGGCAACAGACTCATATTTCCTTTGAGTTTGTCAGTCATTTACTATATCTCTGTTGGGTGCAGCATTACTTTCTTGCCTCTGTGTAAGGTGGGCTTTACATTTAATTCTGTAATAGAGGTATCAGCCCCAGTTTGTAGTCCTGTCATCCACCATTACTGCTGCTACTACAGCTAGTGAACTTCTTGGTCATCTGCATGCTACAGAGCTTAGCCAGGGAAGTAAACAATGATTTCAGAATACCCCCCAACTTACGAGAGGACTCCCGATGTCATACCTTATCGTTTGTCCTTAAAAGTTTTCTAATCAAATTCTTGAGATATAGAATTTCTCAGAAAACGAGTCTCTAAACATATCTATGAGGGATAATTACCTGTGAAGGACTGTCTAGATTAGATTAATTGAGGCAAGGGTACTCACCCACTACAGGTATCAACATTCCCTGGGATAGGATGTTGAACTCTCTCAGAAGGAAACTGTTAGCTGGCACAGCATTTGCTGTTCTTGTCTTCCTGTTGATACAATGTAGCCAGGTACTTCAATGTCCTGCTCACTTGATGTCCCTGCCAGGATGGACTTTACCTTGAACTATGAGCCAAAATATATTGTCCCTTTCTTAAGCTGTTTTTGGTCAGGATATTTTGTCATAACAACAGACAAGTAAGAGAGTTGCTACACAAAATCACTTAAAAGGGAGCTCTGGTGTAATCATAGAGCAACGTCCCAATACAGAAAATGAAATTAATATTTTTGCCTGCTACTTTAAGCTATCAGAAGCTCCTAAATGGTTATCTCCGTGAGAGGAAACTTTGAGCATCTTTACTCTAAGGGCAGTAACCATTGGGCTTAATGTCCTCCCTTTTGTTGAAGGGTGGGGTATTGTCCCTGACAGTGGTTTCTCCCTTTGCAGAGGTAACAACGCCTCAGTTGTACACCCACAGCAAGCCTTGTCTCTGAGAGTCTCCTTTCTTCTGACAGAGTATGTGGCGGTCTCATCATTTTCCATTCTCCAGGGCTTCACTCTCAATTTGGCTCATTCTTGTGCCTTTAATCATTCTGAAGAGCCTCTATTTTATCCCTATTGTTGAAACTCCAAAAGCTGATTTTAAAGGTTGATTTAGAAAGTTTGGGCATTCCATTGTCTGTTTTTGCAGACAATGTTTTTCTAAAGATGGAGAGTAGATTGGTAGGTGACATAAATACCTACTAGCATCTGACCTAGGGATTATGCATATCATTTTCCATCTTTCTTTTTTTCCGATATTTATTATTTTCCATTTTCTTTTCATTTATTTTTTATTTAATTCTTGGTCTGGGTTGCTTCACTCAGGATGATCTTGTCTAATTCCATCCATTTGCCATTGTGTAAATGTACCATATGATCTTAATCCATTCTTCAGTTGAGGGACATCTCCGTTGTTTCCAGTTTGTACTATTACAAATAAAGCTACTATGAACATAGTTGTACAAGTGTCTTTGTGGTATGGTGGAGTGTTCTTTGGGGCAGTCTGCACATATGTTATAGTTATGCAATTTTGTCTTCCTGTGAGACTCCTACCAGTGAGAGCAGGGGCTGTCTCTGAATCTGTTGCCAATTTTGAGACCCATTCCTCCTACCAGATCACCTTACCCAGCCTTAATAGAAGAGGAGGTGCCTAGTCTCACTGCAACTTGATATGCCATGGCTGGCTGACATCCATGGGATGCCCACCTATATGTGAAGAGAAGTGGAGGAGGAGTAGATGGTATAGTGGGGAGAGTGGAGATGGGGGTGAGGAACTGAGAAGAGGGGAAGGAGAGGACATTTTTGTTGGGATGTAGAAACAACAACAAAATTTTTCTTAGAATATATTTTGGTCATATCCCCCCTCTTTGGCTCCTGTTCAGCACTCTCCCTACTCACCCCACTTCCCATGGGAGACCTTGCCTTGTTGGAGGACGGAATAAGGGGTGGGTTGGGCGGGGGAGATAGTTCTTATGCTTTCTAGTTTTGCACCAAATTTCTCTATTTCCATTTTGAAACAATACTTTACCTTTTGGACAAATCTGTCTTGATACAAAACATTTTTAACCTCCTTTATTATGAGATGGTTACAAATTTCAATGGGTACAATTATATACTACTCTTACAGAAGACCTAAGTTTAGTGTGGCACGTCAATGTCACTTATAATTCCAGATCCAGAGAACCTAATGTCATCTTGTTCATCTTGTTGCCTCCATTGGTGACTACACTAGTGTGTATGTACACACACACACACACACACACACACACACACACGCACACACACACACACACACACACACACACCATACCTACAGTTTTATATCTTTTCTCACATTTGACGATTTGGTGGTTCTTGTCTTATATTTCCTTTATAATAGTTCCTTTTAATATTTATATTTTCCAACCAAACAAAATTTCTATTTATAGTTCAGTGAAAACTCAGTAGGCTGTTTTTGAGACACAGATAACATACTTTATCATAAATATCTAACAGTTATAAACACAGATAATCAATGTTAACATCTTAGAGACTCTTATTTTCCCTTACCAACAAAATTAAATTAACTAGTTTTTAGATTTAAGATCTATTGTAACAGGCACCAAAACCCAACCTGAACCAGCAGGCTCTTCAGTGACAGGGACATAAAGGGGGTTGGCCAGGAGATGAGAAGTTAAAGAAGACAGAAAACTGGGATTAGGAGGTCTTATATAAGCTATGTCTTATACCAAGAAATCGTATTGAAAAATACAGCATCTTATATATTATTTGCTGGAGAAAAATGGACAGAGTCAGCAAAAAGCCATCATAAAACAAGGGAAGTGAGCTAACCAAGCCACATTGCACAAGGGGAACACAAGATAACTCAAAGACATTGCACACCAATAAACATGGCCTTTAAACTGATAACATCAGTCTCTTCAGGGAGAAAAGTCAAGTTCCCAGGAACCAAAACCTTAACTCCTTCCAGGCCCTCAGTCCAGTTCTTGCCAAGTCTGCTCCTGAGCAAGGACACAGAACTAGGTTCCTTCCCTCTGTCATCAGGGATTCTGGGAAAGCCCTGGATTGCTCTGACTCTCAACAAAAACCAACTTTTATTAAGAGGAACAGAATCACTTTGGCTGACAAGATTAGCTAAAATCAGGATGAAAGACCGGCATATTAACCTTCCTTTCATGTCTGTCTCCTTTATTTTGGATACACTCCTGTTTGCCTCCACATAGGTGTGTTATCATTTAGAGAGAATCTCTCTGACTTATCTTCCTCCAAGCCACAAAGAGAAAAGTCATTATTCTAAACTTGTCATCTTGAATTCCAGGACAGCAGAGACTCACAGAAAAAGTAACCTGTAGATGGGGGCAATTATCCCTGAGTGCATGGCTTCACTCTGAAATGTAATTATTGCTCCATGATTGGTAGCTTATCCTTTCAAGTTACCTTTCAGAACTGATACAGTGAGTCCTTGCCATGACCAAGACTGCTTAAGTTTATTTATTTGCTTCTATTTAAATCAAAGCTCATGGTGCCTCAAAATAATATACATAAATTCACAGGTATGATACATATATAACTATATAGTCATACATAAATGTAGACTCAAAGATTTTTGTAGCTTTCATTTTTTATTATTTATCAGTTTTAAATTAGTATAATATCTATTATTTGAGACAGAGTTTTATGTATTCTAGGTTAACTCACAAATGACTGTGTAGGTTGAGAGTTGGCTTTGATTTTGTAATTCTTGTGCATATAACGCCTAAAAGCTGAGCTTATAGGCATGTACTACCATACTCACATAAATTTGACTATTATCAATTGCTTTCATCATATTGCTAAGCCACTAAACTGTCTTCCATCTATTGTCTGTACTTCTAAATGTATATATCTCTTAGTAGAAGTAGGATAAAAATTAACTTATTTTAAATGAAAGAAGAAAGATTAACACGTAAAGCTGAAGACCTCTGAGTACACACATCATATTGTATATCATGACCATGTGTTTTAAAAGGCAAATATCATTTAGTGAGAATTCTTAAATGAAAACAAGAATCAGTCTGCGCAAGTATAAGTTGGAGGCTGTGGGGAAAGAAATGTGACAAAATAGTGACAGAGTGCCCCAAGCTTTACCTACTATGAAGTAGAAAGTTGGGGAAGGCCAATATGTAAGTTTGAGGAACAAGAAAAGGATCTGAGAATGTCATGCATAAAAGCCATTCCTGCTGTATTTTAGAGCCTGAATGTTAACAACACTTGAATTGCTGGTTATCATCCCAAAGTTGGTTTACCTCAACAAGGACTTGGAGAACTTTCTTTCAGGCAGAAGAGTGGCTTAGGACATGAGCAGATCAGTCAGATCAGTCTTTATGTCAGTTCCTCCCACTCATGATTATTCTACTAGATATAAGAAAGGACATCTAAAAAGATTTAATCTCTGGTACCAATGATATTCCTTTAAATACTAAATGGGTATCTGACCAACCAGAAAACAAAAGATAAAGTGAAACAAAAAATAAGTGAAGAAGAGGAGGAGGAATCAGAAACAATCAAGTTAAACAGTGAAAACAAAAGAGTAGATCAGCTAAACCATTGAGAAGGCAACTCACAAATAGTGCCTTTGAATATCCCTGTATAGACTACTATTCAAGATGGTAGGGTACCAGCAGCAGAAGGCACAAGCCAATGTTGCTATCTATAGTAGAAGAGATATTTCTACTCATGTGAAGCTGACATGCTTAGATTCAACACAGAAAGAATATTACAGGTCATGACAAATATTCAAGAAACAAAATGACTAAGTCTTACCAACATGGCTGCCCAATGTGAGTGGAACTTGGCTAACAGCTAAAGACTCGCCAAAGTGGATGGAGCAAAGCTCATGAGGCCTCAACCCTCACAAAGAACTGTGGGCAACTAGAAGTTCTGAAAGCAGGAGATTTGCTCTTCCTCAGGGAAGAACACCAGTTAGTTGTCCATTGCCAAATGATCAGGCCTGAAAACATACAAACAAGTAACATTATACTGACCGACCAGGTAATCTTTAGGAATGTGTGTGTATGTGTGTGTGTGTGTGTGTGTGTGTGTGTGTGTGTAATAACAATTAGTGAAGAAAAGAGGCCATGAATTTGAAGGTGAGAAGGGAGGGGTATATGGGAGGTCTTGGAGAGAGGAAAGCAAAGGGGGAAATGTAATTATGTTATTATCTTTTTTAAAGAGAGAATGTTTTTTAGTAGAGGTTTAGACATGTGCACAGAAAGATGCCCAGGGCAAAAGCAAGAGCCTAGGAGAGATTTGGCTTAGAGAAAGAACAATCCATATCCAAGACATGAATGTAGGCTTCTCAGGAAAGAGTTATGCCTGTCATTCATCTTAAAGCACTTCATTCTAATGCTCTTCATTACAAAACAGAATTGCTGTGTTGTACTTTGCTTTATTTATGTATGTGATCTAACTTTAAATTACTCCATTCTACTTTTAATCTTCAAAGATGCTGCTCACTTCCTATACATCACCCCTGAGCATCTATCTCCCCACGGCTTATTCATTCCGGTTTTACTGTCAGCTAATAGGAAGCAAATGAAAGAAGGAACACAGGAGCGTGACAGTTACAGATTCAGGCTATGAGTTTGCATCATGAACTTCCTGTGATCATATCAGCCCCCTGACTTAGCCCTCAAACATCACCAAACTATTCTGATTATTCTTTCTTCTTAAAACACACAAACACCTTCAAACACCTTCCATTTTTACCTCCTTAGTCTTAATAATTTTTTAATATCTACAAACTGAATCTTGGTTTAACTTCTCTCATATTACTTCAGTGTTATCTTTAATTCTGTGTCTTCTCATGTTTCATTTCAAGTTCTTTGGAGAAGAGCTTGTTGGGCTATGAGCTCCTTGAAGGTTGTCGGCATAATTTATTCAGTTTTGGTGTCCAAGTAATTTCCTTTATTGTGAAATTTTACTTCCAAGCTTACTCATATATATGCAGTATTAATAAATCTGGCCTTGCTTTTTATTCTACTACTTTTTAACATTCCGAGTCATATCAAAACCTTGCAGAAACATCTCTGTCACTTATATCCCTTGCTGTTAAGTACCATTTTAACTATGTAACAGAATTTCTTTCTTGCACTCTGATTGAATTTTGAAAACATTGTGAGAAGATTACAAAAGACCTTGAGACAGTATCATTTAACTTAATATTTTAGGGCACCTTGAGATTTGCTGGTTATGTTGGTGAATTCTGTTAACTATGGCAATCTTCTGGCATCTAGATAATCCTTATGTCTGTGGATTGTATCGTGATTCTCCTTTATAGTTAATATTCACTTTTAGGTGAGTACATGCCATGTTTATCTTTCTGGGTCTTTGTTACCTCACTGAGGATGGCTTTTTCAAGTTCCATCCATTTTCCTGCAAATTTCATGATGTCATTTTTTAACAGCTGAATAGTACTCCATTGTGCAAATATACCATATTTTCTTTATACATTCTTTAGTTGAAAGACACTCAGCCTTGATATGAGGGTGTGTGCCTCATATCTTATTGTAACTTGTTATGCCAAGTTTGGTTGATACCTCTGGGATGCCTATTCTTTTATGAAGGGACATAGAGAAGGTGTGGACTTGGGGAAGAGGAGAAATTGTGGGGACTGAGAGGAGCAGAAGGAAGGGAAACTGCAGTTTGCAGTCAAGGTGTAAAATATGAGAAAAAACATAAATTTATTTAAAAATAACACCATTTATTTCTAATCTTTAGCTCAGAGAATCTTCTAATTTCTGTACCAAGAACTTGATGTTCTTAAAAACATGTACATATCTTCATTTCTGATCTCTACCTATGAAATCTTTCATCCTTCATCTCCTGCATGCATTTCTACTGTGCTTATTCTCCTTTCAGAAATGTGCATTGACCTAAGTAGTTGTAAATCCTCGTGTTAAATTGAGTGGTAGGGATAATGTTAAATTCAGTGCACTCCTAATATATCAAGAACTTTCTTCATCAAAATGTCTTTTCATTCTAAATGTAACTATGTGAGATTGTTTCCTCATACTTCTATGCCTCTGAACTGAAACTGTAGAACCTCTTTTTATTCTACTTTCCATAGCTCTCAATACCTGATCCCAGTCCCAGCCTCATTGCTTCCCATGTCTGTTATATTGCTTGACTGTCACCGAATCATTGCCATATCTCAAACATTAAATGCGACAAACATTTTGCCTGTCACTTTCATGACTGACTTGTCTGCAACATGAAGCTCATAATTCAGTTGACCTTAATCTTCCAGTGAGCTCATTTCTCCTTATGCAGCTAATAGTATCTCTCTCAGCACCTCTGCTCCAGGTAGATTTGTGTTCTTACATCATTTATGTGAACCTTTTCAAAAGTTTGTGAAGTTATTTTTCTCGTGCTTTTTAAAATTTAATTTTAATTTCTTATTTGCTCACAAGTTTTAAGAGGATGATAGAAGAAAAGGAAAATTTATTAAATTTCCTAAGGTATATTCAGAGCTTAGCCCTGTATCTGTTATATAGCAAAGGGATCACTATATATTGAAAAAATAAACAGTGCATCTCTGATATGCCTATAGAATCCAGTAAGTGAAGTGATTCATACCTGCATCCTTCACTCATCTTAGCTATTTAATTCACTTAATATACAGGATTTATTTAATATATTATTAGCTATAAGCATCACTTTATAGGTAGAATTTATGATAAATATACTCATATAGACTGACTCTTCATGTAAAAGTATTTTCTTTAGATATTTAGTTTTTTCTGTGTATTTGTGTGGGCATACGTGGATTTGTGTGTGTGTGTGTGTGTGTGTGTGTGTGTGTGTGTGTGTGTGTGTGTGCTATATGCATGCGGGTGGCTTCACAGACCAGAGGGCATTGGACCACCTTAAACTGGAGTTATAGGCATATGAGAGCAGTCTAATATAAGTGTTGAGAGCCACCTGGGTCCTGTGCAAGAGTAATAAGTAACTTAACCACTGAGCCATCCCTGTAACACAAATATTTCATAACAATAAACATAAAAACATTTAACATGTACAGACTTCATTTTCAATTCTACATGTGGTTCAGGAATGTCATAATAATTGTAAGAAATAAAAATTCAATGTTCATTCTTTGTCCCTATTAGAATGACACAGTAATTTCATGCTTGTAACTATTTAAGTTTTATAAAGTTGATGTTTATACTTCCTAAAATATTTCTTTAAGTTTTATTTAGGTGTGTGTGTGTGTGTGTGTGTGTTTAGCGTGAGTGTCTATGAATGTCAGAAGATCTTATGAAGCTGGAACTGGAGTTACAAGAAGCTTTGAGCAGCCTGTCATGGGATCTGAGCACTAAACTTCAGTCATCTACTAGAGCATCAAACTCTCTTAACCACCTATCATCTCTCTAGACTCCTGTGCTTCTATCATTGTTGTATGATTTTGTTCTTCAATAGTAAATAGGGCTTTTGTTTAATGTATTCAGATAAAACAAGTAGATTTACACTACTATTATTATTATTAAATCCTTAGACTCTGAAGGTTTTAAGTATATCATTGGCCTTAAAGGAATTGCTAGATCACTATTTTCTGTCTTTTTAATCCATAGTAGTTAACTTAGATATGTGAAAACAGCTCATGATTCTGCATTGAAATCATGGCCCCAAACTTCCTGCTTATGATATTAATATATCCATGAGCCTAAGTCTAGTTAAATCAAAGCAAAATAATTGATTAATATAATATATATTTAAAATGGATTTCTTGTTTGCTCTGTTTACTTCTAAATTACTTCTAAATTACAAAAATGTTAACATTGGGATAAAATTGCTATGATTTTGATAACACAGGATCTTGAGTATATAGCTAAGTTTTAAACATGATACAGCTCATGTAAAGCAAGAGAAATCAGATTTTGCTTTTCTTGAGTTATGGGGGAAGAAAGGAATAGAGGGAAAACTCTAATATGTAAGCATAAACAAGATTTTTAAAAATGATATTGAACCTTCAGTTTAGTTCAATTTTGTTAGTTTTGAGGGAGGGCGCTTCAAGTTTCTTTTCACAAATTCTCTAAATATTACTCTCATGTTTAGAAATGTGTGGAAATGTGACTTATGCATTAACCATAGGTTAAAATAACAGAGGAAGTAATACCTCATAATATCTCATTCCATTCTGACTGGGGAACTAGTTCTAAGAGTCTGTTTTTTGCCTGGAGGCCTTCCCCTCTGTCACCTGCCACCCACTTGTGACCTATGAGTCACTGTTCCAACTTCATTTAAAATCTTTATTAAATTACTTTGAATCCTAAGCCTCTGTATTAAGAGAAGATATATTGGATTTTATATCTTAAAATGACGAATTGTAATGGAAATTTTAGAATCACTGCTATGTTTGTGAGTTTAGAAATCTTGGGGTACATCTATATGTATATTTTTTCATAGGACTGTGTATACACATACACACATATAAATGTAACTAAATTGACAAGCAATCCCCTTTTCCCTTATTTCATGGCAACATGATTTATTAATATACTTTGAGGGTAAATAATGACACTAATAATGATTAACATTATTATCCTACTTAAAGTGCTTCCCTTAAATTTTTTAAGCAATAAAATTTCTTCTTTTCAATAATAAGTACAATAGCCTGTGAGTGTCTTATTTCTGACTAAATAATTCTGTTATATATTTCACATTGAGTGTTACTTGAATGAAGGAATCAGTCCTATTAATTCCTAGTAAGATATACACAACTTTCTTTATTATGTGTTAAAAAGTCTCAATTCAGAAAAGCACTACCAAAGTTCCACCTCGGTTTAAAGCCCACAATTTTACTCACTGCATAATTAAGTGCAAATATTTACTAGAGACAAACTTTTTCTGAATGGGATTTTCAAGTGAATAAGTTAATTCCTTTATGGAAGAAACATCTGAATACTAACACATCATTATTTATTCTTTTGAGAAATAGTATCCTACTCAAGTGAACACATCTAGACTGTTTTACAGCTGTTCCAATTGAACTCTGTGTTAATAGATGATTTCAAATGCCAAACATTTATACAGCTTTAAGTTATGTTTATTATTAAAATGTGACTATATATGCTTAATAAACATGAGAACCAGGAGGAAAATGTTACATATTAGGCTTCAGAGGCACACCCCTGTGCCTTTTGTCTTTCCTCCAACCAAGTTCCCTTCCATGTCACCTCGCAAAACAGGTATTGGCATTCAAAGCTTTAGTAGTCTTAAATGGCATGTCTTATAGTCCAGGTGTGGTATTATTATGTTTGTCATGGTTAGTGTAACAGGTCCCATTTTTGATTCATAATCTACTAATAGGCTGGTCTAGTAGCAAAGTAGGATTCTTCTGTAAAAGCATCGCCTTCAAAACGATGTGTCATTACTGCCTCTTCTTAGTGACAGATGACATATCCATCCCAGCCTTCCATTTTAAAAGAAATGGGAGTCAGAGTAAGTTTCAACTTTAGTCTATTGCCTCAGTTTGTCCTGTTTTATGGAGTAATAACAAAAGGCCTTCCATTGCATCTATGGAAAGAACAAAAACCTTACAAACATACTATATCCACAAGCCACCACACTTTGTTTTTCTTTTTTTCCCTTTTATTAAACATAGATTCTTTTCTCATAAAATATAATTTGAATACAGTTTATCCTCCCTCACAACTGAATCCACTCCCTTTCTAATCAGGCTTCCAAGAGATAATAAAACATAACAAAATATAATATAATGAGACAAAACATCAAAGTTGGACAAGCTATGCCAACAGAAAAATAAAAGAGCTCCAAGAGCAGGCACAAGAATCAGATATCCAGTCATTCATATATCCAAGAGTACCTTAAATGTATTAAATTGAAAGGTATAGGAAATATGCAGAAACCTAGTGCAGACCTATGTAGGCCCTGTGGCTGGCTGATGCTTTAGTCTTTACGAGTTCATACGAACTTTGCTCAATTTTTTCAGAGAGCTTTGTTCTCCTGATGTCCTCCATCCCCTCTATTTCCCTCATTCTTTCTACCTCCTATTTTTTCAGGGCTCCCTGACCTCTGGGAAGAGGGATTTGTTGGAGACACTTTGCTTAGAGCTGTGTGTTTCAAGATCTCTCTCTCTCTCTCTCTCTGTGTCATGTTTGGCTGTGACTCTCTGTGTTTGCTTCCATCTGCTGCAGGAAGAAGCCTCTCTGATGATGACTGAATAAGGTACTCATCTATGAGTACAGAAGAGTGTCATTTGGAGTCATTTTATTTTTACGTGCTTTTTTAAACCAGGAGTGTTTGGTTTTAATCAGGTCACTGGGATGTCTATTTTCTGGTTCTTGGTCACCCAACCAGTGTCAGGTATGCATTCCATCTCATGGAGTAAGCTGTAAGTCAAATCATACATTGGTTGGTTACTTCCACAAGATTTGTGCCGCCTTTGCCCTAGAATATTTCACAGGCAAGACAGATTGTAGATCAAAGGTTTTGTGCTTGGGTGCATGTTTATGTTTCTCTTTGGTAGCCTGCAGAGTTTCACCCTGTGTAAGTCACTAGCACATAGAGGTGAAGGTTCTCTGTAGGCACCAGCTCAACCTCTACATGTTATATTATTGTAGAATAACAAAATATTTTAGCAATTTTTTGTTTGTTTTGTTATTGAGAGACTTCCAGTAATAATCTAGGTATTGTTACACATGTCTTAGACCTTACAATTTTGTTTTGTACTTAGCTTCATTTAACCTTCCAGAATCTGAAGTCCTCAAAGGTAAGGGTTTTAATGAGATGTCTACTAACTATTACAAATAAGCATAACTGCTCTTTGAAATATTTCTTGGGTAATTTCATGATTTTATGTTGTATCTGATTCTCTCTTTCCTTTCCTCAACTCTGTTAGATTATATCTCTCTCCTTGCACTACCCTCCAGTTTATAAATATTATTTTATTTATATACAATTATATATATAAATGAATATAAATATTAATGTAGTCATAACATATACTGTAGTGTCTAAGACTCAATAGTGGCCTTTGTGAAAAAGAGCCTCTGTCCAGAGCACTCCCTGAGAATTCATTACCTTTTACCCAGTTATTTGCACAACAGCTTAATTATAATTTTTCCCTCTGCAATTAGTATTCCCAGATCTTTAAACAATTCTACTCCATTTATTTCCTCATTAGGTTTCCAAAACATAAGCCAGATGAGATGCATAGACTCATGTGGAAGTCCAGCAACTAGAAGGCCATCCCAAGGGAAAGCTCCTTCTTTCCCATCAATTTACTAGGGCGATGGTATCTTCTCTAGCCCAGGTCTAATTCTTGGCCTTAGTCCAATGAAACAATCAACAGTGAAAATGCAGATCAGCTGTTACTACACTCTTTTTTCAATTGTCTGTGCCTTCTGTTTGTGTTATATGGCCAAATGCTGGTGAACTGCTTGGCAAGCTCACACCAGCATAAGTCCAGCAGTTTCCTTCCTCCTCTTCTTGTTTCAGAAATTGATCTACATACATCTAATCAGTCCATCAATAAAACATCTGAAAAAGAGACTTGTGATACATAGTTAGTGATAATTCACATTTTATGATGATCAGGTTTACTATAGCTCCCAAATGAACATGAGATGATATCATTCAACTTTACCACATTGTCCAATGTATTTTTCATCTTTATCTGAGCCATTATTTACCCTCTCAAACAAACCTTAGCGAGGAAAACATGATCATATTCTAAAACAAGGTGTAAACTCCATGGCAGAAATTATATTCTAAAGTTCCTCCTATTGGCTGTCAAACAATTGAAGTGGTAGACTCAAAGAACTATAATTTCTCTAAGAATAGTTCATCTCAATGAAAAAAAAATAGACAAATCTTGTTGCTAACTAGGTAGGGAAACTGCCTTTCCAAAAACAGATCACACTCAGTTCTCCTAATTTGTCAAACCACCTTTCAGAAAAGACCAGAGCCCACAAAATGATGTAACAATGATGGGCAGGACCACACCAGGACCAAGGCTGCTTATGCTTCATGCATGCTTTCTGCCCTCTACTTAAATCAAAGTCTCATTTCAGGATTCAAAAGATGGACCTTGAGGTAACAGGAGCTCTTTTTTTAAAAGACAGGCCTTGGACTAACAGGAGCTCTTTTTTAATCTGCTCCTCTTTGCAGTGTAGGCACATTGAGTAAAGCTCTTTCTGCTTTTATTTAACTGACCTACTTGGGATGAGTGACAGAACCTTACCTGTCAGGACTGCCAGGGCCCAGGCTTTGACTTGACCTAATCCAGTAACAAAAGTCTAACAACCATCATTTTTAGAAAGGAATTATACTCATATTACTTGTACATGGGAGTACATGTACTTATACACGGAAGAGAAGAAATTCATTGTAATTATGCTATATTTATAAACTGTCTATTTTGTCATGAGTAAGGATTAAGTATGTATATGCATTCTTTTTATTATGCTTAATAATTTCTGATTTAAATTTCAAAATACCCCTATGAAAAAGAGGTATCTATGCTTCTTTTGCTACACATAGGAAAAAATGAATAATTGTAAAAGGAAATCACCTATGGAGTATCACACAGATATAGTTCATAGAATTGAGAATAAAACCACTGTTATGTAGGGCTAACATTTATAGGTTTCTATTCTATGTTCTTACATCTGTGTAAGATTCAAGAAATAAAAATTCATTTTAATGTGTTGAGAACTCTTAAAACATGAAAAGTTATAGAAATGCCATAGCATTGACTGATGATATCTCTGTACCTTTATGGAATAGACAATGTCTGAGTTGCTGCATGCCATGGCCTATGAACTTATTTGTGGTCTGGCTTCACATCTCTTCAGAAACCTGTTGTGCTAGTTTTGAAACCTTGTGAAGGCTTCCTAATAGTTGTGATGTTTTCCTGCACCTACATAAAACACTAGGAATAGCTGTGCCTGTCTGTGATCTAGCACTAACCCAAGTGCTGGCGGATCACTGGGGCTTGCTAGTCAGGCATTCTAGACAAAAGTGCCGTCTCCACGTTCAGTGAGAGAACCTGTTTCAAAAAATAAGATAGAGAAATGTTTGAAGAAGGCATCCCATTGTCAGACTCTATCCTTCAGACCTACAAACATGGGAAAGCAAATCCACACATATAGTTGAAACCCAATATCGCGCACACACACACACACACACACACACACACACACACACACACACACACACGTCTACATAGTTGAAATAAAGAAATAATGGATGGTACTGTGCTGTGGATATCGCTATATGTAAATAAATCTGATTGGCCGATAGCCAGACAGGAAGTATAGACGGGACTAACAGAGAGGAAAATTGATGTAGGAGGGAGAGGGGAGACTGCCTGGAGCTGCCGCCAGGACAAGCAAGATGTAAGGTACCAGTAAGCCGAGCCACGTGGCAAAGAATAGATTAATAGAAAAGGGCTGAATATAAGAGTGAGAGCTAGACAATGATAGGCCTGAGCTAATGGCCAAGCAGTTTAAATAATGTAAGAGTCTGTGTGTTTATTTTATAAGTGGGCTCTGGGACTGGTGGGACTTGGGAGTTGGAGAGAAATTCTACAGCTACAGTACTGTAACTGAAACAAGTTTAGTAATTTGTAGATAAATTAGGAATTGAAGGAGTCTAGTAACATAATTCTTAATTCTTGGTTGAATTTTAAACTGAGTCCTATGAGGATGAATAAAATTTAAGATAAAAAAGAATTAAGAACCAGAAAGGTCCTCACAGATTAGAATAAGCAATCAGCATAAGGGTAGTTCAAGTTATAGAAGAGCTTGAAATTCATTTCTAGAATTTTGTCTTTAAACACTATGATACATAGAATGTCCTTAATACATTATCATATTTAAATTGTATGTCAGTCAATACATAAATCATATTTGCAAAATTACATATTAGCTTGACTGTCACTAAAATATTCATAAATAAGCTCTAACTTTCTTGGGGGCTGTGTCATGGCTTTGCAGGTAAAAGCATTTGTTGCCAAGCATGACAACCTGAGTTTGATTCCTGAGACCTTCATGAAGAAAAGAGACAAGTAACTACTTCATGTTGTCCGCTGATCTACATAGACACATATAGTCATGGATACACACACACACACACACACACACACACACACACACACACACGCACACACACCACACTAAAAGCAATAAAAATAAAGTGGGCAGCTGCTACAATGTCACCGTCTTTGCTTACCATCTTAAGGAATGGGAATTTTATTTTGTATGTACTATTATGCCCTTTTAACATTGTTATCTATGTTTGTTAGATTCTCCCAGTTGTGCTGTTTAGTCAATCTGCAACTTTCAAAGATGGAAATCAATATATATGGCTGTAAACTATTACTTTTACGTATAAACACCAGGAAGGTGCTTTACATAAAAATTTCAGATAAAGATATTGCAGTACTCCTAGAAATATCAAATAGCATAGATCACAAAATTGCTTATCTTCAAAAGACCACATTTGACATCACCCAGTAGTACTGAAATAACTCTTTCCTTCATAGACTTGTTTCACAATGATGCTTCTTTTGCTCACACCTGGGGAGATCACTGTTCTTTCATACTCAACTGCCCTTTCTCTTTACAAGGGAAGTAGCATTTTATCACCTACGAAAAATCACTGTTGAGAAAATAAGTGTCATCAGTCTGTCAATGGCCTATTTTTAACTGCCTTTCTTGGACAGTGGTCAGGATAGGCTGAAGAAAAAGGACTGAAAATATTTCAAATTTCCTTGTAGTGGACAAGAAGCAGGGAAAGTCAGTACTAATTCTTTACTAGTTTATTATTATGTAGCAAAATAATATGCTTTGAGACTCTATAATGTAAAGAGTAGATTGTAAATATCGCTATCATGTGATAATTTATTGGAGAGCATGAAAATTGCATTGGTGAGATTTTTGACTGTCTTCATTCTGTAGGATTTATTTGATATTTCTATAGATAGAATTTTACAACTGTGATAATTTTCCCTTCAGGAATATTTTTACCTGAGTCTTGATGGTTGTGCTTGCTTGTTTCTAGGATCAACATTAATATATACACAATGCAACACCTCAAACAAGATAATTTATGCCAGCCATAGTTTACTTGCTTGGACATTTATCCAGTAAATGAAAATTTTAAATGCATGATGCAGTCATCAGCAAGCAGAATTTCTAATGATTAGTTTCTGATTTTAGAAAGATGATTCAGATTACAGTATACTAGATGCCTTAAACAATGTGATTACTAGGTTAATAATGTAAGGTTCCAGATAAGAAATTATGTAAGGAATAGTCAATGAAGTACATTACTTTAAAATCAAACATATACACTCCATTAAAAATGCTATATTTGTAAATACACACATATACAGAATGTTTTAGTTAGGGTTTCTATTGCTGTGAAAAGACACAATGACCATAGCAACTCTTAGAAAAGAAAACCATTTAAATGGAGTGGCTTACATTTTTAGAGTTTTAACGTCCATTATCATCATGGTGTGACATGGTGGTATGCAGGCAGACATGGTACTGGAGAAGTAGCTGAGAGTCCTATTTGTTGTCTCACAGGCAACAGCAAGTAGTCTGAGACACTACACATGGCTTGAACATACCATAGGACCCCAAAGTCTGCCTCAACAGGACACACTTCCTCCAACAAGGCCACATGTCCTAATAATGACAGTACCTTTGGGGTCATTGTATTTCAAACTACCACACAGAATATATATTGAATATTAAGATAATATAGGTATATGGAAATGTATGCATTTGAATATAAAGAGGGGGCATATAAAATTTGTGCAGCTAGTTTCTACAAAAAATGAAGAAACAAATAAAAGTGTCAGTAATAGTCAGGAATCTAGGTGATGGGAACACATTAACTCAGAAAACAGATCAAAAGGAAAGTGCATATTTGTGGTATGGTACCATGAATACAATTATAGAATATGAGTACAATAAATCACCTTTGGTGATATCTAAGTGTAAATATGTAACTACAACTGAAAATCTGAGTCTGAAAGTGTATAGAGAAATGAGCTATAGAGGTAGATTTGGTAGCCACCAATAAATAATTGGCAACTCTTAACCTGAGAATGGATATATTGTAGGAAGAATTTGTGGAATATGAACCATGAAGATGCCATACAACGGATGTAAAAATCTCCTTAATTCAGTAGAGAAAACTCAGAGCCAACAAAAGTAGGCACAATCCAGGAGCATGTGATTAAAAAGGAACTGGACTAACAAATGTTTTGAAGAAATGAGATAGAAGGTCAAAATCCTTCAAAAGTGAAAAAATTATGAACAGAAATGTATTAACTTGAATTGTTAATTAGATTTTATTGTTGATTTCTCTGAAGAAAATCTTGAGATAAGGATTTAATTTATAGGTGTCTGATTAAAAAATAATCCTGAAAAGCAAGGTAAAAGGTACAGCCAGCATGCTGTCAATAAATATCATTGCTGTGGCACACTGGGACCTTAGGCTATGGCACTCCATAAAGAGAGTGAATAGCAAGCCCATCCAAATAGTTTTAACAAAGGGCAGTCAAGTTCAGTGTTAACATGGTTAGTGATTGGAGATTGTTCCTGGAAGTAAAGACTCTGGATAGATTCTCTGCAGCAACCATAGGTCATAGGAAGCCTGAAGCAGAAAACGTAAGACTTGACTTGGACATCAAGCAGCGTACTATCAGTATGCACTGAAGCTATTCATCTCTCTGTAGCTTAGGTCATGTGAGTCATGGCAGCCTGTATGACACATAGAAGGGTTTGCTAAGGCATCCTGGGTAAGCCCAGAGAACAGGCTTAGAAACTGCATACAAAACTAAGACATTATTATTAAGAGGTAAGGAGGATAAGATATTGGGTGGAAAGATCATTGAGACCATGCACCCTTTGTAGGAATATGAAGCAACAAGGACTTTTATTGCATGGGGATATGTACAATTATATAAGGCTTGGAAGACAGTCTTGTTGTTAATTTCATTCAAAACTGAGCTCTTGTCAAACTTCCCAGTTGATTACATGGTCTCAATGATCTGGGGTCTTGGAAATCTAGTGAGTATACATGTCATTGCTATTTTAATTTGAATTGCCTAATGGAACATACTGTTACACATCTTTTCATCCATTTATTTAGCATATCTTTTTGTGTACACATGAAAGTTCCATGCAGCTTTATTTATTCTTGTTCAAACTTCAAAGCACAAGTAATGCACCCAGTGAAGGCTTTGTAGGCAAACATGCAAACTGTGGCACATCCAGACCACAGAATATCATTCAGCACTACAAAGAAGTGAGCTATGAAGCTATAAAACCCAGAAAACTGAAATTCACATCACTAGGTAAAAAGAGGCCAACCTGAAAGCATACTATGCCATACTATGCAATTGCAAATCCATGATATTCTAGGAAAGGGGAAACGATGGAGGTAGAAAAGAGATCTTATGCTGTCAAAATTCAGCACATAGAATTTTTAGGATGATATACTCTTTACAACTTTGTAATGATGGTTGCATGCACAAACCAATAGAACATTCACCATCAAGAGTGAACCCAACTGCAAACTACAGACTTCAAGTGGTTAGGCTGTGTCAGCACGGGTTCATCAATTATAACAAGATTCCCATTCCATCAGGGATGTTACTCCAGAGAATCTATGCACATATGTGTTCAAGGGATGTGGGCAGCCATGTTTTAAAATAATCTATTTGGTCTGGTTTAGAGATTCTATAATTTGGATGCATTATGTTTCTTATTAAAGTTAGAGCTCTAAAAAAAAGATATTGGGTGAGTAGTGGTACATATCTGTACTGAGACTGGATCTGGAGAAGATATGTGTACCCAAATAACTGATTAAAGTTGGCCAAAGGGAGCAGAGTGATAATGTAGCTCTATGAAAACCATAGAGGTCTTTTGATTATAATTGTTTCTAGAATATAGATAATGGATGAATTTTAACATACGGATTAGTTGAAATAAGTTTTTATTAATATGTTTTAAGACATTGATTCATTTAATAGTTTTTTATACTTATTTATTTGTTTGAGGTCATATGGGGGTACACATGTGTCATATCACGTGTGTGGAAGTAACAAAAATATTGAAAAAGTTTGTTCTCTCCTTCCACTATGTGAGTTCCAGGATCAAACTCAAATTGTTAGGCCCAATACAAAGTGCCTTTATTTACTGAGCCATATTACTACTCTAATAAGGGAGGTGGGAACATGGAGGAAAGACAGGGAGGGAGATCAATTAAAGAGATAGCTTAACAAAGTGTACCATGAAGGGGATGGGGAGAAAGCTGCAGCTAGGGAAGACCCCAAGAACTCACAATATTGTCAAGAGCTAAGACTCATAGCAATGGTAGAGAGGTGCTTGAGCTAGCCTTCCCCTGCACTCAGATTGGTGTCTACCCTAATTGTCATCACAGAACCTACACCCAGTAACTGATGGAAGCAGATGCAGAGACCCACAGCCAAGCACTTGGCCAAAATTCTGGAGTTCAAATGAAGACAGGGAGAAAGGATTATAAGAGCATAGGGGTGGGGGTGCAGTTAGAATTGTGATGGGGAAAAAAAACCCACAGAAATAGCTGACCCAAGCTAATGGGAGCTCATGGACTCTGGACTGACAGCTAGGGAGCCTGCAAGGGACCAAACTAGGCCCCCTGAATGTGGATGAAAGTTGCGTGGCTTGATGTGTTTGTGGGTCCTCTGGCAATAGAATCAGGACTTATTTCAGGTTCATGAACTGTCTTTTTAGACTCCATTCCCTAAGGTGTGATGCCTTACTCAGCTTTGATGCAGGGGTGGGGCTAGGTCCATCCCCAACATGGTATGACAGCCTGTGTTGACTATCCAAGGAAGGCCTTACCCTCTATGAAGAGGGGATGGGAGTGAGATGGGGATAGGTGGTGGGGGGTGGGCGGAAGAAGATGAGGGAGGTGAATAGGGGTTGGTATGTAAAAAGAAAGAAAATTTTTTAAATAAAATACTATATTAAAAAATAGAAATTCAAAATTCTAGTGGAAAAATTGAATGCTTTTAGGTCAAACATTTGTATATATAATACTAAATATTATGTGTGTATGTATAAACAAAAAGAAATGTGGAGTCTTTCTCTTCATTGTTTTGTTAAACTAATTGCCTTATAGCTATTTATCTGCGGTTTTATTGCACATATAATTATGAAGGTATACATTTTCTTGTTCTTCAGGAGTCAGTTTTATTAGTCTAAGAATTAGTTAATACCACCTAAATGTTTAGAGTTGGAAAATATTTACAGTATTCTTCTTCTATATTATTATACTTTTATACCTTGTTTACATCTTCATGCAGTTCTCTTATTTAAGGAATTTCTCTCTTCTCTGAATAAATCTGCTAGAGAATTATAAATTTTCAGTCTTTAATATAATCAATTTCACTATTAAGATATTTTCTCAAATCAGTGTTTATTTCTCTTTTGATATGATACTCTCATGTTGTATCTTATTTAAACATGTCCTGTTATGATTCTGCCATTAACATTTTTTGTGGGTGATTGCTCATGATAGAATATTTCTTTGATGATTGTGTACATTTATATGATTAGATATGTTTATTTTGAGTTCATTTTTATTATATTTAAGTTTTTGTTTTCTATTCATGATTGAGTTGAGGAATTATTCCTTCAGATGTTTTCTTTCCTTCTGTTTGGTATCAGAGGTTTTCCATTAAATCAGTACCCATGTTCTTGGCTTGAAAAACAAACAGTGAATGTAAAGTTAGGCTGCAAACTCTTTCTTCTAATAGGTAGTCTGTGCAAGTTCAAATAGGTTTGTGGTGATACTTAGTACTCTGACAAATAAAGATTACCTGGAGATCAGAGTGTGTAGCTAGCCACTAGTTAACCATAGAAGCCAAGCAGTGTTGGCATACACCTTTAATCCCAACACTTGGGAGGAGGAAACAGGAAGTGATATGGCTGGGCAGAGAGATAAAGTGATAAGGTGGGGTGGAGACAGGAGCTTGGTCCTTTCTGTCTGAGGATTCAGCAGAGGTAAGAAGTCTCTGTAGTGGCTGGCTTCTTTATTTCTATGATCTTTCAGCATTTACCCTGATATCTGACTCCAAGTTTTTATTAAGATCAATTAGAATTAGCACCACATAGGTTTTAGGTTGTTCTAAAGAAATTGGTAGGGATAAATAGTTCTTGACTGCTTCAAGTGATATTTTGCTTATTTTTCATATCAATTCTTCCCACCTATAAGTGTATAGTATATATTCTCATAGCTTGCTTTTCAGTTTCCAGTAGGTTCTCCCCAGATCTTTGCCTATCAAGGTGTTTGCAGGATTCAAACTTACTCTGTAGCTATCCCAGATAATGTGGCACCTTTAAGGCTAAGTTACTCTTGGCTTTATTTTATGTCTAGTTACAAATGGTTACACTAATTTTTTTACAGGTCATCCACTGAGATTGTTTCATGGATGTCAACGTCATGAAATAATCCTGGAGGGATTTTTTAAAAAATATTTAATAAGGTTTTTAAAAATATATTCGATGCCGGGCGGTGGTGGCGCACGCCTTTAATCCCAGCACTAGGGAGGCAGAGCCAGGCGGATCTCTGTGAGTTCGAGGCCAGCCTGGGCTACCAAGTGAGTTCCAGGAAAGGCGCAAAGCTACACAGAGAAACCCTGTCTCGAAAAACCAAAAATATATATATATATATATATATATATATATATATATATATATTCGAATTATATTTACTTTTTTGAATTTTTTATTTATTCTTCTCTTATATATTCCCCCTGACTGCAATTTCCCCTACCTCCTCTCCTCCCAATCCTTCCTTCTACCTCCCTTGTCCCCCAGATCCACTCCTCCTCTGTTTCTCTTCAGAAAAAGGTCAGGCCTCCCAGGGATATCAATCAAACATGGAGTACCAAGTTGCAATAAGACTAGGCACATCCCCTCCTATTAAGGCTGGACAAGGCAACCCAGTAGGAGGAAACGGTTCCCAAAGGCAGGCAAAAAAACCAGAGACAGACCCCACAGAGAAAAAATAGCTACTTTGTGCTTTGATTTCTTTTTGAATCGCCTCTGTTTTTCCAGATAGTCCATTACACTGTATTTTTTAATAATTCATTTTTGATTTAAGAATTTTTTTATTCATTTTACATACCAACCACTCTCTCATCGCTCCAACCACTCTGCTCAGCCTTTCCCCCAATCCACCCCCATGCCCTCCTCCAAAAGCATAAGGCCTCCTATGTGGAGTCCCCAAAGCCTGGTACGTTCAGCTGAAGCAAGTCCAAGCCCTCCCCCTGCATCAAGGCTGTGCAAGGTGTCCCACCAAAGGTAAAGGGCTCCAAAAAGCCAGCTTATGCCCCAGGGTATTTTTATACTACTGGGAAGATGGTTATTATTATCATTTTGACTTTGCTGTTCATTCTGTCCTCCCAATGATATTTTCCCCTCTCCTGGACTAGTAAGTCTCTTGTCCATCTGATCGTTGTTTTTCCCTGTCTCTTAAAATGAATCTGGCATTCTCAGCTCTCTGAGTGTCTTTATTTTCTTTTCATGTTTATGAACGTGGACAATATCAATCCAATGCAAGAAGCATCTTCAGATCTGCCACTAATGAGTATACATATATTTTTTGAAAATGCATGTGTGTGTGTGTGTCTCTATGTGTGTGTGTGTAATAGAAAGGGAAGCTTACTTCACTTCTAGGCAAGTATTTGAATTGGGCTTCACTTTATTTTATATAATATGGAGTTCAGTTATTTACATCTGTGGGTGAGAACTGCTTACAAATGTGATTACATATCCTGGAAAGCCTTCATTTTACATTTTATATATTGTTCGATGTTGCTTATGTACTTATTTTATACTCAGTTTTTAAGTTACCAATCTTGAGTTTTGCACCATTTCTGACCAAAGTTCCCATATTAAAAAAAAAAAATTCTTACAATTCTATTCGGAAACACCAATACCACATGGGTGGAGTAAATTTGCTGTGTGGTTTCTGGGCTAGAAAATCTTCTAGTTTGGCTTATGCCTTCTATCCCCTTATTTCACTCCCACACTGTTATCAATTTGTTTTCTGGCTTCTTCTTATTTGTTATTTATTGTCTTTGGAGGTGGGGAAAGGATGGGATTTAATCAGTTATTGGAGCAAAATCTAGACTCTGGCATCCCCAATATTCTAGGCTCAATGTATTGCCAGCAAAACAATTAAAGAGAGGAGTCATGGTGAAAATCAGAGAGATTTGGTTATTTTGATCACTTTGGGAAGAGGAACAGACAATGGGATCCAGTATCCACCTCCCAAGATATTTTTTTCAGAGTACTAACATCAGGGCAAAGGGCAACAGGAATGCTCAGCAGAGAAGTCCTTGTATATGTGTGTTCTCTTTAACCATAATCTCAGCTTTGGTTCTGCAAGGTTGCCTAAAAAATCATTATTTTGTGCTTGAGATCACAAGGCAGTTCTCAGAAGATGATCAACTTTGTTCCAGCCTGTGCATAGTTAGTTACCTTTATGGTGTTGTCATGAAACACTATGAGCAATTAACTAGTTGGAGAAAGAGTTCATTTAGGCTTATGGTACAAGAGTTACACTTGTGTGTGCTGACAGGTACAACATATAACATGGAAACAAGTGGCTGGCATGGTAGCCAGAGCAACAAGCTGAGAGCTTGCTATTTGAACCTTAGGCATGAAATAGAGAAGAGCAAACCAGACATAGGAAAGGCTTTGTACTTTCCAACTGATCCCTAGTGATGATGTTCCTCCAGCAAAGCCATACCATCTACACTTCCCAAAAGAACACCACCAACAAGGGATCACGTAGTTAAATGCCCAAGATCATGGGGGAGGTGGTGCACTTTTTATTCAAACATTTAAATATATGCATGCAAATATACAGTACTTATTTTTAGTAGGACACCATGAAAATTGCTCCATTTTTCTCATTTGATTTTCAGGAAATAGCCAGATTCGGGCAGTAAGATACTATTTATAAGAAGGCAAAAAAATGAGGTTTCTGAGATGTTACAGGCATTTTTGTAAAGTGTCAAAATTAGAATGCTTTCTAGAAATGGAATTTTCAAAGGGGAATGTGTATATCACAGTAAACCATGCTACATTGTCACATGAGTGCCTAATGAACAAGTTAATGTTAATGATTGAATACTGTGCAAAAAATTTAAAAAAAAATGTTATCCACATGGAGACAGCTAGAACCTCTACAACTCCACTTAGTCAGAGAAGAAAAAATAAACATTTATTTGGTAATTTGAAATTATTAACTGAAGTATAAACAGGGTATATTCATGTAAGGTCTTATTTTGGTTGAAGTAAACACTGAATACTAATCCTTAAAAGTATTTCTGGAGTATTAGATATTAGATTTTTTTTAAAGTAAGTTGTTGCATGTAATAAAGTCACAAGATTTTTTTTTGAGACAGCGTTTCTCTATGTAGCTTTGGAGCCTGTCATGGAACTCGATTTGTAGACCAGGCTGGCCTTGAACTCACAGAGATCTGCCTAGCTCTGCCTTTCAAGTGCTGGGATTAAAGGTGTGCGCCACCACCTCCTGGCTACAAGAATAATTTTCCATTTAGAAAAACTTGATTTTAAATCAGTGCTATCTTAAAAGTCACCAACTTGTTGCTCCTCCAGACATTGTATTTAATACCATCTTACCTTGCTAGAGAACTTGAAATAATCAAATCTATCAGTATTGGGTTGGCATTTAATAAGCACCAGGGAAGATATTTAAGAAGGAAAAAGTGGAGAAGAGCAAGAGAGAAAGATAGGAAGGTAAAGGAAAAGAAAATGAGAGAGGGGTAGAAGAGAGAGAAGAGTGGTTATATGATTTAACTATATTGCCATCTGAAGTATGTATTTTAAATACGGATAATCAGAAGTTATTTAATAAACATCTATCAATTGTTATTACCAAATACAATGAATGCTTTAATGTACTTAAGTTCTTCTGGGATGTACATTCAATACATGTCCCTATAAGCTATATTAGTAAATGACAATTTAGTAAAATGAAATGCTATAATTTTAATATTGTTTTGCATATAACAATTTATTGAGTTGGAAATCAACATTACTTCCTTTTTTCTAATAGATATTTTGATTCCTAGGACAACAACACTTCAAACATGGCCATGTGATATTTTCCTGATGGCTTTCTTTGTTGATAATCCATCTTTTATGGCTGCACCTACTCTATTGCTAAACATAGAAAGTTTCTTTTTCATATTGAATATATGTCTTTTCATAATGTACATTCTTGATTCTCTTCTTGTACACCAATAAAAAGTAATAAATGTTTATTTCAAGAAATATTGAGGACTAAGAAAGAATTCTAAATGTAACAGCTTTGAATTGATATTACATTTTGCTTGTTGTTTTTATGTGAGAGATTTGAGGATTCCCTGCTTTCATCCTTTGCCACTTAAGTATCTTCTGTGACTGGGGAGCAGATGATGAATAAGTCTGGAAGGCCCAATTTGAGGTCATTTTTGAAGATGAGAGGAACTTTCTACCTCAGCATCTATGTGACTTCTCTTGCACCTTAACCTCAAGGTAGAGCTAGACTTCTCATGTGGCATCATAAGACAGAAAAATTGCATGGACTGTTTTGGCATCACATTTAATAGCACTCTACTGTTTCTGTTGGTAAAAATAGTCACCAATTTCCATTAGAATTTGAAAGAGGGATATAAAGTTCACATGTGATTTTTTTTTTTGGTGTGTCTATACATGTTCTCTGTGTATATGTGCACATATACACATGTAAACAAGCATTTTGAGGACAGAGATTGATGTTAAGTGTCATATTCCATTGCTTCTCCACTTTATTTTTTGACACAGAATTTCCCATTAAACTTGGTCTTCATCCAGTTGGCTAGAGTACCTTCATAATGAGCCACAAGCATCATTCTGTCTCTGTCTCCCCAGATCCAAAGTTAGAGGTAAAAATCACTATGTGGGCTTTTTTTTTTTTTTTTTTTTAAATAAGGATACTGGAGATTCCAATTCAGGTCACCAGGTATGTGCAGCAGATATTTTATCAATGAAGCCATCTTTCCAGCCCCTAGACATTGCTGTTATTTCCCACAACATAATATGTTTATTAATTATTCGAGAATTTTGTACAATACTTCCCTGTCAAACTCACTACCCATTCCTCATAGGTCTAACCTCTCACCCTGTGCCACCCCCCACAAAAAATTAAAGACACTAAGCCCAATTTGTGTTGCCCATATACTTAATGGAGCATGATCAAACTCCCAGTGGCCAACCCTTGAAAAACACTGAGACATTTCTCTTGATAAGAGGAGCAGTAAAAACTCTACAGGGGAAGCATGCATTAATATTCTCTATTAAACCTTTCAGCAGGCCTTTGTCTGAAGGACATGAGCCCCAGATGGGACAGACAAAGCTCTGTATGTGGCAAGGAGGTTTAATAAACAAACATTTCCCCCTATATTTTAAGTTCTTGATAACTTTATGCATGAGTAATACATTACTCTTGCCCCTACCACCCCTCCAATTCCTCCGGTGTCACCCCACCCACTCCCAAATTCATGACCTCCTCTTCTTTAATTATCATTGTTACATATATACACAACATACTGATTAAATTCCAAGTTGAAATCTGAGAGCCAGAGTTAGCTGAATACTGTCCTGTAGGGATGAGTCATTTCCTGTTTCTGGGATTCCGGAGAGATAAAGTCATAGTTCTTATCCACATTCTTTTTTTCTATTTAAATAAAATCTTCAGAGACAATTTATAATATTATGGCGTTGTTCACCAAATGCGTGACATTCAAAAACCTGCTTTGAATCTCCACAGTGTTAAGAACATTGTGGTGGTTAATATTGATTGTCAGTTTAACAAGACCTAGAATATACGTAGGAGACAAAATTCTAAGGGTGCCTATGAAGGAGTTTCTAGACTGTGTTGAGGGGGTGGGGTGGGAGAGCAGTCCTAACTATGGACAGCACTGCTCCATCAGCAGGGGACCTGGGATGAGTAAAAAGGAGGAGAGAAGCAGCATCCCAGCACTGCTACCTGTGCCTTTGATTACTGACTGCCTCAGACTCCTGCTGCCTCGACTCTCCCACCCGGATGGACTTCATCTCCTGCAACTGGGAGGTAGAATTGACCTTTCCTTTTGTAAGTGGCTGTTGTCGGGGATTTTGTCACAGCAGTGAGATGAGTAACTAATGAAATTATGTATAACACCACAAGACTGGCAGGATAGAGAGACACTGACTCCCTTTTCTAATGATAATTGACAAATACACAGGCCAATCACAAACACGTCCAGCATTTTTCATAGAGTTTACAGGTAGGTGATCATTTCCGTGGTCGCAGGTTATCGTGTGGTGGGGTGCTGGATAGAATTTTATATTGCGCAGAATTTAGGAATCCAGCAAGCGATCCTAGAAACATTCGTGTCCTAGACCATAAAGTAATCACTACTGTTACTGTGTGACAGGGGTGACTGACAGCTGTGGCATCTGCATTCCTGATCTCCTGGGGATATTATTATAGCCCAACTGCCATTTATAGATGGTGCCTTATAGTGTTGATTTGCCATTAGAATCTGAAAAATACATTGACTTGGTTTAAGTGACAATTATACATAAAATAAATGTATTTTTTTTACAAATATCAAAGATTTATATCCTGTCCATTCTTACAGTGTTTATAGCAGAATGTATGTATTTTTTATAATAAAAATAAACAGAAATGAATCAATACAAAGGAATGATAACAATACAGATAGAATAAAGAACAAGCCACTAGATTAAACATAGAGACTAGACAGTGGTGGCACACACCTTTAGTCCTAGCACTCGGGAGACAGAAATTTGTCTGGATCTCTGTGGGTTCAAAGGAACCCTGGACTACGTGAGAGTTACTCAGTCTAGGAGAGAAACAGAGCCAGGAAGTGGTGGCACATGCCTTTAATCCCAGCACTTGAGATCTCATGTCTTTGCTTGGGAAGCACACAGGCCTTTAATTGCAGGAAGTGATGGCTGGGTGGAGAAAGATATATAAGGTGTGAGAAGACAGGAACTAAAGGCTTTTCGGCAGAAACATCCCTTTCAGCTAGAGGGTTTTTTGGCTGGAGCCTTTTGGGTGAGGACTCAGAGGATTTCAGCCAGAGGATTCCTGGAGTCCTGGAGTTGGCGAGGTGAGATGTGGCAGTGCCTTGTTCCTTTGTCTCTCTGATCTTTCAGCATTTACCCAAGTGTCTGGCTCCAGGTTTTTTATAATAAGACCTTTAGAAATTCATGTTAGATCAATGGAGAAAATGAAGGGAGAAAGGAAAAAAAATCCCCAATTGGCTCCTGATTGCTATTAGAACTATTTGTAAACTTTTTTCCCTTCAATTTCCTTGAGAAGTTTCTTTTCCCCTGAAACTATTTATCTTTTGACTTCACAATGAGAAAATTTTGTCTAAGTTCCCTACCCACATTTCCTTCTCTGTTTATTCAAATGCAACTTCAAATCTCCACAATAAAACCCTATTTTAATCAAATACTTAAGTGACCCACCTGTTTCAGAATGATGGGCCCCTTCTCCTTCCATTGTTCCTTTAAACTATGGACTCTGATTTAGTTATTTTTGTACAGTCTTTGGGAAAGAGTAGTTAGGACACTTCTCTTCTGTATGGTTTCCAAGGAAGCTGAAGGTCAGACTTTCCTGTGATTCAGCTATTATTAAATGATGGTTTAATTAAAATAAAAATTGGCAACGTGTTATTTAAAATAAATCTACAGCTCAATCAGATTCAATGTTCATCTTTGGGACCTTTGTCCTGGAACATCTTGTGAGTTAAAAAAAAAAAAGTAAAAGCAAAGTTAAATAAAATGTTGTGAATGGATCCTTGTTCCCCCTCCTTCCCCAAGCTCCACCTGACTGCCTGTGTGGGCTTCTGTGCTTCTGCTCCCATGAGCATACAAGCTGCCTTCCCATTCTGGGATTGGGGAATCAGTCTCAGTACTTGCCAGTTCTAGCCATGCATCTCAGTAGGCCACACAGCAGTGAGTCTCACCAGGGACTTGTTATGTCATGTGCTGCATGTGGAATATAAACATCTGTCTAGATGGAAACAGACCACACTCACTTCCTTTATGCCCTTCATTAACTTTCTGAGGTAGAGTTGATTATCCTGGAAGCTTTGGTTAATGTAAATATTGCACATGATGATTTCACTTATATGGAGTGTAACATAATATGCCCACTTTGAGACTATGATGCTAACACTTCCAGTCAGTCCATGGACATGAATCACTGTCTGTGGTTTACTAATGTCTGTGACTCTGTGTTTGGTGTTCTAGTCAATAACTGGGGAGAAAGAGGGAAGATGCATGGACAGGTATCAGAATGGTTCCTTTCTTCAACTCCCTTCATAAATAGGCAATGACTTGTGAATGGACGTGGCAGCAAGGACAATGCCTTAAAAAAAGAGAAACCATGGGAGGTTTGAAGGAGGAAGGCCTTAGAACTGACTTGAATAAAATGTAGAAGTAACTCCATATTTGACCCTATGTGAGTCTTAAGAGGTTAGAAAACGAAATGCCTCTTTTCCAAAGGTATGCCTTCATCAAATAATCATAACATTGAAAATAAGTTCCCAGAATATGTGTGTGTGTGTGTGTGTGTGTGTGTGTGTGTGTGTGTGTGTGTGTGTGTGTAAATAGAGACTATGGTTCAGAAATAACTCATGGATAAAGGTGCTTAGAGCTAACCCTGAAGACTGGAGTTCCTTCAGAGGACTCACGTGGTAGAAAGAAAAGACTGGCCCACCTAAATTGTCTTGTGACCTCCACATTGTGCACCAGGGTGCTCACATATTTATGCATGTGCACACATATAAGTGAATGAATTAAAATGTAATTAACCAAACAATCTTATGTAATCAAAGGAGCAATAATCTAAGGAAGGTGATTGGACTCTGAAATACCTGCCCCACCTGTTATTACCTGCTGACACTGAATGGCTCTCTCCATGCTGAGTCACATCTGGTCTATTTGATCTGAAGAATGATGAATGTGATGAATGTGATTCTAAGTCATAAGTGGAATCACAACTTCCTGCTGGCGTCACAAAAGGCACTTCACTGTGTGCCTTGGCTTCAGAATCACTCATTCAGGGGAAGCCATTCATCATGTGATAAAGACTCCTATGTAGCCCAAATCAGGGAACCATGTGGGGGAAAGACAGTGGTTTCTGACTGAGAGCACTAATTCTTGTGTGTGAAATGCCTTGAGAAAGCCTGACACCCCAAGGAAGGCCCATAAGCTTAGAGCCCCTGTTCATATCTTGACTGGCTGGGCTGCACTGACTCAGAGGTGCCCAGCTAAGCTACTTCAAGATTTATCCCTTTCTAGACCTTTTCCTGAACCACCCCAAGCACTTGCCCAGGAAACATATAACCTGGGATCTAGAACAGGAGAGGGAGAACAGAGTAGTTATTAAAATTCCTTTCGATATCACAGTTTTTCCCAGAAACATCTCTTTAAGTCATGTGAGTCATGGAGGGAGGCTTTCTCCCTCTGCTCCAAGTCTGTATAACTCATTGAGCATGGCATTGCAGGCAAGAAGAATAATAGGTTATTTCCAAGGAGTGTCAGTAATGACACTGAACATGAAAATGATTAAACAGGACAAAAGAAGTACCTCATACAGTTTAGTTGAACAGAGAACTGGTATGTATATAAAAGAATTGCCATCTGGAAACCAGAGAAATTAAGTTCTAAAGAAACTTCAGGCCTTAGCCAGACAGTGTCACTCCTGCAAAAGAATGCAGTGATGGAAAGAACAGAAAATGTCATAAAAAAAAAAACTAATAAGACTGTCAAGTTTCTGCTAGAATGAAATGAAAGCCTGATTCATTTTCAGGGGAACTCCCAAGTTAGAAGAGGAAGAGCCAGAAGAGAGCATGGAGAATTGGAGATATAAGACAGATTTTAAATTCTCCTATTAGCCTACACATACTATTTAAGAACAATAACTTCAAAGTATCTGACAACCCAGAAGAGTTGGTATGTCTCTTTGGAGAATGACTGACACAAAAGTTACTCTGGAACCACCAGATCTAAAGGGAAAAGCTCACTCAGATCCCATTGAAATTGGGGTATTGATGCCTTTATAGGGACTAATAATGGATGATAATTTCAAAGACAACAAATCAAAGCCTAGCTGAGAATATATGTGTTTGTCTGCATGCATGTAAGTTTGACCTGGTAACTTTGTTTCTACGCACACCTGAAGATGTTTGAGGTCTGGTAGAAGATATCCTTTTAAATTTTCAAATTAAAAAAATACGTTCTTTATTTTTAAAAATAGATTTTTTCCATACGATGTATTTTGATTATGGTTTTAACACCTCCAAGATCCTTATCACCCCCTCTTCCATTTGACTTCACATACTTCTGTCTTTTTTTAGAAAATAAGCAGACATCTAAATAATAATAAACAAAGGAATATAAATAAAACAACCTAGAATAGTGCAAAATAAATAAACAGCAAAAAAAAGTCAAATGAAAAGAACAAGAAACATAGACACAGAGACACATAGGAATTCCATAAAATCAGAAAACCAGAAGCTATAATACAAATGTAAAAGAATTGTAAGATTTAAAAAAATGCCCTGACAAAACATTATGAGACTGAAAAACTCTGAAAAATCAAAAGATGCATTGAGTTTATTTTATCTTTGCCATCTATAGCTGGATACAGGGCCTATCCTCAAGAGGGTTTATATTCCCAGGGAGACTCTTCTGGAGAGAATTAGTTTTTCATTTGTTAGTGATCATTGATTGGAAAAAGCTTCTGGGTTTAGGACAGAGGCTTGTGTCCATTTCTCTCAGTGTTGGGACCCCAACTGGCACAGACCCAGGTAGACTCTGTGTGTGCTGCCACAGTATCTGTAGTTCATATGTGCACAGGTCTTGCTATGTTGAGAAGGCCTTTTCCCTTAGTGTTCATCTCTGACTTTTACAATCATTCTGCCTTATCTTCCTGAGGGTTCTCTGAGTCCTGAGAGGAGAGAATTAATGGAAACAACCCAATTAGGACTAAGTGGCCCGAGGTCTTTCACATGTCTGAATAATGTCTGATGGTGGGTCTCTGTATTTGTTTCCATTTGATGCAGGTTGAAGCTTCTTTGATGGTGACTGAGAAAGGCCCTGATTTATGAGAATAGCAGAATGTTGGTAGTCATTTTATTGCTATGATCCTTTAGCAGAACAATCATACTCAATTTTCCCCTAGGTTCCTAGACTATCTTGTCTTGGGCTCTTGGCTACCTGAGCAGTGTTCCACTCCATGGGCTCTAAATCATGAAATGGGCCCCAATCCAATCAGATAGAGGTATATAGGTGGTTACGCCTACTTTGTGCCACTATTGCAGCAGCATATCTTTCAGGCAGGTCTTCACTGTAAATTGAAGAATTTATAGCTGGATTAGTATTTACCTTTCTTTTCTTTTTTTTTTTTTTTGGTAGTACACAAAGTAACTTCTAATATTATGAACCCTATTCTATAGGGTGGGGGCTCTAGGTAAGTATCAGATTGACTTCTCCACCTTTAATGAGTTGGTTAGATATTTTCTTCAGCAATAAGGCTATACTGTCAGTTTATGGAGAGTAACCAAAAACCTCAAGAAAAGCCTGCCTTTTTTGGGGGGTTCCTACGGGAGTTCCTTTGGATAACACATTGGTTAGATACATCTACTAATTCAGAAATCATCTAAGGACCATATCAAGTGCCTATACATGGCTGATTTTTTTCTCTAGTCATTATTCAAACACAGTATTTGATAAAAGTGTATTAATTAGGCATGTTTATATTTGGGGGGTTTTGCTGTTATTGTTTCATTTTGTTTTATGAAATAGCTAATATTACACTCTGAAGTCTAGGTCAGGCTAGTCTTAACACTCCGTTCTTCTTTATCATCTTCTGGAGTGCTTGGATTTCAAGTATATGTCAGCTATCTGGCCATTGTTAACTCTTTTAAGATCAATGACACACTCTCTACAGAGTACTTAGCTCCATGTTTTATATACACCCAATACACTTTAGCACAATAAAATTTTCATAGTCTACACATTTCCCTTAGTTGGTATAATGATTACCCAGAATTGATGAAGCCATGGATTTGATCTCTAGTGTATCATAAACCCATGGGAGGTGCTCCTTGCCTGTAATCCTAGCATTGAGGAGATGGAGGCATGAGGATCAGAAGCTCAGGGTCATCCTTGACTGCATGGTGAGATCAAGCCCAGCTGAGGTATATGACATCTTGTATCATCATCCCCATGTAGCTGGAGTTTTCCTGCCTTGCCCATAGTCAGGACAAATCTTTGTCACCCTCCAGTCCCACAGCCGCTCAGACACAACCAAGTAAACACAGAGACTTATATTGCTTACAAACTGTATGGCCGTGGCAGGCTTCTTGCTAACTGTTCTTTTAGCTTAAATTAACCATTTCTATAAATCTATACCTTGCCACGTGGCTGGTGGCTTACCGGCGTCTTCACATGCTGCTGGTCATGGCGGTGGCTGCAGTGTCTCTCCGCCTCAGCCTTCTGCTTCCCACAATTCTCCTCTCTCCTTGTCCCACCTACTTCCTGCCTGGCCACTGGCCAATCAGTGTTTTATTTATTGACCAATCAGAGCAATTTGACATACAGACCGTCCCACAGCATCCCCATAATCCCTCCAACCCAGAGATTTTAAAACTCTCAAGCAACACACACAAAAAAGTTCAGGCTGGCCTGAAACTTATATAGTCCAGGCTGGCTTTCAACTTGGCTTCCTCCTTGCTGAGCAATCTAACAGGTTGAAATTATAGCCATATTCTCTGTGTTCAGCTTGGGATTTATTTAAGTTACTTCTTTGTTAGTTTTTTGGGTTACATCTTATTCACACATTCATTATCTTATCTATTTACCTTATCCTCATCATGTTTGGTATACTTATGTTAGTTAATTATCCTGAGGCTACAATATCGAAACAGATAAAACAGTCAAATCCCACATTGAGATGAATAAATACACACTTCAGAGAAAATAGATTTTGTTATATTTAAGAAAACAAGCTATTTGGAACTCAGGGACAAGGTAAAAAGGGAAACTGATGAGACAGAGAAATTATTACACATAATTAGATTAAGAGCTCACTATGTGCTAAGCTTCATATAATATTTACCTATTAGCTCTAATCAGCACATGCTACAATGAATGAATTTAGTATAATAATAATCCAGATAATGACTGTGAGAAAATAAGATCCTCTATAATTTATAGATGAGGACATAACATTTAAAAGGTTAACTTATCCAAACAGACATGAATGGCAATGAGAACTGTTGGTTCAAGGTTAAAAATATCATTATTTTAAAAAATAAAATTTTCCTTTGTAAAATACTAAAACGTAAATTTTAAAGGCAAGTAACCTGAGAAAAAGACATATCTAAGATATGAAACCCATGCAGGCAGTCAGTACCCATAACTATAAAAAGAAAACATGAGCAACTTGAGTGCTTTAAAGGATGCTTATGAACCAATAATCAATGAACAAGCATGGTCAACGAAAAACTTTCAGTAAATAGAAACTTTACTAACTAATCACAAAATGAAAGGCAATTAAAACCATTTATATACCTTTTTGAATTGTGAACCAAAGGGGTATATATAAGAATATATATCAATTTATTAATGGGTGTTATTGGAATACAGACTTATGGGTATAGGATAAGGTAGATCCAGTTGCAGAGTCCTTCTGCTTTGTCCAGGAAAGATGGGGATCAACACACAATGTTTCATACAATCCAAGAGAGAATGCATGACCCCTCTCTCTTTTCTCATTTAAGAGGTTATTTAGGCAAACAAGTTGTTCTGCCTCTCTCCAGCCAGGTTGCCCAAGGTAGTGGAGCAAATACCCACTACACTTCCCCTTTTTGTCTAAACAAGAAGGTTCTAAACTCAATACAAAACTAATACAATAAGAAAGATTATCAGGTATTGTCCAGGAGAAAGAAAGGATAATAACATGAACAAAAATGGAAATACAACCAACAAGAACAACATCGAACAAGAAACATAAGCTAAATGTCCAGACCATACATAAATGGCAAAATACAGAGATCAATCCAATAGTTCTCCCATCCTGATATGTTCTTAGCTAAGATGTGAAAGGATTATAACTATAACCACCTAGTCTTCAACCCCACCCTGAGAGGGAAAATAATATTACCTGAGTAAGTAGGAATTGCAAATGAGCAACTTCCAAAAATACAAGCAGTGACAGAAATAGTTGGCTGCCTGGACAGTCACTCAAGGTTTCTCTTTTGGCTACAGGTCTAGAATATCTGACAAATCATTTTCAGAAGCAGGAAAATTTTGAAAGACTGTCCTACCCTGTCTTGGTAAGGTTCAGCAGTCACTTTTTCTTGTGTCTTGCTCATCTGGAACAGACAACATGCTTACTGTCAGCAGTTGAGACAAGGGCAGTTCTTTGTCCAACAGGCCATATTTACCAGCAAGAAGACAAATTTCATATGGAATCTCTTCCATGCCCAACATCCTTTCGGGAGTAGATCAGTTCTGCAAGGAGCAAGTGCCTCATGTCAACAGAGTTCTAAGTTATTAAAACATTTAAATGTCATATTCTCCCAGTCTATAATGTTTGAACATTATCTATCTATCTGACATCTATTTGTGAATATCTAGGAAACCTAACTAACATAACTATAAGTATGACAAGCATGGGTGATTGTTAGCCTATAATTGTTATCAATCTAAATAACCTGAAGTTACTAAAGCTTCACATTATAAAAATAAACAATCTGTAAACAGCTGCACAGTATAAAGACAGTGACCTCAAATTTTTGGTAATATACAAAACATCTCAATCAGAGGTAGAAATGTATAGTGCAATATGATAACAATACCCTTAATATCTATCAATATACAAAATGTCCTAAACAGAGGTAGAACAAACATACAGAATAACAAATACAATTTTACATTGGTATCAATATACAAAATATTTTAAACAGGAATAGGCACATATACAATATGACAAATATAGTTTTGAATTTGTATCAATATACAAATTATCTTAAACAGGAATAGAAATATAATTCTACATTTGTATCAATATACGGAAATCCATACCAATGCAAATTATCTAAATCTGATAGTTTGCTAAATTGGTTTACAAGTAGATCCAATTATCTACCTTGATATCCTACCCTATCTATTCTCTTTTTTTCTTTTCCAAGGACTCTTAATCCCAGGGTCATAGGATTGTGCCATGCATTGAACACCACTTGAATCATGAACCAAACAGGTGTATATAAGAATATATATCAATTTATTAATGGGTGCTATGGGAATACAGACTCACGGGCACAGAGTAAGGTAGATCCAGTTGCAGAGTCCTTCTACTTTGTCCGGGAAAGATGGGGATAGACACATGCTGCTTCCGGTTGCATGACTTGTCTCGACAATCAAGAGAGAATCTTGTATAATATTTGAGGGACCAGCCTCAATGTTATACATCCCAGGGGCTCAGGAGAGAGAACTACTAACGGCGAGGACTATTATCAGGAAATATAATCTCAGCACACCGAGTTCTATAGTCCACTTGCTTTAATTCCTCTGGCATAACATCCTTTATACACAGCTTCGGTTCTGTTCTCATGTCTAGCTCCTTTCTTGCCTGATTTCTCTCTATATTTATCTACTGTCCCCTCTATGTTCTATCTTAATTCCTTCATCTAGTTCTGTCCCTTCTAGGTTCTCATCTATCTAGTTCTTTCCCCTATCAGCTCCTCTCCTGTCTCCTTCTCTCTCATCTGGCTCTTCCTCATCTTGTTCTTCCCCATCTGGCTCTTCCTCATCTTCCATCTCGTTCCTCTAGTCCTCTCTTTTAGCTCTTCAATCTAGTTCTTCCCCATCTCAGCTTGTTCCTCTCAAGTTCTTACCCATCTCGTTCTTCCATTCTCTTCTCTCTTCCCCCTTCTGTCCTCTGCTTTACAGTTATATATCTCCCCAAAATCACAATCCTCCCCTCCACCCAGGACACTCAGCCTGAACTTCCTCAGGCAGTGATTGTCCACTATCAGGATCAAATGGAGGGTTGATAAGAATTACAAAGAGGGGCACTAGTTGTTAATTACCATTTGTGACCCAAAGGGGAAGTGACTAATAAATTAACTAAAGGCTAAATGTGGGTAATATCTAAGAAGAGGGATCTTATGTGCACAACTATAATCTTAAATGTGTTTGGTAAAGGATGTTAAAAATCTATAAGTTGCTAGGTCAATGGGAGAAAATAAAACTGTCTTCTTTTTTCCTGTGGCTCCTATCTGTCCAAGCTGTCTGCCGTTTTTCTGCAGGGTGGGGGAAAGTGTGCTCAGTCTCTAGGCAACCTGTGCACAGCTAGATGCCTCTGGTGATAGTTAAAGGGAGATCTGGAACTGGAGGTAAGGTTTGGGAAAGGAGGAAATTAAGCTTAATTAGCACATCCACCAGGCCTTCTCAAACAGGTAGCCTGGATGCTTAAGTCTGTTCTTAGAGAGTACAAAGGTATCTCTGATAAGGTACTTTCCTCCATCCAGTGATGGACCTGGCCGGATGCTACCAATAATGATAATTACAGGGAGGCTTGAACTGGGAGTTCTGGCTGAGCATAGCTGTTAGCACAGAAGGTTATCTAAATATTCCTAGAGGTGGTTAGGTAAGTAGTTAGAGGTCTATAAAGTTAGTAAGGCTGTAAGAAAGGAGGGGTCTGAGCTAAATTGTGTAAAGCTATTACTTAATGTCTACCTGGCCTAGGCGGTGTCCCCTTGTGGAATTTACCTTAAGTCAGGAGACTTGCATGTGGGCTGTTATCATTGTTAGTCCACCTGGGACTAACAATGGGCGCCCACCTGGGTGGTGTTTCCTGTAGTCCTTGAAAGTGGCCAAGGGAGATAATCTGATTCCAGAGAAAGCCTTTCCTGAGGCTGTTCTCCAAATACCTGGAATGTGTATGTCCAGAGAGTGATCAGTCTACACTGTTAGCCCTTCTTAGGGAAAAGTCAATTGGGAAAGCTATGAAGGCACACATGATTTTCATAACAGAATACAGCTGATATATAACAAGCCAAGTAACACCAAAAACTCCTTGGGATTTGGCTTCCTCTGGAGGAATTCCCTGATCCCTCCAGGTAGTGACTTTGCCATAACCAGCTGAGTTCTTATGATATATTTCTGCGGCCCGCAAGAAGAGAACATCTGACCCCCTTTTCTACTCCCTTTTAAGAGACCATGTAGGCAGACAAGATGCACCATCTCTCTTGGGCTAGGTAGCCCAAGGTCATAGATGGAGGGAATACCCACTACACCTTGTATTTTATTTTTAAATATGCATGTGCTTGTGGTGTGTGTGTGTTGGCAGGCTTGGTGGAGACCAGGAGACCACTTTTACCCACTGAGACATCTTGCTCACCAGTGATTATATTTTAATAGGAATCAAAAGTGAATGGATTCATCTGAATGCTTCACAGAATGCCTCTAATATAGTACTCTGTTAATAAATAAGAGACTTATACATAGTAAAATTTTATTTTGTTTTTTTAAAATATTATAACTGTCATCTATATGCATATAGGTAACTTTGGCAAAAGCTTTAGAAGCATTTTTTATAGTCTCAGGTTTAAAACTAATGAAAATTAAAATATTTGAGTGGATTGAGTTGTTACATTTGAGTACTTGAAAATCTTGAAAATGCATGAAGCGTCAGCCATAAAATGTCACCAATATGACTGCCCAAATATGAGCTGAACAAAGATGACACCAACAGACATATGAAAGTGGATGGGAAAAGCCTAGGAGTCCTCAATCCTACACAAAGAACTACAGGCCACTGAGGCATGTTGGAAGTAGGAGGAATTGTCTTCCCCAGGGAAAAGCCCATTAACAGTTATCAAATAACAAATGCCAGCCATGTAAACATACAGATGGGTAACATTATACAGACAAAGCAAGTTACATTTTGGAGTGTGTGTGTGTGTGTGTGTGTAAAATCTCAAAAAAAGTAAAAAAAAAAAATGTATGATGGCTTTTAAACTGTGAAGAGCCATTGATATTTCTAGGGAACTATTGTAGCATTCTTCTAGGAAAATAATGAAGAGAAGAATCTTGGTTCTTGTTTCCTGAAGGGGCATCAATCTCTTTTTGAAACTGTAAGACTGCATTGAATTAGCAGACATGTGGATTTCTAGATTGAGTTCAATTAAAGATGATTTCATCATATTATTAGGTCAATGTCAAGGAGATGGGAAGGACACCAGGAAAAGACTGTGTTAACTAAATATATTCAAGAGCCAGCTAGAAAAACAACATTAGTATGCTGTTTTGTGATTCAACACGCTAGTACAAAAGAAGCACCAAATGTTTTTTACAGAGAGAAACTTTGTACTTCAAGCAAGGTCCAGTTCTTGTTCTCTCCTTTTTTTCCTGTTTTATTTCCAATGCTCAAACATATTTAATATAGCTTTGGGGAGTGTAGTATTCATTTCACAGTCAGAGGTACATTATTTGAAACACTGTCATTGGCAGCAGATCTCCCTCTTTCTAAGGTTATATTTTACTTTTTCATGAAAAATTTCTTTACAGCCTGCATCTGATGGATGAAGAGATGGAGTGGTCATCCAGGGAATACTAGTTTAGACATGACTGTCAGGCTATGACAAGACTGATTTTCATCTGCTGCATAATAATTAGTTTTGCAGATAATACTGAAAGAGTAATGACAAAGGTTGAATTGAACGTCTACAATGACTTATTTTCTTCTCCATCATTTCCTTGCTTCAAAGTAGGCATCATCCTTGAGCTTGGTCATATGCCATAGTGGAACTAACAACATGTAAGCAGAAGGCCATTTGTTTGAAATGTTAGTTCATACTTCAGCTTCAGGTTTTGCCCTTAACTGGGATAGAATAGCATGTTCAAATAGCATATTTCTTTATAGACTAGGTTTTTAGAATGAGAATTCATATTGAATCTAATTGAGTCCAGTCATGTTTAGGGTAGAGAATAACAGCCATGCACAAACTATTACTCTTTCATTATGCAAACACACTTCTAATATTGTTTTGTTATAAGCTACTTAAATATTGGAGTTGAGCAGAAAAATAAACCAACCAGTAAATTAAATGATGCTAGAAATAGCATGCTATCAAAAATAAATATAAAATCCAAGGATAAAGTAGTAGGCAGGCACAATAATGATAGTGGTGGCATGAAAAACAATGGCCAATCATATGTTGACAAAATATTTGGCATAAGCAACAACTCAGAATGCTGAAAATTCATCATATAAACCTGTGACCTTGGTCAAAGAGACATTGAACAGAGTATGCATAGCATGACTTGTATGATATTGACTAAATCTGGTTAGATAAAATGAGCTAAGAGAAAAACCACCCTCCTTCCAACAACGTAAAAAGACAACAGAGGCAATTCCAAGTGTTTTAGCAGTAGTAGATTGAAAAGCTATAAAGTTTTTTAACTGCTGCCAGAAAACTATTCTTAAATTATGACAATCACCTGTAGCATGGTCACGATTCCCAAGGATATGACCAAAATAATTTTACTGCCAGAACAGTTTGATGGGATAATAATTCTTTTAGATGTAGATTAAACAATGTGAATCTGTAATAACTATAATAACTATATTCTAGTGATATACTGTTTTTGATTGTTGCCTTAGTAAAACCTAAGTGCTATAAGTAATATTTTCCCCAGGAAACTGACTTTAATTAGGTGGACTCTGCCTCTTTTAGACTGTGCACAATTATCCTTCCAGACTTTGGCATCTGAGACATTTAGTAAAACTTAGAAACTTATCTCCATACATAAGAGATGGATGAGAGCACTGTATAAAATAAAATGGACAACATTTTTAGCAGGAGGAGATAGATTGGAATCTGAATCTTGCAAGTCTTTAAATCATATGATCTTCAGATATTTTTACCTTAATAAAAATATCACATCAATGGTCCCAGAAAAACAACTTTCTCTTGATGTAATCTTAATACTATTGCTGCCTAGGGAGACAGTAGTAATCCTTACATAAGCAGAATCTTGAAACAATATGTATGTAAGAGTTTGCTTTCCTGGTGGACCATCACTATGCAAGGGATTTTAAAACAGCCTGCTAGAGAGACATGACTTTACCAACAGTCATATTTAGATGTCTACCATGCAAAAGAGACTTTCTTTGACCATTGATTTTGGACAATTCTAGTGCCAAACAGAGGAACTACCTAGCCCAATCCCTTCCAAACTCATCCAGAACTCTATGGCTATTGTTTTAAACTACTACGTCTGAATGTAACTTTTGTTGCACAGTGGCAGACACATATGACATGAAGTTCCTGAAACCCTCATTTTAGTGCCCACATTGTAAAGCAAAGCTAATAATGAGGACACCAACATTATGCTAGGAGTGCCAGGCATCCTGTCCTCTGTCCTTTTCTTCTATGTCTTCACTCTGTGCCTCCTCTGCTCTTATACCTTCCTCCTTCTTTGTAACTTTCTTACTCTGCTCATTCCAGGGGCATTCTATAACACCCTCTTTAGAACTCATGTGTAGCCTACTAAGGTGGCTGCTTTGAGGGGGCCAAACCAATGTTGGTATGCCTATTCTTAGAACTTGGTGTGAGATTAACTGAATTGTGTTATTGGTACATTTGATTCAAACACCTCATAGGAATTTATTATGGGAAGAAGTGCATATTTCTCTAGAATTAAAATGTTCAAGCACATAAATAAATCATCAAACCCTTATCCTTGGTGATTTGTTTATACACTGGCCATGTTTTTCAACTGTAGAATCATGTGTATAACTGCGTTTCTATGTTCAATAAAGAGTCCATTTTTGTCAAAATCAAGAGCCTTGGAAGATAGTCTTTACCCATCTAACTTAACCAAAACTTATCAGTGAGTGAGAATTATGTACATAAAGAGAACCCTGAACCTAGGAATGAATGACTCATGAGGGAACTTTATGACTTTACTGTGTGCTTTATGAGATAATTTCATAATCATATGTAATTATTTAAAATATATTACAAATTACTGTGGCTTTTTAATAATGGTTTCTAATTACCAAATACAGTTTCTGGAAAGATTTGCTAAGTATGTAGAACATGTGTGATGAGTCATTTGTCACTGGAAAGCTGGTGAAGAAACCCTTGTTCCTACAATAGAGCCTCCCAAGTTCTGATACTGGCTGTAGTGTTTCACTTGGGATATTTTCATTTTATATCTCTTGACTCCACTTTTGGTAAACTATTATAGATTACTATAAAAAATAGCACATAATCCCCCAAAGGGTAGAAATATATCAATTTTATCATATCATAAATAGTATTTTAATCACCTCCCCCAAGAAAGACACAGGCAGGTAGATTTCAGGATAAATAGATTAAATTTGGGGTATGCCTTAGCTGTATTGCCTCTGTTTTGCCCCTAGATTCCCACTTTCTAAACTTGTATGAGATGTGTGTACATTGACAATAGGAGGGCAATCCATTGTAGACATCATGACCGCATATTTTTATTAACACTGAAAGGATTTTCTACCACTGTAAGGCTGATGTTGGTTTTTCTTGACAGCTGTTCACCACATATACAGTAGGGCATATGTAAGCGAGCAGAGTCTCTCACGGGACCTGGAGAGTACCTATTTGACTGTTCTTGACAGCCAACATGCCGCAGAGATCCCTGTCACTACCTTATGATTATTGGGATTATAGGCAGGTTGCCAAGCCCAGCAATAATCTGTATCAGTACTGGCATCTTTACTATGAGAGTTTGATAAGTGGTCTGAATTATATAAACCTCGCTACCCTTGAAACTATCACAAAAGAGCACGTGCTTCTATTTATTTTTTAATACAGCTTTTATACACACACACATATACATACATACATACATACATACATATATATGTATACACACACACACACACACACACACATAACTAGAATCTCATTTAAAAAGGGAACATGAATGTCTAAATGGTGATTTAGTTTTATTGCTGTTGACTTTTATTTAGGGAAGTCTCAGAAAAGCCATTAAAATCTGAGAAAATCCAAATAGGACAAATCCTCTAATCTTGCATCTGGAGTTATCTAAAATGTAGGTAGAAGAAGGGCAAGTCTCTTCAGGATTGTGTGGAAGAGGTGCACTCAGTGAAACCCCTTACAATCTGTATTTCTTGAAAATCACACTTTAAATAGAAAGGTTTTTTTGTTGTTTGCATTCTACCTTTTGCCAGAATATTGTTTTTTATATTTTTATAGTCTGAAAGCAATGCTTCAGTCTTTAGTTTTTATTACTGTTATTTCAATGTATTTACTCAAAAACCATAAGTAATCCAGTTTGAGAACTTTCAAGGGAATTAGAATACATAGCCAAAATTAAAAAATAAAACACTGGTTCTGAGATACAGATATAATCCCAGTATGTATGGGAATTGTGCATTCCGGAGACTAAGTATTTCAAATAGCAACTAAGTTAGGATTCAGTGCTAGTATCCACAGAAGAGGAGAGATTAAACCTGGTACAACAGTGGTAGCCAAGTTACAGAATTTCCACTATCAGTTTCCTCACTATTTACTTCCTTTAAGAGGTGATGATGGTATCCACTGACAAGAGAAAACCCAACCCGTGACAATGGCATGAAAGAAGTGACCACTGGTAAGATCAAGAATGCACTCTGTGAAGCACAGATATATATGACACAGGTTAAGTTTGCTTTCCCATTATAGAGAAAAGACTCTTGGCTTCAATGTAGCATGCTCACAACCGCAAAGAAGCAGACGACCAGGATAAGGATCTTAGCGCAATCAGAAATTATATTAAAGCTTCTATTTTTGCTATGCATCACATATCCCATTCTATGGTATGTTGTCACTTAATAGCAGATAATAAGCTGCATCCTTGAGCTGCTTGGTAGTAATTTTCTAGGGTTAAAATTGTTCTGGTTTTACAGTGTCTTTAAAGTGTTCTTTTGTGACATTGTCACAGCAGGTAATTATGAATAGAAGACATTGTCCTTCTATAAGGAACAAAGCCTGTGCATCACCTGATCTAAAAGCCAGTGTTTTGTGACATTTGAATAAATTAGTCTTACTGTGCATTTTGAGAACAAAAAAGTTCTATTTCTCATAAACGCAATTTAGGAAATCTCATTTAAGACAAGCTCTGAAATGGTTATCTTCTATTTTTTTTTTTTCAGATACACTGACTTATTGAGTATGATCACTCTCTGATACACTGCACTGAATAATACTCATACTAATATCCTGATCATCCTCAAACAATAACCATTGTCATGGTAACTATGTATCTAGGGAAAACAAATTGTGCAAATGAGCTTCTTCCATAGCTTTAATTATGCAAACAGAAAATTGAAGGAATACATTTTATACAGTCAGTTTTCTATTTAAGTATTGATAAAAGTAAATGATTCGACCATATTTTCACTCCTGACTATTGGTAGGCTAACAACTTGAGCATGATTGTGACCCTGTCTCTGGATTTCTGTTGACATTCACTACCAGAAATGATTTTGATTTCTCATAAAATTTTAATGCCATGCATTCTATCAGAATCTAATTTAGTTATTTAATAATTTATTCTAATTGCTTTTTGGGAGGCTCCATATATACTGTTTAGAGTTACCATCCTATAAATGAGTTCTAATTATTTTCACTTCTTGCACAATTAACTTCAGAGTTGGACAGAAGTGGATACTACTCCTCTAGATTTTGTTACTTCTGTACTTTATTCCAGGACTATATTTTAGTTGTTGCTTGAGGTATACAGTGGTGACCTTTATCCATTTATAATTCAAACTGCATCAGATAGTAAACATTAAAACAATAGAATTTCAGGTAACAGAGACTATATTCAGGACATACTTACTATCTATGTGAGGTCATGTAAATTTTAGAAAAGGTTCACAGTGCAGTGATCATTTAGGAGAGAGAAGACAGATTGAGGTGATTTAGTGACAGGTAGTCCCAGTAGAAGGCATATTGAGAGTCTACATGAATGACTCTGATAATTGTGTATAATTACAGATCAATGTATAGGACTCTGTTTTCCTTCCTCAAACAGAGAACTGTAGAGTATCTTTGAAAAGCAGGTAACTATAGATAAGATATTTCTGAAAAAGCATAATGAAAACTAAATTATAGGCATCAATTGAGGTAAGTATTGATGTCATACCCCTTATTGGGAATCTGAGAACTTAAGGTAATATTGTCGATACAGATATGCATAAACACATGTCAAGATGAAAAACTAGGCACAGAAATGGCATTGTATGGGACTGTGTGATTCAGTGGGTGATATATCCAAAGCCTTTCCAGTAAAGATTGCAGAGGAAAACTGAAGCATGTTCTACTTAAATCAGAGGATTTGATAAATGTTGTCTTTCTCTTAAAAACCAAGAGATCCTGAGAAAACAGTGGGCTGGGGGTAATTCTGAGAACCAAGGTAAAATTACTTCGAAATATACTAGTAAAAAAAATAAAGAAGAAAAAAGATACAGGTGAGAAACAACACTTAATAGTAAGAATTGTGAGAGAGATTCAAGTTGCAAAGATACCACTAATTAGGGAAGATTACTGAGAGTGAGTTTTGTCTTTATGCAAATATATAAAAATAGAACAGAAGTTTTGATGAGGCAAGTATTATTTGGAAATCCAGTTTAAGAATGTTTAGAGATAAAAAAAAAATATTTGTCAATAAATTTGTTTTTTTTTTCCAGAAGATAGAGACTAATACAGAGATCTTCAGCTGATAAAATGTAAAGAACAAAAGTCTTGGGGAGCACAGAGGTAGTTGATATATCTATAATACAAGTCCTACGTGTAGGATCAGGGAAAATCAAGGAAGGGGCATAAGGAGATCATAAGAGAGAAGAGGACCAGGACATCTCCTGCAAGAATTTGTTTTCTATACAGGACAGGAAAGTTGCACTCATGAAATTAAAACAGTATGGTCACCTAAACAAGACCTGCATAATGACACTAGTCAATACATCAATGCAGTTAAAGGAAATCTCTCACAAAGTCCCATCCCTAGCTGAAGAGCTATAGGCACTTAATGGCTGCCAAGAGGGAAGAATCAGTCTTCTTTAGGAATCAGTTCCTTAGAAGGCTGTCTAATCCCAAGTAGGACAGTTTATTAAACATAAATACACGAGTATCACTAAATGAATTCATTGGTACACCCCACATATACACACATATTCATGAATTTGAGAGAAAGTCTAAAAGACATGGAAGAATTTAGAGACCAGGAAGAAGTGCAAATGATGTGCATAAAATATACATGTAGGGAATTATCAAAAATTAAATAAAAATAAAGAAGATATCCAAAAAAACGGAGTTTCAAACTGTCAAAGGCTAGAAGTATTTTTGCACTCAAACCTTACTTTTGAACAGGAAGAGGTATAGTTTGAATTGCCTATGAGAAGATGGAATAATGTTGAAACAAAACAGCAAAATAAATCAGCTCTCACAGTGTCATTAATAGTATCATATATATGATAAATATATATGTATATGTATATGTATATGTATATGTATATGTATATGTATATATACACATTTCATTAAAGACTGAATCAAATCAGAGAGGCTTCCTTCAGCAGCAGATGGGAACAGATGCAGAGATCCATAGCCAGACATCATTCAGACAGAGAGTTGAAAAGGCAAGTCTCCATCAGATGTCTTCTCTAAGAGTTCAGGAAATCCCTGGAAGCAGAGGTGGAAAGACTGTAAGAGCCAGAGAGGGTGGAGGACACTAGGGGAACAAAGCCCTCTGAATTAACTAGCTAAGACACATAATGAGTTCACAGAGACTGAAGTAATAAGCACAGAGCCTACATGGATCAGCAACAGGTACTCGGTGTATATTATTATCATCATCATAATCATTATCATTACCATTATTACTATCATCTTAGTATTGTTATGGGACTCCTGACTGTGAGAATGAGTGAGTCTCTAACACATATGCCTACTCTTGGGACTCTTTTCCTCCTGTTACATTGCAGTGTCCAACTTCCATATGATAGTTATTGCTTCATCTCATTATATTTTATTTTGTCAAGTTTTGTTGTTATCTCTTAGAAGTCTTATTACTACCTGGAGGACCAGAATCAGTGCATACTGAAACTTTTTTATCAGAGGAGGTAAGGGAAAAACACACTCTCTTGATGGTTTCCTTCAGACTTTTTCTTTATTCTTCTTTTGTATTCTGATTTTTCATTCTGTATTTTTCTTATCTCTATTCAGCAATGTCCCTTCTGTCTCTCTTGATCTTTTCCTACTAACTCTGTCTTTATTCTTGATGTTTTCCTCCTAAATCTCTCATTCTTGATATTTTCCTTTTAAATAATTTTAACTCTATCTTTGTTCTTTCCTTTACAGTTTATATACCCCAGCAAAATCTTTCAGGGAATAAAAATATTATAATGTAGTTTTATTCTGTTTTTCAAGTGAGTGATTACAATGAATACAAGTAAAAAACATAATGTTTTCCATATCCCTTACATGATTAAATATTGTACATATTAAAGATGTAAAACAAATTATCCAAAGAACCCATTTACATTCATATCCAAGCAACTTGTTATAGATTAACAGAGTGTAAGTAAGCAAGGTATTCTTTTACTGGCAGATTGCATTTTGTGGTTACAAAGAAAAGACCAATCACTTTAATCTTGAAAGGTAATCTTACAAGGAATCACAAATCTAAGCTTTTACATATGAAGAAGAATCAATCAGCTCTACTTTAAATTTTTAGTGTACATACCCACTCACCAATAGTTTTTTTTTTTTTTAAATCAGAAAATTGAGGGCAGAAAAAAGGAATTAACTGTCACCTTTGGTCATCAAACAATCTTAGCAAGAAAGGAACATCAGCTAATGATAATTGGGCTGCTTTGTTCTTGTTCCCTGACCTTAACAAGTTCCTCGTTCAATTATGTGCCTTTCTAAAACTTTAAATTATCTTCTTGAATTTTTCACCTCAAAGCTATTTGACAAAACCATCTTAATCTTACCTTAAGTTATTTTCGAAGGTTTAAGCCATGATGCACTCTGAAACCTGTGAACACATCTCCCAACATTAAGATTAAAAGAATTTAAGCTAGCTGGGTTACTGGGGCTCATTTGTTTTCTTTAATCATTAACCTAAGCTACAGTCTATATGGTTCCTCAATAGAAACACATATGTTTTAGCTGTGTGACACTTCCTTGTTTTATTTTTTATCATTAAAACTCTAAACTAACATTATTATTATCATCAATTAAACAGTACATCTTAGGAAGAAATCATCTTCATAATAATCCACAGGTAAAAATTCCCAGTAGAATGGGATGTTTCCATGAGATAAACACACTACATTACAGGCAGTGGGGATCTCCCCACACCCATTCACAACATGTCAGATACCAGAGAAAGATGGTGGCATCAAACATGTAAAGGCACAGCAAAAACAAAAGGCATACTGGGGTCTGATTCACCCATCAGGGATTTGCCTCCTGGTGGGCTGACAGAACCTATTGTCAATAAAAGGAAAAAAATGGGGAAAAAAGGACTGAATAGGGATCAAGATGAAATGTTATTTGATAGTGCCAATTCTATAAACTAACTATTTGGAACCCAGGGCATGTGACACTGAGCAGAAGATATGGAGATATTGTGTCAATGATCTCTGACATAATTCTAGAGATGTGGTTCAAAATGATGAAAGTGAGAAAACGGCATTTTATTCTGTGTCTGATATTTGTCATCTCTTAGGAAAGCAGGCAGTGGTGACTCTACTATGATACGGAAGACTGTAGCTTTGGAAGATATGGAAAGGGAAGGCTTAGAAGCCTGGTTATGATTGTCAGGTAGGTTTGTCACACATCATGCTCAACTCTGTAACCTGGGTCCTATTTCTTTCATCTTATCTTTCCCTGTCATATTCATGACAGGCACACAACTTGGTTAACAAACTAGAAAACAGGCTGCCCACTTGTTATCTTCATGCCTTCATCCTGTGGTTCTTCTATCCAAGATTTAATGCTTCTTCATTCATATCCTGCATGTTTTGTATGCTCTCCATACATATTCCCCTTACATACTACAGTAGTTTCTAAACCTACAGCTCTGGGTGTAATGTCTATCAAGCCATTGCCACCCTGCCTGACAATGGAATCAGCCTGATAAGAAATTCTATCCTCATCTCCTTCTGGAGGTCATCTCTTCTTCGAGGACAAGTTCTAAGTTCCTTAATGTGAAAGTAGTGTTCTAGGCCGGGCAGTGGTGGCGCATGCCTTTATTCCCAGCATTTGGGAGGCAGAGGCAGGCAGATCTTTGTGAGTTCAAGGCCAGCCTGGGCTACAGAGTGAGTTCCAGGAAAGGCACAAAGCTACACAGGCAAACCCTGTCTCGAAAAACCAAAAAGAAAAAGAAGAAAAAAAAAGAAATTAGTGTTTTTCACATATCCACTGCGTGTATCTCTGTATTCAGTGTTCTCCATCATGTGTCTATTGTCTGTATCTTTGAATTCAATGACCTTGATCCTCTGCTAGGAATATATTTGTGCATATACCCTAGATCTTGAGGCTTAGTGTTTTCTATTTACAGTAATATAAACTAGACAATACTAGTGTTTAGACTCTGGAGTTAAAGGGTATGGATTAAAACGTTTTGCCCCTGTGTTTATTCATTTTTGCTAATATTAAATATACAAAAAGAGACTTTATTATGACATTTTTGTACTTGTGCATAATATGCTTTGATTATGACTCTGCTTTTATTATGACAAATTTTCTTATCAACAAAGCTTCAGCTCCTTCATTGGTAAAAAGAGTAACATCTTTTTCACTCATTTGTAAGTTCAGTGAGATCATATGTGCAAAGTGCAGATGGTATTGCCTAGACCAGAGAAAAGAATATTTGTGCCCTAACCTCTCAGCTACAGATGATTCCTTTTTCCTGTTAAGGCCAGATCATGTTTGCTAGTTTGTGCTCAGATCACACCTGATACATAACATGATCTCATGATGAGGCTTTTTAAAAATGCATTGATAGCCTACTTAGCTACAAAAATAAAACTGTAACCATTAGCCACCTTGCATGGCATATTGCCTACACACAAGAATTCCATAGATATTTCAGGATAAATAGATAGATGAATGCATATTGAAAATCTCCTCAGGAGAGGACATAGATTTTACTCTCTGTTGTACCAGGTAACAAGTAACACTTTAACAAGTGTTGAACAGTGAAAAGACAACTATATTTCTGTTTAAGAAGAAAGTACACTATGTAGTCAGCCATGGGCCAGATATTTTTGTCTTCTTTGACAAATGAGACAATCAGGTTCACTAAAGGCCAAGTGAAGTTGGTGATCGTTTCTTCGGAAGAAAGTACAAAGTTTGGGATTTGAAATCTAATATCTATATTCAGATATTCTGAGCTTGTGAATGGGAACTCTTTTCTGTGCTACTGTGTTTTCTATACGTGAGTATGCAATTTTACAATAACTAAGATTGCTGTTAAAAACTAAGTTTCCTTATAAAACCTACAACGAAAATGGGAAAACAGGTACAAATGGTATCATTCAGTTTTAAAAAGACCTTCTAAGGCCGGGTGGTGGTGGCGCACGCCTTTAATCCCAGCACTCGGGAGGTAGAGCCAGGAGGATCTCTGAGAGTTCAAGGCCAGCCTGGGCTACCAAGTGAGTTCCAGGAAAGACGCAAAGCTACACAGAGAAACCCTGTTTTGAAAAACAAACAAACAAACAAACAAACAAACAAAAGACCTTCTAAGAATGTAATGAAAACAGCAATGGAAAACAGCAATTATTTACCCCCAACTAGCTAAGAAGGTAAGAATATCTCTACCTGAGATTTTAATTGACAGAGATTTAACATTAGGTGTTATTACAAGCAAAACTTCATATTTAAGCAATGTAAGTACTTTTTCTTCCAAATTCCAGTTCTCACCAGTAAGTTTAAGCAAAAATATTAATATCAGAAAGAGAAGAATAAAGAAAAAACAAAAAAAGAGAGCAAGCAAGATTCAAAAATTAACTGTGCCCAGATTAACCTCTGGTAGTGATAGTATCAAAATAGCATATTGCTATTTATCAAGTTATCAACATTTCCACACTGACATCACAGAGAGCTAAGTTTTAATATGAATATACCCTGAGATATGAAAGTTTACATTAAGAAGACATTTGTTCAAGAGATCTTAATCCTTTCCCCTTCCTGGGGCAATCCATGTGTGTCCCACCTCGTGTCCTCCTCTTTACCTAGCTTCTCTGGGGTTGTGGATTGTAGCCCTGTTATCCTTTGCTTTGCTTCTAACATTTACTTCTGAGTGAGTTCATACCATGTTTGTCTTTCTGGGTCTGGGTTACCTCACTCAGGATGATTTTTTGTTTCTAGTTCCATCCATTTGCCTACAAATTTCATGATGACATTGTTTTTTACCACTGCATAATACTCCATTGTGTAAATGTACCACATTTTCTTTAGCCATTCTTCTCTTGAAGGGCATCTAGGTTGTTTTCAGATTCTGGCTACTACAAATAATGCTGCTATGAACATGGTTGAGCAAATGTCCTTGTGGTGTGTTTGAGCAACTTTTGGGTATATGCCCAAGAGTGGTATTGCTGGGTCTTGAGGTAGGTGGATTGCCAATTTTCCGAGATACTGCCATACTGATTTCCAGAGTAGCTATACAAGATTGCATTCCCACCAGCAGTGGAGGGGTGTTCCCCTTTCTCCACATCTTCTCCATCATAAGCTGTTGACTGAGAGGGAGGAATAGAGGGGAGGGGATATGAGAGGATGGGAGGTGGGAGCATGGGGGAAAGACAGGTAGGGAGAGCAATGAAAGAGACATCTTGACAGAGTATACCATTAAGGGGATGGGGAGAAAGCTGCAACTAGGGAAAACCCCAGGAACTCACAAGATTGTCCCCAGCTAAGACTCATAGCAATGGTAGAGAGAGCTCTTGAACTAGCCTTCCCCTGCACTCAGATTGGTGTCTACCCTAATTGTCATCATAGAACCTATACCCAGTAACTGATGGAAGCAGATACAGAGACCGACAGCCAAGCACGTGGCTGAGATCCTGGAATTCAGTTGAAGAAAGGAATAAAGTATTATAAGCGCAAGGGGAGGGGGGTGTCAGAATCAAGATGGGAAAAACCACAGAAATAGCTGACCCAACCAAACAGGAGCTCATTGACTCTGGATTGACAGGTGGGGAGCCTGCATGGGACCAAACTAGGCCTTCTGAATGTGGGTGAAAGTTACGTGGCTCGATGTGTTTGTATGTCCCCTGGCAATGGGACCAGGTCTTACCCTGGTACACAAACTGGCTTTTTAGACCCCATTCCCTATGGTGCAATGCCTTACTCAGCCTTGATGCTGGAAGGAGGGGCTAGCTCCAACATGGTATGACAGCCTGTGTTGACTACCCAAGGGAAGCCTTACTCTCTATGAGGAGCAGATGAGGGTGGGATGATGGTAGGTCAGGGGACCAGGAGAAGAAGAGGGAAGGGCAATGGGTTGATATGTAAAAGGAAAGAAAATCTTTTTTTTATAAAAAAAAATTAAATAAAGAGAACATTTGTTGTATATACTCAGGAACCCAAGTGAGTTTAACCTATAATTAGCAGATTTTTCCTTGCCCAGTATTTTTATAATTTATTTTTTCATTTGTTATTTGAAATTTTTTATACATTCATATACATGCCCCACTCCTTCTCATCCATCTCTCCCCATACTCACCAACACCTTACACTCTCAATCTTATGTATGTTTTAAAAGCCTTTGGAATTCACTTAGTGCTTCAAATATGGTCATGGTATTGGATGAGTCTTGGTCAGGAATTTGAAATTATTTTGAAAGATAAATATAGTAATGTCTAGGAGAATTGCATAGGTCTCCTTCAGGTTTCAGTAGTAAATCCCTATTCATAGTTGATATTCAGTGCTCTGCATGTTTCAAACCAACATAACCTGAAAAGTATAACAATACACAGAGTCAGTTCTCATTGGTATAGTATGGATGCCAGGCAATGTTACAGATTTGTTGTCTTTTTGTTATTGTTAATCTGTTCTTAATTTTTATTAGTTCCTTGGAATTCCATACAATGATTTGATTATATAGTTCTCTTCTCCAACTCCTCCCAGATGCCCTTCATTCCCTACCTACTAAGCTTTGTGTCCACTTTAATTATTTTTTAGCACCCATAAAGTTCAATTTGTGCTTGTCATGTATCCTTGGATATTTGACCTTCCACTGGAGCATGTTTGGCAGGGGCTACATTTCATATATTTGTTGTTTTTTAACACTGTGTCACCCTGCCTGGCCTGAAGCTCACTGCATAGTCCAGGCTGACCCTGAACTGGAAGATAACTGCAGTTTATGCTCTCACAGTGCTACTAAGGGCCACACTCTTAAAAGAAACCGACATTCCCTATTTAGCAGCCATGAATTGCTAGTAGCTCCTCCACTAGGGTGGACTGGGCTGATTTCCCCTCTGCAAGCTGGGAATTTTTTCTGGCTTGAGCTTGCAGAGGTTGTGTGCACACTGTCACAGTCACTGTGAGTTTGCATGTGCAAATCCTCTGATGCATCAGGAACACACCTCTGCCTCTTCGACTCCTACGGTCCCCTCTTCTGCAGTGATCTCTGAGTCTTACAAAGAGAAGTTTCCATTTAGAGCCAATTCCTCTGCAAGGTCTTATTCTCTGCACCTTGACCAGTTGTGGGTCTCTCAGTTAATCACCATCTACTGCCAAAAAAACCTTCTCTCTTGGGATTCTTCTTTGAGTCTAATGATGAGTCGTTAGAAATCTGTTTAATACCCTGTCCATTCAGTGTGATTGGTTTTCGAATCACTGAAGTTGTTCCATGAAGATAAAAAGTAAAAAAGAATCAAATTACTTCTTTGCCAATGAGTATGATCGTTGTTATGACTCAGAAATCAGCAGAAAATGATTCTTCTTAATGTGAACCTTTTGTAGATTTAAGTAGCCATACTGTTTCTATCAGTTCAATATTCCTATGTAACGAACTAGTCTAGCATTTTTTTTAACCAGTGACAGATAAAAGTGTGACAACTGTCACTTTATTTAAAATTAATGATCTATCTAAATCACTACTAGAACTTGCTGTTAATTTCTCAACTTCATCTTTCCATTGGGTAAGAGGGATGAGGCTAGAAAAATTGATCATCACTGTAGGGTAGACCCAGGTCAGCTTAAAGCAGTTACAAATCTGTCGTGTAAATTCTACTGCCTGGCTTGCAATTGCTGTAGGAACACAGACCTGAGTTTTCTGAAAGTGGACAATGGTCAGGCATGTGGCTGCCCCTAGATAGGTCCTGCCCAGTTAGGCTGAAAGAAACTCTTGACATGCTTTCTCTCTCTCCATGCAGGAGGGAACCATGCAGCCATCTTTCTCTGGGGAAGCCTCCTCCCCCCCCCCCCCGCCCCTCTAAAATCTTGAAAAGGCTGACTCAGTGAGTGAACTGTGAATTGGGCAGATTTGAGTTTTATGTTTGTTTTGCCTGGTCTTAGCCATGTAACAATAGTGGGCTTGTAATCATATGAGTTGATTGATTGATCTTCATGGACTAACTCCTACATGACTTTTAGCTAAAAAAAAACAAATGGCATTTCTCAGACATATTAAGTCAAGCTTTTCCATGTGACATTAGGAAATCCCAATGCACAAGCCTATTTCAAATTCTTCTCATGCCTCCTTGTGTCCCATATGGTAGAGTAACGACCAAGATCAAGGAAGATTCAAAAAGTGAGGATAAGATGAAGTCACTTGATAAAATATGCTATAAAATGCTTTCATACTCTTTTTCAAATTTACTATATGATTTCTTTATTCCAAAACAGTAATTAGATTTTACAAATCTGTGCCTCCTTCCAAGCAAGCACTTTTCAGTGCTCACAGAACCCATCCTTAGGGCAACTGTTAAGAGACATGTCTTAAGACTTTTGAGCCAATGGAATAGCATGGACAACAAGAAACAAAACTGTAAGCTATTTTTAGAAAGGGTAATTCATTATTTGCTTGGGAGATCCTCTTTGCCACACTTCACTCTGGGAAACCCATGCTAGTGATGGAACTCTGCCTTATATTTCATTTCTGTTGTGGCATCATTAAAATCCACACCTGTTTGTTCTGGCATGGTGAGCAGTGATCTGTAGCAGTATTTCCCACCTGGGAAGTTGAACTGTCTCTCAGTGGCAGATGCCTTTTTTTCAGCATTGGTGGAAAATGAGCTGCTTGCCTAATTTGAGTGCTTCCTGTTGGGTTTCATGAAGTAGGACAAAACAGGAAGTATTTGGCTCCCGAATTTATTCTGTGAGTTTCCTAAACCACCTACAGTGAATAAGAAGAGTCAAGTAAAGAATACTATGATATATGCAGCCATTAAACATTGATTTGCAGATCTGACAACAGAATATACCAAGGAACTTTGTATCAAGTAAGTGATCCATGGACAAAGGTCTCGTAGTTCATAACTAATAGCTAACATGTCTGAATAAGTTATGAAACTATGTGCATTACTCTGCATTGCTAGCAAAGTATGCTTAAGTATGTCTATGTGTTCATGTAACCCCTTCCACATTTTGATGGAGTTTTAGAAAGACAATGAGAGCACCAAATCCTAAACACTAGACTTCTTATAAGAGGGAATAGGGGGTGGGTTGGGAGGGGAGGATGGAAGGGTGGGAGGGGGAGAAAAGGGGATCTGTGATTGGTATGTAAAATAAAAAAAATTCTTAATAACAAGTATGCTCTCAAAAAAAAAAAGAAAGAAAGATGATACACAATTTTAAAAGCTTTCTCTGATGGAGATGCCAATATGTCACATTTCTCAAAGCTGTTTAATGGCTCTATGCTTAACTTTATTAAAAGTTAAAGACCACACATAAATGCTACACATTTCTATTAGTCTTGCTATGGTGTACTATGATATAGTCACAGGGACCTTCTTTCTAGTAAATGCATCAGACGTTTCACTAACGGATCGGGTTCCAGCATCGCCTCCATTGCGTTCTCTCTTCATAGTCTGTCTCAGATACCACATCAGATAGCTTCCAAACCTTTTCTAACCTCATCTTTGTTTCTCTTTGTCTTCTTATGCCATCTTTTATGTGGAACACTGTGATCATTCCAGCCTCATCTCAGCTAAACTTCTTTTCTACTATGGCTTCTTGAATTAATCTTTTGCTGGCCGTTCACCTCAACCTTATCTTTTGGAACAACAGTTGTCAATGATGTCACTATGTTTTTACTGTAAATATTTTAATCAAATCGAATGAAGTATAATTTATATTTAGTCAAATAAATGTGCTATGTGATGTTTCATAAACACACTTATATATCTATCATCAGGATTATGATGATAATGTACCAATCACCAAAAAAAAAAAAAAGATATTTTTTCTACAAAAGCTCTACCTATAGTCATGGCAACCATCTGTCAGTTACCTGATTTCCATTCATCCTTTTTGTTCTAGATTTCTACTTTGGTGAAATAATACAGCATACCTTGTTTGTGTTTTAGTTGTTCAAAAGCCATAACATTTTTACATCTGTCAGTGGTTTCTCCTTACTATTGCTGAGTATATTGTGTTGAATATATTTTCACAATTTTTCCACCTAGTAATTGACTTGGCATTTTGGTTGTTCCTAATTGTTTTTACTATTATGAATAAAATGACTCTAAATAGATTTAATGTGCCTTTGTGTGGATATGTTTATTTCTTTTAAATAAACACCTAGAAGGAGGTTTGCTACCTTATATGGGAATAGTATAATTACCTTGACCAGCTAAGAATACTCAAGCCAGTCACAGTGTTGCACACCTTTAATCCCAGCACTAGGGAGGCAGAGGCAAAAGGATCCCCATGAATTTGATGCCAGCCTGGTTACATAGTGAGTTCCAGGACATCCAGAGCTATGTAGTATCAAAAAATGGCAAGGGTGGGAGTTCAAGAAGTACCTCTTCTCCTCTCTCTACTTGGAGCAATGAAGGGTAAGGACTGTTATTCAGTACGTGCAGACATTGGTCAAGTTTCTGAGGCTAACTTGTCCAAGAGTGGTCTTCCTATGACTGATTCTCTCAAATATCACTCTCAGACTTGTCCACAGCTAGCCAGCTGCAGCCTATGTGTGATAACTCATGCTTCTCTACCTTCCCTGCCACTGGTGTCTGCTGTGGCTCATTCGAGAGAATCTCTGCTTAGGTAACTTGCTATCCTCTTTATTTGCCGGCATAAGGTAAAAGTCAGAACTTCGCTGTGACCTCAGTTATCCTAAAAATCTAAGAGTTGTTCATTGTTCGGTCTCTTCAGCTATTTGCTTGTGACTATAGAATGGCAACTTCAAAACAATGTATAAGACTAGAAACCATAAACAACTACTTGTACATTCTTTTCCTTTTCTTTTCTGACTGCTTTCATGGTTTCTTTCTTTTCATTTTTTTTGGGGGGGGGGCAGTGTAACTATGACTTTCCTAGATCAAGCTTTATATTCATCCAGGGTAGTACATGATCTCAGAAGCCAGTGAAAACTTTGTTGTGAATTCTTAGATCTATGTTCACCCACACAACTGCTGGCACATTCCTATCCCCTTTGTCTCCAGTGTCTTGCTGAAATCTAAATTTTCTCTGGTGCCCCCTCTCCAGTCTCTGCCTCCTCATATGAGTGGTACTCCTGTGCTCCATTCTCATTCTCAGAGACTGCACCAAATCAGCAATTTTCCAGAGGCAGAAATCATGCACAACTGGGAGACTCAGTTATTCTCTTAATTGTTTCCACTCTGTTGGAGTTTATATGATCTTATCCATTTTCAATCTCAGAAAACATTGCAAGTTTTTCTAGTAGAGGGGAACTCAATTCTAGCTACTTTATCATATTCAGTGCTAGAGTTTGGATCTTGAATGTGCCTCAAAGACCTGTGTGTTGAAGCCATGTTCCCCAGCCAATGGCTGTACTGGGGAATGTAGAACCTGTAACAGGTATGACTCCTGGCCTGATTAGGTCACTAAGCCAGACCCTTGAAGTGAACATTAAAATCCAAGCTTCACCCTTCCGCCCCTTGATTCTAGCTTTCATGGGGTGAGCAGTTTCACTTTCTGCATGCTCCCACCTTGATGTGCTGATTCCCACAGGCCCCAAATTAATGGGGCCAAATCACTATGGACTGAAGCCTCCATAATTATGAGGAAAAACAAGTTTTTCTCATTCTTAAGTTAGCTTGACAAAATGATTTCTTTTCACACATAAAGGTAACTAGAATAGTTTGTTTTAATTTCCTCTTATAAAAATCTAGCACTACATATTGGGTCCTTACTAAGAAGAATGCAACTACTTCTTACAGCCTTAGAGAGTGTGACATTTATTTTCAGGATGCGTACTCCTGGTTAGGATGCATCATTGTTTGGGAAATAGCAGAAAGTGGTCACAGAGAACAGATCGAGTAACTAGGAAATCTCTCCTTGTGAACAGACCACTCTTCACCACATCTAATCTTAACACTTTCTGAAGGCTTCATCTCAAAATGGCTTCAATATATGACTTTGGGGATTAAGTGTCTGTATGAGCTGGAATTTCTGTTTCACTTGGCATCTGTCATTGTCCTACACAATTAACTGAATTCTGTGCTGTGTAAAAAGTCTGCTCAACTTCTCATTGATATATTATAATTTCCCAGCACAGTGTGTAACATATTTTACACTCTTTTGTTACATGAATGTCCTGGTATAGCAGTACAGTGTGCCACCCAGTGTGCCTGAAATTATTTTGATTGCTCAAAAGATACAAGCTTTAAATACAAAGTTTTAATTAAAAAAAAAGTTTTAATTGTTCAATTCAAGTCTGTCAGACAAAAATGCTCTGGTTATTTTAAGAACTAAGCATTGGATCATACACCAAAATCATAGCTACAATTTTTCATCTCAAAATAGCATGTACCACTTTATTTTTCCTACCATGTTTTCATTGGATATTTTATGACAAGATCTAAAATTAAGATGAATGGAGGTTAATCAAAAGATTATGGATATTGCAACTGTAATAGTATATTACCCACCTGAAAATGGTACATATCCTTTTGGGGAAAACAATACAAATAAGCATACCTCGGAGGAAAAAAAAAACATCATTATACCCAGAGACATAAGAAGTTACTTCTCCTTCCAAGATTTCACAGACACTGTAGGATTTGTATATAGGTTTTTAGTATGCATCTGTGCTACATAATAGAAGCCACTATTATAGGTCCTTAGAACAATAAGGAGACAATTAATCTAGAGCAAATGAATGATATATTAAGAAACAGAATTTATTCTATCTCTGAGAAATAGAATTGTATTAGTTACAAAACTTACATTGTACTTGTAATAGATTTTAAATATAAATTCTTATATGTAAGTATCATATATTCATTATATCTTTATAATATATATTCTATTCTACATAGAAATGAATATTCTCTCTATATATACAAATTCTAATTATCACCAATATCCTGAGTTTGATAGGAAATTCTGCTTGGCAGATGAGGGTATTCTACAACTTGTACAAATTGTAAATAGATAAGAAAAAAATGAGTTTACATATATTAATGCCCAAATTTCCAGGTTTCTTGAGTTAAAGCTATCAAAAGCATAAAAGATGTGTGCTCCTAAAAATAATCCTCAATTATTTTCTACAATTCTTAAATACATATTGAGTTTCTTGACCTAACACTGATCAAAAGGCAGCCCTTTTCTATTAGACAACAGGGAGAGTAATCTAATCCTTTGTATTTCACTCCCTAGTACTTTACAAGTATCTGTCACAAATTCCATGTGAAAGTGTTGTGACCAGATTTCCCAAATCATAGGAATTTTTAAAATACTTAGAGTAAAATGTTGATGTCTCTCAAAAAGCACTTTACAAGCTTAGGATAATTGTATAATCAATTTGATTACAAATGATTCAAAGTAATTCAACATACATTTCCTGGGGTCATAGTTGCCAGATTTAAGCAATATCATTTATCACACTTCCCTATGTAAAAATTGGACATTGTCTTAACAATTGTCCCAGGGCCAGCAAGATAGTTCCTGAGGTAAAGGCACTTGCTGCCAAATCTGACAACTTGAGTTTAATTCCTTTTACTCACAAGGCTCAGGATGAGGACTGAGTTCCACAACCTCTGCAAGTTATCCTCTGACCTACACAAACAAAAAAAAATTAGTAAATTAAAAAAAATAATAATAAGATTTGCCGGGAGGTGGTGGTGCATGCCTTTAATCCCAGCACGCAGGATCAGAGCCAGGCAGACCTCTGTGAATTCTAGGCCAGCCTGGTCTACAGAGTGAGTTCCAGGACAGGTCCCAAAGCTACACAAAGAAACCCTGTCTCAACACCCCCCCTCAACCCCCCCCCAAAAAAAACACCAGACAAGATTTATTCCCCAAATACCCCAAATAAAGATCTACTTGCCTGAGTGTTAATAATACAATCATCTCTCCTCCTTCGCCAGAAAGTAGCTGTTACCAGGTATTGGTTTGTCAAATTAAAAAAAAAAAATAGTTGCTATAGTTCCTCTTTTTGGCAAGATAGCCAAATTTCTAATTTTAGCTTTAAAAATGGTGATTAACTTCCCTAAAGTTAATAGTTTGACACACTAACTTATTTCCATAGGAGCTGAACTAAGAATGAACAAAACAGCCTTTCTTTTCATAATTGCTTTGTAATTACTTTGTAAATTTTAGGCATTTACATTTCATCAGCTACAAAAGTAATTGCACAATCCTGCATGTCCTTTAAATTCTGCTTGTTTTGTTATAATTTAATCACAAAGCCATATCTCAAAAAGATAGACATACCAAAAAAAGAACAGTCCAATGCTATTTTCCAGATTTATGAATCATTTTCTCTGTCAAAATTTGGTATGAAATTTCAAGCAATTTTCTTTCCCATCAATTAATCTGTAGGGCTGTCCCATAATAGAAAGATTAGAAAAATGTTGTGTTTCCGAATTTTTGGAAAGATACTATAATGGTACTGTCCAGACAGATTTATTTTAGTACATACTGGTTCGATTTCATATGAATACTGTTATTGCATTGGCCAATTATCTGTGTCTCCAGCCAAAGCCAGATTTATGGGCATGCCACCTGTGCAGTCTCATGGTGCTCTATGCTTGCCTTTATGCTCTACTGTTGCCAACACAAAACTTTTAATAATTTTTAGCAAGGAATGTGAAGTTTCATCTTGCATGGAGCCTCAAATTTATGTAGCCAATGTCATCTCACACATATACACACATTAAGTGTTGCATGCTATTTTGCTTGTGGAATTATTTTAAGCATTATTTAGATTTGATTTTTATAAATCAGATGTGTTGTCCTAAAACCTATATTGTAGATTAGGAATGGATATTTTAAACAGCTTGCTAACTCTACAAGGATGGAATGGGAGAAGGAAAAAGGGCAGATAGGCAGGCTGGTTAGTTGAGTTTATTTTGGCATTTCACTTATAAATAAATGAATTGAATCCAAACTCAGTCAATGATATAAATGGACAAATTGGGAGTTTACACATGGTTTTAGTGGTCAGAATTGTCCTAAGATAGTCTTGCTTTTATTTCATGCTATCTGGTAAAAAGATTTCTCATATTAAGCACCTTCCTTCTATACTCAATCAGTGAACGCAAAAGCTCCATATATTTTTAGTGAAAATTCTATGTCCTTGGATAGTAGTGAAGAAAATAAAAACCACCTTGTATTTCAGTACCAGAGTCAATCAGACTTGTATGTTGTCACTGTAAGTACTGAGGCTGATGTGTTGCCCAGGCAAGTTTCAATACAGCTCTCTTTTGCCATCACTCTTTTTAGTAATTTTTCTGTATTTGAAATGTGACCAGACTTCTTTTCTTTGTAAATTTGCACAAAAGTGTGAATGACTATGAATAGGGTTGTATATTCACAATTTCTAGAATATAACATACAAAGAACATGTTTAATAAGATGTGCATTGTGAAAGCATCATACCACAGTATCAGGGCAATATTTCTGTAAGCTGACTAGCCACTTACCTTCTATATTGCCAACTAGGTCAAGTAACTTTTCATTGTGTGCCTCTAATATCATAATGACATGAAAGTAATAAGAGAAAGCTAAGGATTGGTGTCTTGTAAAAACTTAAGATATGAATTGGCATGATGATATGTTTTGCCCAAAATATGTAGTTTTTATGCTATATGTTAAGGCTGGCTTCTGAAGTTTAAAATTACACTGAAGCTGACATCCAATGGACCTTCATTCCTATATTGTTTTACCTTCCCCAATGTCTTTCCACTTTTTTATTTCAACATAATAGTAAAAATAAATACATCTTCTTTAGAAACTTGTGTGTGTGTGTGTGTGTGTGTTTGAGTTTGTGTATTGAGTTGTGTCCAGCTACAGTACAACAGTTAAGAACCAGAATAAGAGCAGTTACAGTTGCCCTGAGTTTGATTCTGTTTTTTTTTTTCCTCTAGGAGGTCAGCCATAAACTCTAACACTGCCCAGACAGAGGCACGATGAATTGCCGTGGAAAGTCAGAATAGGAAACAAGTAAAATGTATGCCAGCAAACAAATAAAAAGCCAACCCTCCTCCGAATAAGAGAAATTTCATCATGCTTGATTGCTTTCCAAATGGGGCAGTAGGTTTTACATACACACACACACACACACACACACACACACACACACACACACACACATTCACACACGCATACACACTGAGTTTTAATTGAAACTAAAATATCAGCTTTCTGAGTTTTCAGCTTTTAATTTTTATGGGAATATCACTACTGTCTCTGCTAGGACCCAGTTTGATGCAGTGGTAACATACTTGTGACAGAGAAACAAAAATCAAAGGAGATAGGACATTTTCTTGGAAAATATTTTAAAACAGTCTTTAAATATCTAAGCAAAGTGTTCTGTATTAATAGAAAGTGAATCTCAAAAGTGAAAGAAAGAGAAATGTTACATAGTTGCAATCTCAGTACTTGGAGGAGACTGAAGGATTGTGAACAAAACAAAAATATAGACAATGGTTACTTTAGCCATACAAACAAGTGAAAGCCATTTTTTCCAGAAGACACATGTAAGTTCTATTAATAAAAGCATTTTATGGAGAAAGAAGAGTACAAATGGGAGCATGGACCAAACCAAAACAATGAGGAGCCCCACAGTGGGAACCATATGGGTTTAAGGAATAAAGCTGGAATTAAAGGCATGATAAATGAAAATATAATTTTTACAGCAGACACCTGCTGTGGGATGTCCTTCTGCACGCTGTGAATATGTGTGGCTTCCATTGGATAATCAAGAAAGCTGTTTTGGCCTATGGCAAGAAAGCTTACAGCCAGGCGGGGCATCCAAGCAGGAGATACAGGGTGAAGAAGGGTGCAGTAGAGAGAGACACCAGCTGCCACCCAAGGAGCAACAAGTTGCAAGCTGACCGGTTATACCATGGCACATGGCAACATATAGATGGATAAGAATGGGTTAATTTAAGATGAAACAGCTAGCTAGCAGGTAGCTGAAACCATAGGCCATACACTTTGTAATTAATTGAAGCCTTTGTGTAATTATTTTGTAAGTGGCTGTGGGACCACAGGTGGGAGAAATTCTGGGAAACTGCTGTGAAAGGCAGGACCAGATGAACTTCCAGCTACAGACACCAGTCTCTGGCATGCTTTTTTGGAAGCAAAGTGTAATCATCACATGTGTAATCCTCTTTACATGTATTTACATTGTCACCCACACAAGGACCCAATTTCACATTTTCTTGAGTTTGATAATTCCTTCTCTATGGAATTCTGTGTCATTCCTGCTCTGGTTTTGTTGATGTAGGTTTAGTAGTCACTTATGTCCAAAACTGGCTATCTGGAAGAAGAGTCTAGTCACATTTTGGTTGTGAAACTCAGGCACTTTTTTCTTCCCAACTCTTAAAGAGCACAATGGCATTCTGCTCACTCTTATGAACTATGCCAGTGATGTGGCTCACAGATTACAAGCCTTTAAGAGTCTCCAGTCCTGCTAGGAATTGGCAGTGAACTCTTCCATTAGAATGTTTCTTTTTTGGCCCATCCAGTTTATGATTTGTACTTTTCCGCCAATATTTTCAATAAAAATAGCCCTTTATTCTATATGTGCTCTGTTCAATAGAAACAATAACTCAAATTGTTATGATTGGACTGCAGAACTTGAACCAGTTTTACAACTATTCTAGTATCGTATTTATGCATTTTTTGAATAAATGTATGAACTTCTTCCTTTAGAAGCAGCTTTACCAGTTTAATATTGAGCTAACTAAATCTTTGGAGAATAAAACTATTAGAATTTATTCTTCTTTTCGTTCACATAGTAGAAGTGGTATCCCCAACTTCAATATTTTATAGCTGGCAAGAGTGTATCAACTTTAGGGCCAAGTTTAGGGTGGTGCATTTTAGTTTCTTGTTACATTGTAGCTGTGTTATTGAAGCTGGGTCAGCTTTGCAGTGTAGTTCAAGCAAGCCCCGGCCACATAATAAGATATGGGATTCAAAATATCTTATTGTTTAAAAAGCTTGTACCCGGGAGAAGCAAAAGTAATTCCTTGTATGCATCTGGAAATTAACAAGCCCTCGAAAGTCAACTATAGGCTGTGTTAATGATTTATTTATGTATTTTTGCTAATTCTGTAAATAGAGTTTCACTACAGAATTTGTGTATTCAAAATGCCAGATCGGATCAAGTCAGAATAGTGATTCTGAATGTCAAATTACATGGTTCTACTAATGAAGGCCACCTTCATTAATCCATTTATTCATAACCACCTAATATAGGTGTTTTTAATTTTTAGCTACAGAGGTAACAGCAGCAAATTAAATGGTGACTGGAGGCAGATATGACTACAAACACATAGGACATTCTGTCCTAATCAGCATGTTTTAAAAGAAAGATGAACACACAGCACACAATAGAGTCCCTTATTATGTGCAACATCTAATGTCAATAAGATGAACTGGGAGAACAGGTTGGTGTGTCATCATGCTCCCCATTCCATATGGAACAACAAGCTGGCAGGCTTTTCCTATGATCCTGGTGTTTTAAATCCAAGTAACCATTTGCCACTATTTAATTACCCAGTTTCAACTTTCTCCCAGTTTACCTTTATTCCCACGACTCCACAGCACCTCTGACTATAACTACCCTGTCCAAGTCTTTGGAAACTTCCCACAGGGATGGTTCCTCGTGTTCCTACCCTCTATGTGCAAACTGACAGGTTTGTCTCTCACTACAGCCACTATTAGTTTTCAGTTCTCATTATTATACCTTTAATTCTATCTTACCGATTTATTTCTAGTTCTTTATAATTTCTCTTCCCAGTTACAAACCATTATCTCTCCTTTGTTATGATTTTTCTCCCCTAATCATCTTCTATTATCTCTTATTTTAGTACTTGGCTTTCCCTCTTTGATGTCTTTTGGTTTGAACTTCAAGTAATTTGACCCTTTTTGTTAATTCTTTGACTTATCACAGACCCATTATCTATTTTTTTCCATCTTTCATCTTTTTTTCTATATATTGAAATTCATACAATGGTATGGTTTAGCTGCAGCCTGCAGGGTGATGAGCTGTGGAGAGCTGTCAGAAGGTGAACAAACAGGCTTTTATGATAAAAGGTTGGAAGAGAGCATGCATGAGGTTAAAAAAATACAAAAAAAAAAAAATCCTGCCATTAAAGGATTTAGGTAGTTCAATGATCATGACATGCTTCCAAAAAAGAGAGAAATGCACTGAGCAGGTAATGACATCATGACAAGAGGAAAGCACTATTTATCTCATCAAAGCTCAGTGAGCTTCAATGCTAAATCACATAAAGCATGTGTTTTAAAGCAGTTTGTGGATGATTAGATCAGAAAACCAATATTTGAAGTCTGAATGCATACAGTAAGGCACTGTGAGGTAGAAACAGAATCTGATGGAGCATGGGGTGGGGCAATGGGATTTACTGCCTGCTTAACACTCTCATTTTAAGTGTTTTTTTCTCCTCTGTGGAATGGACTGCACAGAACTGAGTGCAATAGTGACAGCTCCTAGAGGCCACAAATGTTGACATACTTTTGTATGGCAAGGTCTGAATAAAAGACTGAAAACATTCTACTCGTGAAATTCAGCTCAAAATCCAGTGTTCCTTACCTCTGTATATCTGCCCTAATTTTGGTATATTTAAGGGGGAAAGGCACTTACATATACTTAGTCATTTAATAAGATCTTCTGAGATACACAGTAACAAATCCTTTTGCATTCAAAAACAAAAGACAACTCTTAGCAAGAATTTAACATGTACTCCTTTTGGCTACCAATTATATTCCTGTTGGCTGTCAAGTGTATATATATATATAATTGAAAATATCTTCTTTTCTCACATAGTTTTCCCGGACCACAGTTTTCCCTCCTTCCACTTCTCCTAGCTCCCTCCATCACCAGGTCTTCCCTCCCCAGATCTATTCCCTGCTTTGTCTCCCAGACACACCTGCTCCCACTGTGAGGAGTACCACAAAAACATCAAGCTAGCAGCTATAACATATATGCAGAAGTCCTTGTGCAGACCCTTGCAGGTCCTGTGCTTGAAGCTTAAGTCTCTGTAAACCCTGTTAGATGTGCCCTGCTTAGTTGATGTCTGTGAACCAGGTTATCCTGGTATCCTTCATCCTCTCTGACTCCTACAATCTTTCCTCCTCCTGTTCTGTGGAATTACCCCTGCCCACCCCTCCAGCTTGGAGGGGCAAGACCCTATGAAGAACCTCTAATTTAGACTCTCTCTCTATCTCTTTCTCCTCTCTTCCTCTCTCTGCACAGTGTTTGGTTGTGAATCTCTACATCTGTTGCCAGAGGAAACTTCTCTGATAACACCCATACAAGGCGTCCATCTGTGGGTATAGCGGAATATCATTAGGAGTCATTTCATTGGGTTTTTGTTGCTATTGCTTGGTTGGTAGAGTTTTTGTTTGTTTGTTTTTGCCAGTAGGTCCTCCCTTTCCACTCCAGCATTGTCTTCTTTTCTTTCTTGCTTTGTTTTATCATACTAATTCAAAATGGGGTAAGAAAGCATCTCAAAGTGGTTTTAATTTGCTTTTCCCTGATGGCTAATTATGCTGAACATGCTTTAAATTTTTCTCAGAAATTTGTATTTCATTGTTTGAGAACTCTCTGTTTAGTTTCATATCCCATTTTTAAATTGGGCTGTGTATGTTCTTAATGTTCAGTTTTTTTTTGTTTCTTGTTTTTTAGTTATTTGTGTTTTCTAAATAGGAACCCTATGTCTGATTAAAGCAGGTGAAGGTGTTTTCCCTATTCTATAGTCTGCCTCTTCATTCAGATGAAGGTATATTTCTCTGTACAGAAACTTTTTAGCTTCACGTGGTTCCATTTATTAAATGTTGATTTTAATGCCTGGGCTACAAGAGTCCTGCTCAGAAAAACATTTTCTGTGACTTTAAGTTGAAGCACATTCCATAATTCTCTTCTATCAAATTCAGGATAGCATAGCTCATCTTGAGATCCTTGATCTATTTAAACTTGAGTCTTGTAAAGGGTAATGTGTAAAGATACAGTTTCATTTTCTACATGTTATCGTTTACCCAGTTTGATCAGCATCATTTTTGAAGATTCTGTCTTTACTCCAACATGTATTGTTTGCCTCTTTGTCAAAAATCTGGGGCTGTAGGAGTGTAGGGTCTTAAATTCTATTCCATCATTTAATGCAGGTAGGGATTTTTAACATCAAAACCTTTTTTTTTTTTTTTTTGGTTTTTTCGAGACAGGGTTTCTCTGCGTAGCTTTGTGCCTTTCCTGGAGCTCACTTGGTAGCCCAGGCTGGCCTCGAACTCACAGAGATCCGCCTGGCTCTGCCTCCCGAGTGCTGGGATTAAAGGCGTGCGCCACCACCACCCGGCTACATCAAAACCTTTTAAAATGCCATAAAACCCCTTAGAGCTGTAGAAGACTCCTAAAACACACACACACACACACACACACACACACACACACACACACACACACACACACACACACACACGATTTTAAATTGAGTTACATTACTATGGGTGACAATGTCCCTATAAGTCACCATAAGCTTAAAAAACAAAACAAAACAAACAAACAAACAAAAAAAACCACAGTGTCAGAAATGGGTTACCTCTTTTGGTATTTTTAGCCAGTAAGATCCCATACATGTTCATATATTACAGGTGGTTGCAAATGCTCTTAGCTACTGTCTCACACTTGATAGTAAGATTCTATTGTTGAATATACCACATACTTGAATCAGAATATGTAGAAATGAAGCTTCATCCCTGCTACATATCTTTCACAGTAGTACAAACACTACCTGGGGAAAAATATAATCATCAGTCTTATCTATAAAACCTCTGAGGTACAATAAAGATTAACCTGGCATGACACACGTACCACTGCAATTGTGGCAGGAATACTATAGGGATAATCAATCACTTTTTCATTGTATTTAAGACTCCATCCATGAAATGAAATCCATATCTGGCACCATTATCAGGGCTAAGAACCTGTGGCTGGACAGGTCCCAGGGAAGAACTTTTCACTATTATCCTGCTAAATCAACATACTATTGAAGTAACATCCAAATAATTGTATTTACACCCATGGACAAATACATCTCTCAACCTTCATCAGAAAAGCTTCTGTTTGTAGTAGATGAGCATCAACACAGAAAACCACAGCTGGCCCCAGTGCAGAAATGAAGAGGTAAGAGAATGCTCATGGCTTTAATGGGACATCTGTACAACATGTACAACATCCCTTCTTCCCAAAGCTCAGTGATCATTGTGGAAAAGGGTAAGACTGAGAGCCAGAGATGGTGGGTGATGATAAGGAAACTTTCATGGACACGGCAAGTCAGATGCCCATATGGACTCACTGTGGTTACGACAGTATACACAAATACTGTGTACGCTCAAGTCAGACCAAATCCCCAAAATGGAAACAGAAGGTAAATATTAAGCCCCACCACCTAGCTGAGGAGCTATTAGCAATTGGTAACTACCGGGAGGGGAAGAGTTAATTACCTTTAACTGTGCAGTTCCTTGTAGGTCAGCCACAATCCAGCAGAAGGCCAGACACCCAAGAATATAATGTTGTACTTGATGGCTTTAAAAAAAAACAAACAGAGTGCTGGATGTCTAGGGATTGTGAGAATTGATGAGTAAGGAGGGAGAATATGATCAAAACACATTTTATGAAATATTCAACTAATAATTTATAAGTGGACATTTTTACTCAGAATGAGTGAGTGCTGAAGAACTAATGTACATCATGGTAACTATATTAAATTACAAATTACATATTTGAAAATTTCCAGTATAATAGTCATTCTCACTACAAGGAATATGTGACTATGTGAACTGTTATTTATTTTGATGGCTGTGTTCATTTCACAGTGTCTTTACATATCACAACACTGCATTGTATGCTTAACTACCTCAAATGAAATAACAATGATATTAGCAATTTAGAGGAGTTTGAATATTTTTCTTTGGGTGTCTTCAACGTTTTTCTAACAAGATGTTAAGTTTTTAAAATAAAGAGTAGTAACATATTTTTTTTAAAAAATCAAATCTGCAATTTTTAGGAAATTTTGTGCATTCTTATAATATGGCAGGATTTCATTCTTGAACATGTGAGTGAGTGGTATCTTATAGCTGTAACTATAATACTAAAAGTAAATCAAACAAAACTCCAAAACAGTCACATTTTACATTTCTAAAAGAATATATTTATGGCCCTGAATTTTATTTTATTTTTGTCACATTATTTCTTGTTACATTATATAGTAACAGTACAGTAATTTAATTTATTATGTGAAATTTTATTTGATTAATTATATACTCACCCTAGGGCTTTGTGTTTAACAGCTTGGTCATCCTGCTATTTTGCACTTTTTCATTTTGTTTTTCACAATTAACTGGCTTGTTTCTCAGCCAAAACAAACTGCTTACTTATTGAAGTATTTGTAGGAAGAACGTTGCCTTTCTTGAATCCGTTGCCTTGCTTTACTTCGTGTGTGTGTGTGTGTGTGTGTGTGTGTGTGTGTGTGTGTCTGTGTGTGTCTGTGTCTGTGTCTGTGTGTGGTGTTTTTGTATATTTGGTGTATGTATTTGGTAGTGTGGATGTTTACATGTTGGTCAGATACACTTGTGTGAACATGTGTGGAGGCCCCATGTAGACAGTGTTTCGTCTTGCTCACTTTCCATGTTCAATTTTTGAGACATGGTCTCTAGCTGAACCTAAACCTCTCCAATCCAGATAGAATGGTCTACAAATGAGCTCTGGAATCTACATATCTCTATCCAATCAGCACTGGAGTTATAGGTGCATACTGCCACACTGGTCTTTTTATGTGGGTACTGGGAATCTAAACTCATGTGTTCATACAGCATAGTGTGTACTTTATTATCTCCACAGTTCCTGATTGTTTCTTGTTTGTAGTCTTCTTTCCTGGAAAATAAATTATTAATTTAGTGACACGGAAAGATCCTCTTGAAAGGGGAGAAAGGAGAAGCCCACATGACTCTTAGCACAAGTGATATGGTAATGCAGAAAATGAAAATTCAGAGCTTTTTCTAATCTTATATCCTCTGATACTAATCAAAAGTTGTGGTTACCTTGGAAACTACCTAAGCTACTGAGTATCTAGGTGTGAACAACACAGTTACTTTGTTCTCTGGCATGCCACCATGTAGTCAGGGAAAATTAAATCATGCTAAGTGAATCTCACATTCTCCATGCCTTTACAGATAGGCAGATGGTTGTAGAATAATGTAATTTCTTCTTCCATATAATTTTTGCTGGTCATTATTTTTTAATTTAATGTATGGCACATAAGCAAAAACAGCTTCAACACAACCTAATTGTCTTAGTCATTGTCCTATTGCTTGAAAAGACACCATGACCAAGGCAAATCTTATAAAAGGAAGCATTTAATTGGGGGCTTGCTTATAGTTTCAGAGGTAAATCTATTATCACCATGGTGCCATTTAGGTGGACATGGTGCTGGAGAAGGTAGCTAAGAGTTCTACATTCTGGTCAGCAGGCAGAGAGAGAGAGACTCTGAACTTGGCATGGAGTTTTGAAATCTCAAGCCAACCCCCAGTGACACACTTCCTTCTACAAGGTCACACCTTTTAAATCTTCTAATACTTTCATATAGCACTACTCCTTGGTACCTAAGCATTCAATCATATGAACCTATTGGGCCATTTTTTATTTAAACCATCGCATTAATTGAGGTACTGTGAAAATTATTTCAAACTCTTTTCCAAAACCAAAAGTGACTTCACTATATTTTAAAATCCCTGTGAAAACTTTCTTCATTGCATTTGTTTTACTAGTTCCTTGATTTCTAGGAATGCTGACCAGCTTTATGCCAACTCAAACTGATTCAAATACCCCAGATATTCTGACACAGTATACGGTGTAACATGTCTCCTGCTGATAGGTACACACATTGCAGTTTATGATGAACTGATGGAGATCTTAGTGCTATGTGCCTTGAGAGACTCATGGCAGGTACTGATAAGTTCTTTAACTCAGCTCTCCCTCCACTTAACAAACATATGTTGCCTTTCTTTCAAAATATATGGCCCTGATCTTCAAGATGGGCTAAACAAACCATCTTGACCCCATCTGCTTTTTATGGATTTGTGTATTTTTTAAAAGATCAGTTCTCTGTTTTTCTCTACAGTTAAACACTTAACCAAATGCCAAGGCTAAAGTAGTTAGACTATTTGGTATAAATATTCACATTTTGAAGGCATATTTACACATACCATTTCTAAACACCAGTGTCCACCAATAAGTACTTATATTAAAATCCCAATGAACAATTGGGGAAGTAACAGAAACATGAAGAGATTATTAAGTACATTCCACAATTTTAGAAAAAATCTAGAGTCTAGTATGCTTGAAGGTGTTGAATTCCATTTCAATCCATCTTTTATTCTCTCTAGCAAGTTATTTGACTTATCTATATATTTTGTTGGGAGGGCATCAGTATCTTTTCATTTGGGCATATGTGTAGGCTGGTGTGCTTGTATGCATGTGCATTTATGTATGAAAACCAAAGATCAATTGTTCTCCAACTTGCTTTTTGAGAAATGACATATGACTGAGCTTAGAGTTTTGAGTTTGGCTAGATTTCCTGGTCAAAGAACTTCAGAGATCTTTCTGACTCTGTCCCACCAAGTATTTAGGTTACAGCCAAGACTGCCTTGCTTGGATTTTTATGTGTGGGTGATAGTAATCCAACCCCAAATCTTTATGAGTACACAATATGCTCTGTGGCAACTACATCATCTCCTCAACTGCATAGGTTATACGTTATCATTATAGAATTATAGTAATAGGCCTACAGAAATGTCTTATTGAGGAATAATTTTTACTCTGAAAATATAAGGACCTGAGTTTAGATGTCTAGCAAACACATAAAATCCCAGAATGGTTGAGAATGCCTATAACCTCTCTGGCCTGGGTAGGAAAGACAAAAGGAGCCTGGGAGCTTGCTGGTGTAAATTCATTACTTACATGTAGCACATTGTACACATACACCAAATAGATAGATCATACACCTGACCAACTAAGAAAACATCTGACCCAATGCAGGAGCAGTGAGAATAGCTTACCCTTTTCAAAAATGAAAAATTATTTTTTTAACTTTATGCTTAATTTCAATGTTCAAAAAATTGTCAAATCTATTTCTAAAACCCTGTTCCCTCCTTTCCAGTTAATCCCCATCCTCTCCTACACTGGTTTTTCATTCAAAATTCATGTGCTCTGGTTTTTCAGTACTGAATAAACTTAGTGTTGCCTGTATGTGTGTGGCTATAGGACAAGCTAATGTGTACTGTATGTCCTCTCATGAAATACATCCCCTCCAAAAATAATTATCCTTCTCCAGGCATTTATCAGTTGCCAATAGCTCCTCACTAGATCTGGGGCTTTGAGACTTTGTCCAATCTATGCTTGAGATCATGTACAGATATAGTAAATGATGTCACAGCCATGGTAAGTACATGTGTGCAACAGCACTTGCATGTCCAGCAAACACTGCTTATCTGTAATTTTCCACTACCTCTGGCTCTTCTAATTTTACTGATCCCGTAATGACCCCTCAATCTTGAATGGAAGGGGTGTGATGTGAATATACATTTAGAACAGAGCACCATCAGTCTATTATTCTCTGTGCATGTTGACCAGTTATGAGTCTCTGTATTAGAAACTACCTACTACAAAAGAAGCTTCTTTGATGAGGGAGAAGAGGTGTACTAATCTATGGGTACACTTAGGAGGCAATATTATACTAGTAATAATACTAAATAATAATAATAATAATAATAATAATAATAATAATAATAATAATAATAGCAGAATAATAGTAGTGGTTTCTTTCCTAGGGCTTGTGACCAGTGCAGCCACAGGCTTTTAACCCAGTATAAGAAATGGGTTTGCTCTAATGGATTGGATCTCAAATCCAATCAGAATGTTGTTGATTACCCCTATAACATTCATGCCACTATATCCCCAATGAGCATATCTTTCCAGTCTCATTATTATTGTATCAGAAATGGTTTTGGCTCATCCAAAACTAGGTGCAGCTCCTGAGCACACAATGAAGCCTCCTTACATTAGCAGGTTCTTGCTATAGCTCCTCAGTAGTCTGTGGGAAGTACACAAGGCTCAGTGCTTTCTCAGGTGGCTAGTGCTGGAATCAAAATGGTGGCTTGTGCTACTGCCGGGAGGCATATTGGATGCTATGTGATTCTCAGGTGGCTAGGAGTCAGAATTAAGGTTTAGATGCACACACATGCATCTCTGCTTATTCAAATATAAGTATGTGTGAAATCTTTCTCTACTTGAAATCTGCATAATTTACCATTTGCCATGTTTCATTACAAGAATTAGGAAAATGCTCAAATTACTGAAAAGAATGCAGTGAGTTTATTATTTATAAGAACATACTGATTTAAATATATCATTAAATTATTTCTAAATAAAGACGCTGAGACCTCCTTTAATGAAAACTGAAGATGCTATATAATTAACAGTTACACACATTAACAGTTCATTTTACTAAATAAATTACATGTGCTGCCTGACTATATTATCTTCTTTTGGTGATATACTAGCAAATTTTCTAAGGCTGGCCAGTGATGGTGTTCTGTGTTCTCTGTTATCTACTTTTTTTTGGTTATGATTGGTTATCATCTACACTGAAAGATATTGGTAGACACTAAAGTCTCTGTGAGGAAAAAAAAATAAACAAGGGCCAGAGTAGAAGTAACCTTAGTTTGAAGTTTATATTTTACACACCCAAACTCTCCTACATTCCAAATAGAAACATAAAGTTGCAAAAGAAATGGTGGTCATTTTATTCACTGTGGAATAATGTATTATAAAATATAGATTCTTAAACATTTTTTTGTTCCAAGAACTCTAATTTGAATCTTATAGAGCATCTGATCCTAGTCCCATGTTTTGTGGTCCTGACCTGGTCATTTATACCTTTAGCCAATTTCCAGAAGAGTATACACTGCTCTGTTCCTTTCTGTATCTTAGTGACCAGAAGAGCAACTCTTAAATCTTTGGTGAATAAACAAACTTGCACAAATGACAATTTCCACATTTTCTTGGTACATAGAATAAGACTTACTACTGGGCACATGACTTGACAGCAGCCCCAAGGAGACACAGATCTGCTCACAAAGCCTTCTGCTCAACTTCAGGCAGCAATACAAGACTTGGGGCCACAAAAGGTCTGGGAGCAGTGTCTTAAGACTCCTTTGTATCTTCTTCCTCCAGCCAAAACACTGTACAAATAAAGTTATTTCATTTTTTATGTATGCCATAATAGAAATTTTTTGGGAACCCTTCCACAGGCAAGAGTAAGAAACACAAAATGTTTGTAAGGGACAGGAAATAATTTCAATGAAATGGACTTAATACACATGTCTGCTAGCTATTGATTTTGTGACTTAAAAAACGAATGCAAAGTGATATGAAAACATTGTATTAAACTTGTTTCTCATATAAACTTAAATTGTGAATGTATCAAACAGGAAAGTATGGCATAAAAATCCAGGATCATTAAATAATAAATTAATTTTTGATTGCTGTTGTGTAAGTATTAGCTTCCATAAAATTTTAGAGTCACAATTATGAGTGGTGCTTTGATCCCCCAATTTTTCATTCTGTTGGGTGTTGTACCAACACTGCTGTCCTTCTTTTACAACTACCAATTAGGATTCATTTGTCTTACTTCTATTTCAGGTATATGGATAGATATTAATTCACAAGCATTTATTTTATAACATTTAGTGTGTGGCTTATATTCAAGTTTACATTAATCTCCTGAAATTTTATACTTTACTGCTTGTTAAGCAACGGGGAACATAGCAGTCAAGATCACAAAACCAGAAGTCAGTATAGTAGTAAATATATTTTAGTAATATCCTATTGTTAAGACAAAACTACTACTGTAATAAACCTTTAGCTGAGATAATAATGAATTTTTTGTTGAACACCAAGAACTATTCTAAGTAAATTTTCTATGTTATAACATTTGACCTCTCTAAATTAGATATCTAAACTGTATTTGTTAACTATGTTTTTCCTATACTATCACAGAGATAATAGATTTCTAAGACATATTCCAAGGAGATGTACAATCTTTCTAACTTTCCAAACCCACAGATATTTATATAACATCATTCTGCATTTCTAAAGCTTTGTTGTGGTTAGGTAGGATATGTTTCCTGTCTCAAGATGCCAAAGAATCTCATAATATGTCACTTCTTGTTAAAGTGTTATGTTTGTGAAAACAAAAATTATGAATTTTATTTTTTGTCTGCTACACTAATAAATTTGTATTCTTTTATAGCCCATCACTGTAATCCAACATATTTATTTCTTCTCCAGCTTCATCTATATGAAAATTTAAGCTTATTATCTATAGCTTGGTGATTTTGAGAAAGACTTTCAGTTTTTCTGTTGTAAAGTTCAAAGAATATTAATCTTACTGGTTATTGTGAGGATAAAATCAACTTCATGAGCTTGACATAATTAATACCCAGTGTATAACAGGTGCTTAAATGTTAATAGCTACCATGTTTAAAAAGAAAGAGACTGATGGTTAATGGTTTTTCAGAATAGTAGTCAACTGTCCCGTAAGCTTTAATTAATTCACTAATTAAGATCATTGATCTTGTTTAGATCTTCATGGATTTATTTCCCTGTGCAATTGACCAAGCTCTGTTTCTATTGCCAGTGTGACAAATACCTTGCTAAATCCAGATGGACGTAAGCTACCTTTTTTGAATACTTGATCAAGAGAGAATGATGTCAGTCTGCCCTGACTCACTCTGACTCATTCTTATTTTGTGTTTCTTATTTTACTTTTAAAACTGTCATTTAATATCTATCCATTTTTGTCGGCTGCAGTATCTAATAAAATATATTAATATGATGGAAATGATTAAATTAGGGAAATTAGCATTTTCATCTAGTCAAATATTGTCATTTCTATGTGTCAGAAACCTTCAGACTCATGTACATATTTTAAATTTAATTGCTCCAAGCTTCAGTTATTGGGCTGTGTCCTATGATACCAGAACTATCATTCCTAACTGTGTTTTCTTACCCATTATCAATTATATTACTACCCCATTCTTCTTTCCCCTCAGTACATCCTCTCGACTTCTATTCAAACTCTATTCTGTTTTCTCCTTCCATGTAATCAAATAATTATCTACAACAAATGATTAGGAACACACAGTACATGTCTTCCTGTGTCTGATGTATTTCAGTTTACCTTACTTTCAAATTCATCCATGTTACTGCAAATTCAGTTTTTATGGGTGGATAATATTGCACATAAACACACACACACACACACACACACACATACACACACACTCAAACATTCTAAGTACTTTGATCTGTCAGTGAGTATCTTTCTTGACTCCACACTGTGATGATTCAGAGAAGCATTGCTGTAAACATGGCTGCATCACCTCTCCTTGGATCCATACCCAACAGAGATCTCATGGAAATTCTATCTTCAGTTTTCTGAGGAATGTATACTTCATTATAATATTTATACTAATTTATATTCCAATCAACCATTTATAAAAGTTCATCTTCTTCAGGCTGCCAATATTCTCACCAGTAATTTGTTTTGTTTTGTTTTTGATAACAGCCATTCTAACTAGTTCGAAAAAAAATCTCACTGTGGGTTGCTTAGTACTGCCCAGAGAAATAGTCATACTGAACTTTTTAAAATATTTATATTTTATAATTAATTTAATTTTACATATCAGCCACGGATCTCCCTGTCCTCCCTCCTTCCACACCCCCAGCCCTCCCACCCCACCCCACCCCACCCCCGCATTCCCACCTCCTCCAAGGCAAGGTCTCCCCTGGGGGATCAGCCCAGCCTGGTAGATTCAGTGGAGGCAGGTCCAGTCCCCTCTTCCCTACACCAAAGCTGAGCAAAATGTCTCAGCATAGGCCCCAGGTTCCAAAAAGCCAGCTCATGCACTAAGGACAGGTCCCACTGCCTGGGGGCCTCCCAAACAGTTCAAGCCAATCAACTGTCCCACCTATCCAGAGGGCTTGGTCCAGTTCCATGGGGGTTCCTCAGCCATTAGTTCACAGTTCATCCGTTTCCACTACTCTGGCTATTCGTCCCTGCACTTTTTCCAGTCATGGTCTCAATATCTCTTGCTCCTATAATCCCTTCTCTGACTCGCTGACTGGACTCCTGGAGCTCTACCTGGGGCTTGGCCATGGATCTCTGCATCTGCTTCCATCAGTCACTGGATGAGAGTTAGGGTGTTCGGCCATCTGATCGCCAGAGTAGGCCAGCTCAAACTTTTAAAGCATGTTTCTCTTGATAATTTTTTGTTTAGATAATTATGTTTAGTGTGTGTGTGTTTTCTGTATATGTTTGTAATATGTTTGTATATGTATGTATGTGTATGAATGTGTGTGTTTTTTATATCAATGTGTATGTGTACATGTACATTATGGAGGCCAGATGTCAATGGAAAATGTCTTTCTTAATTTCTTTCCACCTTATTATTTGAGAGATCTCCCAATGAAAGTGTAGCTCAAAGATTTGCATAGGCTAATAGACAAATGAGCTAGGTATCTACCTGTTCTTTTCTCCCATGTTCTGAGAATGAATGCCACCATGACCAGCTTTCTTTTTTCTTTAATGGGTATTGGGGATCTGAACTCAGGTCTTCCTGATTGTGAGAGAGGCACTTTCAATCATAGTCTCAGAATTTGGTCGTTTTTAATTGATTTATTTGCCTTTTCAAGTTTTTTGAGTTCCTTTGGTATTTTGGATATTTCACTGTTTCTTGAATGAATAATGTGAAAAATTCTCCCCATTTATAGCCTTTCTTGGGACCCCATTGTTCAGTCACCTGTCTGGATAGAAACATTTTAGTATGATTCAATCTCATTGTATACTACAATTTTCTTGATTTTGCTTTGAATTTTTAATGAATGCTCTCAATATTTTGAAGTGCTTCTCTTGATTGTGTAGACTGATTTCACAGCTAGGTCCTTGACTCATTTTGAGTTGATTTTCATGTAATGTGAGAGGTTTCACCTTTCTGAATCTGTGTTCTGTTTTGTCAGTACCATTTATTGAAGAGACTATTTTTTTCTTTAATATGTGTGTGTCACCTTTGTAAAAATTCATCTAGCTATGTGTTAATTGGCCAATTTTATTTCTAAGCCAGATTCAGAAAGACAAAGCTCCCATTTCATAACACATATGTCATCTACATTTTAAGACATGGCAGTAGAGGGAGGACCATTGAGAAAAGAGGGTGGAGACAAGAGAATAATGAGGAATAATTATGTTTAATGCTCATTATTTATACATGGAACTCATTGGGTTATAATGTGTGGATTAATTCTTGTGTAGTTTATTCTGTTCTATTTGTTTCTGTGTCTATATTTAGTCTAGTGACTTGCTGCTTTGATAACTATAGTTTTAAAATGTGTTTTGAAGTGAAGCATTTTGATGCTACCAGCTTTGGCATTTTTGTTGATATTGTTATTTGTCTGTGGTTTGCTGTTATGTGTCATTGATCACATTGATCATTCTGTATAAATTTTTGATCTTGTGTTTGGAAAGTCTAAAAAGATTTGTACTATTCTTTGGGTTGGAAATGTGTCCCAGAGACCCATGTGCTTAGTCCCCAGCCTGTACCACTACCAAGAGGTAGTAGGACTTTTCATCTATGGGACATAGTCCATGGGACATATTTGGATCTTTGACACATCCTTATCAGGCTCTCTTAGACTATGAGGTTAACAGTTTCCATTACCAGCTATTTCCATTAGGATGCCCTGCTTCAGCATGGGCCCAGAAGCAACTAGGCCCGGGAAATATATATTTAAACCTCTGGCCAACATAAAAAATGTTTTCCTTAAAATTGGATTTCCTTTTAAATGTTTCATACAATTATAGAAGTTTTATTGCTTTAAACTACATTGGCTCTTTAGAGGGAATTGTATTGAATGTGAATATTGCTTTGGATATTGTTAATTTTATAATACTAATTTTATTAATCCATAAACACAGAATGCCTTTCTTTTTATATCCTATTATTTAAAGGTATTTAATTTTTTGATAAAAGTTATTTCTTGTGTCTTTTAATATATATTGTACACCAGACCCATTTTATAATTTTTCTTTCAATTTGTTTTTGATATCTAAAAATGGTACAATTTCACATATGTTTAATTTACTTATGTTTATAATGTTCCCAATCATTTATCAGTTCCAAAAGGTTATTGGTGTAGACTTTGGATTTTTCAATATGTAAAATCAGGCTATCTTCATACAGGGTTAATTTTGATTTTTTTTCCAGTTTTTGTGTCCTCTTTTTGATTTTTTTCTCTGACCAATTCCTCTGATTAATATTTGTGGTATTATGTTGAATCGGAAAGGTAAAAATCTCATTTTGTTTCTCATATTAGAGGAAATTATTTTTGCACTAGGAGAATAGCTCAGCTGGTAAAGCATTTGCTATGACTGGAGGGAGATCTCCAGCATCAATATAATACCAAAAAAAAAAAAAAAAAAAAAAAAAAACCAGGCCTAGTGGCCCATGCTTGGAATTCCAGCCTAGAAGAGGTAGAAACAGACATAATCCAGGCTTGTTGGTGGGCTGTGGGTCATCCAGAGATTGACACCTGAGTTTAACTTCCAGCTACTGCAGGGATCTGAGCAAGCATTTGTATGCATATAAATACACACACACACACACACACACACACACACACACACACACACACACACACACCACCCAAAAAGTAAGAAACTTAATTTTTTTCCTCTTTAACAAGATGTGAAATGTCAATTTTTTTCCCATGTAGCTTTTATTATGTGGCGTTTTACTCCTTATGATTACAATCTGTTGTGACTTTATCATGAAAGAATGTTGAACTATTTTAAATTATTTCTGTATCTACTGTGATGGTTATATAGTTTTTGCTTTCAATTTGATGATGTGCTGTAGAATATGTATATTGTTTTGGGAATTCTGTACCTTGAAACAGTTTTGCATCCCTGGGGTTAGTCTCACATGAATGTGTGTGTGTGTGTGTGTGTGTGTGTGTGTGTGTGTGTGTGTGTGTGTGTGTGTGTATGTGTGTGTGTGTATAATTTATCAATGAATCCCCAACACTTTAAACATTTCTTTGTTGGGAGACTTTTTACTATGGATTAAATCTCATTATTTCTTATTACTGTCAAAGTATTCTATAAAAATGTACAAGTATAGATATTAACATTTTTATGTCATTTAATTTTCAAATATATGGATATATACTTGTATAGTAAGGCATTTAGTGTCAATGCTAATTTCTACTTATTTATTGATTGATATTAAAAGCGGGGTATCATTAATCTAGGCTTTTCTGAAACTCAATTCAATACGTAGCTAGAGAAACTGTGAACTAATTCTACTGCCTCCACTTTCTAAGTGCTGGGGTTATAGAAAGGTGTCACTGCATCAGATTATGAGGTTTTTTTTCTTCTCTTCCTTTTTTTCTTGATTAACCAAGCTAATGGTTTGTTAAATCTTCATTTTCTGAAAATATTAACTCTATTTCATTAGTTTTCTAATTAATGAAATTAAATTAATTTTCTTAATTTGTTTTATATTTTTCTAATTTTTAAGATTAATTCATGTTAGCATGAAAAGATTCTCTCTTGATCTTCTCCCTCTTCCCCGACTTGTGTCTTCTTCCACTTCAGTGTTTTATACAGTCAGTTACACTCTCACTGACCACCAGTCACATGCTACATTAGGATCTCATCTTCTCTCCCCATGGGACTTTCCTACCTTCATATCCAACACACATCAGATTATTGGTCTTATCATTGAAAGAACGATTAATTGTTTTCTGATACTCATTTTTTGCGATCCTTTAGGATCACAGATAAGTGATTATAGGTTGTTTTCATGTGCTTGTTCTTGTAGTTGATTTGATGTTTTGCCTTTTGGGCTTTAAATATTGTATCTTTGATTTGTATTTGTGACATTTTGACTAGGACATATCTTGGAGAGTTTCTTCTTTGGTGATCCATCTTTAAGGATCTTTAAGGAAAAGCTTCTTGGTTTTGATTGTTAATTTCTTTTTCTTGAGTTGAGACTTTTCTGTTGCAGTTTCACTGAATTAATAGTCTAATTTTGAGATTTTTCCCTTCACTCCCCTATTATCCTATGAATTCTTAGGTTTGGTTATTTAAACACATCCCAGAGTTCCTGAGAGGTTTGGTCAGACTCATTTATTGTGTTTTTTTTTTCTTTTTACATGTCTTAATTGCCTCAATGTTTTCCTCTATCTTGATACTTTCTTCCATTGATCTTCCCTGACAGTTTCCACAGTACTTCTCACTGGATTGTTTGATTCATTACCCTAACTTCTTGTTCTTATCATAAATTCATTGCATTGCTGAATTTTGATCCATGTTCTTGTTTTAAATGTCTGTAAATGTTTTCCCTTTGTGCATGTCTGTCGTTCAGGAGTGTGCCTTGCACCTATGAAGGAAGACATCAGATCCTCAGGAACTAGAATTACAGATGATTGTGAGACATCCTGTGGGTGATAGGAATTGAATCCAGTTCCTCTTGAAGAACAGCCTGTGCTTTAGGCCCTTAGGCCCTGAGCCACCTGACCTGCCCAGCTCCATTTTGTAAAATTTCCCTCTACATTGTTCTTTCCATCCACTTTGCTGACTTTGTTGCCTAGGTTCTGGCTTTAGTTTACCACTTTGTCAGTGATCCTTTTAAAAGTGACTTCATGGTGGCCAATGAGGTGACTCAGTGGCTCAAAGCACATTTAAGAATCATGATTTGTGTTTTATCCCAGATATCCACCTAGAAAGAGAGAATGACGACTCCCACAAGTGTCTATATAGACCTCCAGACCTATATGGTTGGTGCTGGGATTAAAGGCATGTGTTACCACACTTAACTATGTTCCCCAGTGTGGCCTTGAATTTACATAGATCCAGACAGATCCATGCCTCCGAAGTGATAGGATTAAAGGTTTGTGCTACCATTGCCTGACTTCTATGTTAATATAGTGGCTGGATTTTTCCTCTAATCCTCAGGTAAATTTTATTGGGAGACACAGTATATTGGGGACAGAATACATCAACACACACACACACACACACACACACACACACACACACACACACACACACACACACACTGGACCCTGTGTTGAATAGAGGAGCAATAAAGAATGGAATAGCAGGGTAAAAGTAATTTCATCAGGAGCACAGGAAAAATGTGGGGTTTCTAATTAGGGAGGAAGAGGGCAGATAAGTACAGAAGAAGAGGGGAGGTAATAACGAATCGTGTTATTAGCTAGCTGCATGAAATAAAACCCATAATATATGTAAGTCTGTATATAAATGTACAAATACAGCTTAAGTGAAATTTTCTCATCTGAGCTGACAATGCTCCCTGCGAGAGTCAAAGGCCATCCAACAAATCCCTCAAATCAGGTACAGGGAGCCCTCTTTGGGGTTGTTGGCCAGCGTTGTCCAAGAGACCCTCAAAGCATTATGAATTATGTGCCACTGACTTTGGTGGCCCTCCAGAGGTGGACAGTAAGTCCCATTGCTGAAAACACTATGCACTTCAGACTCTGAGGTTTTTTTCTTCATGTGTTTTTGTCAGAGTAGTTATTGTTCTTTCTAACTCACATGTAGAATCCTTTTAGTAATTCTAGTATGCTTGGTCTGCTGCTGATGTATTCACTCATTTTTTGCCTTCCTTAAGGATTCTGTTTCTACAGCATTCTTGAGGGATCATTTTTATGAATACAGTATCCTCATTAGACAGATTTTTCCCTTCTACATTTTAAAAACATCATTTTATTCCCTCTTTGACTGTAAGTTTTCTGATAAGAAATCTGCCATTATTCTAGAGAGGTATCAGTTTGATAAGCTATGTTAGCTTTGATGCCACTAACTGCCATAGTGCTTTCCCTCTATAGGTCCTTCAAGCTCTAGTTGATGACAGCAGCAGGCAAAGTTTCGGCATAAGAATGCACCTCAGTGTTTGTGGTGTCTTGTGAGTAGTGTGGCCATGTACGTTGTACTAAGCATCCAGTCTTGCTATGGCTTGCAGGCTGGCGCAAAACCGATAGTACCAGGGACATGGAGTAAATCACCTTATTTTCAGCCATTTAACCGGGAAGAGGAAGATATGGGTCTTCAATCCCCAACTGAAACTACCCCAGCATCTTAGTTCTTAGGGAGAGCACACTACCCTGTTGCCCTTAGCCACCTTCTTTTAGTGTAGAGTGGTGCATAGACTTGGTTTGTGAAGTCATAGGTACATTTCTAGGTAATTTGGTAACTAAGGCTACACACATTTCTACTGTGTAATGGGATTCCAGTATGTCACAGCTTTACTAGGATTGCTTGTGCCTGACATACACAGTAAAGGGTGAGTTCTTCTCCATCCCGACTCTAACACTTTTCCACACTGTGGTTCTCCACCTTACCCTCCAAATGCTATGACCCTTAAATACAATTCCTCGTGTTGTGGTGTCTCCCAATCATAAAATTCTGTTATTGCTACTTCATAACTGTAATTTTGCTCTTGTTATGAATCACAAATGTAAATATCTGCTATACAGGATATCTGATATGCAACACCTGTGAAAGGGTCATTTGACTCCCAAAGAGGTCACGACCCACAGATTGATAATCACTGCCTAACCTGGTGGCTGGTGTAAGTACTCTACTCTCTTTCTGATGACAATCATAGGTCTCTGTGTTTTTCAGTATTCTTATACTAAGTTCCAGGGTTTTCTTTCAGCCTCTTACCTCAACTATAGCTTTTTAGTTGTTTTGGCTTTTGTTTGTGGAGGATAAGGTAGAAACCACCTGTTCAGCAATGTTAGCATCAGATTCATCTTTCTTAAACTCATCTGAGCCCTGGCTGATTTCTACAGGCACTTTTAAATATTCTTGATTTCTTATATAATATATTATTGAATTATGTTTATGATTTAACTCAGAAGTCTTAACTTGTATGCTAGTTGTCTTTAGTCCCTTCTGATTTGACTCAATAAGTCATGCTGTTATAATTCAGTTGAGTATTTACAAAAGGAAGTCTATTTCCCTGATGATATACATTTTTAGTGAACTACCATTCTTTTTAAGGCATAGACAAACATACACATGTACAAAAGGTAAATATAATTATAAATATGATTTTATAAGTTATAAAAAAATTGTTGGTATTTGAGAGATGGCTCAATGGTTAAGAGCACCGGCTGCTCTTCTAGAGGACCCAGGTTTGATTCCCAGCACTCACATAGTGTTTCACAATCATCTGTAACTCCAATTGCAGGAGTTCTAATGTCCTCTTCTATCCTCTAAGTGCAACAAACACACACATTGTGCATAGGCATACATGTATCCAAAACATTCATACCCCTAAAAAATAAGAATTATCACAAAAAGGTTAAAGGTATTTATTATGTCAAAAGCTCAAGTTTACTTCATTGTCCCTGTTCTGCCCATTGGTACCTGCACACCAGAAGTTTTGTGTTTGCTTCCAGTTCCCAAGCGACTCTCTGAGCTCTACCCATATTTCCTTCCCACACCAGGTCTTTGGCCTTTTATAGAGGAACCAGTTTTGTATATTTATCTGTACTTTCTTTTTCACATCTTCACCCAGTTTAATAACTGGTTGTGTCAAGTAGACCGTAGACAAGAATATTCTCTCCTACTTTTATGAAAGTCAATTTCCCTTCCCTTTTTAACCAAATGAACCAAGATATAGTCATTTATTATGATATTAGTCATTTACTAATTACTAGAACATAATAATGATTTGTACTTCTTAAAAATAATCTTTGTGCTTCCTACAAACAACTCAAACTTCTTTGAGCTTTTCTTTACTGAATCATAAATTTCTGCCATATGTACCTGGAACACAATAAGCCTGGATTCAAATTAGTAGGGGAAAGTGATGTCAGATTCTCTCTATGGCTGTGTGCCTTAGACATCTGTAACAACAATGTTTAATCATAAATGCAACAATTATCATGGAGGGAAACACATATCTGAGAGCTAAGTGAAAGAAAAACAAAACGATAGACCAAATTCTTTTATTAAAGACTTAAGGAAGCATTACAGTGACATTCTAGTGCATTTTACACTGTGAAGGTTTTTTCTCTTTCCCTTTCAGATTACCTGCAGTTCAGGATAATTGGAACAGCCTTTTATCAACTTCTTTGGCTTTTAAACCTTAACCACTCTACACTTTGTCCACTTGCTCCAATGTATAGATGGGATCAGGTAAAATAGCAAGTATTGATATCACTTGGAGGGCTAGAAAATGGCTCTCTCCTTCAGTTTTGATACAGTTGAACAAAGTAAAAATTCAAACCTCAAAATCTAGGAGGTAGGACTTCTACAGGAGCTGGCTTGAAAGGAATGAAGAGAGTAATAGGAACTATTATCTAGTTGTATTTTTCTCTGATGAAGGGGAGTCTCTATCTTTTAAAGTAAAAGTAAATTTGAGCCTATCTTAAGGAAGAATGCATGACTTTGGCAAGGGAAGAAGGAAGGCTTCCTGTGGATCTCCACCTCCTCCTCAGCTTCTCCACATCTAATCACCCAGTTTTGTGCTCTGCTGTGTAACAGACCACATGCTGTGACCTCTCCTAGATCTCTGCCCACACTCCCAGGGGATGAAGCAGATCTCAGTAGAGCAGCTTGTTTCCTCTCTCTATGATGCTCCTCAGTCCCCTCTTCCTAGTGAATCCCCATCCCTAATATAAGCTCTCAATTACCTAGAAATTCATTTTACCCACAATGCCCAGTGATCACACCAATAAGAATCCCATAAAAAACAATGCTGATATGAACATAGCTGAGCAAGTGCTGTAGCAGGAATCTTAAAAGTTCTTATTAATAAAATCAAACCCGAGGCCAGTTATTGGGGTCAATGCTGGTAGATCAGAGAGACAGAACAAGCCACAGCTATCTCACCTCGCCGGATCCTCAGCTGGTCTTGTCTCCTCAGACTGGAGGCCTCTGAGTCCTCATCCGGAATGGGTCTCAGCTGAATTACTGCTCAAAAGCCTGAAGCTTAACCAGGCCAAATGCTTAACCAGCCAAATGCTTAACCAGCCAAAATCTTAACTAGCCAAATGCTTCTGGTTTCTGGTCCTCATGCCTTATATATCTTTCTGCTTTCTACCACCACTCCCTGGTATTAAAGGCTGGCTTTCTGGGATTAAAGGTGTGTGTCACCCTGCTTGGCTATTTCCAATGTGGCCTTGAACTCACAGAGATCCAGAGGGATTTCTATCTCTGGAATGCTAGGATTAAAGGTGTGAGTGCCACCATTTTCTAGCCTTTGTATCTAGTGGCTGTCTGTTCTCTAACCCCAGATAAATTTATTAGAGTACACAATATTTTGGGGAACACAATACCACTACAAAGTGCTCTTGTGGTATGATTGAGCATTTCTTGGGTATATGCCCAGGAGTGGTATACCTGGATCTTGGGGGAGATTGATTACCAATTTTCTAAGAAAGCGCCATATTGTTTTCCAAAGTGGTTGTACAAGCTTGCATTCCCACCAGCAGTGGAGGGGAGTTCCCCTAGTTCCACATCCTCTCCAGCATAAAGTGTCTTCAGTGTCTGTTTGGGAGGCATCTAGGCAGTGGTACCAGGTCCTGGGCTCGTTGCATGAGTTAGCTGTTTGAAACCTGGGATTTATGCAGGGACGCTTGGCTCAATCTGGGAGGAGGGGACTGGACCTGCCTGGACTGAGTCTATCAGGTCGATCCCAGTCCTTGGGGGCGACCTTGATCTGGAGGAGGTGGGAATGGGGAATGTGCTGGGGGGAAGGGGAGGGGGGCAGGAAGGGAGAGAACAAGGCAATCTGTAGCTATTATGTAGAACTGAATAGTATTGTAAAATAAATAAAAAAAAAATATGAAAAAAAAAGAATCCCATAAAAATTTCCTACCAGGGAACACATAGCCACCACACTCTCTTAAGAACCAAGGAAGGCAACAGAAACCAAGGAATAAAACACTCATTCAATGAAGACAAGACCAGATATTACCATCCAGAATTAAAATTCTCTAAAACTCAGATGCCTATACAGCAGTGTAGAAGCACAATCATTAACTGCTAGGATGATGTCTCCATTAGATCCCAGCAATCCTTATTGCAAAAGGCCATGAGTATTGCAACATAGGCAAAGCACAAAGAAAAATCTTTAAAATAGCCTTTATAAATATGTTAGAGGTCCTTAAAGAGGGAATAAACAACTTCTCTTAAAGAAATCTATGAAAACACAAACAATGGAAGGGAATGAATAAAACAATTCAAGACCTGACAGTGGAAATAAAATCAGTAAATAAAATCAAACTGAGAAAAAAATCTGGAAATGAAAATTTTAGGAACTCAAAAGGAAACCTAAGAGGCAAGCCTCACCAATAGAATAAAAGAGATGGAAGAGAGTCTCAGGCATTGAAGACCAGATAAAATAAATGGATACCTCCATCAAAGAAAATGTTCAATCTAAAAAAAATCTTGGCACAAAACATTCAGAAAATCTGGGACACTATGAAAAGGCCAAATATAAGAATTATAGGAATAGAAGACGGAAAAAAATCCAGGTCAAAGGCACAGTGATTTTCAACAAAATCACAGAAGAAAATTTCCCTAACCTAAAGAAGGAGATGCCTACTAAGGTAGAAGAACCATACAGATCATCAAATAGATTGGAACAGGAAAGAAAGCTCCCCCACCCCTGGCATCTAATGATCAAAATATTAAACATACAACACAGAATATTAAAAGATGGAAGGGAAAAAGACCTTGTCACATACAAAAGCAAAGATACTTGAATAACACATAATATCTCAATGAAGAAAAAAAATCTAGAAGTGTCGTATTAGATTTTCTACAGAATGTAAGATACCACAAATACCAGCCTAAACTACTATACCCAGCAAAACTTTCAATCATATAGATAGAGAAAATAAGACTTTCTATGATTAAACCAAATTTAAAAAAAAAATCTATAAATCCAGCACTAGAGAAGGTAGGTACTAGAATGAAAATTCTAACATAAGGAGCTTAACCATGCTCAAGCAAGCACAGGGTATGTACAATTCTGTATCAGCAAATGAAAAGCGGGGAAACACATAGACATACATACAGATGAATACACACATATACATACAAACAAACAAACACCACAACAGCAAAATAGCAGTAATCAACAAATACTGCTCATTGATCAGTGGTCTCAACCCCCTAATGAAAAGACACAGACTAACTGAAAGGGTGTGAGAATAGGATCCATCCTTGTGGCATCCAAGAAATACACCTTAACATGCAAGATAGTCATCACCTCAGGGTAAAAGGATGAAAAAAAATTATATTCCAAGTAAATGGGCATAAGAAGTAAGCTGGTATAGCCATTTTAATATATCACAAAATAGACTTCAAATCAAAACTGATTAGAAGAAGTAGGGAAAGACACTGTGTACTTATTAATGGAAAAAATAAATGGATGCCCATCATCTTCTCTGAAGTATATTTGTACTATCTTCCTCAATGTCTATACTAACAGCCCCACTATTAGCGTAAAAGGTGGTTAGCTCTCTGTTTCTGGGCCAGCATTGTCATCTTTCATCTTTTTTATAATAGCCATTCTAAGAAGAGTGGGATGTTGTCTAATTTTGGCTTAAATGTCATTTCTCTGCCCAGCCATATTTCTTCCTGGGATTAAAGGCATGTGTCCTTCCCAAGCAAAGTCATGAGACTGCAAGTGCTGGGATCAAAGGTGTGTGCCACTACTTCCTGGCTCTGTGTCTAATCTAGTGGCTGCTGCCTCTGTCCTCTGATCCTCATGCAAGTTTATTAGGATACACAATATATCACCACATTTCCACCTTTTTGTCTAAAATAATAAAAGAAGGTTATAACTAATATAAGAAAAACTACATTTAGTAAATACAATAAGTATATATAATATATACAGTCAAGAATTGCATTAACAATATTCAGTCCATTAACATTTGACAGATTCAGAGAACATATTCCATTATTTATCCTATTTTGGTGAGTCAAATTTTGTACCTAATTCACTTTCTATCCTAAGTTGTATTACCAACTGAAAATTATCTTTTGATGACTTTCAAACTTATACATTTGTGTATCTTTAGTGATAAGATACCTTTTCTTTTCTGAATTTGTTAACCAGAAAAACTATAACTATGATTATAACTATCTAATCTTCAACTCCTTCAGAGACCAGAGGAGGAAATAATATTACCTAAGTATGTAGGTATTGCAAACAACCGACTTCCGTCTATGTTACCCCCTCTGCTCAAGACTCATGGAAAGGTGAGAGAAAGATTTGAAGAGACAGAGGTATTGAATATTTGCTTATACTTAATGCCCATATGTGTCACCATGCTAAAAGCCACTATAGATTTCATATATTAATGGTGCAAATATGCCTCACATATACTAAACTCAACACTAAAGCAGTGTCAACAATTTACGAAAGAATGATATTCTCAAAATTGAGGAAAAAATGTGTATGAAAAAAGATTGTTTATGAAGAAGAGTGATTCAGGGGCACAACTGCAGCACTGTGCTAGTGCCCAGAAATCCTAGCACACCCAATCAGAAACCATAACAAGAAGAACAAACTCTTTTAAGTAGATATTAGCTGTTAGGGAATGATGAGAATACAATCCACAGACACAGGAAAGTTAGATAAAGAGGAGAGGTCTAGAGGGGGGAATGCATGGATCCCCCTGGGAAGAAGAAATAGAATTGATTTCATGGATAGACTAGGAGTGTATGTGGGGGTGGGTGGGGTGGGAATAGAAGAGATCACTAGAACCTACAACCTGCCCTGCCTGCAAGATGTTCTGGGTAATGGTGGCTCAGAGTTGTGGGAGCTGCCAACCAATGCCTGATCTAACCTGAGGCCCACACCATGAGAGGAATCCTATGCCCTGATACTACCTAGATGCCCAGGATCTGGAAGCTGAATGACTGAAAGACCTAGACTAGAACCAATGAAGATTGATTGAAATAAAAAAGTCAAAGCAACAGTTCTTAACGATATTCTGCTATACTCATAGGATCACATAGGATCAGTGCCTAGCCCAATTGTCATCAGAGAGACTTCATCCAGCAACTGATGGGAGCTACAGGGACCACAGCCAAATACTAAATAGAGCTCGGGGAAACTCTGCAAAGGAAGCAGAGGATGTGGAAGGATTGTAGAAGCCAGAAGGGATGGAGGACACCAGGAGAATACAGTCCATAGAATTAACTAAGCCAGGCTCATGGGGACTCATAGATATTGAAATTAAAGCAGCAACCACTGAGCCTGCATGGGTCTGCCCCAATCTCTCTACATACATGCTGTGACTCTTTAACTTTGGATTTTTTTTTTTGGGGGGGGGGTTTCTCCTAACAATGGGAGTGGGGTGTTTCTGACCCATTTTTTCTGCTTATGGGACACCTCCTACTGTAGTGGGTAGCCATTCCAGCTTGGATCTGGAAGTTCCAACCCCCATCCAGATCTGGGGTCTCCAGGCGCCTCCCCAGGCCCCGCCTTGTAAGGTGTGACAGTTGCCAGTCTCAATGGTGGTTGGAACTTCCAGATCCAAGCTGGAATGGCTACCTACTACATCATAATGGCTATGAGGTGGGGCCAGGGGAGTGCCTCTTTCGCTGGTCTTGGGGCTAAACTGGGGAACTGAGACCGGACTAGCTGCTCCATTTTTTGGGAATAGAACCATGTAGGCGTTCCCTGGTTATATGGAACTTTGCAGGCAGGTTTAGGTACCTGCCAGGCAGGGAGGAGAGGGTGGGAGCCACCCAGGCCTTTGGAATTTGCCCCACATTGGGTGCCAGATATTGGTGAAATTATTAAGGCCACTCCACTTAGTTAAAAGGAAGATTTATTTAGTGGGTAACTTACAAAAAGGGAAAGGTAGGTCGCAGGGTCTGGGGAAGGTGTATCGCAGTCCAATGGTGTTCTCTGGAGCTCTGCTCAGTCCACCTCCACTGTTCAGGGTTCTGGAACAGAGAGAGCACTTGCCCATCCAGATCTCGGGTCTCCAGGTGCCTCCTCCAGGCCCTCCTCATAGGTGTGACAGTTGCCAGAGTCTCATTGGGGGTTGGAACTTCCAGATCCAAGCTGGAATGGGTACCCACTACATCCTACTACTGGGTAGGCTCTTTCCCGTGAAGGTTTGTGCCTAGTGTCATTTCATCATATTATACAGAGTTAGGTTGATATCACCGGGAGGCCTGCTGATTTCTGAAGAAAAACAAAGGAGCAGAGGATCTGGGGGAGAGGAAAAGTGGGGATGACTGGCAAGAGGGAAGGGGTAGGAGGATATAGATGCTTAAATACATAAGTGACTTATTTAACATACCACAGAGGTATATTGGCATCCATGTGTACAGCTTCACTCTTCACAACAGCTAAAAATGGAACAATTGATCTTAATCAGCTGATGAGTGGTTAAAGAGAATAAGGTACATTTACACAGCAAAATATTTTAGCCATACAAAATCATGATGTTTCCAGAAAAATGGCTCAAACTGGAGATTACTATGTTAAACAAAGTAAGCTAGACTAAGAAAAGCAAATGTCACATGCTTTCTCTTATGTATAGAATTTAGAATTTTGTGTCTGTGTATAACAGAAGTTAGAAGGAGATTATAAGAGGAGTGTTATAATTCTGAAGAGAAGGAAAACAGGATAATGGAATACTTGTAGCACAGTAGAGGGGAGTCGTATTTGGTTGAAGGAAGTTGGACCAACCAGCAAGAGCGAAACAGATGTGGATAAGGAGGGCATGGAATGGATGTGACAAAGGAGAAGAAATCCCATATGAACATGGTATCATGAAATCCACATGTTTGTTATCTTAATGTTAGAAAAAAAAAACTAACAGGAGTGAGCTACACAATAAGCAAGGGTAAATAGTAAAATATGTGTAAAATGATTACAAACATGCTTTGTAAATGTTAAACAGGAGAGTGAAATTTGAAAATAAAATACAAAGAAGTAACACAATAAATTTAATCAATAGGAATACCAATTTTCTTACACTGACTAATTAAATAAAACATTCCCAAGAAATCAGAAAAATTATTGATTGAAAACAATAAGAAAAAAGTGCTTACAGTTTAACACAGTGTACAAATTTAAATCAATACACTTAATAATCAAAATGAAATGAGCAATTTTCTGGGAATTATTAATTCATGAATACATAGAATCAAGTTTCATTTTATCCAATGGATATTGATTTCATTTGCTTCTTAAAACTGATTCAAGTAAAAAAATCAAATTCTATCAATAAGCTGAGAATCTCTTTTCAAAGTAGAAAAATGAGCTATAAAAATGCAAACTCATTCCTAAACATATTCAAAGTTATTTCAAACGTAAGAAGAACTATATATGGTATAAAGAGGAAATTCTGAAGATATGCATATTTTATGAGGGGAAATTGTGATGCTTGTGTTAAAAAAATAAAGGACTAATAGTTTGCCATGTTCAATTCAATTCTACTTACTTGATCTGAAGAAATATTTTATGAAGTTATCAGGAAGATTTGAACAGAAATTTATAAGACCTATTATTTCTGATAGATGAACATAAAAAAGAGGAGAGATCTCATTTTCACAAACAGATGGAAATGAGAATGGCGTCAGAGTACAACAGCCTTGTAATCTGAGAAAACCCAAAGTTTATAACTTACCTGCAAATGAGTATCTACGGCAGTAGGTGAACAAATGAAGAAGCAGCCCATGAAACCCAGGAGCAGAGTCTCTAACCATGGGGTACTAACAAAAATGACGTTGAAGTAAAAAAAAGAAACACACCAAAAGCATTGCAGCATTATTGGACATCAGCTGTGCAAAGGCATAACAAAGTCAGCATAAGCAAGAAAGTCTAAAGTAGCTCAGTTCCCTAAGATATTCACTTATGGTGGTGAACTGGAGGTGATTGTGTAATTGCACCATCTGTGACTCAAGGTCCTTCTCCAACGGTTTTTCTCTTCAGCAAACTGACCTGTATGAAATACATTAGTTGGGTCCTTTGACTTTTTTTCAAGTTGAGTGTGGCCAGGCATGATACTAGCAGAAATTTCTTAGAGCAGAATGAGAGAGTTGCAGCACATCCAGTACCTTCTGCTGGACTCTGCACAAACCAGGCACACACATGGTGCAGTCCTTACATGTAACCAAACACTCAAACCTATAAAATAAAAATATATAAACCTTAAAATGTGCAAAGTTGGATGATTAATTGATTTATGATAAAATGGGGGAAGATTAATCCATAGAGAAATATCTTTTAAATTATTTTTAGTATAGATGATACATAATATCAATGTAAAATATATCTGAAATTTACTATTTTTTTTTACCCCAAAATAACATTAAAATTCTTCCAAAGGGACTCTAAGTATACATACCAAAGCTACAGATGTATTATTTTAACACATTATTTACAGATTGCATATTCTAACCATGGTGGAAATATGTTTGGCAGTATATATTAAAATTAATATGTAAATATCTGATGATCAAGAAATGTTACTACTTGGGGATAGAGAGATAGCTCAGTAGTTATCATTTGCTGCTCTTACAAAGGATGCAGTTTCAATTTCCAACTCCCACATGGTGGTTAAAAATCATTTATAATTCCTATTCCAGGGTATATATAAATGTGTGTGTGTGTTTGTGTGTGTGTGTCTGTCTGTCTATCTGTCTCTATCACTGTCTCTATGTCTATCTCTCTTGCCCTACCCACTCTGTGTGTGTGTTTGTGTGTGTGTGTGTGTGTGTGTGTGTGTATGCTTGTTGGATAGAACTGTTGGATTATTATTATAGTAATCACTATATGTACTATAATGTTTATAACAGTTTTAATCACAATCAGTATACAACATGTGCTCTTCAAATAAACATCTATGAGAAATTAGATCAAATTAATTTAAGGAGGTAATATATATGTCATTGAACCAAATAAAAACTATTTCCATTAAATGAATACACTTTATAAACATCAGATAAATATCTCAAAATTACAATATAAAATATTTATGTTTATTAAAGTCTGTAAATATCAAATTATACATTTTAATACTAGTTTTCTTTGAGCAGAGCAATAGGGACACCATAAGCAGGGATTACAAAGGGGTTCCTTGTAGATGAAAGTGCTGTTCTTTGACCTGGACACACAGGCAAGTTCACATAACAACCATTTGTTGAAATGTAGCCTTAATTGCTGATTTATGATTGTGTATATTTGTCATATTTTAATAAAAAATAGTAAAAGAAGCAGACAAAGAAATGGGGCTCTGATATGGTACAAAGGCCTTGCTAAGGAATTTGAAAACTACATTAGAAATAGATATTTTGACTTCACAAATCTGAAGTCTTTTATATTACACAAATAATAAAAGATAAGTGGTATCTAGAGAAATGATTTCTCAAATATAGTAAAACATAAGCTTGTTACTCAAATTGGAAGATTTCTAAAAAAAAAAAAGTATCTTTAAAATGAAGGAAGAAGAACTTTTGGAATGCCTGTCATTATTAGGCCACTAACAGGAAAAATATAATTGGCAATTAAGCACATAGACACGACTTAAAATTCAGCAATATCTGAAAGGAAAATTAATACAAATACTAGACTTTCATAAAAGATTACCAATTTAAAAAACACTCATTTGTCTGTAGGAAAGGATATTGGAATATAAATGTGTATTATTTTTAATTTTTATTTCAATATATTAACTCTGCTAGGTAGTTTTTATTATTTTTTATTATTATTTTATAATTTTTTCATCATTTTTCTTTCCCTTATTCATCTCTCGTAGTTGTCTTTTAGTTTCATGTCTTTTTCCCTCATAGATTCCACATATAACAAAACTGCATAAGACTTCCCTTTGTGAATCTGGCTTATTTCACTTTAAATTATGATTGATTTTAGTTCCATCTGGATTTCTTCAAATGACATACATATGTGCCATATATATGTGCTGAGTAAAACTCCTTGTGAATATACATCACATTTTCCTTATTCATCCACTGATGGGTACCGAGGCTGACACCTTATGTGGGCTGTTGTCAATGGCTCCACTGTTAAAATGGGGGTGTAGAAATCTATGATAATGCCTAGTCACAAGTTCCTTTGGCTAACCAATTATACTTCAAGTGCTTCACTTATAAGATTATGTATTCCCAACCAGTCATGTGTGTACATTTTAACTCATTATTTAAAAAAAGTACACATCACTTAAATGTACTAATTCAGGACCATAGATATAAACTCTGATGTATCTGTTTTATGTAGTTCTCAATAATGATAGTATGGTATGACTGGACAGGAAAGAGCAAATCACTTGGGGAAATGAAAATAGCAGCTCTGCCGGGCATGGTAGCACATGGCTTTAATCCCAGAACTCAGGAGGCAGAGCTGGACAGATCTCAGTGTGTTCAAGGCCAGCCTGGTCTACAGAGTGAGTTCCAGGACATCCAAAGATACACAAAGAAACCATGTCTCTAATAACCAAAAAGAAAAAGAAAATAGCAGCTCACAGACAAATATAAATTGTTGGATCCTATTTCTCTGTGAGAACTAAGTACATAGATAGATTCTCACCTATCCCTTTACATGATTTATTTCTTTTAGTAAATGTAAAGGAAAGACCTAGAGACAATAAAGCTATAAGAATGGCAGTTCTGAGGATGGAATCAAGGAGGGAAGGATGTCTGAGTGCTTTTACTTTTTCTCTAGTATTTGAATTTGATTCAATTTTTACAATCTTTTCTTATATTACTTGAATAATTAAAAGGGAGAGAAAGCAGCAAATACATTCAGGGTGAATGGGACTCATGCTTTGATTGTAATATCTGCATTTTACAATGTTTCTTCAGTGGGTGGCTGAAGGGGCTAGCATTTACACGAGAATTGAGCCATGCAGTAATATGAGCACCACAGAGATGATAAATGAATGCCAACCTATTGTTATTACAAGTCAGTCTCACTGAAATCACACAGGAAATGTTAAGAAAGACAGTGTAATGCAGTTATGGCATGGCTGAAGGACACAGCCACAGCATACATTTCCATGGTCCTTGTTGTACATATTTTTCAATTCTCCATAATTATTTTTCCTCTGAGGAACACATTAAAAATGAAGTCGTTTCTTGCCACTAAACTACTACTTGGAAAAACTATGCTAGAATTCTAAATATGGATTTTGATGAGTGTCTAAAGGATTCTCGCTGCCAAAGAATATTCATCTGAACATTCAGTATATGTATTTTAATTACATTAAGTGAGACTTTGGAACATCTGACATCTGTTTACTAGTAAACATTTAATTAAGTATTTGAGTATAACAATGTTAAATGAAATGTTTTAAAGAAGCTATTAGAATCTACAGCTCTATATTTGATCCTCACAAAGTCAGAGGAGGATGGTAGAGTCTATTCCTGCATCCAGAGATATTAAAAAACATTTGTTCCCTGATCTGTCTTCATTTCGCTGTTTCCTTTACTGCTCTATGCATCCTCATTCCAACTTTCCCTTAGTAATTCATTAACTCATATGTAAGAAAAGGTTAGCATCTTAATATCAGAACTATGGGTCAAAAGCTTGTTCATTTAAAGACTGTTGTACATGAGGCATTTAAAAATCATTTGTTTCTCCAATAAAAGAGTGAGTCTACCATAATTGCCATTTTCACTATTACAAAGAACGCAAAATCAGCAGGCAGATGGCCTTATTTAATATCCAATCTGTTCTCTACCTGAGATACTTTAAAGTTCTGTGGCCTGTATTTTATCTTTCCCTAAATGTCAGCTCAGTGTCTCACAGTACTTTGGACCTGTCTCCACAACAGCAAATTGTGGTGTTCATGTGCATCTGGATTCTAGATGTACTTAAATGATGCTTTCTTCTGACAAGAATAAATTTAGGTAATGTCTGTTGGTATCTTAGCTATACCATGTACTATTTCTATTATTTATATGGATTATTTTGTATAATCCACAAACATTACATTTCATGTGGTAATTACTCTGTTTTTCAGGATAAATGATCAATAGGTTAGAAAATTAGGTAAATTTTCTTAAGCCATGTAACTACTAAATATAGAAAGAGAATCTTAGCTTACTCTTTGCTATTAGAATACAATGCTTCAGTCATTCTTTGAGTAGCCTCCTTCTTCACTCCTCATATGGCCTTCCCCAGGCTGTGTCTTCCTTCTAGGAGATAGAAAACAGTAGTTTTATAGCTCATCTCTAACACCTTAAGGGCTGTGTCATGGTTTATCAGGATGTCAGGATTCCTGAATGAGTATTATTTGTAAATTTCAGAAAGACTAGACATTAAGCTGAGAGTTTTAGGAAAGCAGATTGCCCTGTGAGTACATATTCCAATCTGCTGGGCATTTGAATAGAACTAAAAGGGCGAGGTAGATTTAAATTTTTGCTCACTTGATTTGACTGTTTAAATTTGGAGATGGACCTTCCCTTCCCCCTGAAATCCTGGTTCTCAGACCTTCACATATGATGTCTAATATGCAATATTAGCCTCTGCACCAGGTTTGCAGGATGTTACAACATCCCTAGACTTTCTGGGTCCTAGGTTGCAGGTGGAGTATTAGACTGATAACCTCCATAATTGTCTGATTTAATATCTTATTTTATATGCAATTTAAACATTTCCTACTAGTTCTGTTTCTCAAGAGAACCTTGATTAATGAAGGCTATTTGCCTATGTTCCTTTTGAGAAAAAAAAATGTTAGATGTCACCAGAGTATTTTGTGAGACAGAATAATCAACCCTCCACTTAGTATTAAGTGTTAGGTATTTTTTAAGTAATTCAGATATATAAATGCAGGGAGGGTACAATAAGGGAAGTAAACAAAGCACACTAAAATTGAGAAGCTACTGAGAGCGGAAACCCCCAATATTTCCCTTTCTGTGACTTTTTTTTCAGCTTCATTGTCCATATTGAACTGGCTAATTAGCTGACACTGGTAGTGTGAAGAGTAGTGTGCAGTGGTCAGTTCACCTGCCATGAGTGGAAAAGAAGAGTTGACTCAAACCATCACAGACACTTAACTTTCGGCTTCTTTTATACTGTAGTCAGTACCTTAGCCTCTATTCCCAATGTACTAAAATGTCTCTGGAGGACTACACGCCACTATGGCAATAGTTAAATTATACAATAAAATAGCATCACCCTGTAACCAGGTAAAACATATTCTATAAGTTTGGTAGAAAAAGAGAAAGAAGGTACTTCAGATTTTTAAGTATGGTTTAAGATTGCTTGGATTGGGGTAAAATTGGTAGAAGGGATAAACAGAATTCACACTGTAACTTTTCATAAATTATATGTGGTGTATAAAGAGAAGGAAGCAACTAAAAGATCTAAAGATATTTTTTGAAAAATTAGATGAATGATGATGTGATTTACTAAGATGTGAAACACCTTGGCTGGGAGAACACAGGAAGACAAGGGAGGGACATTGCAGAATTTTCAGCTGCTGTTGCAGTGCCAGCTGTTGTTGGATGTCTTAAATACCAGTGCACTTTGGCAATGGCAAGTAGAGGTTTGACAGAAATGGACTGTTGTAGGTCATGGGTGGTATGTGTTTTGAATGGTTGCCATCTTTCTAGGAAAAAGAATATTTTCATAAACTTGTAATGCTACCAATTTATGGTATCAGTGTGCCATGAGATTAGCATCAACTGAATATGAAGTTCCTTTGGTGGTTGGATTAATATTGTCACTTTATAGCTTGAAATTTCTCTCTCTTCAATGAATACATACATATATATATATATATATATATATATATATATATAGAATACTAAAATTAATTTAAACTTTTTTCCAGAGAATTACTGTCTTAAATACTAAAATCGAGATAAACATGACAAGAGTTTCATATAAAACACTGATATGTGTTACTGCAGATTACTCTGATGTTCATGAAAACTACATCACCCTTCACATTTTTATGCTTTTTGCATCTCATCATCACTTTTATGATTTTTTTTCAAATGAGTTTCCTTAAAATAACTCCTTGTATAAACATGGCTAATCTTGGTAATAAAAAGTGGATGTTGGTCTTTCACTGCCCTAGCTACAAAGTTAAGCGGTTCCAAATTAGTCAGTGTTCCAAATAACCAGCAATACCTTGAAGTAGACAATATTTTTTGATGAGGTGTAAATAAGACATCACATAGAGCCTATGAATGAATTGATGTGAATGCCCTAGTGGATAAACTTGGCATCCTGTGGTGGTTATAAATGCTGGTGTAAGGTTAACTCTCCACTCTGCTTCTTGTCTCAAATACGACTTGAATCATTTATATTTTTGTTTTAAATTTTCTTTTTCTAGAAACAAAAGCAAAAACATATCCTAGGAAGCCTTTCATTCTACCAACTGGATTGTAACTCTCTTAAGTCAGAATTCTTCTTCATGTACTTTTAAACTAAAATGAGGATCTTATAACTTAGAAGACAAGTCTAGTACACAAACTTACCAGGAAAATGAAATAGACAAATATGAAACTGGCCATCGTCTGACCATGGGGCATAGATTGGGTAGGAGGTGAGATTTTAGTTGATTGTTTTTTGCATTAACAAATAAATGTTCTGGTTCTGCAGTTCTAGTGTCTTTCATTAACCGCCACTTTCTCCAATGTGAATTATTTATAACATTTTTTTGAAGATTATTTTATGACATGATTAAAGTTAACAAGTGGAGCAAGCATTTTCAAGGTTGACAGTGACTGAGGGGGAGCGACCATCCTTAACCAGTCAGCAGAGTGTTGGGACAGCTGTTTCTTTAGTAATGCCATATATGACATTGGATTGATTAACTTTACTGCCTTTGTAAACTTAATTAACAAACATCTGCATCTCCAATCTAATCCCCAAGGTTCTGACATTTTCTTCATGTTGAAATATCTTTATTTTATTGACTGAACTTTTCCCCAGCAGCTATTCTGACAAAGTTAACAGTTGGTTATATGGTAGAGCAAAATAAAGGTGAAAATAATACTTGATAAGGCTTAATCTTTCTCTTTCCTCATCCTTCTCTTCTTTACTCCTTCCATTCCTCTCACTCTGTTCTTCTTTCTTTCACAGATGTCAAAAACACTTGAAGCTTCCTTCCATGTCTATAGTCTGTAGTACATGTATAAGGAAGTTTCAGATCAATTTAGTTTCAGCTTCAAAAATAACCCTTGATTCACTATGCAGATCTTAGATGTATTTCTATACTCCCAGGCATATTCCTTTGTCCTCCAGTGTTCCTTTAAAATACACCCAGGGTTTGATCTTCAATAATGGCAGACTTATTGCAGTGATAACAATGAATAGGAGAATCTTTATGCTTCCAATTCATATGAATGTAAAGACCAAGATGTAGACTTTGATGGAGCTGGGCAAAATTATTTTACCTATGAACAAACTCTGGTGGATCTAAAAGCTCTCTGAACCATGTTCCTGTCTCTTAAAGTTATTTCAAAGGATATTCCTACTTGCAACCACCTGATTGCTCAACCTGCATTTTCAATGATCTATGTAGGTGCCACAATTTCAATTAGCCCCCTAGCTTCTCTGATTAATAGCTAGTATTTAGATGGATATAACTCCATGGCAATGGAGTACTGTTTAGAAGCGGAAAGTTACAGACATATAGGTAAAAAAAAGTCTTCATTTTTTTATGGAAGGAAATATGTTCTTTTAATATGCTGTGATTATTTTTAGATGTTGAGATGAAAGCATGACTCACCACCTTCCACTGCTTCCACTCCGTATGCTGGTCCCCACTCATTTTTCCTGACACATCGTGCTGATGAAGGGGATGACAGCCTGTTCCCCACACTGTGGTCATCAGTGTGCTGCAGCTGCTTCTGGAAGTATAGGTAATCTACTTCTTGGATATATAATCTCAGACAACACATTAGTATTCTAGAGATCAGTGCATATTACAGCCAAAGGAACACAGCAACCCAAAGGGCACTTGATGGGAACACTTCTTCTCAGTGGCTAACAAACTTTCAAAATACCAGGAAAGGACTTTTCAGTTTGACTTTCTATTCATATTTTTCTTCAGTTTGAAACATTTTTATTATATAAAATGAACAAGAAAAAACAGAATTACTAGTATATAGGTAATGAGATTGCTAATATAAACTAAAATGCTGTTCTTGACTTTTTGTTTCTTGTTTTTAGAGACAGGGTTTCTCCATTGACCAGAGAAAACTCTCTTTGTAAATCAGACTAGCCTCTAACTCACAGAGATCTGCCTGCCTCTGTCTCTAGAGTGCTGGGATTAAAGGTGTGTGCCACCAAATCAGGTTTTGTTCTTGACTTTCAATAACCAATATTTATGAACTGGGAAGGAATTGAAATAATTAATTTTGAGTTAAAAAAGTTTCTAAATGATATTACATCTTTTCATGAAAACTCTAGTAGCTAAATTCTATTATTGGTTCTGTGATGGTATGATATCTTGAAAATATAAGTTTTTTATTTTATTTTACAATACTATTCAGTTCTACATAACAGCCACAGATTCCCTTGTTCTCCCACTTCCTGCCCCCTCCCCTTCCCCCCCAGTCCACCCCCCATTTAATTTTATAGACACAGATAATTTGATTAATTAAATTGTAGGTAGTACTTGAGACCCAGGGATCTACTTTGGAAAGTTTTCATCTAAAAACAATGACTGTATGAGTTGCTTGATATATAGTGATTTTTTTCACATTTTCTTAACCTTAATTAATATTGAACCTCTATTTTTAAAAGTTGCCCAATATGCTATTAGGATTGTGATATCATCGACTATTTTAAGTAGGACAATGAATATTATTCACAATAGAGGGTGATTTGAAATACTAAATAAGATCACATTTATGAGGAATTTAGCACAAAGTTTGTAAGCCTTTGCTGTAATAAAGGTGAAGAGCGCTGTAATGTTTGGGATCCAGGTGATATTCCCAAATGTAGCACTTTAACAATTGAGAAATTGGCAGAAGCAAGGTCACTCTGACCTTCTCCAACCTATGTTCCCTGAAGCATGGTTACAAAGGTTTCCTGAACTACTAAGGGAAAGGAGTACCTTGTAGAAACCCAGGGAAGAATGTGAACAACAGACTCGGTTTATTATCCTTACTTTGTGCCCCGTGTGTCCTGTCTTGATTCTGTACAACTAAGCAATTTTTTTTAGTCAGGAAAAGAAATGGATAATTTTCCCTGGACTTGTGTACTCATCTGCTTCTCTCCCTTGTCTTGTATTTTTCTCTTCCTTGTTGCTTGACTGAACCCAGGGCTGGATGCATACTAAGCATGTGTTCTACTTCTGAACTATATGCCTAAGAAGTATTCATTTTCTGTGAATCCTGTGTCTCATAAAAATTTATTGTATTTATTTATTTATTCATTTATTTATCTTAAATTTTTGAGACTGTTTCATGAAGCAAGAATGACCTCAAATTTGCTATGTAGTTGAGGGTAACCTTGAATTACCTGATCCTCCTGCCTCCATCTCCATAGTGTTTAGATTACATATACACAGGACCCCCGTGACAAAATTTGTATAAAGAAAATTTATTATAATTTATTTTATTAAGTAGCCTTTGAAATTGATCTATCAGTCATAGGCCTATCAACTGTTAAGGATAAATATTAAATTTCCTCTCTTACTAAATTATAGTGGTTCCAAGTCCAATCTTTCTCATTTTCTCAATTACGAAACTAAAACTATTGATAGCAAACATTAAATATGATCATGGTAAATTTTTGCATGCTTATGTAAATGGAATTTTTATGGGAGGTTTTCTAGGAAAATCGACATTATTACAGTTATTGGCACTCAAATCTGGTGAGTAAATTGTTTTGTTGCATTGAGAAAACAGTTTCCTATGCCATTTGATTTTTCTCAAATTTAGGAGACAATTATTTATTTGCAGTCAATTTTATCAAGACATAGTCATGATTCATGTTCTGTCCCATCCCCAGCCAAGATGACTACCCACCTGCTCCCCCACACTCCCTAGTTCTGTCTCATTGCTGGCCCACTGCTCATATTTAAAGAATTATTCTTTGCCAACTTTTCTATTATTCTTCTACCCACCTTGCTCCTTCCTAAAGTAATCTGTCCTTAGGAAAATTTCTTAGATTGATCAAAAAATATAATAATTGTTAGTCATTCTTTATAAAACAAAAAACGGAGGATAGATGAATCTTCAAACTCTTTTGTCCATAATTACCTTGACCATACAACACTCCCACCCCTGCAATGTTTCTGGTTTTTGTTCTTTGTGTGACTGATATGGCTGAGGGTAGTTAAATATTAGGATACCTTGATTAAGTTAGACAGAGAACAAGTACTTGTCATGGTAGTTTAACCCAATAATATTTTGACAACTGCTTATATCCTTATGCACTTAGTTCTCTCTTCTGAGATGTGCTCTTAGATATGAATTTTAAAGTTAGAAATATATGGGGGATGTTTTAAGAACATATGAGAAGAAATGCCCATGGTGATTTGTCTGGGAGCCCTGTCTCTTCTCACCTCCTTTTCTCTCTCAGTGAAGAGAGTGAAGAAAAATCCTTAAAACTAGCAACATGTTGAAAATGAAATTGGACCATTGCCCTCTGTCTTAAAGAAGGTGAAAGTAAGTGTTAGTGATTCAGAAGTGAAATTTCAGCATATCCAAGTCCTTTATAGAAAGGCAAAAGGGAAACATCAAGCTTAGAAGCACTTCAAAGAAGAAGCATTCTGTGAGTCCTCCATTGCTGTGGGTGTTCTCTGTAGGGGAACGAAGAACAGTGATTGACCACAGCTTTCTCAGGGTTGCTTCCAGTGCCAAGGGAACAACCTATTTGTAAATATAACTTTCAGTAGTGAGTCTACCTAATAGCTTGACCAGAATCTCAGTGATATCCCCAATTCAAAGAAATACTAAATGTAAATAATTTGCTACTCATTGTCACAGACTTGTCATATAAGCTCCAAACCTAAGAGTACTAAAACTTAAAATATAAATATTGATCTCAGTGCTTCCCAGAATATACTTGACCCATTTTGTTGGCTAAGGATAATCTAAATCTGGGTTTCGTAAACAAACTTGCTCATGTACATTTGAAGTTCAACACATATGCAGTGATACTTTGTACTATGAATGTAGGGCGATAGCTTCAGGGTGGACTTTTCATCTCTATTGAGAAGTCTGGAGCACATTTTATAAATTTATTTTTTTGTAAGAGATATAAAAATGATAATAGGAACAGCATAGATTTATAAAAATTTGTGAGGTACTGCTTTTATATATCTCAACTAGGTATCAAAACTTTTTGAACAGCTGCTCCTTAATTAGATGACAATAAAGGTGTAGCTAAATACCAGACACCTATCTTTCTCCCATAATCCTTTAAATTGAAATTTTGCAGCATTCAGTAGTATCCTAAGGAGGTAGAGAAGGTGTACACACCAAAACCACTAAGCCAGACAGATGGTAGAGATACAGCCAGTCTCTACTGTCTTTTATCACCTCCTTCATTATCATTGTCATTGTTTGCTTCCTGGATTGTAAGACTTAACACACGTTAGAAAGGGAAGAATGTCACAGGAATCGGGAAATCATTTCCTTTTTGCTTCAAGTCACCCTAATGATTCAGAGCAACCAAAGAGACATTTAAATAAGCCATCATGGGTATGTTTTGGATTTTTTAATACTTTGATTGCATTTAAGGAAAGAGATACTTTCAAAATCATGTATAAAAGTGAGTCTGGAATCAGCAACATATGTAGACCTAATAAGTTGAGTTTTGTTCGTAAGGTAGGTTGTAGAAAATCTGAAAAAACATGTCAAATTAAGGGTTTGAAAGCAATGATAGGTTATCTTAATTCAGTTCTTAGACTCTCAAAGGTTATTGATTTTATTAATTACATTAATTTTATTAAGAACAACCAACTTCTCTGTATTACTTATACAGACTGAATAAAGTCAGCAAACACAAAGTGAATTTGATAAAAAATAAAATAAAACGTAAGGACTGGATAGATAGATGATGCCCCAACAATGAAGAGCACATAGGCTCTACCCAACAGAGAACTACACACACACACACACACACACACACACACACACACACACACACACACACTTTACAGAAAATATAATAGATGTTTTTAATTAGTTATGCAACTGAGGAAGGGCACTGTGAGATCAATTAGACTTTCTGTTTGGTGTTCAGTAAATTGTATTGTTTTGATGCTATTTGTTTCATTGCCTCTTTGTTTTCAATATGCAGGGTAATGGGTGGTTTATTGCATGTCCTCTATGTCCTCTATAATAGCTAATGCCATAGCCATGCATGACTGTGAAGCATGAAAATACAGCTCATCCAAAAAGTGATGAGTATAAAATAAAATATACACTTGGAGCTAAATATGAAACAAAATATGGTTAAAATACCTTATTAATTATTGATTATTTGTGAAAACATAATATTATAGTTTATTGGTGAAATGGTTTTTGTCAATTGATATTAAAAAATCATGTTTGTCATTTACGTTGGCTATATACACGGAGTCTGCAGCAATAATTTTTTGTTCTTCTCATTAGATCCACAAAGTGAAGATAAATTCTTAATTCTTTCTATAAGAGATAGTTTCAGTGTTCTTGGGGGGGGTTAAGTTAATTTGAATAATAAGGGAATAGTCATACTTTTCAAGTTTTTTTAATTTTATATTCTCTTTCTATATGTCCCCTTAATCTACTTTTAACTTACTAGGCATCAATCATTCTGGGATAATTAGCTATTTAAATGACTAAAATGTCAATATTTCCATTTTTTAATTTTTAATTAATTTTTTAATTTATTTTATATCCTGACTGAAATTTTCCCTGTCTCCTCTCCTCCCAGTCCCTCCCCCTTCTCCTCTGCCCTTCTATTCACCCTTCCTCTGTTTTTGTTCAAAAAAGGGGCAGTCCTCCCATGGGTATCAACAAAGCACAGCACAGCAAGTTGCAGTAAGACTAAGCTTCTCCCCTTAATTCAAGGATGGGCAAAGGAATCCAGTATGAGGAATAGGTTCTTAATGCAACGAAGAATTGGTAATTTGAGAAAATCAATAAGATATACAAACTTCTATCCTAGTAAACTAAAAAGCAGAGAGAGAATGTCCAAAGTAACAAAATTAGAAACAAAATAGGGAACATAACAACTGACACTGAGGAAATCCAGAGAATCATTAGGTCATACTTCGAAAACCTGTACTCCATAAAATTGGAAAATCTAAAAGAAATAGAAAATTTTCTTGGTAGATACCACATACCAAAATTAAATCAAGATCAGATAAACAATTTAAATTGATCTATAACCCCTGGGAAATAGAAGGAGTCATTAAAATCTCCCAGCTTTAAAAAAAAAAAAAAAAAAAAAAAACAGGGCCAGATGGTTTCAGAGCAGAATTCTATCAGTTTCAAAGAAGAGCTAATATCAATACTCCTCAAATTATTTTACAAAATAGAAAACATAAGGAACATTGCAAAATTCTTTTTATGAAGCCACAGTCACTCTGATACACAAACCACACAAAGACTCAACAAATAAAGAGAATTACAGACTAATTTTCCTCTTGAACATTGGTGCAAAAATATTCAGTAAAATACTTGCAAACTGAATCAAAGAACACATCAAAAACACACCCATCATGATCAAATAGGTTTCATCCCAGAGATGTAAGGAAACTTTCAGTGTTTCTACAGGACAATATTCTCTGTTTAAACTTTTAAAAACTTTAACTAAAATATAATTTCATCATTCTCCCATTCTTTTCCCTCTTCCAATCCCTCCCATGTCTTTTCACTCCTAATTGCGCTATGTCCCCCACTCACTTTCAAATTGATAGACTCTTTTTCTTTGATTATTATTGCTACACAACACAACACACAGAGAGAAAGAGAGAGATGCACACACATACATGTGTAAATATATTAACACAGTCTTCTAAATCTATTTAGTATTGCTTGTGTGTATATGATTTACCACTAACTTCATGAGGACACAGAAAACTGGTTGAATACAAAGAGCAATATTATGTTTCAAAACAGGGGCATGATAAATTATCACTTTAATTAGCTCTGAACTTAAGTCAAATTTTGCTTTAAAAGTTATATTTGAAAGAAAATGTAATCTGGACATAGACAAATTTCACTCTACTCTTACCATAAAAATATCTCAAGCAGTTAAGACATTAAGGAAAGCTGGAGTCATTCTAACTACTCTCCATTTTTTTTTAATTTTATAATTTGATTTAATTTTACATATCAGCCATGGATTCCCCTGTCCTCCCTCCTCCCACCCACCCCCCAGCCCTCCCTCAGCCCACCCCTAATTCCTATCTCCTCCAGGGCAAGGACTCTCCTTGGGGATTCCGCTCAACCTGGTAGATTCAGTCCAGGCAGGTCCAGCCCCCTCCTCCCAGGCTGAGCAGTGTCCCTGCATAGGCCCCAGGTTCCAAACAGCCAGCTTGTGCATGAACTACTCTCCATTTTTTTGGCACAAAAGATCCAAAGCAGAGCATTAAGCAAGAGAAAGAAAGAGAAATCATCCATTTAAAAAGAAAATGGCAACATTATTGTAGATAATACTACTTGTACAGAAATCCCTGAATTGTTTCTCCACATTTTGTTATTGATAAGGATAACTATTGAATGTTCAGTTTATAAAGTTGATATAAAAATTTAGTAGTTTTTATATCCTCAAATAGTGGATTGTCTGACAATGAAATAAAAACAATCATCTTTAAATTAAATAATAAAGAATAAAGAATAAAATATTTCAGAATCAGTCTAACCAGAGATATACAAAAAAATTACTGCAATAAAATCATTAAACAATGGCACAAGAAATAGAGTAAAACATAAATAGATGAGAATATCATTCACTCAAGCATTAGAAGAATTTATAATATCACATTGTCCATGATGTGCAAAGTGAAAGATAAACTCTGTGTAATCCCTATTAACATGCCAGTGACATTTTTTTATAGAAATTGAAGAAAGCCTACAGTTTATATGAACCACCAAAGACTGAATAATGACTAGTACCTTAAGAAAATAAACAAGGCATCATGCTATCCAAGTTAAAAATATTATGAAGTTCCAATAACCCAAACCAGCATGGGACTATCATAAAATTAGACATAGGGCAATTCAATGGCTTAAAGAACCCAACAATAAATAAACACATTATAGCCAAAATGATCTTTAACAAAGGATCCGAAAGTTCACAATCATAATGGAGAAAGTAGATATTCATAATCAGAAAGACAAAATTAGACATGATGTCATAAGAAAAATCCACATTTCAAAGTTGATTAATGGTGAATATAAGATCAAAATGATGATTTGACTTTAAGGTGATAAGATGATTTGAAAGTTGAAGGCGATATTTCAGAGTAATAGAATGAATAATATACTTTTATGTATATGCCAAAAGCATAGCTACAAAATCTAAAATAGTCAAAAGGGACTCTAAAAACCAGGAAAACTTCTGCCTAGCAATGGATACAATCAGGAGCTTGTAAAGATGCCTAACATAATGTAATAAATATCTGTAAAGCACCAATTTAATAATGAGTTCATAGACATAATATATGAAGAAATTAAACAAATCTACTCTATAGAAATAAACATTCATATTAGAAAATGAGTAAATACATGGGTAGACATTTCTCCATAAAACATATAATTATGCAATGGGAATATGAAAAAAATTCTAGTAACACTAATCATCAGAGAACTTGTCCGTTCCCGTCAACTCAACACAAACTAGAGTTACCTGGGAAGAGGGAATCTCATTGGACAAATTGCATCCATCAGATTGGCCTGTAGCTATAAATACAAGGAATTTTCTTAATTAATGATTAATGTGGGAGTATTCAGCCTGCTATGGTTAGGGCTACTCCTGGGAGGTAATCTTTTATTCTTTAAGAAATCAGGCTAAGCAATCCATAACACGCCAGGAACAACATAATTCCATTGTCTCTCCTACGGTTCTTGTCTCCAAGTTCCTGCTCTGATTTCTGTCCATGATGGACTGGAGCCTGAAAGCCAAATAAACTCTTTTATCCTTAAAGTTATTTTTGGTCTGTGTTTGATCAAAGCAACAGAAAATCAAGATAGAACAGAAATGCAAATTTAAACTACAGTGAGGTGTCAACTACTAGAATGGTTGTTGTTGGGAAGGGAACTGGCTGCAAGTGATGGAATGGCATGAAGAAAATCACAGCCTATACCCCTGGCACAGCCATTTGGAGTGTATTGTGAAGTTTCTTTAGAACCCAACAACAGAACTAGCTTAAGCTTCCAGTCAATAAATACTGAAGGTAAATATTCACTTTTATCAGCAGCATTCTTCAAAATGTCCGAGTTTTATGTCAACCCATGTGTCTACCATCAGATGAAGCCTTTACCTGTAGGATAGCTACAAAAGGAAGTGTTATTATACCATAAAGAGAACAGAATTTTTCCGTCAGTGTTAATGGACAGACATTCCATCTAGTTAAAAAGGCTCAGCTAAGACAAACATCATGATTCCATTCATATGTGGAATCTACAGGAGTTGATGTCATAGAAGATGAGGACAGAATAGTGGCTTCCAGGTTCCTATGAAATCAGTTTGAAAAGTCAGGGAGATGGTAGTCAAAGGTGAGAAAACTCAGTTTGACTCTAAACATATGTTCAAGGGGCCTATTGTACAAAGCAGAACTTGTTCTTGAAAAATATTTAGCCTATATAAAATGTTCTCATAGCACACACGGTATGCAGTAGTGTGTTATTTAGCCTTATTTAGTCACACCAGAGTATATATAATTAAATTATCATGGTAAGTACCATAAAAATAAACATATACATATATATATATAATTTTATCATTCAGTACAATAAAATAATAATGAATTCATATTTTCCTGTATTTTCAAAATTATGAGTACTTTATTTCATATCTTTTGCAAAACTGCACGATGTAGCTCCTCATTACTGTAAATTGCATTTTTATTACAGTCATTGCAGACTGCTTCCTGTTTTATTTATTGTTTACCGAGGTTCCCCTGAGTCAATTCTTCCTATACAGTGTGTCTTTCAGTTTTTGATTGTTCATTGCTATAATATCAATTTTAAAATGCTTTTTAAAAATACAATCCAGCAGTGCTGGGGATATGGCTCAGTCAGTAAAGTGCTTGACACACAGCATTAAGACCTGAGTTTGAATCTCCAGAGCCCTTGTAAAGATGGACACAGCAGTGGAGCATGCATGTAGAGCTGTGTCTTTTCTCATATTAAACATTATTTTCCAATTTTTTGAGATGGAAGAACTAATGCATCCTCTGAACCAACAAATGGAGATTTTATAATCCCCCCATTCCCCACTGGGAAAATGTCATGTCAAGGATCTGGCATTGTTCACTATTAGCTTTAACACTCTTACTTCATCTGGATGGACAAGCATGTCGGTTCTTACATGACTTACATTCAATCTTAGCCATTATAGCTAAATTCTGACTAATATCTTGCCAATATCCAATCACCACAGCATGGAACTATAACTTTCTTTCCTTTTCACTTTTGTCACATGGGAATTATGGGACATTTTCTTTCTTAATTGCTTGCTCTGTTAGATGTTCAAAGTTTCCAGTTGAGTTAATTAATTTTCAAATTAAACTAATTCAGTGAACACACCTCATTCCTACAAAACTTGGCCAGAGATTGGGGGTGTTATTGGTTTTTCCCATTACCTAATCTTGTATAATTTAAACTGAATTACTTTTTAATATCAAAGGATGGAGCATTCTAGTTGATATCTGGATTTCATTTGATTAAGACATAATTTTGTACTCAAGAAACCAAAAGCTGGAGTTCACAGCAAGCACATTTACAAATTATATTTTATATATGTTGCTATAAAACATATCAAAATAAGTTTAGAAGAGCTGATTACAGGTCAGTAAGTAAAGGGACCTTCCCAACAGACTGACAACATAAGTTCAGTCCCAAGAACACAAATGGGAGAATGAGAATAGTGAGTCCTGCTTATCCTCTGGCCTCCACATGTACACGATTGTCCAAACACACACACACACACACACACACACACACACACACACACACACACACCACTTAGATATGTACAAACACAATCTGACAAGTTCATTTAGTTTTTTTTTTTTTTTTTTTTTTTTTTTTTTTTTTTTTTTTAAATTTAAGAATTGTTTTAAATGACAAAAATACAATAAAATGACATTAAAACAAAATGATATTTTACTTTTAGAAAGATGTTTAACATTTCAAGTGCTTATCAGCCATTTGTTTCCTCTTTTGAGAATTCTTTTTTTTTTTTTTTTTTTTGTAATTCACATTTTAATAAAGAATTTAACAAAAACACTTTCACCATAAGGGAATATTTTGCAGTAAAATGAGATTAGGTAGATAGAGCAGTTCCTAAAATACTGGGATTCCTGGAGCACTGATAAAATTAGTTGAAAACTGAAAAAAATACATTGAAAGGCCAAGAAAGAATGAATCTAAGATACAAAAGTTTGCTTTATATCTCCATGGATAACATGCAATATTATTTAAGTTTTTTGTTTTTTTTTTTTTTTTTTTTTGTTTTTTTTTTTTTTTTTTTTGGTTTTTTTTATTATTATTATTATTATTATTATTATTTTACAACACCATTCAGTTCAACATAATAGCCACAGAATCCCCTGTTCTCCCCCTCTCGCCCACCCCTCCCCCCAGCCCACCCCCCATTCCCACCTCCTCCAGATCAAGGTCTCCCCCGAGGACCGGGGTTGACCTGGTAGACTCAGTCCAGGCAGGTCCATTCCCCCCTCCCAGACCGAGCCAAGTGTCCCTGCATAAGTCCCAGGATTCAAACAGCCAACTCATGCAACGAGCCCAGGACCTGGCACCAATGCACAGCTGCCTCCCAAACAGATCAAGCCAACTGACTGTCTCACCCGTTCAGGTGGCCTGATCCAGTTGGGGGCCCCTCAGCCTTTGGTTCATAGATCCTGTGCTTCCATTCATTTGGTTATTTGTCCCGGTGCTTTATCCAACCTTGGCTTCAACAATTCTCGCTCATATAAATCCTCTTCTTACTCACTAATTAGACTCCCAGTGCTCCACCAGGGGCCCAGCCGTGGATGTCTGCCTTCAGATTCCTCAGTCCTTGGATGGGGTTTATGGCACCACTATTTGGGTGTCTGGCCATCCCATCACCAGAGTAGGTCAGTTCCTGCCGTCTCGCGACCATGGCCAGCAGTCTTTTGAGGGGGTATCTTTGTGGATCTCCGTGGGCCTCCCTAGCTCTCTGCTTCCTCCCCTTCTCACCTTCTCATGTGGTCTTCATTTACCATGGTCTCCTATTCCTTGTTCTCCCTCTCTTTTCTTGATCCAGCTAGGATCTCCCACTCTTTCCCTCGACTGTCGCCCTTCATTGTTCCCACTCATGACCAGGCTATTCATGTAGATCTTGTCCATTTCTCCGTGTCTTTTTTTGGGGTCCCGTTTTCCAGGTAGCCTCACTGGTGATGTGAGTAGCAGTCTAGTCATCCTTGTTCCACATCTAGCATCTTCCTATGAGTGAGTACATACCATATTTGTCTTTCTGAGTCTGGGTTACCTCACTCAGGATGATTTTTTCTAGATCCATCCATTTGCCTGCAAACCGTGTGATGTCGTTGTTTTTCTCTGCTGAGTAGTATTCCATTGTGTATATGTGCCACAATTTATTTATCCATTCTTCAGTTGAAGGGCATCTAGGTTGTTTCCAGGTTTTGGCTATTACAAACAATGCTGATATGAACATAGCTGAGCAAGTGCTCTTGTGGTATGATTGAGCATTCCTTGGGTATATGCCCAGGAGTGGTATAGCTGGATCTTGGGGGAGATTGATTCCCAATTTTCTAAGAAAGCGCCATATTGATTTCCAAAGTGGTTGTACAAGCTTGCATTCCCACCAGCAGTGGAGGAGAGTTCCCCTAGTTCCACATCCTCTCCAGCATAAAGTGTCTTCAGTGTTTTTGATCTTAGCCACTCTGACAGGCGTAAGGTGGTATCTCAGAGTTGTCTTGATTTGCATTTCCCTGATGATTAGGGAAGTTGAGCAATTCCTTAAATGTCTTTCAGCCATTTGGGATTCCTCTGTTGAGAATTCTCTGTTTAGTTCTAAAGCCCATTTCTCAATTGGACTGTTGGTCCTTTTGATGTCTAATTTCTTGAGTTCCTTATATATTCTGGATATCAGTCCTCTGTCAGATGTGGGGTTGGTGAAGATCTTTTCCCATTCTGTAGGCTGTCGCTTTGCCTTGTTGACCGTATCCTTTGCTCTACAAAAGCTTCTCAGTTTCAAGAGGTCCCATTGATTGATTGTTTGTCTCAGTGTCTGCGCTACTGGTGTTATATTTAGGAAGTGATCTCCTATGCCAAGGCGTTCAAGACTATTTCCTACTTTTTCTTCTAGCAGGTTCAGAGTAGCTGGATTTATGTTGAGGTCTTTGATCCACTTGGACTTAAGTTTTGTGCACGGTGACAGATATGGATCTATTTGCAGCCTTCTACACGCTGATATCCAGTTATGCCAGCACCATTTGTTGAAGATGCTTTCTTTTTTCCATTGTACACTTTTGGCTTCTTTGTCAAAAATTATATGTCCATAGGTGTGTGGGTTAATGTCAGGGTCTTCAATTCGATTCCATTGGTCCACATGTCGGTTTTTATGCCAATACCAGGCTGTTTTTATTACTGTAGCTCTATAGTAGAGCTTGAAGTCGGGGATTGTGATGCCTCCAGAAGTTGTTTTATTGTACAGGTTTCTTTTAGCTATCCTGGGTTTTTTGTTTTTCCATATGAAGTTGAGTATTGTTCTTTCCAGATCTGTGAAGAATTGTGTTGGTATTTTGATGGGGATTGCATTGAATCTGTAAATTGCTTTTGGTAAGATTGCCATTTTTACTATGTTAACCCTGCCTATCCATGAGCATGGGAGATCTTTCCATTTTCTGAGATCTTCTTCAATTTCTTTTTTCAGGGACTTAAAGTTCTTGTCATATAGGTCCTTCACTTGCTTGGTTAGTGTTACCCCAAGGTATTTTATGTCATTTTTGGCTATTGTGAAGGGTGATGTATCTCTAATTGCCTTCTCAGCTTCTTTGTCCATTGTATATAGGAGGGCTACTGATTTTTTTGAGTTGATTTTGTATCCTGCTATGTTGCTGAAGGTGTTTATAAGCTTTATCAATTCCTGGGTGGAATCTTTGGGGTCACTCAAGTATACTATCATGTCGTCTGCAAATAGGGAAAGCTTGACTTCTTCCTTTCCAATTTGAATCCCCTTAATCTCCTTATGTTGTCTTATTGCTCTGGCTAGAACTTCAAGTACTATATTGAATAAGTATGGGGAGAGTGGACAGCCTTGTCTCGTTCCTGATTTTAGTGGAATTGCTTTGAGTTTCTCTCCATTTAATTTGATGTTGGCTGTTGGTTTGCTATATATTGCCTTTATTATGTTTAGGTATGTTCCCTGTATTCCTGATCGCTCCAAGACTTTTATCATGAAGGGGTGTTGGATTTTGTCAAATGCCTTTTCTGCATCTAGTGAGATGATCATGTGGTTTTTTTCTTTGAGTTTGTTTATATGGTGTATTACATTAATGGACTTTCGTATGTTGAACCACCCTTGCATCCCTGGGATGAAGCCTACTTGATCATGGTGGATAATCGTTCTGATGTGTTCTTGGAGTCTGTTTGCCAGTATTTTATTGAGTATTTTTGCATCAATGTTCATGAGGGAGATCGGTCTGTAGTTCTCTTTCTTTGTTGCATCCTTGTTTGGTTTAGGAATCAGGGTAATTGTAGCCTCATAGAAGGAGTTTGGTAATGTTCCTTCTGTTTCTATTATGTGGAACAATTTAGAGAGTATTGGTATTAACTCTTCTTTGAAGATCTGGTAGAATTCTGCGCTGAAACCATCTGGTCCTGGGCTTTTTTTGGTTGGGAGACCTTTAATGACTGTTTCTATTTCCTTAGGGGTTATTGGACTATTTAAATAGTTTATCTGGTCTTGATTAAACTTAGGTATGTGGTATCTATCCAGAAAAATGTCCATTTCTTTTAGGTTTTCCAGTTTTGTGGAGTAGAGGTTTTTGAAATATGACCTTATAATTCTCTGGATTTCCTCAATGTCTGTTGTTATGTCCCCCTTTTCATTTCTGATTTTGTTGATTTGGATTCTCTCTCTCTGTCTTTTGGTTAGTTTGGATAAGGGCTTGTCTATCTTGTTGATTTTCTCAAAGAACCAACTCTTTGTTTCATTAATTTTTTGTATTATTCTCTTAGTTTCTAATTTATTAATTTCACCTCTCACTTTGATAATTTCCTGGCGTCTATTCTTCCTGGGAGACTTTGCTTCTTCTTGTTCTAGAGCTTTCAGATGTGCTGTTAATTCACTAGTGTGCGATTTCTCCAACTTCTTTATGTGGGCATTTAGTGCTATGAATTTCCCTCTTAGCACTGCTTTCATAGTGTCCCATAAGTTTGGGTATGTGGTGTCTTCATTTTCATTGATCTCTAGGAAGTCTTTAATTTCTTTCTTTATTTCTTCCTTAACCCATTGGTGATTCAGTTGAGCATTATTCAGTTTCCATGAGGTTGTAGGTTTTCTGTAGTTTTTGTTGTTGTTGAAATCTAGCTTTAAACCATGGTGATCTGATAGAACACAGGAGGTTATTCTGATTGTTTTGTATCTGTTGAGATTTGCTTTGTGGCCAAGTATGTGGTCGATTTTAGAGAAAGTTCCATGGGGTGCTGAGAAGAAAGTATATTCTTTCTTGTTAGGATGGAATGTTCTGTAGATATCTATTAGGTCCAATTGGGTCATGACATCAGTTAAGTCCTTTATTTCTCTGTTAAGTTTCGATTTGGGAGATCTGTCCAGTGGTGAAAGTGGGGTGTTGAGATCTCCCACTATTAATGTGTGGGGTTTTATATGTGGTTTAAGCTTTAGTAATGTTTCTTTTACATATGTGGGTGCTCTTATGTTTGGGGCATATATGTTCAGAATTGAAACTTCATCTTGGTCGATCTTTCCTGTGACGAGGATGTAATGTCCTTCTTGATCTCTTTTGATTGATTTTAGTTTGAAGTCTATTTTGTTGGATATCAGGATGGCTACCCCTGCTTGTTTCTTAAGACCATTTGATTGAAAAGTCTTTTCCCAGCCTTTTATTCTTAGGTAGTGTCTATCTTTGAATTTGAGATGTGTTTCTTGTATGCAGCAGAAGGATGGGTCCTGCTTTCGTATCCATTCTGTAAGTCTATGTCTTTTTATAGGTGAATTAAGTCCGTTGATATTAAGGGATATTAATGACCAGTGATTCTTCATCTCTGTTATTTTTGGTGGTAGTGTGTGTGTACTTCTCTTCTTTGGGGTTTACTGTTGTGGCTTTATCTATTGCCTGTGTTTTCAAGTGTGTATCTGACTTCCCTCGGTTGGAATTTTCCTTCTAGTGCTTTCTGTAGGGCTGGGTTTGTGGATAGGTATTGTTTAAATCTGGTTTTGTCTTCGAATGTCTTGTTCCTTCCGTCTATGATGATTGAAAGTTTTGCTGGGTATATTAGTCTGGGCTGACATCCATGGTCTCTTAGTGTCTGGATTACATCTGTCCAGGTCCTTCTGGCTTTCAAAGTCTCCATTGAGAAATCGGGTGTTATTCTGATGGGTTTACCTTTATAGGTCACTTGGCCTTTTTCCTTGGCTGCTCTTAATATTCTTTCTTTATTCTGTACATTTAGTTGTTTAATTATTATGTGTCGAGGGGACTTTTTTTGGGGGTCTAGTCTGTTTGGTGTTCTATAGGCTTCTTGTATCTTCATAGGCATTTCCTTCTTTAAGTTGGGAAAGTTTTTTTCTATAATTTTGTTGAATATATTTTCTGTGCCTTTGAGTTGGTATTCTTCACCTTCTTCTATCCCTATAATTCGTAAGTTTGGTCTTTTTATGGTGTCCCAGATTTCTTGGACATTTTGGTTCATGACTTTGTTGGCTTTAGTGTTTCCTTCGACTGATGGAACTATTTCTTCTACTGTATCTTCAATGCCAGAAATCCTCTCTTCCATCTCTTGCATTCTGTTGGTTATACTTGCATCCGAAGTTCCTGATCTTTTACTCAGGTTTTCTATTTCCAGCATTCCCTCTGTTTGTGTCTTTTTCATTTTTTCAATTTCCCTTTTCAGATCTTGGACTGTTTCCTTTGTTTGTTTCATTGCTTTTTCATGATTTTCTTTCAGTGCTTTATTGTTTTCTTCCAGGATTTTAATGTTTTCTTCCAGGACTTTATTGTTTTCTTGGAGGGCTTTATTGTTTTCTTCTAATTTGTTTGCCCTTTCCTCTAGTTGTTTACAGCGTTCTTCCAATTTTCTTGTCTTTTCCTCTACACACGCCTCTACCTTCTTCATGAAGTTACTCATAAGGCTACTTTCTTCTGCTTCTTCCAATTTTTGGTGTTCAGGTCTAGATGTTGGAGGCGAGCTAGGTTCTGGTGATGCTGTATTGCTCTTCATTTTGCTGTATGTACTTCTGCTTTGACGTCTGCCCATCTCCTTGTGATTCCTTCTTGGTCTTATCAGTGGACTTGTTTCACAAAGATCTGACAGACTCAGGAGGACTCTCTCTCTTGTCCAAAAGGGAGTTCTCTTGTCCAACTCTTTGGTCCAGAAGGGAAGTCAGGGGCAAGCTCTGATCCAGAATGGCAGTCGGGGACAGGCTGGGAGCTGGGGGCCGGTCTCTAAGTCTCAGGAAGTGGGTGGGGTCTTGGGCAGATGGGCGTGGGGGCAGGGCGCGGAGACTGCAGGGGCTGCCGGGGGCTTGGAAATGGGGATCCCTCCCGGTGGGGCTAGAAGGGGAGCTGCCCGGTGGCCAGAACCCGGCGCCAAGCTGGGCAGGTCCTCCCGGGGTGGCTGGTGGCCAGGGATGCGGTCCGGGTTGGACCCAGGCACTCACCTCTGGTCCAGAAGGGAAGTTGTCCGGGGCAGGCTGGGAGCTGGGAGCCGGTCTCTAAGTCTCAGGAAGTGGGTGGGGTCTTGGGCAGATGGGCGTGGGGGCAGGGCGCGGAGACTGCAGGGGCTGCCGGGGGCTTGGAAATGGGGATCCCTCCCGGTGGGGCTAGAAGGGGAGCTGCCCGGTGGCCAGAACCCGGCGCCAAGCTGGGGAGGTCCTCCCGGGGTGGCTGGTGGCCAGGGATGCGGTCCGGGTTGGACCCGGGTACTCACCTCTGGTCCAGAAGGGAAGTCTTCGGGGGGCAGGCTGGGAGCTGGGGGCCGGTCTCTAAGTCTCAGGAAGTGGGTGGGGTCTTGGGCAGATGGGCGTGGGGGCAGGGCGCGGAGACTGCAGGGGCTGCCGGGGGCTTGGAAATGGGTATCCCTCCCGGTGGGGCTAGAAGGGGAGCTGTCCGGTGGCCAGAACCCGGCGCCAAGCTGGGCAGGTCCTCCCGGGGTGGCTGGTGGCCAGGGATGGGGTCCGGGCTGGACCCAGGCACTCACCTCTGGTCCAGAAGGGAAGTTGTCGGGGGCAGGCTGGGAGCTGGGGGCCGGTCTCTAAGTCTCAGGAAGTGGGTGGGGTCTTGGGCAGATGGGCGTGGGGGCAGGGCTCGGAGACTGCAGGGGCTGCCGGGGGCTTGGAAATGGGGATCCCTCCCGGTGGGGCTAGAAGGGGAGCTGCCCGGTGGCCAGAACCCGGCGCCAAGCTGGGCAGGTCCTCCCGGGGTGGCTGGTGGCCAGGGATGCGGTCCGGGTTGGACCCGGGTACTCACCTCTGGTCCAGAAGGGAAGTCTTCGGGGGCGGGCTGGGAGCTGGGGGCCGGTCTCTAAGTCTCAGGAAGTGGGTGGGGTCTTGGGCAGATGGGCGTGGGGGCAGGGCGCGGAGACTGCAGGGGCTGCCGGGGGCTTGGAAATGGGTATCCCTCCCGGTGGGGCTAGAAGGGGAGCTGTCCGGTGGCCAGAACCCGGCGCCAAGCTGGGCAGGTCCTCCCGGGGTGGCTGGTGGCCAGGGATGGGGTCCGGGCTGGACCCAGGCACTCACCTCTGGTCCAGAAGGGAAGTTGTCGGGGGCAGGCTGGGAGCTGGGGGCCGGTCTCTAAGTCTCAGGAAGTGGGTGGGGTCTTGGGCAGATGGGCGTGGGGGCAGGGCGCGGAGACTGCAGGGGCTGCCGGGGGCTTGGAAATGGGGATCCCTCCCGGTGGGGCTAGAAGGGGAGCTGCCCGGTGGCCAGAACCCGGCGCCAAGCTGGGCAGGTCCTCCCGGGGTGGCTGGTGGCCAGGGATGCGGTCCGGGTTGGACCCGGGTACTCACCTCTGGTCCAGAAGGGAAGTCTTCGGGGGCAGGCCAAGTTCATTTAGTTTTACCTCTCTGTCTCTGTCTCTGTCTCTGTCTCTGTCTCTGTCTCTGTTTCTCTGTCTCTCTGTCTCTCTCTCTGTCTCTCTCTCTGTCTCTCTCTCTGTCTCTCTCTCTCTCTCTCTCTCTCTCTCTCTCTCTCTCTCTCTCTCTCTCTCTCTCTCTCTCTCTCTCTGTGTGTGTGTGTGTGTATAGGGTTTACTGTTTGGGACTGGAACTCGTTCATCTATCAGGAAATTCATCCCTGGACCGTACTAATTCTCCCTCTCCTCTCACTTAATAATTGCCCATAGCTCTTCATCTAGGACCGGGGCATTGTCAGGCTTTTTCCATTCATGTTGCCATGTTAACTAGTGTTACCATTTTTCAAGTCTTGTTTAAGCAACCACATTGGTGAGATTTCATGGGTGCAGCTTCTTTGTCACGTATAGAAGACGCTGCTTAAGTTATTTTACCACTCTGTGCAGGCTTCCCACTTGAATTACATTCCCTCATACTTGTGCTGTGTTTACTATACTATAAGTCTACTGAGCATCCTTCTGAATCTCAGAAGCTCTCAGGTATCCTAAATGAAGAATGTTCTATACTCTTTACTCCCCCTGGGTCAAGTGTATCTCCCAACAACACACATGCTTCTTCTTTTTCATTAGCTGAGTTTCAGTTTTATATATTTATCGCTTAGCAACCTTACTAGAAGGTAAGCCTCAGGAAGGACAAAATGTTCTCTATTTATTGTTATATCTCCAGCACTTCAAAAACTACCAAATAAAAATGATGCTTCTCTGTAAATAACTACTAAATAAAGAATAATTTGTTATCTTGTATATATTTGAGCCTTTGTTGGATGCCAAATTCTTTAAATCAATACTGGAAGATGAACACTCTTCATTTAAGGGCAGTAGTGTAATAAAGGTAGGTACTGAGCACAGTAACATCTGTAATAGCCTCAGAGCACTTACAGTTCCAACACAGACCACAAAGAAATCATTATATAAGTCAGAAATGATGAATGGATGCTGTGAATTTTAGCAAAATAAAGGTAAATTTTCATTGTGGTGGTTTCAGTTGGCAACTTCTTCACAAAGCAAATTGCTTGTATAAGGGATGGCATTTTAAAATTTGTATTGGGTTCAGAATATATACTCTAGAATATAAACTGAGGAAAGCATTGTAAATTATAGTTTTGGGGGAGATTTCTGAATGAAAATGTTTCCAATGTCAGGTAGATACCAGCACTTGGTATGTAGTGAGCTCACTTATAATAACCATCAAAGCCAGATTACTCCTCTATTAAAAATAGTTATTCAACTATTCCTCTTTTTATAGTTTCACATGTAAGAAAACTAGCTAGATAAGTAGCATCAAGATAACATTTATTAAATTTCATTGACATCAGTTCTTATCTATGGCACCTAGTTGTGCCATATTGAAAATGAGAGGTCAAATAATTCTGATATTCAATAAAACAAAGTCACAAAAGTCAAATGAGTAAATCTATATCATTATCATACTCATCAAAATCACCATAATAAACATTATATAAGGATTAATTGTTCAGTGAGAAAAAATACAGACAGCAAAAGGCATTAAAGATAGAGTATGCATATATATATAATATGACATATAATATAATGTAATATAATATAATGTAATATAATATAATGATAACATATGTACATATAAATACATACATAAATAACTGAATTTTCTAAATGCAACTGTAAAGTAAGATACCTTTTATTTAAATGTATATTCATGTGAGTAGAGAAATCCACTTTAGTATAGCTGAAAACTGTCTTCACACCATGGGGAAGCACTGAGTAGAGAGTAAGCATTTTTAGGCCTGATTCTGACTGCTCTCCTATAGCATTGACATCCTGTCATCCAGCCACATGTGCTTCTGATGCAGATCAGCATGCATATGCATAGCCATATGTTTCTTCCGTATGAGGCTTATCTTCTCCTCCTTCCCATCCCATTCCTTGTATTCCACACATTGTATTTCACTCATAGCACTGCTAGCCAAACATAAGAAAAACTGTTGCTCTCCAGAGGGAAACAGAAGTGCCTGGGACATGAGAGGGTTGATTTATTTTGACCTTGTATGTTGCAAGGATGTTTCTGAGTGACTTCTCTGATTTGTCATCAGAAAGGATAAATTAGTGTTTTTCTCTGCTTTGTGAGTTGGAGTGTAGGCTGAAGTTCTTTGCCACCCCTTCACTTCTCAAATGAATTAAGGTTCTTAGAATAACCTAGAGGAATTGAGTTTGCATGTGTTTCTAGCAGCTTTGTCTGGAATGTAGGTGATCTAAACTGCTAGGACACCCAAGAGAGTGCTGGTGAGAAATGCCATCTGACTCATCATCACCCATGAGATCCAAGTATGAAATGTAGGGTGGGGTCTAGTGGGAAGGGAACAAGACAAAATAGAAATGTAGAGAGCCATGATGACACTTCTCTTCCTCCAGGTCAACAGAAAACCACATAAACATTTCACTGTCTTCTCTTTAAGGAACATCACTCAGGAAACAATACTGCATATAAAAGCGAAATGTCATGCTAGTTTGCAGAAAAAGCAAATTTCTGTGAGGAAAGCTAAGTGGTAAGAAATGGTTTACAGATTTGTGCCAAAATCCTCACTTGACATGAGTCTAAAGTGCAGCTATGTAGGGACCGGTATAAGACGAAAATGTGATTTTCCTTATATATAAAGCATAAAAATTTATGCCAAAGTACTAATTAAAAGGTTTTACCTGGGGAGGGAGGCTGGAAAGATAGCTCAGCAGTTAAGAGCTCTGGGTGATATTCCAAAGGACTTTGGTTCAATTCCCAGCACCCACATGAAAGCTCATACCTGTCTACATCTCCAGTTCTGGGGGATCTGACATCCTCACAAGGACATACATGCAGGCAAAACACCAGCACACATAAAACATAAAATGAAAAGATTTTTACTTCTTTTCTGTGCTTTTGTTCTCAGCTCATAGTTTTGCATAATACTGGATGTTTACCATCACATTAAATGAAGAAATAATAAAACATTGAATGATTAGCTTGCATTTTATCATCTTAATTTTGTGCAATGCTGTTTTAAAGCAATTTTAAAGGTATTAACTCATCAAGGAAATCCCTAAAATTACATATTAATCCCTACAATTAATACATAATTCCTCAAATTAAAATTACAGATTTTCCACCTTATATGTGCAATGGTATCTTCATCTTACCAGGACAGTAAAAGCATTGAACACAATTAACTCAAATTTGTTTTCAGTGCTAAAAATTGAACTGAAGTGTTCTGCATAGACAAGAATGTTGCCATGGAGTATGCACTGCAGCCTATTTTACTTGATACACACACACACACACACACACACACACACACACACATATATATATATATATATATATATATATAAGAATTTTATCATTTTCATGTTGGTGAATAAAGAAAGGCTGAAAAGCAGAACTATTGAGTGTCCTATATTTCCCTTCCTGTATATAATGTTAGACTTGGTGACTGATTAATACAGGGAAATGATATGATATTCTTCAATCTTCCTAAAGAAGGAAACACTGTTACAAACTGAGTAAAGTTTAAGTATACTATGTCAAGTGAAATGAGCTAGCGAAAGTCAAACCCTGTATGACTCTATTTATATGAAAACTATGAAATAGTCGCCCATAAAATCCCACTGTTCCCTGGGGCTGAAAGAAAGGAAAGTAGGCCAGCTGTTCAATGTGTATAAAGGTCCATTCATACAAGATGAGCATACTCTAGAAACCTATGCAACATCTACCCGTGGATAATCATAGTACATTGCATATGTGACATTTGCTAAGGGACAAATCACTTATTAAATATTCTAGGAAGAGAAAGGAGGACAAAGGAAGAAACAGAAACTGAAGAAACTCCATAACAATGCAGCCCCTTAGCAAAGAGGAAACACAATAACTACAGGTCCAGGGCAACAAGTCTGGTTATTGCAGATTCAGTAGGCTATGCTCAGTCTCCTTTTCCCAATACACTAATTAAATAGGCTCAGTCACCCATTCCAAAACACTAATTAAATAGACATGCAACGAGAAAGCACAGAGGAGATTTAATCAATATGCATTGGAAAGAGGAACAAATGAAGGGACTCGGTGTCTTAAAGTTTGTGTGCAGGGGACCAACATGAGTTTTAGGCTTAAGCAGAAAAAAAATTAGCATATAGGTGGGAATAAGATGGAAAAATAGTTTAGTAGTCCTAGGCAAGGTATAGTCTGGCTGGTCCCTGTCTATTCTGGTTCTACATGGTGGTCTAAAGAGTCATAATTGCTTGAGGATCCTAGCTGGTTCTCAGGAGAGAATTACTCATGCTCCAGGTGCTGGGTTGCCACTGAAGCTAATTGCACTCATCTGTGGCATGTTCTATCCTGTGAGGCCCTCCTGTTCCTGGAATCCAAGGTGACTAAAGGTTTAGGTCCATGACTGGAGCATTCAGGTGCACTTTGATGGTCTGCAATGGGGCACTGCAAAGAGATGACAAATGCTTCAGTTATACTGATCTTTGTTCTTTCAGCCTTGAAAGGTAATAAACTATGTGAGGTACTACAGGTTTGTAGATGTGTACTCTTTGAATGTTTCACATGCAACAGGTAAATAGGTGTCCCAAAATAAAGAGGCAGCAAGGCAAAATGAAGGTAGAAAGGACAGGCTTTCATTCTGCTTTCAGTTACCTATTGGGCCCAAATAAGGAGTCAATTCTTTTCAGAAAAGGTAGCCTCTATAGTGCCTGCTTTAAAGTCTTTATCATAATGCAGGGTGTTGGATGGATAAATACATAGACCAAGTATTATGAAGACATCTTCCTAAAATATCAAAGGCATATTCTTGAAAGACACCAGTACTTTAGGACACTTTTTATAGCTTTTTTAAAATTTTTATTATTAAGAAATTTTCTATTAATTTTACATAGCAACCACAGATCCCCCTCTCCTCCCTCCTCCTACCCCCCAATATTTCTCCCCAACTCACCTCCCATCCCCACCTCCTCCAAGGCAAGGTCTCCCATGGGGAGTCAGCAGAGCCTGGTACATTCATTCAGTTGAGACAGGCCCAAGACCCTCCCTACTGCACCAAGGCTGTGCAAGGTGTCTCACCATAGGCACTGGGCTCTAAAAAGCCTGCTCATACACCAGAGACAGATGTTGTTCTCACTGTCTGGGGGCTCCCCCAAACAGTTCAAACTAAACAACTATCTCGCCTATCCATAGGGCCTAGTCCAGTCCCATGGGGGATTCACAGCTATTAGGTGGGACACCTTTTCTAAAAGAACACATCATGAGCCTTCAGAGATTACTAGAAGAAGGCATATGGCACACTCAATTGTCTGAAGGCATCTAAAATAAAACCACTGGGCCTGGCATGTGGAATACATAGTCAGAGTGGTCCATGGTAGTAAACTGAGCTTTATTTCAAGATTGATGAGAGATCTCTTATGTGACTTCATCAAGTACAAAGAATGTGTTTTTATGCTTTTTTAAGGACCAGAACATAATCTCAATCAAGAAATACGATTGTTGGAAGTAAGAGAAGAAAAGCTAAGCTATTTTCTATAGCTCATATAATAAATTTTATGGAAAATTATACTAGGATAGAAAATGTCTATTAAGGTTCTTTTGGTGCATAAAATATATAGGATTTGGATATGGATGACTTTCAACATTTCTTTTAATGGATATACCTTGTGTTGATTCTTCAAAATACCAATTAGAGCTATTGGTTGTTTCTCTCCTTTGGAAGATTGCATGGAACCTTCAGGTACCATGAAGCTAGTCTTCAGGGATGAAGCTTTCAGTTCACTTCCACCTCAGGGCTTCTGGGTCCTGTGTCCAAAGACCGTGTGTCTTCAGTAATAGGAACTTACCTTACACATCTGGCAGACAACTAAAGGCAATAGCAATATACTTTAATACTTTGGGAGTCTCTTGCACAACCATGGTGAAGTTTCCTACCAATTTATGTTCTGAAGATTGAACTCATATTGTCAGGCTTTCATAGTAAGCAGCTTGCCCTCTGAGCCATCTCACTGGTTCCAAATCACAAATTTACTTTTTATATGACTAAGAGAGAAGCTGAAGACCACTGGAACAAGGGAGTTGGAGTTAAGAGGCAATTGAGCTACATAGAGCATTTGGAAACTGTGATGTATCAGTGATAACTCATGTTTGGAAAGGATGAACTCACTTAGTTCAGTGGAAGGGGATGGAATAAGGATATGGAGTGAGTTTTTTTCTCAATACCAAAATGCAAAACAAAAACCATGACAATAATTTGAATGAAGAAAGAATGAAACTAGAGAGAGTAGAAATATGTTTAAAAATGTAGAAGGATATTTAGACTGTGCAAAATCAAGAATACACGGGAAGAATGACTGCAATAATGAAGGAAACTGGAGAAAAGGTAAGTAAAAAGCTGGTCAGAGATGGCTCTACAGACCAAGATCAACAACCTTCTTGATCCTCCAGTAACCACATAATAAAGGAAGAAAACAGTTCCCTTAATTTGTCATTCAATATCTAAACTCATGCTGTGGCACATAAATGTCACACACACACAAACACACACACACACACACACACACACACACACGCGCGCGCGCGCGCGCAAGATAAAAATTCAGAGTAGGTCAGAAACTGATTTTATTGTGACCAAGTGTATTTGGCAAACTTCAGAATGATCCCTTTGCCAGGCTCTGGACTTGTTCTGTACAGCCTGTATCTGTGGTAGCACTGTGAAACACATTAGGAGTACCTAATTTTCTATTTTAGATTTCATTTTAACTTAAGCAAGAGAAGTTCACAAACCTGATATGTTTCTGTGACTTTCATTTTTAGAATTGGTGATAAGAATTGATAACTCACAAAGAAATTAATGAAATAAAATCTTATTTGTACATGTCTGTGTATATGTTCTCTATTTAGGACTGGCTTAATAGAAAGAGGCTTAAATTGTACCTGGAACGTGAACTACTTGAAGTCCATCATCATGGAAGTTTAAAGTAACAAATCTGAAAAATAGTAAGAATCAGTTAATCCACCTGATAACTGGTTTAAACTCTAACAAACTGAGAGTAAAGTAAAGCTTCTTTGTGTTCCATTTGGCATACAGAGAGATCTGTCAAAATAATAACGATTACACCTAACCCATGTGCCAAAATCGGGATAAAGCATTCAAACAGGCCACCCATATGACCATGTAAGCACAGAATGATAACAAGGAAACAAGTTCATAAAAACAATGACCAAAAGTAGATCAAACATTTCAACAAACAGACTGAGCCAGGTTTGAAGGCACACGATTTTAATGCCAGCATTTTGGACACTGAGGCAGGCAGACCTCTGTGAGTTCCAGGCTAGCAAGAGGATGGTGGGATTCTGTCCAAACAACAACACAAACAAATAACAACAACAAAAATCAAGGCTTTTCACAGAGATGGCTTAGCCATGAAGAGTGCTTGCTGCTATTCTATAGGATCCATGCTTGCTTCCTAGAATCTTCTTATGGTAGCATACAATTCATAACTCCGACTCCAGGGTATATGTTACAAATTTTGACCTCTGCAGTTACCAGCACCCAAGTAAAATGCATACACACACACACACACACACACACACACACACACACACACACACACACACACACAGAGAGAGAGAGAGAGAGAGAGAGAGAGAGAGAGAGAGAGAGAGAGAGAAATAGACATAAAGAGACACACAGAGAAAGAGATGAGACAGAGAGATAGAGGCAGAGAAGCAGAAACATACACACAATAAATAAAAGTAAATAAATATGTAAAAAAGTTAAAAAAGCAAAGCCTTTGAAGTACCACAAATAGAGAAGAAAGGTAGAATTTACCACAGAATTTTACAGAGAAAATTTACTCTAGATAGATATGTGATTGAAAGAGGTCATATTAAATAGTAAAGTAATAAGTTGGCAAATTATCAAGAATAAAACTGTACTGAATGAGAAGTATGTCTCTTTATATATTACAGTGATAGTGTATACATACATGTGCATGAGAGTGGATATGCCAGAGAAGGTCAGATATACTTTTCTATCACTCTCATCTCTATTCCCTTGAGACGGGGTTTCTAACTGAACTTGGCGATAGAACGATGGTCAGCAAGCCACCATATTTTTTCCTAGTCCTATAATTACAATTACCTCCTACATTATATGTGGGTACTGGTACTGGAATCTGAACTTAGGTCCTAATTCCTGTACAGAAAACAATCTTACCAACTGAGCCATCTCTTGAGACTTCAGTCATACTCCTATACTATAATGATTTGTACTGAGTCAGAAGAAATGGACCTCTGCCTCTAGCTAACTTTTCCAAAATTTTCATTGGTAGTTTTGGGGGACCAGGTCATATTGACACTTAAATTTAAAACCAAACAAAGAAAACCCCTTGACATTAAGGAAAAGGTAATCAAAGAGTGTAAGAGAATACTGCTTATCAGTTGAGTTCTTTGTAGAAAAAGACAGAATATTTACATTGGGCAGTCTGGGTACTTAATGAAGCACCTATTGTAGAGATAAAGGAAGGCTTAAAGAAACTAGTGGATAACAGGAAAATATGCTATGTATCTGTATCCTCACAGCAATAAGGGGCCACTGAGACTCTTAGGCATGAATCAGCCAAGGGAAGAAGCATTTATTAGAACACAGTGAATGGTGACATGGTAAGAGGGATCAAGGGTGGTAGACATATTTACCTCACTATTCTCCTGATCTCTGATCTTGACCAATGGGACTGGAGGCCATAGAGCGAGCAAAAGAACACATTGATGCAGCCCATCAAGGTCATCCTGTCTCCAAACATCTCAGTGGAGATGACAGCTGGAGAGTTAAAATGGAGACACATCCTAAGTATCCTCTTTAAAGGGATCAGGCATGTAGTTCAATGGTTTATTGTTTAATTAAATTGAACAGGCATTTCTTCAGTGCAGAGCTGGTGCAAGGTACTATGGTATATGCTTGAAGAAAAAAAAAAGGATGTATAATTCTCAGGTTGTGACCAATACTGAACAAGTAGCTAAGGGAGTACTACTAAGTACAGAGTGATATGGAAGAATAACTAAAAACAGGCAAATATTTTACTTAATATGTGAAGAGATGACAAGACCATGCCATGCAAATTCTTCTCTGATGAAGAGCCTTGCAAATTTTACTTTTACTTTGTGGTTGTTTAAATAAATATTAACCATAGTCTATTATGGTGCTCAAGTAAAAGGGAGATTCTACTTGAAGTAAAGCTAGAATAATACCTAACTATAATCTAAACATTCGAGACCAGCTTGGGCTATGGAGTGAGAACCAGGACAGGCACAAAGCCACACAGAGAAACCCTGTCTCAAAAAACTATATATATCTATAGTTATAACCACAGCTGAGTGTAGTTCTCACCCTCCTTATCAAGAGAACTCCTTTTTAGAGCATACAAAGACCACAACAGAAAAATATAGATTATAAAAATGCAGGAAACATGAGGTCATGTGGTGTTCAGCCCCTACTGATACATCTATAACACAATTTTTGCACCTAAGACTCAGGGATCATTGCAGAGTTGGGGGTGGATGTACTGCAAGATCTAAAGGAATAGGAAGTTTGTTTTGAGATTGTGTCTCCTAGAAACATTGGAGAAACTCTACCCATAAAGTCTCAACAGCATGGCTGCCTAAACATGGCCTGAAAAGACAGGACACCAATAGACATATTAATATGATAGAAAGCAATATCCCAGGCCTCAACCCTAGACAATGAACTTCACATTACTAAAGAATGCTGAGGATAAGAATGGGTATGTGTAGTCTTCCCCTAGGAAGGATACACCAGTTGGTTATCCAATACCAAATGGCCAGCCCTGAAAAACTACCTACACAAGTATCTTTCTGATTGAGCAAAGTGTGCGTGTGTGTGTGTGTATGTGTGTGTGTGTGTGTGTGTGTGTGTGTGTGTGTGTGTATGTGTGTGGTGTGTGTGACAATGTAGGCCATGCATTTAAAATAGAGCAAATGGCAGGGTATAATGGTGTTGGAGGGAGGAAAAGGAAAGGGAAAACTATATAATTGCATTGTAATTTCAAAAAGCAACTAGAAAAAATGACTAAATAAAGCCAGAGCAAAGGAGCAAAGTAAAGAGTGAAAGTTTGCCATTGTAAGCTATGAAGAAATCTGATGAGAAAATCTTGCAGTTAACCCCAATTTTTCAAGTATTACCTATTTAATGGACATTATGCCATGTACTGAATATATACTGCAATAATATAATAATCTTAGTTTCCTTGAAATTAATAGTCTATGGATGAAGATGCATAAGTGACCAGGCAATTGAAATATACATTGATAAGAATTACTATGAGAAAACAAATGTGCTTTGGGAGCATGGGCAGGGGAGATAGAAATCAAAGAAAAAATTCAGAATATATGGCTCAACAGGGATATTCTAAATAAAAGTTATGCAATTAGCTGGAAATGATGAGTCTGGGTAATACATGCAAAGTGACTGAGAGCAGAAGAGCTTTTCCGGAAGAAGTGATATTCCCAGTTCTGAAGACTAAGGACTGTGTCGACATGGTGCTATCAAAGAAAGGCAGAGACTTGGCTTTAACACAGTTCAGAATGGAATGAGAAAGTAAAGAGAAAAACAGAGACATCTGACCATGAGAGTCAGCAATAGCTAGGCTGTGACAGCAGCCCAACAGGATCTTAGGTTTCATTTAGAGGGTCCTGGAAATGAAGGAGTATGTCCTTATCTCCAATTTTTTGAAAACATTTTCAATAAGTAGATGAAAGGTGAACATATATCAATTAATGCAAGTATTGTTGATGACACGAACAAGAGTTTCAATGAATTCCAGAAAAACAAGTGTTAAAAATTAAGAAATATTTAACTTCATTTAAACTCTTTTTATATGTACAAATGCAAATATATATATGTATATATATAAATAATCTTTAACAGAAAATTCTTAAAGCCTTTTTCATAGCTCTTTAACTCTGATTATCTCTTCCCATATTCCCTCTTCTTCCCTGTCCTCCAATCTCCAACCCTATTTAAATCTTCCTATTCTATTATTCCTCATTCATAATTAATATTACCTACATTCTATTGCCCTTCCTTTAAAATCCCCCCAATGGTTCCTTACTGATTCCTGACTGTTATAGATATTCCAATTTAAACTTGCATATCTAAAGATACAAAGCTGAGATCTACATATGAGAGAGCATGCAGTGTTTGTCTTTCCAGGTCTTACTTCGTTCACAAATGACGATTTTCAGATTTTCATTTACCAAAGAATTTCTTAACCAACAATGGTGGGGCAATATCTATCGTACAGAACATAGGATATTATATTAAAGGGTCTCCTTTTAGTTGTTAATTACTTTTTTAATTTGTTAATTATAGTGTCTCATAGGACCACATATAAACATTGCCCATGCCCTTGAGTACCTTCCCAAAGTTGAAGGTAAGACGCTATTGCTGAATATGACACAAGTTTGAGTCAAAGGACATGAAGAAATCAAGCTGGTACTGACCTGGAAACTTCATCCCGATTCTCAGATTTTGTAGTGTTTGAAAGTTCTATGTACATTACTGGAGGGAAAGGTAGTCAATAACCTTAGATAATTGTAAACTCCATGAGCTACAGCAATGCTTGGTTTGGTGAGGTATGTGAACTTGTGCTGCAGTAGCATGAATGTTATGGGAGTAACTACCACTTTCTAATTTAATTTAAGACAAACTCTACGAGACAGAACTCATCTCTCATACTGTTAAATGGGGCAAAAATCCCTGGCTGACTAGGTTCTAGGACCCATGGGAGAAACTAATACTGTTATCTGCTAAATGTCACTATATTCTTATCTTTATAACCGTAGATAAATGCATCTCTCCTAAGAAAAATGTATTTAACAGTAGGCGATGATTAGTACAGAGATCTATGACTGTTCAACATGCAGAGATAAAATACTGTAGACTGCACAGCTCTAAATAGGACATCTATATCACACCCCTTTCCCCAAAAGCTCAGAGATCATGGTGGAGGAGGAGCCATAAAGATTGTAAGAACCAGAGGTAATAGATAACTGCAGTGATATGGCATTTAAAAGACATGATATAGCCATCATACATATAAACTAATAGATGGTGTTACAGCATGCACAAGGTAAAGCCACACTAAATGCCAGTGTTGATACGAAAGGAGCTCATGAAATCCTAACACTAGCTGAAGACTTATTTGAATTTGATGGCATATGGGGAAGTGGAGTTCATATTTTTCAGAAGTGCAGCCATTGCTCTACCAACGCTCTAGTGCATTGTCCTATATTCATGCACACACAGCAAGTAATAAGTGGACTTTTGTTTTAAAGAAGACAATACACAATGTTTGGAGGAAAAGATGGTTGTGGAATAAATTGAAGAAAGAATGAAGGGTGGGTTTTATAAAAAATTACATGGATGTATGAAATTCTTAAACAATGAACTATTTAAAAATAAAAATTACAAAAAAAGAATATAACTGAGGAATGGCAGAGAGGAGCAGACTGCCAGAGAGCAGACACATTCTGTGACAGAAGTGTAGAGTGGCAGAGTAAGCCTTTATAGGAGTGACTGCTTTCCGAAGAATTAGTTTCCATGGCAGCTTGGGCCATAAACACTTTTCTGAAACCGGTTCCCATAGGGGAGACACAGGCTTTTGTTATTTTTCCAATTTACAATATTTATTATTTCAAAGTCCATAAAGAATGGTTTTCCACACCTATGTATTATTTCAGCCATTTAGGGACAGAGGAGCTACCACCTTTAATAGCTTCGTCAAGGCTTATGAGATGAGTAAATAGGCTTGGAGAAACTTTCATCCCACTGTAATTTTAATAACTTCATATGAAATTCTTACTGTTTTATTTGAAACAAATTGAATACTGAAGTACCTATTTCTCAGTATCATTTTAAGACTTTATGATGAACACTTTTTATTGACAGCCTGAGTAGATTAAAAAGAAAAAAAAACTGGGTTGTTAATGAGGCACAACTATGTAGATATGCCTTTGAGGACTGTTCCACAAAGGATAACTGAGAGGGGAAAAGGCAGCCTGAATGAAAGAAGTGAAGTCGTATAGGCTGGGGCTTGAACTGTATAAAAAGAGGAAAAAAGAGATAGTTAATAAGTACTGTTGCTGCTCTTTCTTATGATTTATATTTTTCTCAGTCATAAGCAAATGGTTTCATGCACCTTCACTGTTAGCTTCCCTGCCATTGACCCTTCATGGTGGAGTATGTCTTCAAACTAGAAACCAAAATTGTCTTCTTCCCAGAAGTTGTTCTTATCAGATAGTTTATTATAGCAATGAGAAAAATAATTAATAGATACTTACTAACTACAAAGCATTCATATTGTTTTTGTGAGAAATGAGAGGATAGTGGTCATCAACTATATATTAATTAAGTTGAATACATGTTTATATCACACATATGTGTGACATATGTGTATATATGAATGATAAGTCATGGCATTGCAGTGTATTAAATTATATATAATTGTATATAATGCTTATATACACATTTCTTATGAATATGAAGCTCACTGCCCCCCCTTATCAACCAGGTGCTATCCAGAAGTTGTCAGTTCCCTCCTTCTATTACCTTTGGAGTAAAGAAGAGAGAATTTCCCAGCTTTCTCTTAGGCATGCAGTTAGTTCTAAGTGTGGGTGGACAAGGCATACTACTTTCATCTTTGCAATATTCTAATCCATCTAAACTAATTAGACCTCTTGATACCAAGAATCAAAAGATTTACTGAGTAATGTTAATGACTTGTCCATGAGTGACAAGGAATTATTTCTTCCAATTAAAGGTTAAAGTTGATTATTGAAATCTTCCAGCAGGATTTTCTCTTTAAAGGGCTTACCAAATTTCCTAAGAGGTAGAGGGATGAAGTGGCTTAAAGTCTTTCTCCAAATGTTTTTTAAAGAGATTCAACTATAAAGCAATAAACTGTGCTATCAGAGAAAAAATATTTTGGAAAATAAACTCCTCAAGGGCAGGAAATGTGACATGTTTTGTTCACCATTTACTTAGATCTTAGAACCCGATATTGCCTGGATAATGCAAGGCATTAATATACATCCCAGATAAATGCCTTGTGAATTTTAATTTAATTCAAGAGTTTCTCATAAATACAAGTGTCCTAAGAAAACTAAAGTCTAGTGCAAAAATCTCTTCTATTGTTAAATGTTTTTGTCTACCCATAAATAATTATGACTGAGATCTAACTTATCTTTTTTTGTTTTTTTTATTTATTTTCATTTTACTTTATTAAGAAATTTTCTACTCACTCTACACACCACCCACAGATCCCATCTCCTCTCTGAACTGGAGGATATATCCAGTAGTTTTTAATAGTTTTGGTGAAACAACAAATGTCTCTAACATCCCCTATACTTCTATATAAGCGATCAGAAATTATTATCATCAGGACTCTTTTAAGCTAATTAGCAATTAAAAGTTTCAAAGTCCTTTTATAGGTTTCATGTGATTATCTAACTTTCTTATTGACCCAATTACATCAGAATATCATTGCTGTCTCACACCTCTTTATGTGATTAATTATTAAGCAGGCATTGATTATGCCTCAAATATTTACACTATCCCTAACCAGATAAATCAATAGGTTATGAGTATTCAGTCCTGTACCAAAAGACTGTCAGTAATTTAGAAGATATAAAATATGACATCATTAGTTTTATAAAAATAAAACAACAAATGAAAACATTAATTGCATAGCATATCTAGGTGCTTAATAAAGATTTTAAAAAGAAATGACACATTAATGAGTCTTTGTGAGGTTCAATTAGTTTAACAAATTGAAGAATTAATTAACTAAAAAGGGTAAACATTTGCTGTATCTTAGGCTTGGTAACAAGTGTTGGATGATTATACAAAAATGAAAATAAATAGTGACCTTTTGAGTGTAGATTGTCCAGGGTTAAATTTAAGACCTAAAAAAGACCTAATGTCGATCTTAAATTTAAAGTAAGGTAGATCTTAAATCAAATTCACTGTCTAAATTAGGACAAATTGATGGGTCACTATTACCATTAATTCACACCAATGGTGGCCTTGCTTCAATAGCTAATTTAGGTAGAGAGGAGTCATGCAATTGAATTCATTGAGGATGGGACATTGCATCACATCAAGGAAACTCCAGGTAGAAAGATGAGTAGCTACCTTGAAAGAACAAAGGAAAATTGCTAAATTGAAATACCATCACTGAAACCTAATCAACTGAAATGGCCAAGATTTTCTGATGGTGGCAATATTTTCAATAATCACAATTTGATATTAAAAATATTATATTATTATTTCACTTCTCAAATAATATGTTTGAAATCATAGTTATACTAAGTGAAATAACTATGATTTCAAACATATTATTTGAGTAATGAGTATTTTTCCTCCTTTCAAGTAGTATTTTGCAAGAAATACCATTAATAAGATATAGGTTTTTGATACATTTGCAGTCTTACTAAAATACAACCAAGCTTTTTATAAATCCTTGATTAATCATGCTTTCTATAGTTCTGTCAAGTTCTGAAGAATGACTTTATGTTTCATAGACATAGCTTTACTCCATTCAAAGAAGGATCAGCTAAAGATGAATATTGATGACTCAATAGCAAGCATTACATAGAGGAGAAAACAAGATGCAATGTAAAGAACTGAATTGCATTTTCAGTTCTTCTGGATTCTAGATTCAAGTAACTGGACTATTGCACATCCATTTCCTTCCTGGTGGCCAGGTATCTACATATTCACAGGAAGGAGAGATTGGATTGGATTAAATATAATGGAAATGCTGAATGTCTGTAGCAATTTTTCTTTGTGATGGTGAGTTATTGCTACACTGGACACTGGCCCCTTTTCTATTAAAAGGAGGTGGTATGCAAGAGGAAGGTAAGGCCAGGATCATCACAATATTCAAGATGTAGACTTCTAACTTTGATTCAAAGAAAGGGCAATGAGGATTCTAGCACAAAATTCAATTAATTTTCTAGAGAGCAAAACAACAAATTAAAAACATCTAAGAGTGGGAGAAACATTGTGCCAATTGTTTATCCAATACCAAGTGGACAGTCCTGAAAACATATACATACAAGTAAAATTATGCAGACTTATCATTGTGTATTTATGCATTTAAGAATATATATGTATACTCATTCACATATATGAATGCAACAATGATTAATGGATAAAGAAGTGATCAATTTGAACGTGAAAAAGGAGGGATATATAGGAGCATTTGGAAGGAGGAAAGAAATAAAAAATGATGTATTTATACTATATTTTTTTAAAAAAATAACAAAAACTTACATATTTATTGTTCCAATAATTACAATTCAGATAATTTACCTCAAAGACATAACTAGCTATGCTATAGTGATTTGAGTCCAAGTAAATCATAGGTGGATTTATTTTTACAAAGTTGTGAAGAACTTGGTATTGCAAAGGTAGCAAAATGATAATACAGCATAAAATATGTTCAATTTTTAAAAATGTGAATTTAATAAAACAAAAGCACACAACACTGAATTCATTTGTTTTGGCCAAATACTCAAGGATATGTGGACTGCTGTGTTGTTGATATAACCAGTTTCACTCCATTTAAGAAAACTGATTTTTCCCTTTTCTGGTAGTTACTATTTGCCATTGTTAGGGGCATATTTGTTTTATGTATGTATGTATGTATTTGTGAAAAAGAGGAAGAACATGAAGTTGAGTAGGTCGGGAGATGGCAAACATCTGGGAGGAGTTGGTAGTGTGGAAATGATATTTTAAAAATATTTGTATGAAACAATTTAAATAACAAACATATCTAACTACATTTAAAATATTAAAAATTGTATGGAAAAGAAATTGATAAAATGGAGGTGAACATATATAAATATACTATTTTCTTTATTTTCATTTTTTTTTTGGTATGTTGTATTGAAGTTTAGTAAGAAAAGATTATGATGTAGTTGAAGCAAAGGTGATAAAAGACGTGGAAAATGACAGTTAGGAGACTGGTAAAACACTCCCTAGAGTAGATGTAGGCATTTTAAGACAGTCACCAAAGGTACATTTTAAATTAAAGTCAATTAGCATATGCTAATTGTTAATTATAATTGAATTTATTAATAAGCTAAAAGAACAAGCATGAATTCCTTGTGGAGTTAGAAGGAATGTTTGTAGGCCATACATTATGGATATTAAAACATTTCTTCCCTAGTTATATTTGCTAGTCTCTCTTTGGTAAACTAGTACAAATTTGAAAGCTGTACTAAGTCATTCTTTAACATAAAAAACTGATTGTGAAACAAATAGATTGTAAAAGTCTGTTAAACAGGCAGTTAGCTGTTTTCATAATGAGGATATGTGAGGAAGAGGTAGACACTAATATGGTGGTATTTTATTTGTATTGAAATGTGATTTTCATTGTATGTTAATAAATAAAGTTGCCTGGGGGTCAGAGCTATTAGAGCCATAGCAAGAGTGTGGCGGTGGTGGCACATGCCTTTAATCCCAGCACTTGATAGAAGAGCTAGGTAGATCTCTGTGTGTTCAGGGATACAGCCAGCATTGGAGACATATCTCTTTAAAACCTGGAGGGCATTACTTACAGGCAGTGACGAGCCAGTCATGTGTTTGGGTTTACAACCAATGAGAAGGCAGAACAGAAAGACTATTTAAAGACAGACACACAGGAAGTAGCTTTCTTTCTGGGAAGCTAGGAGCACTGCAGAAGGTAAGATTTTAGCTCTGAGCTCTGACCTCTCGGCTTTCTCTTTTACATTGATTCTGTGTTTCTTATTTTAATAAGATGGTTGGTTACATCTACACACTGTCCTAAGTCCTTAACTAAGGCAATCTATTTCCTAATCTGTGAGATTAAAATTAGTATTGCAGAATAGAAGCTTTAGTAAGACATTTTATTTAATCCATTAGATCAAAAGATGCAAAACAAATCATGTGATGATCTCTCTTGTAGCATTCCACTGGTCAATGCTCCGTCTTCTGCACAATTTCTGGCCTAAATCCTTCTATAAACAAGATCAAATAAGGCATTCTGCTTGTTATCAAGCTCTTCTGTATGTCTTGGTTGTGTGAAACACTGTCATGAATTATGACATTAACACCTTATAATAGCCATGTGAAATATGAATTATTTATAATATATACTTCAGAAAATTGAGCCTTGCTTAACTACTTTGTCTTAAAGTTGAAAGTCCACAACAAAATAGGAATAAAACCACGAGATACCTGACCCTCAATATCAAGTTCACTGTTTTAGCCTCCAGTATGAACTTCCAGGGACACAATTTTAACTCAAAAAGTGCTAGCTTTTCATGTATTTTAGGAACTTTAATGTGGGCTTAGGCTTGGCATCTTTACCAATAGAAAAAAGAATTCTTTACCAGCAAATGTCCACAGTAGTTAGAATATATTCAAATCCCCTCACGAAGCCATACTCAGCTCCTGACTATATGTAAGCACATAGCCGGCATATGGATTCTTACTCCTCTCATTTAGTAGCAACAGTGCATAACTCTAATGCCTGTCACATTTCAGACAACATTGTAGGTGACAATGATACAGAAGTGAACAAATAGCCGGGCGGTGGTGGCTCACGCCTTTAATCCCAGCACTCGGGAGGCAGAGGCAGGCGGATCTCTGTGAGTTCAAGGCCAGCCTGGACTACCAAGTGAGTTCCAGGAAAAGGCGCAAAGCTACACAGAGAAACCCTGTCTCGAAAAACCAAAAAAAAAAAAAAAAAAAGAAGTGAACAAATACTTAATGCCAGTGTCCAACAGACAACAAGGAGGAAATGCACTCACAATAGCCAAGAGAACCGGGTAAATGTCAGAACTAAGACAGAGAATCACTAGTAAGACAAGACCCAAATGTAATTGTTTTCAAATGTTTAACTTAGTTCACTAATATAATTTATCTTAAGTGTGCCTCTGAGCTTTTTGAGGTATTATATTATTTGGCAGAATTTGGAAACGGAAAATATCAGCACATACCATATCACATCATCATGTTTAAGTGTAGGGTACTATGATATAATTTTCTCTGTTGATTTTAGTCTTTCCTGTTAGAATACAGAACAAGAAAATCTGACATATGAAAAAATACTTAATCATTACATTGCTTTGCCTTGTATATCTATATTCCTGTTTTATATAAAAAATAATGCTGCAAGAGGTAGATTGGCAGCCCCAGTGGCATAAATCATGAAACAGAGATTCTGATATTAGAAGACAGGGTTGTTATCTTCAAAACAGATATAGGATTTTTATCCTATATCTGTATTCCTGTATCTAGTCAAGTGCTTCTCACTCAGAAGACTCATTACTTCACACAAAGATTATGCTAAATAATTTAGAGAGTTCTTATCTTCATAGTCCCGCCTTTCAAGATGTCTTTAACAGATACATTAGTGGTTTTATTCTATTACATAAAACAATCTTAAAGATTAAGTGGCAGAGGTAGAGAGAATATTGGAGAGGATATCACAAAGATTGTTTGAAATCAGCCTTGAAGATTAACAGCATTGGACAGGTGGGTACATTAACCAAATCATCTGTCCAGATCATGATTTAACTTCCAACCACTGGAGAATTTTCTTTTCTAACAACATTGTTTTACATTCATTCATTCATACATTTGTGCACATGTGTGTGCATGATTACAAATTTTAGTAAGTGTGTGGAGGTCAGAATACAATTGATTGGATTGATTCTCCTCTTTAATCATGTGGGCCCCAGAGATTGAACTCAGGTCATTAGAATCAATGGCAATCACCTTTAAAGGTTCAGCATCCCTTCAGCCCCAAGCAGAGAGATTTATATTACATAAGGTCCGCCGTACTAAAGCTCTCTATTGGCCAATTATTTCAAGAAAAAGTTGGCTTTCTGATACAGCTCTCAACTAATAACAAATGGAACTTAGCACGCAAATGATCTAGTCTCTTTAAACAGCATGGTTAACTTTCAGATGCAAGTTCTATATGAACCTACACAACTTTCAATGAAATTAATGCCCAGGATGCTTTAAATTTCCTATACTCTTTATTGTCATTTTTGCCTTGCCTGTCTTTTCTTTTTTCCTCTTTTTTAAATTTTTATTTTATAATATAATTTATTTTTACATATCAGCCACGGATTCCCTTGTTCTCTCCCCTTCCACCACTCCCACCTTCCCCCCAAACAACCCCCCATTCCCATCTCCTCCAGGGCAAAGACTTTCCTGAGGATTGAGTTCAACCTGGTAGATTCAGTCCAGGCAGGTCCAGTCCCCTTCTTCCAGGCTGAGCCAAGTGTCCCTGTATAAGCCACAGGTTCCAAACAGCCAACTCATGCACTGAGTACAGGACCCGGTCCCACTGCCTAGATGCCTCCCAAACAGATCAAGCTAATCAACTCTCTCACTTATCCAGAGGACCTGATCCAGTTGGGGGTTCCTCAGCTATTGGTTCATAGTTCATGTGTTTCCATTCGTTTGGCTATTTGTCCCTGTGCTTTATCCAACCTTGATCTCAACAATTCTCACTCATACAAACCCTCCTCTTTCTCACCAATTGGACTCCTGGAGCTCCACCTGGGGCCTGGCCATGGATCCCTGCATCCGGTTCCCTCAGTCACTGGATAGGGTTTCTAGCATGACAATTAGAGTGTTTGGCCATCCTATCACCAGAGTAGGGCACTTGCTCACCTATGTTCATATCAGCATTGTTTGTAATAGCCAAAACCTGGAAACAACCTAGTTGCCCTTCAACTGAAGAATGGATAAATAAAAGGTGGTACATATACACAATGGAATACTACTCAGCAGAAAAAAACAATGACATCATGAGGTTTGCAGGCAAATGGATGGATCTAGAAAAAAATCATCCTGAGTGAGGTAACCCAGGCTCAGAAAGACAAACATGGTATATACTCACTCATAGGAGAATACTAGATGTAAAACAAAGAGGACTAGACTGCTACTCACAACTCCAGGGAGGCTACCTAGAAAACAGGACCCCAAGAAAGACACAGGGATCGCCCAATGACAGAGAAATAGATGAGATCTACATGAACAACATGGATGTGATTGGGGGTAATGAAGGGCAAGGGTCGAGGGAAAGAGATCTTAGGGGAGAGGGAGATCCCAGGTGGACCAAGAACAGAGAGAGAGAACAAGGAATAAAAGACCATGATAAATCAAGACCACAGGAGAATAGGAAGAAGCAAAGTGCTAGAGAGGCTCACAGAAATCCACAAAGATACCCCCACAATAGACTACTGGCAATGGTCGAGAGACAGCCCGAAGTAGCCTTCGTTGTCTTTTCAGCACTTCCTGTTGGTGTGTCCTAGAATGACTGCCCTATTAAACTACTTATTTGTGAATTCTTGATTCAGAATCTGTGTCTGGAGAAGCACTATATTAACATAGAAGTCAGGCGATAGTAGCACACGCCTTTAAGCCTATCACTTGGCAGGCAGGAATCCATCAGCATCTCTGTGAGTTCAAGGCCACACTGGAACAAAGAGAACAAAAGCAAGGAAAGTGGCACCTAAGGAATGACAGCTGAAGTTGACCTCTAATATCCACATGCATGCACACATGTTCATGTGCACCTGAACACAAAGGCACACACATATGGCATACACACATGCACATTATATGTCTGTCTGCATATTAGGTCTTTTCATTACTGAGTGATAGAGATATCCATTGCGATTTATAAATTGGGCCATTGACTACACTAAAATTTATGGCAGACACCTCTGATGTCCTTAGATGTGTTCTAAAACACTAGAAATTTATCTTTTTGTTGTTGTTGTTGTTGATTTTTTGAGACAAAGTTTCTCTGTATAACTTTGCACCTTTTCCTGGAACTCTCTCTGTAGCCCAGGTTGGCCTCTAACTCACAGAGATCTACCTGCCTTTTCCTCCCAAGTGCTGGGATTAAAGGCATGCACCACCACCACCTGGCAGAACTTTATGTCTAAACCCACAAATCTCCAGAGAGAGCTCTTAGAGTCTGAGCCATACAAAATTCTGAATACAACACACACACACACACACACACACACACACACACACACACACACACACACACATTATATATATAATTGACTTCCCAGATAGGGAGCACAAGGAGGTGCTGAATTATGCCATGTTGCTGGTTTTTTGTTTTTTTGTTTGTTTGTTTGTTTGTTTTTTATTCTTAGCTCCTTTACTCTTTTGTCCCTTTGCTCTTTGGGGGCCCACCACCCAGCTCCCAAATAAATCACATGGAGTCTTATTCTTACTTATAAAAGCCTGGCTTTGGCTTGGCTTGTTTCTAGTCAGCTTTTCTTTCTTTAAATTAGCCCATCTACCTTTTACTTCTGGGCTTTTGCCATTCTCTATTTCTGTATATCTTTTCTTTACTTCCTATTCCATGTCTGGCTGTGTGACTGGCCTGGCCCCTTCTTGTGTCTTGATCCTCCTTGCTGTGGATATTGTTCTATATAAATAAAACACTGGTGGCCAGTGACGAGGCAGGAAGTAGGTGGGACAAGGAGAGAGGAGAATTCTGGGAAGCGGAAGGCTGAGGGGAGAGACACTGCAGCCACCGCCAGGACAAGCAGCATGTGAAGACGCTGGGAAGCCACCAGCCACGTGGCAAGGTATAGATTTATAAAAATGGGTTAATTTAAGATAAAAGAACAGTTAGCAGAAAGCCTGCCACGGCCATACAGTTTATAAGTGATATAAGCGTCTGAGTGATTATTTTATATGTGGATTGTGGGACTGCGGGGCTTGGGGAACCTGGAGAGAAGCCCCCCGGCTACAAATGGCGCCCAACGGCTCGAGCTTCCACCTTAAACCTGACAATATTTAATAACCAATTCTAAACAGAGCCAAAAGCAGGTTCCTGCTTCTTGTCTCATATGAGCAGCTAGACGGCGCAAAACGCGGGTTTGAACACTGGCGGGTTCCTGGCGTGTGCGTTTGACCAGCAGTATGGCGAAAATGAGGCGTCTGCCAGCGGCACATTAAGCTGTGTGGTAGATTTAGTCTTTACTAGTATTAAAAAAAAAAAAAAAAAAAAAGAGGTTTCTGGGCTACACGCTGCTTTGATAAAAGCTTAGACCCACTATTTCTGAGACTTGATGACTCCCAGAGCTGGCGGAAAATGTACCACTGCCATGTTGGGCAGCTAAAGTGGGTGGAGCCAGCAGCCACAGCGCAGTTTCAGTCTTAGAATGGTACAGTTTAAAGCAATAGGCTCAAGGCTCAAGGTAATATAAAAAATAAGCCACGTAACGATGGCTACCACACAGAGAATCTGGATTATGTTGTCTTGATATTTGTAACTGAAGAAAAACATTTGATTACAAAAGCTGTTGAGTTATGCCAAAATGTATATTTTAAAGGTACCTTGACTTCAAAATTTGGATTTAAGGATATGTTGCTTTGGAAAAGAGGTTCTGCTTTTGTTTCCACAGAAAGCCAGAGGCTATGGATTTGTTCCAGATTAAGATACATCAGGTTTCAACAGCCAAGACCCCCTGAAAGGTCTCCGATGACACCATGGCCCAGATGATCCAGCATCCAGAACGGTTTCAAGGCAACTGGTTCAAACAATACAGCCTCACGGACTACCCCATAGGTCTAAAATTTTCTTTGCATCCCCAGCACCCCCCTCCAGCAGGAAGTAGTAAGAGATGCTACGCCCAAATTCCCAAATATACCAAGCTGGCTTTAGAGGTGGAATTGGCTCACTCCCCCTCTAAACCCAGACATATTGCTTTAAAAAAAAAATGGTTAGGCAATTCTTGTGTCCCAAATCAGAAGAGCCCTCTGGTGTGGGACCGAGAAAACCAATATTTTTATTTAAAACAGATTGATTATAAATGTGATCTCTTTCTAAAAAAGAAAAGGGGATATAATATAGATATATAGGAGGATATAGAGATGATAAGATAAAAGGATAGATTAATTAACCTACTTTTAAAGAACAACTTGTTTAAAATGTTTTACATTGGTATAGATTTTAGTTTATGTTTAAAATGTTTTACATTGGTATGGATTTTAGTTTATTGATACAAACTTGAAGTTAATATTGTTATACTGTGTATATATATATTTCTATTCTTGTTTGAGGTATTATGTTTATGTAACTCATTTAAAATTGTAATGGATAATTAAAAATAGATTAATAATTAGTCATCTATGATAATCATATCTGTAGCCATGTTAGTTAAGTTTTCTAGGTATACATAGATATATTTCAGATAGATAGGTAATCTTCAAACACTTCATAGACCTAGAGAATATGGCATTTAAATAACTTAAAATTCTGTTGATGTGAGACACAATTGCTCCTGGCTGCACCAATTGATCCCGAGAGAATGTTGGGCTTCTAAGACATTTCCATTTGGAAGTTTGTCTTTTTGGCACAAAATGGCCTACTGGGCAAAGAACTGCCCTTGCCTTGATGGCTGACAGTACAAATGCAATGCTGTCCTTTCTGGACAAGCAGGACACAAGAAAAGTGACCACTATACTCTGCCAAGACAGGGTAAGATGGTCTCTCAAAATTCCTGCTTCTAAAAATGGTCTGTCAGATATTCTAGGCCTGTAGCCAATCTGAATGCACCAACAATGCTGAGAAACATTAGGTGACTGTCCAGACTGCCAGCTGTCTTGGTCTACTCTTACAAGATTCCCGAAAGTTGCTTGCATCCATCTACCATTTCTCAGGTACCATTATGTTCCTTCTCAGGTCTTTGATGTGGTTGAAAACTAGATAGTTGTAATTTCCTCAGTTATGATAAAAGATAAGTTAGATATAAAACCTTAAACTCACAAATATAAGATAGATAGGACATCTTTAATATTGTAACTATAATTCTTCCTCGGTAATTGTTTTGTTATATGTAATTTTACCATGTTAAAGTTAAAACCTTCCTTTTTCAAAAAAAAAAAAAAAGAAAAAAGGGCAAGTGCTGTGGATATTGTTCTATATAAATAAAACACTGGTGGCCAGTGACGAGGCAGGAAGTAGGTGGGACAAGGAGAGAGGAGAATTCTGGGAAGCGGAAGGCTGAGGGGAGAGACACTGCAGCCACCGCCAGGAGAGGCAACCTGTAAAGATGCCGGTAAGCCACCAGCCACGTGGCAAGGTATAGATTTATAAAAATGGGTTAATTTAAGATAAAAGAACAGTTAGCAGAAAGCTTGCCACGGCCATACAGTTTATAAGTGATATAAGCGTCTGAGTGATTATTTTATATGTGGATTGTGGGACTGCGGGGCTTGGGGAACCTGGAGAGAAGCCCTCCAGCTACACCTCCTCTCCCAGATTCTCTTCCTATTTATTCTCTCTGCCTGCCAACCCCACATATCCTTTCTCCTGCCTTGCTATTGGTCATTCAGCTTTTTACTAGACCAATCAGGTATTTTACTCAAGCAAGAATAAAACAGCTTCACAGTTACACAGATGCAACATAAAAGAGTGCAACACATCTTTGCATCATTAAACAAATGTTCCACAGCATAAACAAATGTAACACACCTTACAATAATAGTCAGCAACAATGCCATAATAGAGAGGGCACAAAGTCCATGCAACATTCTCATCTTTTCCCCAATTTTATTTATCTCTCCCGTTTGGCTGCTTCAGAAGTATATCTATCATGACAAAGTAGTAAATTAAACAAAAGAAGAACATAACAATCTGATGATTGTTTTAAAGTTTCAAAGCCAAAAAGTAAGTTAGTGAAGCCAGTTTTCAGTTCAGCTTATTGGCTATGTGACTGTATACATACTCCCTTATTTTCTGGATATGACTACTCATCTAGAATGTATAAAGTGGTCTTAATACTTCTCTGACCAGACATTCATGAAATTAATGCTATGTAATATGTCTATCATTCAAACTACATATGCATATCTTATGGAGACAGGAGGTAGCATGGTGGACAAAGATGACTCCATATGTGCATGTTTGTGTGTATATACACATAGACACACACATTTATCTTAATCAGCACAGAAGTGTTATTCAAAGTAAAATTAAACAATTAACCTATTCAAACAAACACATGCATGTATTGGCTACTTTTGTATAGCTTAGACCAAATGCCTGAAAGAACAATTTTAATATGCAAGCATTTATTTTGGATCTGGTTTAAATGTGTGATTATATCATGGCAGGAATACATAGTAGATCAGATCAGTTCATATGGTGACCCAGAAGCTGAGAAAATGGTCAATGGAAGATCAGGAGTAAATTATATCTGAGAGCCCATCCTCAGTGTAACACTTTCCAGCTAAGTCTCCCTATCTAATGCTTTCAGAATCTCTCACAATCATACTGAGACGGGAAGACTAAACTTCAAACACATAAATCTTTTCAGGGATCATTTGATATCCAAACCATGCAATTGTTTGTTATAAAAGAGGCACTATTGGAAATTTTTTACTAATGATATAAGGAAATATCATTATTGTTCTTGTTCTAAAACTGCACTGTAAAATTGAAGAGATAAGGTATATGCACATGAATAGTTAGAGAATTGTCTGGTAGTAATGCCACATTCTTCCACAATGCAGTATGATATTATTTACCTAACAATTGCTGTTATCAAGATGCAAAGACTTCACAGAAATATTTCCACTCTTGCCAGGCAAGGAGGCTCATGCTTGCAATGACTTGGGAGACCATGGTAGGTAGATAGCCATGAGTTGCAAGCTAGCCTGTGTACTACAGTGAGTTCCAGGCCAGCTTGAGCTAGGGTGAAGCACTATCTCAAAACAGCAACAACAATAATAACAAAAACAACAGAACACCTGTATCTCCAACTGAGTGACTACAAATTTAATTCACATTTTAATAATTAAAAATTCATGTTTTTTTAGACTAGAGACCATCCACTTCTGTATGACAAAGTAAAGCACTTATCTGTATCCACCACCTCTTCCACTTGCCTTCTATCTCTCTGCTGTAGGTACCTTGTGCTTCAAGTACCCACCAAGTCCTTGTCTTTGATAACAATAAGAGACTCTATGTCTCCAGAAGCAGTTCTTCTAAACTGAAACTTTTTGCTTTTCTCCACTCCTCCCCAGGTTCCATTCATACTTTCAGACACAGCTTAGTCACCAACCACTACAAGTATAAAGTTGACACACCTCCAGTATGCAGCACCCCAAACCCATGTCAACTACATTTACCCAGCTGTCTAGGGCACAAATTATGAACTCTTGAAAGAAGAGGCTTTGTTTTCATCCATGTCTGAGTAGACACCACATGGAGGAAAGTGTAGGAAGTGGCTACTAAATGTTTTGTTGGTCTACACTGAAGTGATTTCTCAGTGGTTAAGGCCTGGTCTTCCAAAGGACTAGAGTTTCATTTCCACCACCTACTCTATGATCTGAGACCCTTTTTGAGCTCCATGGATACAAACAGACATGTGGTATATACTCACAAGGACAAAAAAATACACATAAATAAAAATAACACATTTTTGGTGGAGAGTTTCTCAGAGGGTAGTATTTTTCACTGACCTACATATGGTTAGAAAGACTAGCTTTTGCCTATTAACTCACAGGATAAAATATGATAACTAGAATTAGAATTGTAGGTTAAGACAAATCCCAGTGAGTAGCTGAAAAGCACTACTGATCTAGCTTGCAGCTCTAAAGAGTTAGTGCGTATGCATAAGTTTAACTGTGTGGGTGACATCTTTTTCACACTTGCTCAGTAAGTACTAAACTTTAAATTTTGAAAACTTTGCTATAATTTTGTTATAGAATTTAATCTGTGCAAATACTCACGGGATTGTAGACCTACATTCGTCTCTCATTCCCTGAAACTAGTATTAATATCTTCATATAATTAGTATAGTCATTAAAAGGGCTCCTGGCCCAATAATGATTTAGCAAGAATAATTTCTTTCATCTTTGTACTATTTTGCATAAATGTGGCTATCTTAATATTGACAAGAACATTTTGAGAGAGATAATATTCTTATTTTCCGTGAAGACATGCTGAATATATTAGAAGTTATATGAATATTCATGTTATTTTAATTATTAATACATGTGCATATATATATATATATAGAGAGAGAGAGAGAGTTCTACCAAGTAGAATAGCTTATAAATTTCAAAAATTGCAACAATTTATAGCTAAAAGGTTAAAGTCATTTTCCATTCTTATACTAAGCCAAATCCCTGATTTTTGAAAAATCGTGAATATTATAATAACAAACACACAAAGAATACCAGTATCATTTCTGAAAATAGTTTTAAAATCATTTATAGTCATCAGTGAGTACAGAATGACAGAAATAGATATAAAGAAAGCATATATTACAAGAAGATTTGCCTTTTAGTATCTTCCTAGTTGTGTCATTCAAATACGTAATTTTACACTTCAGTAAAATTATAGGTCCTTAGGTGTGCTGCCTAGTTTTATGTTAACTTGACACAAGATAGAGTCATCAGAGAGGAGGTAGCCTTAACTGAACAAATGCATCCATAAGATCTGGCTGAAGGCAAGCCTAGAAGGCATTTTCTTAATTAGTGGTTGATAGTGGAAGACCCAGCCCATTATGGATGGTGCCATTCCCGGGATGGTGGTCCTGAGTTCTATAAAAAGCCAGGCTTAGCCAACCATGAAAGCAAACTCCATAATGAGTTTCTTCCATGCCCATTATCTTCTCTGAAGTAGATTTGTGTGTAGCAAGAATCTTAACAATTCTTATTACTAAAATCAAACCTGAGGCCAGTTATTGGGGTGAACACTGGAAGATCAGAGAGCCAGAACAAGCCACAGCTAACCTCACCTGGCCAGCTTCTCAGCTGGTCTTGTTTCCTCAGACTGGAAGCCTCTGTGTCCTCATATCCGAATGGCTCTCAGCTGAACTGTGCTGCTAGAAGCCCGAAAGCTTAACCAGCCAAAATGCCTAACCAGCCAAATGCTTCTAGTTTCTGGTCCTCATGCCTTATATACCTTTCTGCTTTCTACCACCACTCCCTGGGATTAAAGGTGTGTGTCATCATGCCTGGCCATTTCCAGTGTGGCCTAGAACTCACATAGATCCAGAGGGATTTCTACCTCTGGAGTGCTAGGATTAAAGGTGTGAGTGCCACCATTTTCTAGCCTTTGTATCTAGTGGCTGTTCTGTTTCTGACCCCAGATAAGTTTATTAGGGTGCACATTATTTTAGGGAACACAATACTACCACATTTGTGCTGCCAGGAACAGACATGTCTCAATGTCTAGAAAGTCAAAGTTCTTAAAATATTTTAAATGCTATATTCTGTAGGTCTTTGAAGTGTTTGAAGATTACCTAACTAATTGAAATATATCTATTTATACCTAGAAAATTTAACTAAATGACTGTAAATTTGATTATCATGAAGACTAATTATTAATCTGTATTTCTTAATTATATATTACAACTTTAAATGAGTTGCATAAACACAATACCTTAAACAAGAGTAGAAATATACAGTATAGCAAAATTAACTTTAAATTTATATCAATTAAACTAAAATCCATAGTAATGTAAAATATTTTCAGCAAGTTGTTGCTCTTTAAAAGTAGATTAAATAATCTACCATTTTATCCTATCATAGCTATATCATACATTTCTATATCATATTCTCTTTTTTATTTTAGAAAGAGATTGACTATGACCAATAACAATTTGTAACCAACCTCCAAACAAAGACAAATATCCATAATCCAGTTTTTGGGAATATGGACATAGTTTTTTAAGCTACTTCCTATTGATTGAGGTCGCTGGTAGTCTTATTGAGATCCTGAGAAATTTTGAGAAAATGGTCAAGTCCTGGAAAGATCAGCTATAACCTTTGTTGATAGGATCAATCTGCTAAGATTTAGGAGATGTGGCTTGATCAAATCTGATCCATCTTAACCTGGAACAAATTCATAGCCTGTTGCTTCCTGTGGAAACAAAAGCAGAGCCTCCTTTCCAAAGCAACATATTCTGAGAACCAAATTTTAAAGTCAAGATACCTTTAAAATATACATATTGGCCTAACTAGGCAGCCTTTATAATCAAGTAATGCCATTCTAAGTTAAAAAAAAAATTAAACAAAACCAGTATCATTTAGCTTATTTTTCTGATTGTTGTTTTTCTTCCCTAATAATAAAATACTGCCTACAATTTGGCCAATGTGCTCATATCACTTCCTTTTAACAAGTTTTGGAGGCTTCCCCAGCCCAAAGTATTGAAAACTGAGACTAGTTTGGCAAAGAGAACCACAGAAGTCAAATGTCCCAAAATTAGCAGCAGAGACAAAAACAAAACAAAACAGAGACTACTTATGAATTCACTTCAATTAACTTCATATCACCTTCAAATTTTCCCCTAAAACTTGCAATATTCATCCTTCACCTCTTTCTGTGTGGTTGTGTTGCCAGGATTAAATACATATGAAATAGCTTGTCAATCAAGAGGTCAGTCACTAGTTGTAAGACCTGCAGGAAGTTCTACAATGATATTGAAAAGATTTCTGTGGGCATGGATGCAATAGTTCTTATAATATGGTTATCATAAAGAAGTATGCATTTTTCAGAACTGTTGAACACTCTAGTTTTATTGTGTAAAGACTACAGGTCTCACCATTGAGCCTATTTAGATTTTATATTCTTGAGCACATCAACCTCATAGTTAAATTGCTTCCCCTCTACCTGCAAATATCAGAACATTTGGAATTTAGGATTTGTGTTAGTTATTTTTTTGTCACTGTAATAAAATATCTGACATAAAGATTATTGGGAGAGGAAAGGTTTATTTGGGCTCATTTTCAAATTTTTCAGTCATGGTCAGTAGATCATGTTTCTGAGACTATTGTGATCATAGAGGCTGAGGCAGTTTTGTTTCTTAATCAAAAGGAAGCAGAGACACGTGAGAGCTCAGAGACAAGATACCTTCAAAGAGTCTTCTCCTCTTGCCCTTCTTAGCCAGGTACCACTTCCAAAATATGCAGAATCTTTGCCAAATCATGAGCCCAAAGGAGAATTTCATGTTCAAATTCTATAAGATTTAAACACATTAGAATTTTCAAGAGATTCTACTACTAATTCCATAATATTATATAGGATGCTTGTAATGTAAAACTATAGTTTTTATATTACTTATTAAAGAAAATGGTAGCTATTTGGTTAGAATTTTAAGCCTCTTATAAGCCACAAGAAGATCATTTTTTTCCATCAAATTAAATGGTAAGTAATTTAACAAACACCATTAATTTAGCTCTAATTATCTCAATGAATTGGAAAAGGACAGAAAAGGTCTTTAATTATATTTAAGAAATAATTGGAAGAACATTTAATTTTCATAAAATATATTTACAAATAAAGGTAATTTTGAGACAAATTAGATATCCTAAGCATTTTCAAACTTGTGATAAGAAATGCAAATTACATTTGAAAATCATTTTAGCTTTCTATATTAATCAGTTAAATGTGCATATTAAAAAGAAATTACACTTATTTCATGATCATAAAATTTTTCCATCTTTAATGCTATCTTGCTTGTAATTAAGGTGGCAACAGTCTGAATTCCCTTAATAAATATTCTGAATGTGCAAAAATTTGTGAGATTGGAAAAAATAGATGTGGTAATACTAATGTAGGAATAATTTCTGCCATGTTTGAGACAGGTCTCCTAACATGCATGTGTTAGACTGTCCATCCAGGAGTGATATTTAGAGATGATAGTTTAGGGAATTGTATGGGCTAGACAGCATCATGCAGGTAAAAGAGTCTTGAGTGTGTTTATGGAGCTTTCTGCAAAGCCATGATAGCATACATTTGAGTAGGGCCCCTCATGTTGGGTCCCTATGTTTTTTCTTTTATAAATGATCTCATGATGCAATGCCTGCTGCTATATTATGATGTAATAAGGTAGATATTGCTGACTTTCAATTCTCCAGAACCATAAGGATTAAATCTCCAATCTTTATAAACTATGCATAATTTGCTATCTTTGAAAAGAACATTTTGAGATCCTTTCTGTGTCTATAATTCTATGTTTTCTGCCTTTGATTTATATTCTTATGAATGTGCCTAAAAAGGAGAAAGGAAGAGGAATAAACTGTTAACAATGAGTAGAGATTTCCCATTTAACTAAATAAAGTCTTTCAAATCTATAATTAGACTACAAAGGATGTGCTCTGAGTGCTTTCTTTTTCTATCACTTAACATTGTTCCATAAAATAAAGTGTATACATCCATCCAGCCATATATCCATATACATGCATACATATACACACAAATACACACACACACACACACACACACACACACACACACACACACACACGTTGGGCGCCAACGTTTTTCTTTTGTTAGTTATACCTTTTGCTTTTTTTCTTTTTATTAAAATAGAAAAGGGGAAATGTGGTGGTATTCTAATTGTACTGAAATATGATTTTGATTGTATGTTAATAAATAAAGTTGCCCGGGGGTCAGAGCTATTAGAGCCATAGACAGAGTGTGGCGGTGGTGGCACACGCCTTTAATCCCATAGATCGCTGTGTGTTCAGGGATACAGCCAGCATTGGAGACATATGCCTTTAAGATCTAGGGGGCTGTACATTCAGACAGTGACGAGGCAGTCACGTGTTTGGGTTTACAACCAATGAGAAGGCAGAACAAAATACTATAAATAGACGAACAGACAGGAAATAGGTCTCTTTTTGGGAAGCTGGGACACCGCAGGCGGAAGGGTGAGATTTTAGCTCTGAGCTCTGACCTCTCGGCTTTCTCTTTTACATTGTTTCTTATTTAATAAGACGGATAGTTATATCTACATCTGGCGCCCAACTTGGGCACCCAACGTGTGTGTGTGTGGTGTGTGTGTGTGTGTGTGTGTGTGTGTGTGTATTCAATTAACTTCATAATTATATCAATGGTGCAGCAGCTAGTGGTATTTTCATAGCCTTGAAAGCAATTCAAATATTTATTTTTTTTTACAATTCCATACTGAATGTATTTGAAAAATATTTCAAATTTCAAGTACATAAGTTGAATCTCCTTTTCAAGGAGTATTCTTTAAGCAGTGAATTATATTAATTATTTAAGATACTTTTTTTCAAGAAATATGACCAGTTTTAATCCGAATTTCCAAATAATTCTAAAAGAACGCAGTTATTAAATTCTTCCATTATGTTCTTGTCATTGTTATTGGTGTGTATGCTCTGACCTTTAGAAAGGATGGACTATTCAGAAACTCAACACTAAAAAGTAGGATTCAACTGTGATAGAGGACAAGCTGTTCCAATATTATTGACTTTTGGAATTGCCACTGGCTGTTACCAGTTTAATCAAGGCCTCACAATAAAAATAAATAAATAACCGTTAATGCAGCTGTACGGCAGACATTTAGGATTCCTTCAGAAAATTCTCATATGGAGACTCTGAATTGTTTTCTTATTCTAGAACAATGGCTTAATAGCAAAATGAGTTCTGAACCATGACTAATAGAATCTAGTTAGATGTCAAGGTTCAAAATTCTTCCTCTACCTCAATTTTATATTTACAAAGCATGTACATACAGGGGTAGAATGTAAAATTGACTTGAGATTCCAAGGTTAATTGGATGTGGTATCTCTTTTTAATACTCTCATTCCTTTTGGTAAGCTGTTATAAACAGCTAACCAATAAAAAATGTAAATAGAATTTGTTCAGTGAATGACACATTACAGAACCATGTCATATGTGATTACAAGGCGTGCTAGAACATGAATTGGGCTTCACAGGACTGTGGGAAGCAAGAAAAAGGAGTGTGGAATTTTCAGATTTAATAAGTAAAATTATACAATTCCCTTGAGAGTATTGGGATATTTTTGACGTTTTAAGTTAAAAGGTAAGGGTATGCATATATGATTGAGAGACACTGATGTGCATGTTTAGACAGAAATTCTTCTTCAACAATTTTTAAAAATTTGAGAGCTCACCTGAGTAATGACAATGAGGGAAAGCTGGCAGGCTGACCAAGCCAGCCACCACCCATGCCCAGAACCAGGGCTATGAGTTGACCTACCCCAACATACGCCTCACCTATGAACTGTTGGAGCAAATGGAGGGGATGAACCTACAGATCCAACACAGCAATATCTTCTGGACAACAACAGGATATCCAAGAGGATCCCCAGTGAGAGCCCAGAGACCTTGAGCCATACCAATGACTCCTGGCAAGGATCACTTGCAAGTGAAGATGAATAGACTAAAAGGCAAACTGTATGAATCAAAGGGCCACATTACAGCTTCCACAACAAGATTCCTCTCTTTCTTGTTTGTTTGTTTTGTTCATTTTGTTTTTATTTTAGATTTGTTTTTGTTTGCAGTGGTTGCAAGGGCAGAAGGCAGATGTGAGGGGATGGAGATATAAGTGGGACTGGAATGCATGATGTGAAATCCAAAAAGAATCAATAAAAGTTTAAAAATATAGATTTGTGATGTGTAATACCATGCAATCTCCATAGAGTGAAGTGGGAATGCAGATGGTTGAAAGTATATGTTAACTGATAGCATAAAATTACAGTAACAGCTATGAGGAACTGTACCAATTAACGGAGAGTGCCCACTGAGCATCCACACAGTTCACTGAAGGCAGAGCAATCAAGCTGGTACCTGCATGGGACCTTCACTCCTACAGTCTAGTCTCTTTGGTGAGGTAAGGTACTCTGCAGGCTACAGAAAGAGATACCTGGATACTGACCTGGCCACAAAACCCTCCATCTATAATCTGTCCTGGCTGCAAGGTGTCCTTGGGCAATAGTGATGCAGAACTTGTGGGAGTCCTGCCAAGCCATGTCTGGTTTAACTTGAGGCCACAAGCCACGCGAGGGAGCCCATGGCCTACACTGTCTGGATGGACAGGAGTCGGGGACTGGATACTCCAGAGACCTGGGGTAGAATCAAACATGCCTGGCAAAAACCAAAAAAACTAAAATTAAACAAAATCAATGAAATGACTCCTAATGATATTCTCCTCTACTCATAGAGTGGTACTCTGTCCAGTCGCTTTAGAACTTAAATCAAGAACATAGAGGCAAAGTGACAGTACAATGTTGTATGAACCTTTCCTCCACTGACCTGCTTACTTTTCAAGGACCATTTTTTTGGATGCAGAAATAGAGCCATGGAGAGATGAAGAAACTTATGATAAGTTACAAAAGAAGCAAATGTGAGAGGCAAATCCTTCTTTCTAGTCACAAAGCCCTTTTCTCCTTTTTTTTTTTTATTGCCATGGAAGTAGTCATGATGAATACTGGCTATTGAACCCAATTCCCCATTCATGCCAGCAAGCCTCTTTCATTAAGCTACATTTCCACCCAACTTTATGTCTTTCTTTTGAGATGGCATCTCATTGAGTTATCCAGGTCAATCTTGAACTCATTCTGTAACCTAGTTCGATCTTGATTCCCTGTGTCAGCTTCTTTTTTGACTAGAATTATAGGTTTATACCAATAGGAATGGCTTACATCTTTCTCTTGATCAATGTCTAGAACAAATATTAGTTATGTTTTCATTACTTTTATCTATTTATTTAGAGTGTGGGGATATATACTTGTAAAAGTCAGAGAACAATTTGCAGGAGATTTCCTCTCCTTGCGTCATTCTCCTTGTGTCTGAGGATCGAACTTAGGTCATTAGACTTAGCTTTGAGCAGCTTTACCCCACTAATTATTTTGCAAGAGCCATTTACACTTTCATACTCTCTAAACAATACTGTGTTAAAGATTCCTTCCAGGACCCTTGTTAAGAGCCTGTTGCCTAGGATAAAATGGCACTGTGCTCATCTATTATAATTCTAACTTAGCTGATTATCTTTTCAAAATGCTATTGCTTCCTCCCAGAGAGCAATGAAGATTTACAGCTTAAACTTCAAGATTCCAGAGCTGTCCTAAACTGTTATTCTTGATCCAATCTTAAGACTTAAGAAAGTATATTCTCCAGGCTGTGCAGTGTTATCTACAACCTGTGGAACACTAACTTCCTCATAGCTGGTGTCCACATGATTGCTTTGTGAGTGGAATGACTTATGTGTCTAAACCAGGAAGCACTGAGCAAAGATAAGATGCTGTTATGACTGGGATTACTTAAGTCTGAGAACAAATCATGACAACATGATCACATGTACTTCCGTATTATTCAGAAGGAGCACCAAGAGGAAAAGAAGCGTCTGGGGGATTCAGCACAACCTGACTGTACACTGTGGTTCATTCAGAAAAGTATGATTTGCTGGCACCCCCACCCCGCACCAAGTTTGCTTCCCAAGTAATTGGGTGATATCCACTTATGTGCCGTGCAGAAGGATCACCTCTGCCTCACGAATCGTGCCTCATTTCCTCACTTAATGCCTCCTCAGTTCCGTTATTTATTTTCTTTAATATTCCAGCAGTTCAGCAGGATGAGTCATGCTGCCATTCCCAGAAGCACCCTCTAAGGCCCACGGAACAAAAAGGTGATTTATGAGGCTCTTTCCTCCCAAAGAATGCACAATCAGGAAAGCTTGCTTTTTGTTACTGCCTTCGTCTTCAAACAAGGAGCAGGTTGCAGTTGCTAGGACTGGAAAAGGGCTTGGAACCCTGTACTGAGCCTTAAGAGTGGAGGCTCTCTAATGGAGGATGAGATCAATTGCTAGTTGGGGAAAAACGGATAGAGATGAGAGTCTAGAGGACAAACAAATTCTGTAGAAAAGAGACCACAAGTTCATAGATACAGCTATATACTAAATATACAAACTATATCCAAAATGGCCACACATTTATACTATGGAGAATTTTCTTACCTGAGAGGAAAATGGGAAATTTGGGAGATATTTTATTTGTCACAACTGTTGATTGGGTGTTACTTACAACTAGTTGGATTTTTCAATTTGTCTATTTATTTGGGTTTTAACTTTATTATTTTAAATTATGTATATTTGTGTCTATGCCTGTGGGCACACACACACACACACACACACACACACGGGTGTCAGTGGATGCTGGAAGAGTTAGATTCCCTGGAATAGGAGTTAAAGGTGGTTGTGAAGCATCTGACATGTGTCAGGAACTGAGCTTGGGTCAGCTACAAAAACAGCAAACAATTTTAATCATTGAGCCATTTCCACAGCTTCTGCATATGTATATTTAATTGAAAAACATGTATACAATCAGGACATACAACATAATGTTTGATATATGTGGAATGCAATGTGCATGGCCAAATCCAGCTAATGAACCTACCCATTGCCTTACAGAAATCCTTTTAGCACATATCCTTTTTTTCTTTTTTTAATTAATATTTTTTAATTCATTTTACATACCAATCACAGATCACCCTCTTCTTTTCTCCCACCCCTCAAGCCTTTGCCTCCACACCTCAACTCCCCCATTCTCTCCTATAAGAAGGTAAGGCTTCCCATGGGGAGTCAATAGAGCCTGGTACATTCAGGAGAGACAGGTCTAAGCCCCTCCCCCTGCCTCAAGGCTGTGAGAGGTGTCTCACCATAGGTAGTGGGCTCCAAAAAGCCAGCTCATGCACCAGGAATGGATCCTGATCCTGCTAGCACATATCCTTACATCAAGCTATTTGACATATCCACTATCTTATGCACATCCTTTTTGCATACATTTTTTAATCTTAAAAATTTTAAAGTGTATAATACAATTTTATTGACTATATTCACTGTTATGCCAAAGATCATTTAAATTAATTCTAACTAATGAAAAATCTGTATTCTTTAACCAATATCTCTCAAATCCCCACTCCACACTCCACACATCAGTTCTTGGTAACCACAATTCTACAATGTTTCTATGACTTCAGTGATTTTTGTAGCTTTTACATATTAATGGAATGATGCAATATTTCTCTGTGTGTGCCTGCCTTAAGCTCAAAATAATGTATTGGGAGTTATTTGATAAATTTCCCTTCTTATAAAATGTTGAATCATATTTGTGCATAACATAATCTCTATCTATTCATACTCTAGTGATCTCCAGTAGATTGCTTCCCATACTGTCAGCCATCACCATTAATTCTGCAAAGACAACAGGAAGATGAGTCTCTTAGACACACAGGTTAAATTTGAATTCAACAATGTACATAACAGGACTCCCACAAACTTGCTCAGTGTCTACCATGAATTACTGGAAAGAAAAAATAACCAGCTCTAAAATCAAGACGGGTTTAAAGTCACTCAGATTTAAGAGAACTAGAGGACAATGTGGAGGGTAGAAATTCATGACATCTACATTCATGACAGTAGCAATGTTGCATTTATAAGTAGTCCCTTTTATTAAGGTTCAAGTGTATTACTTTACTATCTTAGAGGGTTTATCAATGGAAGAAGACACTTATGTTTTACACATCCTAATTTAAATTCTTGCCCAACCACTTAACTCTATGTTTCAATTTCTATCTTTGTACAACACAAAAGAAATAAAAATTAATTCTTATATCATCACTAGTATTCAATAAATTGATATATTCTCAGCTAAAGTACATGTTTCTTGATTGGGAGATGATATCTAGGCCAATGAAGAATGAGCAAGAGGAGTTTGATTTAGATATTAGTATAGTTTTTATGGCTTTGTCCTAAATTGTCTCTCCTGTTGGCCTATTAATATTCATTTTGACACCAAGTGAGCTAGTGCATGCAAAACCATGCTCTCAACAGTCTTTTATTGTATTTTCAGCAAAAAATGAGTATTTTAATTACTGTCAATAATATTTAGCATCTTCTTTTAATATTGCTCAGTTGTTAGAAAATACAGACCTCAAGCTTTCCATCATTGTAGTGGCATTTTGACTCTTTACCATATTATAGTTAAAAACTAGCATTTATTAGCTTTCATATTTGAAATAGAAAGAATAATAATATCATTGAACTTTTATGATTATTAATAAGTGAAAAGCTCATTAGAGTTCCTGATATGTAGTTACTCCACAATATGTTTACTTGGTATTGGCTATCTTAAGTATAACTCTATCCAGATAAAAATTGCTGTTTTCTGAGCTTTCATTTTCCAGAAGGAAACATCCTCCCTCACTCTGAACTTCCATATTGAGGACCTATTCCTCTTAAGTCTAGTTATATTTTGATGATTTTTTGTTTTTGTTTGCTTTTTATCCTCTGCATTCTCACTTGTGCTTTAGGTCAGACCTTTATCACTTCCTACCTTGATCAGTATAAACATATGGAGATGTGCTTCTCTGCCTGTGCTCCTTCCACTGTCCTAGAGCCCTAAATCTTCGAAAAAGGTAGCCATCTTTAAAAGTTACAGAAAACCATAACAAATGAAAATGAAAAATTGTGGAGCATAGTCCCAGTGGATACATCTACAAATATAATCCCTAAAATTGGAGATCACTGGAAAAGATGAGCAGAAAGATTTTTTTTTAATTTCATTTTACAATACAATTCAGTTCTACATATCAGCCACGGATTCCCTTGTTCTTCCCCCTCCCGCCCCCTCCTCTTCCCCCCAGCCCACCTCCCATTCCCACCTCCTCCAGAGCAAAGCCTCCCCCAAGGACTGAGATCAACCTGGTAGACTCAGTCCAGGCAGGTCCAGTCCCCTCCTCCCAGGCTGAGCCTAGCGACCCGAGCAAAAAGATTTTAAAAGCCAGAGGATCATGGAGTTTTCTGTTTCCTAGGAATATCAGACACTATACATATGACATCTCACCAACATTACTACCCAAATATGGGATGAACAAGAGGATAACCACAACAGAGATACCAAAGTGGATAAGAAAGACCCCCCCCAAAAAAGCTTAAACCCTACACAAATAAGCTGCAGGCAACTAAAGAATCCTGATAGGGAAAATAGTCCTCTCCAGGAAATACTACACCAAATTTTTAATCCAGTACCAAATGGTCAGTCCTGAAAACACAAGTATGAGTAACATTATACAAACTGAGCAGGTTATAGTTAGAAACATATGTAATGTTCATATAAATGTATGTCTGTAACAACAACTACTGACAAAAAGGCCATGAATTTGAACGAGAGCAAGGAAATGTATATGTGAGAGTTTGGAGGAAGGAAAGAAAAGGAGAAATTTATATCATTCTATTATAATATCAAAAACAAAAGAAAAAGAGCAACTGGGAAAGATTAGTTGTTTAAAAAAATTATTGGTCTCATCTGATTCCCAGAGAACAATTCAAACTATTCTGTATGTAAGTTCTGTGGACTGGTTTACTATTCTCACTTTAATACCATCACTCCATGGCACCAGGTGAACTCCAACCTTATTGTTCCACCCCTTCTTAGGAAGCATTTTCTATCAGCTCCAAAGAGAGTAGAATGCCTCCTCCTCTATCTTTCCACCCCAGCTCCCCCACTTCAACTTCAGCACTCATCACACTGTGGTAATTACATGCAATGTGTCTGGCTCAGTGCACTGAGTTTATAACAAGAATTTAATCAGCATTTGTTTGTCAAATAAATGGCCAACGAATGAATTTGTCTTCCAAGATTAAAGTCAGTACTGACTGGGATCCTTGCCCTTGGGGTAAAACTTGACTTTAGTACATTGTATTGCCTATCTTTTTTCACTAGGCTGAGCAAGTTAAGGAGGAATATCATGATTTACTCGTGTCTGGGTTAAACATAGAGAGTAAACCACACTTGCATACATATAGGATCCCAATATCAATGCAACCAGTATAGATATTTGATAAATAGTTCTTGAGTTATGTGAAATTATCTTTCATGTATATAGTCTGCATACCCAAGGAGTCATTGCCAGGAAAGTAACTCTCCATGATTCAGCCTTCAAATGTGCCTTCATATTCGCATAAAATAAAATTGTTGAAAAAAATTAAATGCATACGAGATCCAGACTTAATAGTTTTATAGTTTCCTTTGGTATCCATGCTTGTCCAGTACAGCCTGGTGCAGAAGAAGGCTCCAGTTTGACTTTGTAGCAGACTACTTGAGGCTTAAAGTATGCCACTTCATAAATTCATAAACATAGGCAAGCCAGTTTAATCATATCCAGTGGCCTCATCTTGCAGCTAATTATGACTTTGTAAGATGTTTCAGGGTTTCTTGACATTAGTATTACTGAAGTTTACACTGGGTAATTCTGTGTTCTGGGTCTTTTTCCTTATGTCTTGTAGGATGTTTAGTATCTACTAAAAATATTAGGACATACATGCCAGGTGTGACAGCTAACAATGTCCCCAGGCATTTCCAAATATCCCTTAAAAGATGATAGGGAGCTGTCCTACATGGCTGAGAATCAAGTTATATGCATGCTACAATAAATGTCACATTCCCAGACTACCATAGATGCTGTATCTTTTCCCTCCATAGCAGGATAAATCACATCTACTTAAAACGATGCTTATGGCTAATGATGACCTCCCAGTCAACATTTTATTTGAGATTTGTCCTGATACATGATTTTTTCTTACCTGGCTGTATACAGCGAATTTACTCAGAAAAATCTAATTATCAAGGCAAAGTGATAGTCTGCATTTTCCAGTGGTAATATTGGGACTCAAAAAAGTGTTGCTTGCAAATTAAAAAAAAAAAAAACCGAAAACAAAAAACAAACCTACATTCGTCCTTTAGTTGCAGAGGAAAGAGAAAGTAAAGAAACCACAGGCTAAAACAAATTGGAGTCTCTGGGTGTCACGGCAATGTGAGTTGAGGGATGATCGATTCTACTAGATTCTGAGTGGCACATTCTGTGCACGGAGTGCTGGCTGACGTCAATCGGATTAAGTGGCCTCAATGGGAGCACTGCATGCAAGATGAGTACAACACAGGCCCTAGGATTTGTCACTACCACTGCCTCCAAAAGAAGCTTCTTGATTCACAGTGAGAGGAACGAGTGTCTGTGAATGCAAAATGAGACGAGTTATGTTCTTGCTTAGGAGAAATCTCTCCTGGCTTGGATAATCATTGCAATCGTGGGTAAAACCTAAAAACGTTTAACATTTATGCACATGTATTTGTTCAGAGTCATCTCTTAAGCAAAATATATACTTTGCTTTTGAACCCAAAGAGTATATATGCTCTACTAGCCCCATTTTATTAAGAGCTGAGAAATTTTCACCATAATAACCATAATATCACCTGAGACAGGAACTAAGGAGAATAGATGATCAAAAAATCTTTCATTGATATTTCACATCTTCTCAATTAAAGATTCTAATGAATGTATCTGTGTTCAAAGCACTTAGAATAGTGTATGACATAATAAATTCTATGTGAATATTAATATTACTGTTACTACTTCTGCAATCACTGATACTCCTTTCAGTTCATACTAAATATTATTCTTCATGGATCATGTGAGGAAATATTTCACTAAACTCCCACAAATGATTTAAGAATCATTTCTCATAAACCTACAGGTGCATTATTATATTTTGACTTACCCAATTCTACTAAATTGTCTACTTAGAAATTTCTCCTTTATTGTAAGGATATATTTCATTGCAGGCCTTGTTTATATTTTGAAATTTCCACACATGTCTATTCCTTGGTCTATGTTTATGGATTTAAGACTATCCAGAACTGATCCAGGGGTGTCCTGGGAAACTGAATAGGGTAGTTAAAGAAGAAGAATTGCTACCTTGTTCTCAAGGCACAAGGTTTAATTTCTAGCACCTGACTTGGGCTCTCTGCCTTTTGTCATGGAGCCACTAGCTCCTTGGACTAGGACAAGTTTAAAATCTGAGTCACAGGTGGTCATAATCCTCATATGTCATGGTATGTTGTAGTCATTACAGCTTCTATCTCAGACTCACAAAACTTTGGCTTGGAGAAATTTTAAATCACCTTATCCTGGAATGTATAATAACCTCCACAGGCATAATGCAGGGCTGCTATTTTGTGTAAGAGAGTGAATGTATGATTTTAGAAGTACTTAGATATTAAGGAATCAACAGCTCATTCAGATCCCAAGCTACACTGGGTGATGCTTTGCTTCTCAGTGACATTGAATCTTAGTGATCTTCCATATCTCATATTCCTATCTGCCACAGTTAACCTGTTTCTTTGGTCAGACCACTCTGCCTTCCAGAAAACTAACTGGTTGGTATTGCCCCAACATTATATATATATATATATATATATATATATATATATATATATATATATGTGTGTGTGTGTGTGTATATATATGTGTGTGTGTGTGTGTGTGTGTGTGTGTGTGTGTGTGTCTGAAAACAGGATAATTTTTCTCCCTACGTATAGCCAATACATATGCTTGCACAAGCACACAGTATCATACATACAAACAAACATATATATATATATATATATATATATATATATATATGAATACACACATACAAGTGAAACACAATTCTTTAGAAAATTGCTTCTGATAACTACATTGAGTATTCTATCTAAAGGTATTTACCTCTATTCTGTTTTTGACTATGGCTATCCACCAGAGTAATTTTATTAGCACTATTACATCATGGCATAATATTTGGGAAGAAAATGTTTATCTGGGCTGTGGAAATTTTGTTTTTGCTACTGAAATGGACTTTTGAAGAAATTTCAGAATTTTCTTCTACTTTCATATCTGAGAGTCAGTGATCCAGCAAAGCATGCAATTGAAAAAATTCTGTTGCAGAGCATAGTGTTAAGGAATGTCCAATGCTTATAAAGTCTCATGATTTAAAATTGTATCTTTGGGAAACACATTAAAAGTTTTATAATGATTTTTGGATGAGTGATCTCAAGATTCATATTATCACTTTTGCATAGGTATTATTTTTTCTCTTTTATTGACTAAAATAAGCATGTAAGACATATTGAAAGATTTAATACCCTCAGAGTCAAGTAGAAAAATGCAAAAGTAGTCTAAACATCTATCTTGCCTAATTATTAACCTCATTCACTTTGTCTGTGTATTTTCCCATTTTCCTTTCCTGATATTTATTCAGTTTTCCATACACTTTAAATAAAATATAATTATATCATTTCTTCTGTTTCTTTTTCTCTCTCAAGCCCTTCACATGTCGTTTCTCTCCAAGTCCTCCTATGTTCCACATCACTCTCAGATTATAGCCTTTTTCTTTGATTTGATGTATGTAAGTGTATGTGATGCATGTATATACATATGTATGTATGTATGTATGTATGCATACAGAAATATATAAATAAATACAACTTGCTGAGCCAACTTTTGTTGTTTGTGTGTCAATGGTTTTAGGGTGGGTCACTTTGTAGGGATTCATCCCTAGGATAGGCTAACTTTCCCTAAAAGAGGCAGTGTCACAATAGACTTTCTGATTTTCTGCCTCTAGCAATCTTTCTGCCCCCTTTTCCACAATGTTCCCCGAGTCATAGATGCAGGAGCTATGCTGCAGATGTATCCTGTGGGCATGGGCTTCTCAGAATTTGTTGATCTTTGCATTAAGTTTTTGGTGATGGTCTCCATTTGTTGTATAAACAAGCTACTTTGGTGAGAGATGACCATTACACTTTTCTGTGAGTATAAGAATAAGATTTAGAGTGTTGTTTAGGAATTGTGCTGGTCTGTCAAGTGGCAGTGGCACATTTTCTTCTAAGATCTGTGACCTTACTAGTCTTGAGTAGTTGGCTAGGTTTTCTAGTACCAGGCACAATCTCCCTTTGTTGATGGGGGCTAATGTCTACTTAGACAGCTGTTGATTATCTCCAAGAGATGAGTGCCACTATTTCACCTTTATAAATATCTTGCCATGCTGGTCATTGTTGTGTATCACAGGTGTCATAGCTGAATAAGGTTTATAATTGCTTCCCTCACTCAGCAGTTTGCACAGTATTTTCTTATTCTATTGAAACTAGATGATTGGAAGAAGGCTTTCAAGTTAGATCCAGCTCTAATAATCCCAGTCCTGTGTCATTAAGGTACCATGTTTTTAGGAACAGGGGATTGCCTTGAACCTCTGAAAGGCACCCAAAGCCTATATTGATATTCTGTATTGTTATGGAAGTCATTTGACTATGTTGACTACCCCCTACCTACTATTTGAAAGAAGTTTCTTATGGCTGCTACTGTAGTTTGTATTTGTCTACGTTTTTTTCCGAAAAGCATTGTCAGTTTAAGTTGCATAACTTCCTATATATAATATTTGTATTCATATAAGTTTTGCGTTGTTTGTAAGTTTAGATAAAAATACAATAATATTATTCATTGATATTTTATCAAACAACCTTGGTATTACTTGTTCATCCTCCTAATTCTTCTTGTATCAACCTATTGCAACTCTTCCTGGTTATAGCTCCCATCCCCAGTTTTTCATTTTCCCATTCCTTTCATCTGTATCCTGCTCTTCCTGTCTCAAGCCATGCACATCTTTGTGTATTTGTACTTTACTGCTTTCAACAATTACTCCATGTGATATCCTCACACATGAAGATATGGAGCTTGAAACCAGAGATGAGAGAGAATATGTGTCATTTGTCTTTCTGGTTTGGGGTTAACTCAGTCACATAATATTTTCTAAGTACAGTCATTCATCTTTGAATTTCATGACAAGTGGGACCTCATAAAATTAAAAAACTACTATACAGCTAAGAAACAAATCAATCAACTGAAGAAAAAACTCACAGAATGGGAGAAAATCTTTGCTAGCCACACATTTAACAGAGGATTAACATCTAGCATATACAAAGAACTTTAAAAAAAGAATTGAGAAAACAGATTGCCCAATTAAAAATTGGCTGCATTTCTAAATAGAGAGGTCACAATAGAAGAAATAAAAATGGTTAAGAAATATCTCAAAGAGTTTTCATCATTCTTAGTGATTAGGGAAATGCAACTTAAAACACTGGAAATTTTTTCTCACCCCAATTAGAATGGCTAAGATCCACAAAACAACTGAAACAAATGTTGTGAGCTTGTGTGAAAAGTCATACCCTCACTGTGAGTAGGAATGCACTTTGGAAATCAACATGGAGGATCCAAATATAAATTAAAAATAGATCTAGGATAGGACCCAGCTATATCATGCCTTAGCAATGACCAAATGATTTGACAACTTACTCTACAGACACTTGCTTAGAAATGTTTATTATTTTATTCAAATATTGTTAAGCTTACTGAAATACTTTTTGCAGGTCAACTACCATTATAAAACCACTATTTCAATGATTCATTTAGACCCTTAATGCCATCTATAAAACATTAAGTTTTCCAATCCTCATGTTATAGAAAAGAAAATTAAGGCAAAATTAGCTTAAGCTATTTCTTAGTAAAATATAGGTAAAAAAGAGCAAGGATTTAAGTTGGGAAGACCCAGGAGAATCTTTTAGGTAGATTGTTATCCAAAAGAATTAGAAAATTGTTATTACCTTATGTAAATTTTAATAGCAACTTTTGGCTATTCTCAAATGTGTATGCATATAGTCTTATTTATGCTTGAGTTTTTACATGCAAATATGTTTATGTGCTTAATAAATAATTTATAATATAAATTATAGCACTCAGGTGGCTGAGATAGAAGAACTGTTAGTTCAAGGCCACCCTGGACCACATAATATAGCAATCTATTACAATACTGGTTTTTGTCAATTCATGAGAATAGAAGGTCTTTGCATTTTCTGGTGTCTTCTTGAACTTATTTGTTTATTACAGGAAATTCTTGGAACACTTGGAACATTTGACTGATAAAATACTCTGAGGCATAGACTCAGACAAGAAATTTCTGAAAGGTTCCAATAGTACTGAAAATATTCTAAGTGTACAAATGGGATTACATTATGTTAAAAATCTTGTACAGCAGAGGAACTAGTGAAGAGACAGCATTCAGAATAGGAAGGGAGAAGATTGTTGCCAAGTATGCATCAGACAAGAAATTAATATCTAGAATATATAAAGAATTACTATCTAGAATATATAATGAATGGCAAAATTAAGCATCAAATAAACAAACCATCCAATCAATAAATGAGTTAATGAAATGAAAGTTCTCACCAAAAAAAGAAAGAAAAGAAAAAGAAATGGTCAGTAAGTATCTAAAGGAGCTACTGGCTAAAAAAAAAATAATAATAAAAATAAAAAAATAAAAACTGCCATGGGGTATTACTATTCCTAATTAGAATAACTGACATTAAGAAAACAAAACAAATTCTGGTTAAAGATGCAGTGGTGGCAGAAAATTTACCTTGCTTGTGGGAGTGTAAACTAGTAAACCAACTATGAAAGTTAGTGTAGAGTTTCCCCAAGCAACTAAAAAAAAAATCTACCAAATGGCACAACTTTACCACTCAGGATATATAGTGGACAGACTGTAAGTCACCAACAAGATACCAGATGCACACAGAACCATGTTTACTGCTGTACTATTCACAATAGATAAGAAATAAAACCATCCTAGGTATCCATCAATAAATAGCCATGATATGCTATGGAAAATGTGACTCATAAGAATAGAATAGTTTTAGTTATAAATAAAAATGAAATAAAAATAATTGCAGGAAAGTGGACAGGTCTGAGATAATTATGCTAAGTGGAATAAACCAGATTAATAAATTTATGTTACATTTAAATGCACATCCACTAACCTTACTGAAACCCAAATATGTGTAGGTCATACAGTTTTGAGAGGGACCAAGAGAGAAGAGGGGGAGTTTTTAAGGGTGTGGGAGCAAAGGTAACAAAATACATGTAACAGAGAAGAATAAGGGACAACTATTTAGGAGAGAGAGTACCACTCCAGGAGAAACAGGAATATGGGAAAGGAACGTGTGGAAAGGATGGAGGATAAAAGATCCAAAGTATAATGTTATATGTGCATCCAAGTTTGAAAATACCATAATGAAACTCATCGATCCATATCATAACTTTAAAAAGGAATGAAGAAATTACTATATATAAGCAGAATGACCATTGGAAATAGTCATGTTGGATTTGCTTTCATTCTTTTTTTTTCTTGTTTCTGTTTTTTTTATTTATTTTACAACACCATTCAGTTCAACATAATAGCCACAGATTCCCCTGTTCTCACCCTCACGCCACCCTCCCGCTCCCCCCAGCCCACCCCCCATTCCCACCTCCTCCAGATCAAGGTCTCCCCCGAGGACCGGGGTCGACCTGGTAGACTCAGTCCAGGCAGGTCCAGTCCCCCCCTCAGAAATAAAGAAATTAAAGACTTCCTAGAGATCAATGAAAATGAAGACACCACATACCCAAACTTATGGAACACTATGAAAGCAGTGCTAAGAGGGAAATTCATAGCACTAAATGCCCACATAAAGAAGTTGGAGAAATCCCACACTAGTGACTTAACAGCACACCTGAAAGCTCTAGAACAAGAAGAAGCAAAGTCTCCCAGGAAGAATAGACGCCAGGAAATTATCAAAGTGAGAGGTGAAATTAATAAATTAGAAACTAAGAGAATAATACAAAAAAATAATGAAACAAAGAGTTGGTTCTTTGGATTTGCTTTCATTCTTATTGTTGCTTAATAAGCTTCATGTACTAAAAAACAAATCTCTCAATATTTTCTAAATCCTTTCTGCTCTACCTTAGGATGAACAGACCAACTCATAATGAAGAGACAGAGATTCAGGTATTTTATAGTAGTTCTGACATCCATGGCAGTGCAACTAAATTCTCAGTGTGTATCCTGACAAGTAACAATTATTTTTAGTTAAAGATTTACTTTACAGTATTTATTTATGTGTTTGTGTCTGTATATGCACATGTGAGTACAGGTATCCATGGAAGCCAAAAGAGGGCATCCTATCCTCTGGAGCTAGAATTACAAGAAGTTTTGAGCCACCAAGTGTGGGTTCTGGGAACTAAGTATTGGTGCTCTTTTTTAAAGAGGAGCCAGTCTCTTAATCATTGAGCCACCTCTCTGGCCCCCTGAAATAAACATTGATAGTTGTCCCTTTATGTCACAGATATGTTCTAAAATGCATTATTTTTATTCATATTTTCACATACTCTATTCAGTCATTTATTTACTTATTACCCAGTCCATCCATAGGATATTATGAGCAAGTTTCCAATGGTGCAGGAAAGAAAATATAAACTTTTTTGAGCTCCCAAATTATCCACGTGGCTAAATAATATAATAAGTACTCAAGTTGTGAAATATGGTATATAATAATAGCTTCCCAATGTGACCGGTATCCTATGGTGTGGGTCCTGCAACTTTTTTCTAGAACAGAAAGTGATTTGCCTTGAAGCTGTGGATTCCTTTGAATGACTATGAGTCAGACAGTCTTTTGGGACAGGAGCAGAGGATGTATATTACTGCGTTTCCTGTGAATATTCTCTTCCACAGAAACAGCCTTTGTTCTCCAATAATTATTTTAAGATACTTTGCAAGATGACACCATATTTGGCATCTTCACTTTTAAATTTTTGTTTAGCGTGAAGAGAGAGATACCAAACCACATCTTATGACTGGTACAGCAAGAACTCAGAACATTCTTCTGAAAGCTGGGAACGAGCTAAGTGATCTAAATTCACTCATTCACAGATCCATTTAACAATTAAGCATTCATAAGTATCTCTTGTTGCCAGGAACTGTCTCATGTAATTCAAATGTATCAATGAATTTAAAAAGTCTTGGGCAAAAAAAAAAGTTTGTTTTTTTTAAATAAGTTAATAAAAGTAATCCTCAAAGATTTGAAAGGAGTCAGGGCTTTGCCTTTATAGATGTTTTGAAGGAGTCGAAAAAGGTTCAGAGGTGAAGTCTGGCAGAGCCATTGAGAGATCAGTAAAGGAATGGGCATAATGGAAGCTGCGTGATCAAGGGAAGAGAGTATCTAGAGATAGGCCACATGAGCAAAGAAGAAGAGGCAGGCAGCATGGCCATTTAGAGTGATAATTATTTTGGCTTTAGCACATGAGACATTGGAATCCATGGACTGACTTTATGTATAAGTGATATTATAGAACTTTATAAGTCATACCCTGATGCTGTGGATTAAGTACAGACTGAGTGGCTGCAGATTTAGAATCTATCAAAGTAAACCAGGAAAGAGATGACAGGGTGTCAGAACAAGATACTCAAAATGATGGTTATAATACTCTCTTTATTTTACAAACAGAGTTTTTTTTGTGTGTGTATGTGTGCATGTGTGTGTATGTATGTGTGTATGCATGTATACACATGTAGACAAATACATACATGTAGAGAACAGAGAAGAGCTTACATTTTTACTTATGCATTGTTTGTCTTTTATTTTAGACAGGCTATCCCTTTGGCTTAGTGCTTACTAATTAAACTAGGCTGCTGCCTAGCAAGTCCAAGGGATTCTCTTGTTTCAGCCTCTCCAGGGATTATGAGCCTGTATAACCATGCCTCACTTTTACTTGGCAGCTGGAAATAAACCTCGTGTCCTCATACTCGCAAGGGAAGTGCTTTACTGACAGAGCCATCCATCTCCTCTGCCCCAAGAAACAGGGATTTTCAAAGGATATAAAATGTGACAAAAGAAAAAATAATTCTGCTGTATTTGTATTAATTAATTGATTATTCAATTAATAATTAATTAATAATTAACTAGAAATATATGGTTGCTATCTAGTGATAAAGCACAAACGGCTAAGCAGACAAGGATCAGAGGGTTAGACCAAAGTTTACTAAGTTTAAATTATATTTTGAATATTAAAGGGCAATGGCATGTTGAAAACAAGTATGTCAGGCAATAATTCACATGCTACTCTGTTTTATTATCTGCACAACTGTCTCATGTATTTACGTAAAACTGTAGAAGACACTGCCTCATTCTTTTTTACACTGTCTGTTACAGATGTATTTATTCCCCAAAGTCAGGGTTCATATTTACCGTGTGTTCACACCACCACTCTGACTCTGACTTCACTGCGCCCACACTTATTCCTTCCCCAGCAGTCGGAAGCTGAGATTGCTAAACTGGCACAATGCACTGTCATTTGAACTTTTTAAAACTTATATTACATGAAGCTTCTGAGATGTAAATACTTTTTTTTCTTTCAAATTGTTCTTCATTACTTCCTGAGACAAATTTGCATCTACTCCCTTTTTATCTCTGATTACCAATTTGTTCAAATGTTTTGGAAATGTGGCTGCTCCTGCCTAACATACTGATGTGACCTCAAGGCACAAGGTTAGTCTTCAAAATCACCTAATTCAACATGCTTTCTCTCTCACATACACAAAAATGTATATGTACATTTACATATACTCCCTCATAGCTTCAGTATTCACTAGGTAGGTTAATTATACTAAAATATATTTGATATAGTCCTTATCTCATTAGCTATAGATTCATTCAAATAACTGCTTGTTGGTATCTATTAAGGTTCTAACTATACATAGTCAAAGAGAACAAGATCTCATCTATGAGATTACTCTCTCTGCAGATACAAATACACACACACATACAGAGAGAGAGAGAGAGAGAGAGAGAGAGAGAGAGAGAGAGAGAGAGAGAGAGAGAGAGAGAAGAGGGAGTGCCTTCTTTATTTAATTGGCATTTATTTTCCATGACGTTCCTTGCCCTAGATATCTTCATTCATATTTCTCTTCATCTCACCCAGTTCATACTACTAGAGTTATTTTTGTTTGTTTGCTTTAGTATATTCTACATCTTCCCTTGTTTAGATTTCCATCTATAGCTTTCCTGATCTTTGAATCCAGCTTTATATGTATCCTTCCAGATATTTCTGCACTTGTTTCTCATAAAGCTTCAGTTGAGTGGTAAACAGTTGGGATGATAGTGTACACATTACGCTGTGCTCATTGTTTTTTTTTTTTTTCAAATAGTTCCTTCAACATCCATTACCACGATTGGTCATCAGACAGGAGATTTTTATTGTCTTAGGAAGAGTGATGCAGAGACCAAAATCCTTTACTTTCAATATTCAAAATACAGTTTCTGTATTAAAACGAAAAAGAAAAATTTGAGGAATACTGAATGAATTAGTTTTTGTTGTTTTCAGGATCAGTCAGTCTTCTCTGAGCTGAAAAGGTGATTTTCTTTAGAAGCGAATGGAAATGTAGCATGTCTCTGTTTTTAGGCTACTTGTGAAAAGATGCCCTTTTTTTCTTTTTTATTTTATTTATTTATTATTTTATTATTTTTTTCATTTTACATACCAACCCCAGTTTCCCCTACCTCCCCTTCTTCTACTTCCCCATCTACCTCCCATCCCATGCCCTCATCCACTCCTCAGAGGGGTTAAGGCCTCCCTTGGGTTATCAACAAAGTCTGGCATACCAAGTTGAGGAAGGGCCTACCTAGTCCCTCCCCGCCTGGAAAAGATGCATTTTTCAAGCATACCTCAAACACAGTGTGAAGTGTATTGCTAAAGTGTGGCCATGTGAACACAAACATGCATTAAAACAGGCACATGCAGCCAATAGATAATTTTTATTTATTTTTTATTAAGAATTTTTTTATTCATTTTACATACCAACCACAGATCCTCCGACTTCCCTCTTCCAGGCCCTCCAACCTTCTCCTCAAACCACTCCCCATTCCCTCCTTCAACAAGGTATGGCCTCTCATGAGGCGCCAGCAGAGCCGGGTACATTCAGTAGAGGCAGGTCCAAGCCCCTCCCCCTGCAATAGATAATTTTTAAGAGACTAGTTTATTCTTCCTTCTTATGACTCAGTTTTATGATATTTTTCTATTTGTATTTAAAAATGCTCTTCATGACACATTAAATTGTTTTCATTATTTATTCATTATTCGGTCACTGAGACCTGCAGCTTGGAAAGCACTGACAAACAAAGTGACATAGACATATGTGAGTAGATTGATTTTGATCCAAAATCTAAGCAGTTACTTAACATTTGAATCACCTGAGTCATTAATCTATTCTTTCAGTGTTTTTGACTAACAAAAAAGAAACTTGATCAGGGTTCCATGCTCCTCAGACTTCCTAGTGAGATTTTAATTCCTAAAATGCATTAGCATATTGGGCAGTTGGATTAAAGGATGTTTGAAATTTTGTTTCTTGAAATAAATAGTAATCAGAAGTTGAGATAGCTTCAAGAACGATAGAAGAATGCTTTTTCTGGAGCGAATGAATTTGCAAACCTGGTCACCCAAGAAACTAAAATTTGGCATTGTCCATGAGATGAAACTGTTCATTCTCTACAGGATTCTTACTTTGTCATTCCCAGCGAATACTTACCCTGCCTGTTTTAACGAAAAGCAGAACTGAAGTTGTCGTGGAATCATTCTGTAATTTGCCTGGTAGTAAATCTTCCATTCATGGAGGGCTTCACAGGCAAAATCGGGTGAGCACGTACATTCCCGCCTTTGGGATCTGGTTGAGAAGAAATGTTTATATTTGTATCAGATTTTATTCTAGACAAGGTCACTCACACAACACACCCTAAAAACTGAATTGTCACTTTCGTTGCTGTCAGCATGGAAATATACATGTTAATAGGTTTTGATAAATCTTAGAATTTGTTAAGGAACCTGCTCAATGTCATGAGGTACAAATGAAATTATATCTCTTTAAAATTCAAGTCTTACTTCAAAGACCATTCTCTAGTTCCCTCTTAATACTGTCATTGCAGACAACTCCTTTGCAAGAAAGGCCAGGAGTACCTCAAGGAGGGAGGCATGCCAACCACTACAATATGTTATTACCATTCTAGAATATATGAAAAATGATTTATCATACCATCTTCCTGAAGGAAGTTCAGGAAACTTATTTCAGGGATATTTTCATGTATAGAAAAATTTTTTGAAGCATTATAGTAACATTTCTAAACTATAAATAAGCATCATTTTATTTATCTTTATTTAATAATATATGAACATAATATATCAATTTTTATATTTAAAATTAATACTTTATTAACAGATTTCTTCCTATTTGTGCTTTGTAGAGTGCACAGAATACTAAATAAGTATAGTATTACTATAGACATAAAGAAATTGATTCATTCTGATTGTTATAATGATTTTTCAGAGTTGAACGCTCATTGGCCATTACCATGCTTCACTGAAAACTAAGGTCACTTCTTGTTTATCTTATATGTAATTATTTGATGTAGGAAAAAAATATCTGAAGACCCTAGTGGAATCTTATATTAGTTGTGTCTCATCACATCCTGAAGCCGGATATTGGTCACCTTGCCCTTTTAAGGATATTAAACTATGGTAGGTGGCATATGGCTTATATTCCACTTGCTATGGTGCTTTGCGCTTATGACTCCATCAGGGTTCTTAGTGTTATCCTTATCATAGTAGCCACTGACTTTGCCATTATTACAACTTGTTACCATTACTCTGGCCATTATTATTTTATTTTATAAAGCACCATACAGAAATTATCAAATGGCATTTATTTTTGTGGAGTGGGGGATGGATAGCTCAGTGATAATGCAATTATGTGCCATGCATAATTTCTCAGTGCCATGCATAGTTTCTCAGATGTGGGTCCAAATTTCAATGCTCATAATAATTATGGTGGCTACCCATTATCATTAACCTCATATGCACTTTTGGATTTATGTACACTGTCTTAATTTGTTCTTGCTTGTTTCTGTAGGATGTTTTTAAAAATTTTTTTTTTTTGGCAGTTGTAAAAATTGAAGTACAGTCAATTAAAATATAAACTTTTAAGTTCATGCCCTCATTATTAATCAGTTTTGGTTCTCTTCAGCCTATTAATTTCCATTTGCTAAGCTGCCTCTCTTATGCAAAACTTCTTTCACATCCTTAGAAAGTCAGTCACTGGAGAGACAATTCACCAGGAGAACTGATGTTTAGAATTCAATCATTGACAAAACAGACATTTCTATTACCACCTACATTATTGCTCAAATAGTTTCCCCTTTCTTGAAAGAACATGAGATTCTACCTGAGAATGGTGTCCCCATGGGACACATAGCTTTTATTTTGATAATTTATCTGCTGCTTCAGAGAGATTGATTTTCTTTCTTAAATATACTACAAATATATTACTTTCAATCATAATCTAATGTACTTGAAATTTCCTACTACTTGTATGTATTCCCTGTTGAAGAAAGAGTCTTAAAAATAAAATGTTAAGTAATTGAGCCTTTACACTACTTATCAAGCTCAGCTGAACCTGCTCCATTATGAAAGTGGGGCTTATACTCTAAGGAGTCAGCATTGTTATCAAATGATACAAGAAGGTGATTCTGAGACTCATGAAAATTTCAGAATGAACTGACAGTGTGTCCTATGTCCTATATGATGCTGGGTCTGGCTTCTTTTCATTGGGAGTGACCACCAGCCAGAAGACACTTGGTGAGTGATGGTCTGTCTATCACTGGCATTTTCTTCGTTGCTTTAATAAGTCAGTGTTTGAGGAACTTCTATGAGAACAAATATTCAGAAAGATCTTGATAATTACTTCTCATCACCTCATCCACATTCTAAATATGGCTGTTATTACTTCCAAACTTCTGTCAAACAAAGTCAAATAGTAAAGCCATTTTCAGTTAAATGAGCTAACTCTTGAACTCAACAAGTGTCAAGTATCTTCATATGAATACAGTCAGCCCAATGCAGGAGTTACATTTCTTCCAATTCTGTTTCCTATCCTTTTCATTTATTGAAACACATTCTCTAATTTCTCCTGACACAGAGAATTGCTGTCATTGTACTGGAGTATGTTTCTTCTGAATTTACACTGTACCCATTAAAGCAGAGTGAGATTTGGCTTTATTTATAAGTTTATTACTAATGGCATATATTTAGACAATATTTCCACAACAGTAACTCCTTTCAGGACAACTGCTGGAGGCAAGCTTGTTATAGGATCTTATAATAAGGGAAGAACAATACCTTTAGCAAGAAGATGGTAGGATTCTTCTGTAGGCAAAGTACTTAGGGTTCAGATTTTCAAGATGTATATGAATTCATAACTAGAATTCCTTTTCAAATGATGCTCCAGTTTGGGCATACGTACCATGTAAGACTCTAGAATCAACTTTTATTTCTAGTGCACAATCTTAAAGTTAAATTTTGCTTCTAGATTTCAATGAAGTCAACCCTAAACTTTATAGATAAAATACAGAGTATTTAAGTATTTAGGACCTCCACAATACTCTTTGGTTCTATGATTTTTGGTGTTATTATTTCTGTGTTCTGTATTCCTTACATGAACAGACTAAATAATATACCTTACAATTTGATTTAGCAAGGTGCAGATTTCCATTGCTTCTTCATAGAATCCATCTATTTCATAATAGAATGTGTTGTGATTACTACTGCCCCAATAATTCACCACAAGAACGACCTGTGCACCTACCTTGGTTGCAATTTCAAAACATAATACATAGACTATAATTTTATCAAGTACAAGCTAGGTGGGGGGGCATTAAGGTTAACACAAGGGAACCCACAGAGTTAACTAGCCTGGGGTAGTAGGAACTCGCAGACACTGGACTCACAGCTAGGGACCCTGCATAGGACTGACTTAGACCCTCTACATATGTGTGACAGTTGTGTAGCTTGGTCTACTTGTGAGACTCCTAGCAGTGGGAGGGGGCCTGTCCTGATGCTTTGGCTAGCTTTTGGAAACCTATTCCTCATACTGGCTTGCCTTACACAGCTCTAATACTAGGGGAGGAGCTTAGTCCTACCTCAGCTTGGTATGCAATGCTTTGTTGACACCCATGGGAGGCCTGCCCTTTTCTGAATAGAAACAGAGGAGAACTGGATTGTAGAGAGAAGGCAGAGGAGAGTTGGATGGAGAGATTGGGAGGAGAGAAGGGAGGGAAAACTGTGGCCAGGATGTAAAATAAATGAGTAAATCTAATTAATAAAAATGTTAATATATAATAATGCTATAGCATACATCATGGAACATAAAAGCAATGACTTTAAAGCATATCTAGAAATTCTTTGATACTCTAATAAAGTGTTTTACATCCTAACTCCCAATCACTTCAATCTTGGCTGAACTGAATTACCTATTTGCAACTAACAAAATGCTAGAGATATTATGCTTGGTGACTTAGAGCTTAAAACAATAATAATGAAAGTCTCCATCTGCCTTTTTGGTGATTGTTTAATGTGTCTCAATAAAAGCTGAGGTTAAAAAAAAACCTTAGACATGATAATAGGTGTGTTTCTTCATGCATTAAGGTTTTTGTGGGAAAATATTAAGTCAATTTATTCAAGAGATTAATGGAGTTGCAAATCTTTTAATTAAAATGATGTCAGTGTACCATGGGCTTCAGAATCTCCTATAATACCTATGTATTTGTAACAGGGAGGAGAGTGTCAAGGGCTTCTTGACAGTGAATATGACCTATCTTTGGGTTTCAGTTATTTCTGTAAACCCAAGCCATTGACTAAGTCTGTCTCAATGATAGCCCAAACAAGTAGCACAATACTATGGCTTAGACTGAGTATTAATGAAGTGCAGCTTCTAGGCTGATCCTGTATGCACAATTCTCTTGTAAAGGAACATTTTACTAGTTCTGGCCTTTGCTCTATGATACCCATATTAGTAAATTTTCTTGTTGCTATGATAAAAAAATTACCTGATAAAAGCACCTTAAGAAAGGAACTTTATTTTGGTATACATTTTGAGAATACAGTTCATCATTGTAGTGAATACATGGCAGCAGGAGTGTGAGGTTGCTGATCACATTATTGTCTTTATGTTATTGTAACATTTTCCTTTTCTATTTTTTGAAAGTTTCATACATGCATACAATATTTCTTGATAATATTCGGCATTCATTTTCACATTCAGCTTCCCTCTCAGAACCTCCCATTACATCTTTTTCTAACATTATGTCTTTTTTTGTAAAATTAATTTCTATTTTAAGGCACCAAATCCAGTTAGCATTGCCCATATGTATGTGTATGTGACATCATCTGCTGTGGGATGTTCTTTATGGCAAATGTGTTGCTCTGATTGGTCAATAAATAAAACACTGATTGGCTAGTGGCTAGGCAGGAAGTATAGGAGGGACTAACAAAAAGGAGAAAAGAAAGAACAGGAAGGCAGAAGGAGTCACTGCCAGCCACCACCAGGACAAGCAGCATGTGAAGATGCCAGTAAGCCACGAGCCACATGGCAAGGTATAGATTTATGGAAATGGATTAATTTAAGCTATAAGAACAGTTAGCAAGAAGCCTGCCACGGCCATACAGTTTGTAAGCAATATAAGTCTCTGTGTTTACTTGGTTGGGTCTGAGTGGCTGTGGGACTGGCAGGTAACAAAGATTTGTCCTGACTGTGGGCCAGGCAGGAAAACTCTAGCAACAGTCATCCTTGCCAGAAATAAGGGATAAACCAATGATCAAACCCTCAAAGAAAAGTAACTCTCCACACTGGCAGTCACTAACTAGCCAAAACTACTCAGTAAAAATTGGGTTCTTGGGGACCCCTCCCATCTCCTTGCTGGAATTTTTAACCAGCATGATCTTGTACAGATCTTGTGCAGAAAACCCCAGCTGCATTAAGTTCATGAGATGTGTACATCAGCCATGTCATGTCCAGACTACAGTATTTCAGTGCTCTCCTAGCCATCCTTCAGCTCTGATATTCTTTCTGCTTCCTCCTTTGTGATGTTTTCTTAACCACGTGTTTATTTGAAACATTGATAAAAATATCCCACCTTTGTCTGCTGACTCTTAACTGATTGTTCTCAGTACTTTAAACAGCAACATGCCCCTGCATTGACCACTATCCACAATATTAACAAGTTTCTTTGACCAAAATATACTGCAAATATATGGAAATCAGTTTGATAACATGAATGTTTAGAAAAAAAAATGTTTTTTTCTTTGAATGTATGACATCCCTAGTCATGAATTTGGCCATGTTGACAGTACCAGACATAAATTCCCTGCTGTAGAGAAGGCCTCAAATTCAATCAAGAAAGCACTTGATTTCTTACTCCTGTAAAAATTCTTGTCCTCTTATTCCATCACTGGGGTCTTCTTGTCTAACAGGTTGATATTGTAGCAAACAGGGTGCAACATTGGATACGACTATTAATGTCTTCTTTCCTCCAGCATTATTATGCTTTTCAGGTGCTCTTAATTTTTAACTTGATGTTCTTAGGATGGTTAATCTCTATTATTAGCCTACGAGATATGTAAAGCACACCACTGGTTATTTCCCAGAGAATGTGTCCAGAGAAATTTTTTTACTAACAACAATACCAATCCTAAATATAGACAGAAGCAAGCAACAGGTCCTAGGGACATGAATGATAAAGGAGTCAGTGCATCATCTCTCTGTTTCCTGTCTGCTTGATGTGAACTGTTCTATTTGCCCATACTCTCCTCATCATAATGGACTAACACCTCTGAAACAGTGGGAAAAGGAGACTTGACTTCACCAGTTGTTTCCATTAGATATTTAGTCATAGTAACAAGACAGTATTTTAAACAGTCCTTTTTTCATCTCTATGCTCCAATCTAGGTCCCACATTACATTTACTTCTAACTCTCTTTCAATTTACTAGTCTGTGATAGTTTATTATACTAAAATAACTGATAGTCAGTTATACTAATGAACCCATAGTTTTGAGAAGTGCTAATGATGTAGTTCTGCAACTGCTATATCTCTGCTGCTTTATTCAAGGTTGCACAGTACTGTTTGGCAGGAAGGTCACAGAGATCTAGTACCATTCGCATTTCAGAGTACAGTCTATCAGGTTGACTGGTTGTTGTTGTCATAACTTTAATCAGTAACCAAGGCAGTGTTTTGCTAAATTTATCTCATGTAAAGGTCCCCTTTTCCCTTTCTACTTTATAAGATGCAAAGCACACAGTGAAGCAGTAAAGTTCTGTTCCATTTATTTGAGGAAAGATTGTCTGCATTCAGAGTTAAAATTCTTCTGTCTGAGTATTAACTTATTCTGACTAACTTTAGATACCAGTGCATAGACATTTAGCTTGTTTAGCTACTTTGCTGATAACATATATCAGTTCTGAGCAGTAAGAGCTCTTCCTATTGATGCTTGTGTTTTTCTGACAGACCGTGTGTGTGTGTGTGTGTGTGTGTGTGTGTGTGTGTGTGTGCATTAAGAAATTCTTTCTTTTCTGTTAGAAGATATTTTATTTGAGACACATATTGTATATTTTATACCCACTTCTCAAAGGATTTCTAAAAGCTTTACTGGAGACAAAGTATTAGAAACACAATCTGTATGTTAAATGTCCATGCTGTAACTGAGCTGGCATTGCTTCTAAGTCCCCTTACTTGACAGTATATTAAAGATGTAAGTAAATATTAATAAATGTAGAAGTACATAGCTACTAAGATTTAGGCATGCAACCATATATATCTATATTAAAGTGAAACATGAGTTCAGACTCAGATATCTAACTTTAATTCACCAACTCAGGGATATTTCTAGATTATTACCAGTGATAAAACTGACATTCACATTGCCATATATTTACATAATTGTTTAACTCTTATTCACTTTCATAGCAGTATCAGAATCATTAATAGTACTCCTGTGGGAAAACATGTTATTAACTGAAGTACTACCCTTATGTACAATTTGTATTGCTGTTAGTTTAACAGATTCCTCTTCTTTTTACTTAGGTTAGCACTTTCTACTTCAAATTCTTTAATGATTTCATACATTTTTAATATAGCTAGCTTGGTTTATTACAGTCAGAATTCTACCATGAACAACTAAAGAATCCAAATAACAGAGAAATATACTCTGTGTGTGTGTGTGTGTGTGTGTGTGTGTGTGTGTGTGTGTGTGTATGGGGTAGAGTTAAAGATTACCTGACTTTGAAACATATCAAAACACCTAAACTCCTAAGTCTTACAACAAAGTAGTGCTAAGCAAAAATATAGAACAATGGAACAAAATAGGAAGACCAAAAATAAATTCATTTCTTTAATATAGACTTCATTTCAAAAAAGACAGCAAGAGCACACAACATGGAAAGTATAATCTCTATAGTTAGTGATACTTAGCAAGCTGTGTGTCTATATGTAAAATAAAATTTGGCTCATCTCTCATAAAACACACACACACACACACACACACATACACACACACAACTTTCAAAACATACTAAAAACTTAAATGTACAGTCTGGAAATATAAAAATATAAGATAATATAATAGAAATGTTTACACTAGGCTGTGAATTAAGTTCTGCATGTAAGTCCAAAGCATAGGCAACAACAAAATAAACAAAGGGCATTATTTCAAATTAAAAAAAAATTCTGTAATTCTCTGGAGCAAAGAAAAAACCAACAGAGTGAAGAGAAGATCTACAGAATAGGAAAAACTATTATCTATACTTTTTGTAAGGGATTAGCTATTCAAAATATATCACAGTGAATTAAAACAACCCAATGCTAAGAAAACATGCTCATTATTTAAATAAAAATGTAAATGACAAGTATAGACAACTCTTAAAAAATAAATACAAATGGACAAAAAATGTCCAATTATTGTTGTCATCAGGAGAATGTACACTGAGGGATTATCTCACAACTGTTAGAGAATATATTCACATAAAGATGATAGTTGTTGACAAAAATGTGGAAGAAAAGAAACTCTAGTACTGTGTAGTTTGGAATGAAAACCTATACATTCATTATGAAAGGAATACAAGTATGTCTCTGTAGCATGAATCTTAAAAGTTCTTATTAATAAAATCAAACCCAGATCCAGGTATTGGGATAAATGCTAAAAGATCAGTGAGACAGAACAAGCCCAGCCACCTCACCTTGCCAATTCCTCAGCTGATACTGTTTCCTCAGGCTGGAAGCCTTTGAGTTCTCATCCAGAAATGAATCTCAACTGAACTGCTTCTTGAAAGACTAAAAGCTTAACCAGCCTATTGTTCCTCGTCCTCACGCCTTAAATACCTTTCTGCCTCCTGCCATTGCTTCCAGGGATTAAAGGCATGAGTCACCATGCTTGGCTATATCCTTGAACACACAGAGATCCAGGCAGATCTCTGCCTCTGGAGTGCTAGGATTAAAGGCGTGTGCTACCACCACCTAACCTCTATGTTTAATATTGTGGCTGTTCTGTTCTCTGACCCCAAATAAGTTTATTAGAGTGCACAATATTTCAGGGAACACAATACCACCACAATGTCTCAGAAAACTTAGACATGTGTTGAATAGATAATTGTATTCTCACAGTCATTATAACTTCATGAACAAAAATTAAGTCCTAAAATCAAGCAATTAGTGAATACACAAAATGTATCAAAACTATCAAAATTATCAATTAAATGATAATTTTCTTTAAGCATAGCAAGTTTGTGGTATCCTTTATTTTATCTGGCTCTCTTATATTGGTGCTACAATAAAAGAAGTGAATTCTTTTTTCAGATAAGAACTGCTTTCTGTATCTGAAATTTCCAATGAAAACCGTAATAAGAGTAAATCTGAAGAAAAGACAGCACAGTTCCTTAGGACTTTTATGTTCAGGTAAATATTTCAATGTTGTCATACAAAAGAGCTATTTTTAATTGTGAAGAAGTGGTGTTTCTAGGCCTCCAAGTATTCTACATGGCTCATCATATTCTAGTATGCTCAGCTGTGAACCACAGTGGCATTCATCATGTGACCCTCAGGAATGTTCATCCTATTTTCCCAGTTTTGTTGCATCGGGTTTTGTTTTTTATTATTATTATTTTTATTTTTTTTTTCTGTTCTGATTGAGATTTTTACATAAGAAACAGCACATCATTGTAAACTTCTCCACCATGACAGAAAACAAAACCAAAACCAAAAATGCTCTATCAAGTTTGGGTCCGGTTAATTCTGATGAATGATCTTTTCATTTATTTGCAAGTTTATTTTATAATAAAATTCATTTAAAAAGCATTTAAGAAAATTTAAAGTTTGGGAAAAACAGGATGTATATTATGAGAAGTGTGTTTCCAAAAAAAGCACAAAGTCAAAAAGTAACTTGGATGGCATTCTGAAATTTATTATTTAAATGGGCTTAGCTATTATGGCCCACACAAGAACACTTGTTTGATTTTTCACACAGTTGGCTAACAACAGTTGTTGAGTCATTTCGGGCAGCCATTTCCCATAATGTCTCTTCATTTCTTAGGCAGCAAAAGTGTATTCAGGTTTACACCTGACATTATATCCCAGTCACTAGGTTGTAAACCTAATTCTATGAGCTTCTAGGAACATGCCTCATTGTACTTGAAGACCTATGAAAAGATAATTTCACACATTTTTCTTTATTATTTGTCTGGTTCCAAAGTAATTATTTACCTGTGCACATAATTTTAATTTTCACACCAGCTTTAAGCCATTGAAACTTTATCTCCATTTTATAAATCATTTATGCTGAGAATATTTGAGTTATTACGCCAATGTTCAGTGGCTATATGTGATTAGAATCTTTCCATTCTAAGTCTTTGTAATCATGCTCATATTGTTTACTAAATGCTGACTATTTCTTCACATATAGGAAGAAGTGGAGAATCTGAAAATTAAGTGGCTAACCTGAATTCACACAGCTACTCAGCAAAAGTAATAGGACTAATAAACATACTGTCTCTTGGCTTTCTTTTTTTCAATCCAGCACTCAGTTATTATTCTGTAAGCTTTCCTTTTTATTGTTCTCAACTGATGCTCATTAGGCATCAAATTTAGAGATACTGTTTCTAAAGTCACAGAACCATTCAAGCTGTGGAATGATGACTTTATCATGCAAGTCATGATTCCTCTTACAGTCTTCTATCTAGAAGACAGTGATCATTAGCACCTGACCATGCCTGTTCAAAAAGTTACAGCACAAATTTCTAAATGGTCAAGAATGTATGCATAGCCCCACATCAAATTTCTAAGTAAATTTCCTAATCTATCATCTGTGACAAACTTTGGGTTTTATGACAGTCATCACAAGTTCACATTTCACTTGTAGTCATAATTCTGTTTCACTGAAACACTGATGAAAATGAGAAACTCTTGAAATCATTCTATAAATTATAAATTCTTCAGCTCGAAGTAGGATTAACAATGTATAAAAATCAGAAAATGTGGCACAATATAACCACGTGTTATCTGCTGATAAAAATCTATTTAAAGGCTAATAATGCTCTAAAAGATGAAAGTAAATGAGTTTATTTAAACAAACACAACTTGATATTTTCCCAACGTTTTATGCTGCTATCCATTGCTGGGCAGAACCTCACAGACTCATCAGCCTTCTGATGTATCCCAGGACTTTAGTTTACCAAGGAATTAACAAACACCCATATTATGTGAAGATCTGAGTCCAGTGGGCTGCTAATTCTATGCATTTAATAAAACAGTTTCTGGTGTTTCTGATGAGTAGATAGGTTCAACAGAAACAATGCTCTAAGGGATTTGCAGGTCAATCAATATGCCACAGTACTACTGCATATAATCAAAACCCAAAGTTACAGCAGTGTGGCTTATAAGGTCTAGGTTCTCAGATATGCTGTGCTCTAGACAAATGGTACAAATCACAGCCACCCAGATATGTATGTGTATGGTTTTCAGAAAGGTGTATTGTAATTCATAATTCAGCCACACCTTATCATGAGCTGAAGGTAGTAAATTCAACATTTAGCAATTTAATGTTTTTTTTTTTTTCTAACAAGAAGATCTGGAGAAAATAAGCACCCTGAAATAAGCATTTTCCTCTACATCCTGAGTGTTACTCATCGGATTATAGAAATACTAAAATATATTTGTATTTAGTGTTCAGAAACAATCAGATTAGATAAGTCTTAATGCAGCATTGACTGTGGCCTTTTAGTACATAATCCATTTTAAATTAATTTTTCATATCGTATGCAATGAGAATCTAAGTTAATGTTTTACTAATAAAATATGAAATTAAAAAAATGCTTCTGGTTTTGATTTTTATAAAAATGATAAAATTTAAACTGAAAGATGGAAATTTCAATACGTATTTCTGGCTGGAAGAAAGTGAATAACCAAAGGTAAATCAAGATCCCCATACTACCTCATATAAGCACCAACACAAATGATGATGAACTTAATTATAAAATATGAAACTAACAAAATCTTTAAAAAACACACACATGAGAGCATCTTGATACCACTAATGAGGAAAGAAGCTCTTCCTCTCATTCTCTCTCTCTCTCCCTCTCTTACTCTTCCTCTCTCACAAGCTCAAAAGAAAAACCTAAAAAGGACAAGTTAATCTGTATCTTATCAAAATGATACACTTTTCTCTGTAAGAAAACCTGCTATAAGCAATATTGAGGAAAAATCCAGATCATATATCTGACAAAGTAATTATACATGAAAATATAATGTACATGCAAAACTCTATAATCAAAGCATAAACAATCAAGTTAGTGAGTAGAATATCTGGCAGGCATTTCAGGGAAGAAGTTGTGCAGAAAGCAAAAAAAGACATAAAAAGCTGTTCAGTGTATTATATCATTAGAAAAAAAATGCAAGTTAGATCCATGATAACATAAAGTACAAATGATGGTGATGATGATGATGATGATGATGATGATAATCATAATATTAAGAAGAAGACTAATTGCTGATGGGGCCAAATCACATGCTGTGGAAAAGAATGTGAAGTGGATCACTCATCCCAGAAATTTATTCAACAAATTTCTTAGAAAAATAAAAATATTGTTATTATAAAGTCCAACAGTCATACTGTAGTGTATTGCCCTTGGTAAAGGGGAACTTGAATTCACATAGAATACCCTTACCATACAGGCATTTGAAACACACTAACAAGATTGAGAAGAGGAAAAGGAAGCAAAAGGCATACTTGCTTTGTAATATGGGTAGTAATCTGCTTTCCTTCAATATTGGTGTATTTTTGTTGTTAAAAGCAAATTATTCAAAGGAAAGCTATTACACAGAATCCTAATTAACTAGATATAGGCATTTTTATTGGCCAAAGTAAATCCACCTTGGACTGCATGTTACCAACTATGTATGTGATCTGATGTTATAAAGCTGACTTTCTTCTTCTTCTTCTTCTTCTTCTTCTTCTTCTTCTTCTTCTTCTTCTTCTTCTTCTTCTTCTTCTTCCTCCTCCTCCTCCTCCTCCTCCTCCTCCTCCTCCTCCTCCTCCTCCTCCTCCTCCTCCTTCTTTCTCATCCTCGTCCTCGTCCTTGTCCGTGTCAGCGTCAGCTTCTGCTTTCTTCTTTCTCTTCTTTTATTTTTTCAGTAAGACTAAGCACTTCCTTTGTATTTAGGCTGGGCAATGAAATCCAATATGAGGAATAGGACCCAAGAGCCAGCCAAAGCATTAGGGACAGCCCTTGCTCCCATTATTATGAGTCCCACAAATACAAGCTACACAACTGCTTGTGTAGTACATATATGTACAACATATATGTAGAGGATTTAGGTTAGTTGCATTCAGGCTCCCTAGTTCTTAGTTCAGATTCAGCGAATTCCTATGAGTTGTTAGTTGTTTCTGTGGGATGTCTTGTGGTGATCTTGACCCTTCTCACTCCTACAATACTTCCTCCCTCTCTTAAACAGGATTTCCTGAGCTTGGCATAATGTTTGGCTGTGGGTCTCTGTGTCTGTTTCCAACACTTAGTGAATGAAGGCTATCTGATGACCAATCTGATCACAGGAGATGGCAAGTTCAGGGTATGCATCCACTATTGCTAGGAGTCTTAGCTGGGGTCACCCTTGTAGATTCATGGGAGTTCCCTTGCATCATGTTTCTACCTGCCCCCCAAGAGCTCCCCCATCCAGTCATCTCTTTCAGTACTCTAACCCTCCACCCACTCCTCAACCCGATCCCTCAAGTTACCATCCCCACCTATCCCTAGTCCACCCAGCAGATCTCTTCTATTTCCCCTTCCCTGAGAGAATCATGTATTTCCCTACCTACTCCGTGGGCCCTCTTTGGTACCTAGCTTCTCTGAGTCTGTAGAGTGTAGCCTGGTTATGCTTTACAGTTACTATTTAATTATGACTGAGTATATACTATTGTTTATGTACTCACTGGGTTAACTCACTCAGGATGATTTTTTTCTGCACAAGTACACTTGCTCAACTATGTTCATAGCAGCTTAATTTGTAATAGTCATAACCTGGAAACAACCTAGATGCCCCCTAGGTGAAGAATTGATAAAGAAAATCTGGTACATTTACACGACGGAGTATTATTCAGCTGTTATAAAATATGACATCAGGAAAATTGAAGACAAATGGATGGAGCTAGAAGAGCTGAACTTCTTGGCATCTGGTAGGACACAATCCAGTGCTAGAAACTGTTGACAATTTTGAAAGTCTTCAGAGATGAGAGCTTGGGAGGGAGATTGATTTCACTAATGAGCAACTGGTATGTTCTCTATATATTTAGGTACAGGCCCAGATAATTAAATTGAATCAGGCTGTTTTGGAGAGGAGATTGGAAAAATCAATACAAGTGTGATTGTATCAAAATAGATAAGAAAAAAAATACTGATTTAAAACATTTTTCTTATGATTCAGCTACCGTATTCATCATTTTCTCACAAAAGAAATTTTTGGAATCTCAAATAATGATATAATGATTCTGATGTTTTAAGCAGTAGCCTCCACCTTGAAAATGATGCAAAGCTTGTTTTACTTTAGTCATAACAGACCATATTGTGCATGTGGAAAAGCAAGTTTGATAATCAGAGTCATCTTTCATCTGTTTGTTATCCTCCATCATTATTCCACCATATTCAATGAGGTGTAATTGGTTGTTTTTCACTCTTTTTGGCTCTTTGTTCTTTGGAGGGCCCACTACCCAGCTCCCAAATAAATCAAACACAGAGGCTTATTATTACTTATAAATGTCCAGCCTTAGATGGGTTTATTTCTAGCCAGTTTTCCTTAAATTAAATTATCCCATCTACCTTTTGCCTCTGGGATTTTCCTGTTTTTCTTTTTAACTTTTGTAAATCTTATTTTCACTCTTACTCCATGGCTGGCTGTGTGGCTGGATGGCTAGTCCTTAGCATCCTTCTCTCCTTGTTCTCTTGCTCCTCCTTCTTTCTTCCTGGATTGCACCTCACATTTATTTCCTCTACTTGCCAGCCCTGCCTAGCCTTTCTTCTGCCTTGCTATTGGCCATTCAGCTCTTTATTAGACCAATCAGGTGTTTTAGACAGGCACAGTAACACACATTCACAGAGTTAAACAAATGCAACATAAAAGAATGCAACACATCTTTGCATCATTAAACAAAATTTCCACAGCATAAACAAATGTAACAGATCTTAAAATAAGAGCAAGATCTCTCAGTCAAACCTAGAGCTCACCTGTATGGCTTATCTCACTTGCCAGCTTGCTCTGGGAAAGCTATTAATCACATTCTGAAGATGACATTTCAGGCAGGCCACCGTATCTACCTGGTATTTATATGAATTATGAGCACCTGAACTCCAACCCTCATGCTTGTGCTGAGAGCATGTTAACCACTTAGCCTTCTCCCCAGCCTCTCACTGTTCCATTTTGTCTTCTGGTGTATCAGATAGGTTGGGAGACAGACATTCCCCTAGAGCCAAATATTCCAAAATTCTGCTTTGGCTCCTCTCTTACAGAGGCTCTTAAAAATGCAGTTTTGCTCCTTTGCAGTCTGCTGTCCCCGGGTGGCCATAACTGTAATTACAGCCAGGCCTACAGCCACAGAGGAAGTCTCCAGGAGAGGCACAGAGCACCAGCTAACAATTCTAAAAATAAAGTACTTACAGATTAAGGTCACAAGCAAAAAACAGGTAGAGTGGGAAGGAGAGAATGAACAAAGGAGGGGCAACAGAGTGAGACAAAAGTATAAATTTTGTAGTTACAATCAAAGATGGTATAGTTAGGTGGCTGTGCATCCCCCAGGCTTGCCTAGGCAAAAATCCATCGAGAAGTTACAGAATGATGGAGATTCTTACAAGAACTGTATATCTGAAACTAACATTCTTCTCCTAATTTTAGAGGGTATATGATAAAAAGCCCTGAATGAAATGAATGAAAACTATCATTTCTCTTATAATTAAAATATATTCAAAACAACTCAATTATAATATAAATGCTATAAATGCAAACCAATAAGATGACCTTTAATTTCTTTCAGATGAGAGATCTATAATGTAAGATTTTTATTATTACCATTTAACAGACAAAAACATTGAGGTTTAGGAAAATGCAGACTCACCACTCTTAAGGCTACATAGTTAAAACACATCAGATCCACATCTCTTTGAATCCCATACTCTTCCTTCTTCCTTTTGTTCCTTGAGTACTTGTTGTACCTGCCTTTCCAACTTAAAGTCTATCCTAACCTACTTGGTTATTTTATTAATTTACTACGAGATTTCTATGACTTTTCTGGGCTTGGGTGCTTATGTATGTACTTAGCATTTAAACTACAGATGATTTTAAGGTGAATTGTACTTACAAGTGCTATATGCTTAAAATGTTTGAAGCCATTATGGACCAGCATTTATAGAGATATTAATGAACCATCCAAATCCTGAGTCCTTGATAACCAAGAAGGGTTAGGAAACCTGAGAACTGATCGGTTACCTATTTTATTCTTGGTCAAATTCTGTTAAAATGCCACAATTTTATCACAGAGATTATAAGACCAATTTTCCAAGCCCACCAGTGAGTCATTAGATTAGACCAGAGGTAGTAAGCTTGGCTTGGAGATGTGGGAATGATATCACACTGACAGAAGCAGCAAAGGGCAGTTCGGGAGGCAGTACCTAGGCTGCTTCCTCATTGTTTTTCCTGTCTGTCTGCAGTTCATTGTGTTCTGGAAAGTGTTGCTTTTGCAGTACCTAATGAATGATACATCAAGGCCTGCTATGAAACTGTAGGGAGAAACTTTACGGTATGACTCATGAGCTGTGCTGAATTACAGATCTTTTCTCATTAGTCTGATTAAAAACCTAAGCTCATTATGGCTCAGGAAGTGATTTGGTTTCAATGCCTTTTGGTTATGTTCCTTTTCTTATTTTCCAGGAGCACATATTTTGGCTAAGAAATCATTTTCTATTTTAAATGGTTCTAAATTTCAGTTCTTAAATGTATGTTCATTATCATATCATTCAAACCTGTAAATGTTCTCTTTTTTTTTGTACTCTTAACTACTTCTTTAAACATAAAGTGATTTTGAACCTTCTTTCTTACATAGTATTTTGTTTCACATATTAGAATCTTCCAGACAGTTTTTGGCATGTTTTTGACTTTGGGGAGAAAAAGGCAGACTTCTTAATTGTGGAAAGAGGATGTTGACTTTGAAATTAAACTTAAGTAAGAGTTATAATCTCATCTAGGTCAGGTCATTTAAACTATTAAATTCTAAATCATTGAGTGAAATAATTAACAGTGATTGTAGCAGATCTTGCCATGAAGCGTTAATTATCTAATATATTTAAAGCATGTAGAAAACTAGAGGCCTAAATGTTGGTTTCTCTTATTTCCCTTACAAATATGAAGACATGCAGATTTTGCATTTTAGACCAAACATAGTATTCTTTGATCAAAAAGGAGAGTAAAGTGATTAGAAAGTGTTCTGTCTCTGATATGAGAACTTAAGGACATGTTACCACAACTCTTGGAATAAACGCATGACTCTACATATGCACTATGGGTTGACTGAAAATCCTGGGGTTTTTCTAAATTTGTCTGGCACAAACCTAGCAAGTGAAACTTGGCCTCCACATGAAGCAGTTCACAACGTGGTCAGCTTCCCAGTATCGATATTTTCTGTGTGCCATCTCAGGGAAGGGCTCCTCAGAACAAGCCATCTATCCTTTAGCCATAGGTGGAATAGTGCTAGGGATAGCCATGAAAGTATCTCCTAAATCTGGATAATCAGATAATCTAATTAATAAACTGAAGATTGTAAGCCCTGCACTGGCATACAAGCTTGTCCCTGGCCAACCATGAACACGTAGCATGTAGCATGTAATACAGCAGGGCAGGCCTTCCAGGAGACATTTGTGACTATTTCTAGAGGGTCTTTTGATTATCCAAAATGGCAAGACATGTTAGTTACCTGGTAATATTATAAAGAATAAGGTTGTATGACTTAAAATATACAGGATAGCCTCTCCTATAATAATAGTTACAAAGTCCAATAGCTCTGCTGCATCTATTTCTGGTCTAATAAAATACTCATTTTCCCCAAATGTTCAAAATATTGTTTAAAACTTGTTTGTGTGTTATATATGGAAACATGCTATCTATGGAGATTGGAGGGTTGTCATAGCTATTGAGCTGGTGAAGAAGCAACTGTGTATTACTGAAAGAGAGAATATAGGTCTAAGGCGCAAGAAATCAAGTTGACACTGTTAGTAAGGAAATGTAGGACTGTTAGTGATACTAGAAGGGTTTTTTTTTCAGTTTTCTTTATAATTTCACTTTGATAGTCATTCTAACATCTTATATCCTAGCTGACTACAACCAGATAACTTAGGAGTCCAGGGAGCTTTATATGGGCTCTTTAGACTTTTGTTACCTGGTATTTCTATGGTCTTAATATTTTGAATTCACAAAAAGCATCTTATCAACAGAAAAACAAAAACAAACAAGCAAACAAAAACTAGGCTTCATCCATTTCTTGTTGCTACAATACTCATCATTGGGAAATTCATAAGGAAGTTTATTTGAATGTATACTTCTTTTTTTTTTAGTTAAAAAGGAGGTTTATTTTGTGGGGTAACTTACAAATGAAGGGATAGTTTACAGGGTCTGGGAAAGACATAGCACAGTCCGGTGGTGTTCTCTGGAGAACTCTGCTCAGTCTACCTCCAGCGTCCAGGGTCCAGGAACCAAGAGAGCCAGCTCATCCAGATCTCAGGTCTTCAGGTCCTCTCTTGGCCTGCCTTGTAGGCGTGGCAGTTACCAAAGCCTCAACGGGGCTTGGAACTTCCAGATCAAAGCTGGAATGGCTACCCACTACATACTCCTCTCTGTGTGCTTTCTTCTTTTTGTCCAAAAACTTTCAGGTGTGCTATTCAGTTGCTAGTATGAGGTCTCTCCAGTTTTTTAATGTAGGCACTTAGTGCTATGAACTCACCTCTTAGCACTGCTTTCATTGTGTCCCATACATTTGGGTATGCTGTGTATTAATTTTCATTGAATTCCAGAAAGTATTTAATTTCTTTATTTTTGTCTTGACCATTTTTCGTTCAGTGGAGAGTTGTTCAATTTCCATGAGTTCATAAGCTTTCTGTTGTTTCTGTTAGAGGATAAAATGGTTACACCTGCTTGCTTCTTAGGTACATTTGCTTGGAATATCTTTTTCTAACCCTTTATTCTGAGGTGATATCTATCTTTGATGTTGAGCTGTGTTTCTTGTATGCAAGAAGAATGATCCTGTCTTCACAACCATTCTGTTAGTCTGTGTCTATTAGGAATCCGAGACGATTGATATTGATAACAATATCCAATAACAATAACCAATGATTGTTGATTCCTGTTATTTTATTGTTGCTGTTGTTGGTGTGTATGTGTGACTGTTACTGTGTGTGTGTGTGCATGCTATTTGCTGTTCTCTATGCTTCTTGTACCTTTATAGGCATCTCTTCTTTAGGTTAGGAAAATTTTCTTCTATGATTTTGTTGAAAATATTTTCTGTGCCTTTGAGATGGGATTCTTCTCCTTCCTCTATTCCCTTTATTTTCTTCTTCTTCTTCTTCTTCTTCTTCTTCTTCTTCTTCTTCTTCTTCTTCTTCTTCTTCTTCTTCTTCTTTTTTTTTCTGAGACAGGCTTGGGAGGCAGAGACAGGTGGATCTCTGTGACTTCAATGCCAGCCTAGTCTATAAATTGAGTTCCAGGACAGCCAGGACTGTTATACAGAAAAACTCTGTGTCCTAAAACAAACCCAAACAAAAAAATCAAAGAAAAAAGAAAGCCAAGAAAAAACAAACAGTTGAAGGAAATCAATAAAACTGTTCAAGACATGAAAATGGAAATAGAAGCAACAAAGAAAATACAAAATGTTGAGGTAATTCTGGAAATGAAAAATTTAGGAATTCAAACAGAAACTACAGAGGCAAGCTTCACTAATAGACTACAAAAGATGAAAGAGAGAATCTTCAGCCATTGAAAACAGGATAGAAGAAACAGATACATAGATAGGTCAAGGAAAATGTTAAATCTCAAAAAATTCCTGACACAAAACATCTAGGAAATCTGGGACACTATGAAAAAAAACAAACATAAGAATAAAGGGAATAGCCGGGCAGTGGTGGCACATGCCTTTAATCCCAGGCAGATCTCAGTGAGTTCAAGGCCTGTTCTACAGAGAGAGTTCCAGGACAGGCTCCAAAACTACACAGTGAATATATACTTCTAGGACCAGAAAGTCCAAGAGCTGGTGAGAGCCATGGGCTTCTTCAACTCAGAATAGAAATGGATAGAGAAGAAGAATTAGCCTGGGTATGACCTAAAATACAAGGCATGGTATTGCTGAAATGATACTTGCTCTCCATGAGATTAATCCAGTCCCACACAGTGAGAATTCAGCTATGTGAGAGAGGATCAATGAGTATCTTAAGGTGGAGGACCCACATTACAACTTCCATAGTTCCCACATCTAACACTGACACAGCAGAGGCCAAGATACAAATTCCTGGGCAGCCTCAAAACAGGATGGTTTCTTTGACTTACAACGACTCTTGATCCATTTGCTTACAGGATATGATTTTTAAGTATAGATTATTGCTTTGTTTCTTGCATCATTGGCATGATACAGCAGTCTTCCCAAACTCAAGAAGGAAAGGAAATTTAGAGCGTGGTAAAGATTTCTCAATCTCTCTGCTCTAACTTCTTGAAATTGTCAGCACCTTCAAGAGGGGCAACAGGGAAAGAAGTGTAAGGGCAGCAGCTGAAAACATTTTCTTCCTATCCTTGGTGCATGAACTGGCTTTGGAGCCCATTGCTTATAGTGGGACACCTTTCAAATCCTGATGCAGGAAGGAGGGGCTTGGATCTGCCTCAGCTTAATGGGCTTTGCTGACTCCCCATGGGAGGCCATACTTTTTCTGAGGAGGGGATAGGGGGTAGGCTAGGGAGGAAGGCAAGGCCAGGAGCAGGAAGAGGGATGAGGGAGGATCTGTGGTTGGTATCTGGAATGAATAAAAAAAATTCTTAATTATAAAAAGAAGAAGAAAAAACAAAACAAAACAACAACAAAATATCTTCTTAGAAACCTGGCCTGGACTATCCACACATACTTCCATTATGTTCATGTCATAGCTCTTTGATCAATCCTCCTTATCTTTCTGTTCTTATAGCTCTTAAGAGTCACACAGATTTAATGCACTCTAATCTTATATATTCTTCTTAGAAATCAGGATTTTGGTAAACTGCTACCTCAGAGCTCTGAGTTTTTATGCCTTTGAAACTATACTCTTTGTTTTTGTTTTTGTTTTTGTTTTCTCTGTATAATATTCATCTTTATGTGGCTTATTTTTTATATTAATTTTACTGTCGCTTTAAAGACTTTATTTTTTTAAAACTATGTATTTGTTTATATAACTGTATATATCACCTTTTTTGTCTCTTTCAAGCCTACGCATATTTTACACACATTGTAAACTATTACATCTGAATCTGTCTTAATGTGAATCTATTGCTTTAAACTGCAGCATTTGTAAGACTGAAAAGGCTCTATGGCTGCTGGCTCTGCCCACTTCAGCTTCCCAACATGGCGGTGGTAGTTTACCACCAGCTCTAGGAGCTATCATGGGTCTATACTTTTATCCAAGCAGCGTGTAGCCCAGAAACCTCTTTTTTTGTTTTGTACTAGCAAAGGCTAAATCCACCACGCAGCTTAATGTGCCACTTGCAGCGGCCTCATTCCTGCCATACTGCAGGTCAAGCGCACACGCCAGGAACACACAAGTAGCTCAAACCAGCAGCTGCTGCTCATTTGAGAGAGACAATTAGGAAGCTGTTTTTAGTTCTGTATTAGAATCTTTTCTCAGGTTTTAGGTGGAAACTCTTGCCAACTCATTGGGCACCATTTGTAGCTAGAGTTTTCCTGCCTTGCCCACAGTCAGGACAAATCTTTGTCACCCACCAGTCCCACAGCTGCTCAGACCCAACCAAGTAAACACAGACTTACAAAACTGTATGGCCATGGCAGGCTTCTTGCTAACTGTTCTTATAGCTTAAATTAATCCATTTCCATAAATCTATACCTTGCCACGTACCTCGTGGCTTACCGGCATCTTCACATGCTGCTTGTCATGGCGGTGGCTGGCAGTGTCTCCCTGAAACTATACTCTTATCTACCAGGAAAATTACTTTAGCTTTTCAAAAAAAAAAAACTACTATATTTCTTCATGAAAGTTATAAAAAAAACAAAAATAAAACAGAAACGTTTAGTGATATATAAGCCTATTTCTTTTTTTAATATTTTTATTTAATAATTAACTTAATTTCACATATCTACCATAGATAGGCCTGTTTCTAAACTCACTTTTAGACTTAGTAATAGAAATATTTATCTTAGTATGAGGACATTCCTCTACTGTTAATGAAAATCTAAAATGGACACCTTTTACAAAAATGTATTGAAAACAATTTATCATCATTTAAAAAGACTTTATTTTAATTATCAAATAGCATTGCTAGAAAAGTATGTAAATTCTGAAAAAGTACAAAACAAGACTTGAAGAGATAGGTATTACTCACAATTTGAATTAAGCAACATGTGCATTGACCATGAGAAAGTAAAACAAAAAGTAGCATCATATCTGTTCAATAGTATTCTAGACTCAAGTCAGAAACATAAAATTGAGATATATATATATATATATATATATATATATATATATAGTTACTAAAATTATTTTGCAGCATATTAAATAGAAAAAGAGAATGTCCACATGGTACATCCTCAGTCATCCAAAAGCTAGTATTTGTTCACTACAGAGAAGATGAGTATTGAAAGGATACATCTCCAAATGGAAAAAGTTGGTAATTTGGAAGAGAAGAGAACAAATTTTGTAAGTTTTTATTCTTTATATTATTTTGGGAAAGGTAAAAATGTAATAATTACTATAATATTGATTAATTGTAATGTATAACTTGACAAACATTGACTTGGAAAGAATACATTTAAAAGTCACAGTGAGACACCATAAGATAGCATGGTTGGCGTTAATTTTCTCAATAAACATATAGTACTACAAATTATTCATTAGACATTGAGATACTAGTCAATTACACATTATTTTTTCTAATAAATTTTTGTCAAACAAATGCAGTAGGTGAGGCAGATATTGATCAAATAGTTATATGAATAAATATGAATTACAACTTACAGAGCAGAGTCCTCTGTTGATATTAGAGGATATGATAGCAGATCATGACCTAGATCACAACCTCAGATATATCTTGTTCTCAAGAATAAAAATTTATGTGAGCTATAAAATTTAGATAGTAATTAAATGGGTGAAAATGGAGGGAGCAAATTGCCCACAGTGAGGCTCTGTGGCAAGAGACAGACACCTTAATATATCAAAATGGTTAAGAGATTATCAGTGCTTTTAAATCATAAAGAATCAATGGGTAGACTATGATAACAGTTGGGGCTGGTAGAGATCAAATGCATGGCCTTTAACTTATGTTTGAGGCTCTGAGAAGAAAAGAAAACAATCAATTTCAGAAAATATAGCATAAAACTGATGCATCATACTAAAATGTATAGAAGATCATTTTGGCTCCAGCACAGAGAACGATGCTAAACAAGAGTGAATTTATATTAATTATTCAGGAAAACATCAAAGTATTCTTTTTGTTCTTCTGTTTGACATTTCAACAATCTTATATTTCTTACATGTTTCTGGTCGTGTTATTCCTCACATAATAATGATGCTCTTTGTGACCATCTTTTTTCTTAACACGCTCAAAGTGAGAGAGTGCTGAAACTCCCCAGGATTTCCTCCAAGAAACCACTGGTTTAAATATCCAGAAATTTATTGCATTGGATTCTTGTGGATGATCTGTAGTTAGTGCTTCATAGAAAGACATATATCCATTTGGTAACTTTCATGGCAGGGACGGCCATTTAGAGATATGTCATTATAATAGCAACATGTTATTGAATGTTCCATTTAAAAAAAAATGAGGAGACCAACAGAAGACCCCAAGTCTATAGGAGGATTTTTGCTTCTATGTTTTATTGTTCTTGAAGAGGCCACTTTTCCTGATCCTTTACATTGTATCTTCATAGGTGCATTCCTTTAAGAAATGATAACTTCATTCAAAACATTTTTTTCTAAATCTGTTATCAGTAAGCTTCATTCTAGTTGATTTCTCTCATGCATATTATTCTATTGGTCAATAAAATGGTACACCAGGTGACGGGAGCCATTCTGACAATATTTATATATGTATTTAACAAACACATCAGTAAACAGATCTAGTCTCTTGAGGGTTTAATTTTATAAAGAGTCCTTCTGTCCTCAAAAAATAGATCACTTTGGAATAGAAATGCCATTATTGAAAGCCAGACTCTGGAGCTTGAGAAACTTGAATATTTCCTCCATGAACTCAGAGTTCAACCCTCATTCCTTAGCCTAGCCTACTTTCAAATCAATTTATTTTCCAACACCTTTGTAATAAGTGGTCATCAGAGAAGTATACTATCAGTATTGATGTGAAGAGTATTGTTTACAATCCCTAATATACCAACCCAAAGTGTAATTGTTAAACTTCATTATGAATTTGAATAGACTTGAAATCACCTACAAGACATACCTCTACATGTATTAAGTAGGGAAGTAATTGAGGAGGGAAGTAATTGAGGAGGCCTCAGAGTGTGCTTGAGAAGGGAAGAGCAGTACTTCTATATGGTTTGCACAATTCTACAGCCTGGGGCCACATTCTGATTAAAAAGGGAAATGGAAGAAAACAAGCTGAGCACCAGCATCCATTGTTTTTTGCTTTCTTAGTATAGATCCTACATGAACAACTGCTTTGAGCTCTTGGTGTCATTCCTTCCTTTCTGTGATGAACTATAGCCTCAAACTGTGAGGCAAATACACACTGTCACCTAAAAAAGTTGTTTCTTTCAAATAGTTGGTATTAACTATTACAGATGATCCTGACCAATAGTCAAGCTTGGGGTTTTTCTGATAGCCAGCTGCTCCCAATTGGAGAAACAACTGAAGATAAAGGTTAAAACAGACTGCAGGGGGAGATCCACTAACAGTTGTACCTGGTTCTACCTCTAACTAACTGTAGACAATGAGTACCTTTATTGTGACAGTATGGGCTGTTAAACTACAAAGCAGGGAAACTTTGATCTCAAATAAATGCTAGTAAGTATTTTAATATGTCCAAAGTTCAAAATAATAATGTCTGTTTAAGTATAATTTTGTATTGGCACCTTTCTTGCTGTCATTTTTATGTACTTCTTCATTCAAAACCCTGCGATCTTTCCTCCAAGAACTTTTAGGCTGACTCTGTAAAATGTGCCCAGGAATAATAGCCTGGACTTGATGCTATACTTTCCATATATAGTCAATAATATCTGTTTCATTTGTCCACTGAAAGGTCATATTTTCTAGGTTGGACAATAGGAACATTGTCCCAAAACTTCTAGCAATGTAACATCTAAAACATTCTGAGTAGCAAAAAATACAGCTGCACCACAAAAGGAGTACTGATATTAATGAGGGCATTATAGTTTGAGGGAATTTAAGGAATACACCTTAAGTTCTACTCTGACAATGAACAACAGCAACAAAAACAGCCAGAATGCCCCATCAAATTGTAGGGAAATCAAAATTCATAGCAAACACCAGGGTGCTTTCTCTTTCATCTGCCACATGCCACCCATTCCTGCCTTGAGCTGCACACCAGCTATCTGGCAGGCAATGCTGTTGCTCATAAAGAACAGGTGCAGTGCCTCATCCCACAAGGAGGGCAAAGATTAATGAAGTGTGTTTGTAAATGCTAAGAATATGAGTGGTAACAGTCAGCCTTATAAGAATACTTTAATTAACACCGATATGATGCATTAACTAACATTCAGATTCATTCACTTATATCCTTATCAGCAGCTGTACAACCACACCAACAAGCATTATTCTTTGTTGGATGTCAACAATTGCAGGGCCATAAAAACACAAGCAACATTATTGTTTAACTTGGTTGATAAAAGATTGTCAATGAAGACAGAACATACAACATTGTAGGTGTAAATAAATTTTAAGTCATTACCTACACCTTGGATTGTTACAGTCTTTCTTGTATTCCAGAATATTAAATGTTATGTGGCAGCTTCCATAACCACCTTTAATGTTTCATATCACCTTTGTTTAAGCTCTTATGGGGTTGTGTAAAACAAATTACTCGTGTAAAATAAAACTTATTTTTTATTTTTTTCCAAAGGCAAGGTCAAGTTCTGCCAATTACTCAAATATTTTTTCATGTTGCCTAGGTCTCCTTTATTATGTTTCTATTGGTTTATTTCTATCCTTGTAGTGCTCATACTCTTTAAATAGCTGATTAGATGTCGGTGAAAATTTCACTAGAATAAGTCATGGAGGTTGAGGGTATGAGATTCTTTATTTTTGTATCTCTAGAGTTGAACACAATTGTTGATATCTGACAACCCATCAAAAACATATTTGTGTTATGAATAAATAAAAAATCAATTAGGAAATAGCATATAAATTAAGATATTTTATATGAGTCAATATTGTTTTATAACCTTTAAAACCAACTATACAAAAATGATGAAAGTAATATTTCTAGAAATGTATCTCTTCTAATACTTAAGTCAGAAAATTAGTCTACCAGATAAACTATAACTATAGACTTTTCTCTACACAGTCAGCTAATAAGTACTCATTACACTTTTTTCACCATGGCAAATTGTTGTGACTATTGCAATGGATAAAATTTCAGCTAAATGTCATGATTAATCAATAAGAATGCAGGGCCAGATGTCAGAAAATGGATTTGCTCTCTTAGCAGAGCAAATTTCCCAGTACTTCATGCTTTTAAATATTCTACTCTCTCCAAATTCAGGTGCTCTGGAAGTGCAATAATCATTCTTGACTGCTTAATCATCCCTCTGGCCCCAAGGTTTTACTTATCATATATTTTTAGTTATATTTATGTGGGGGTATGTGTGGGTACACATGAATGCCAGGTATTCCAGAGGCCAGACAAACCCTTGAAGATAGAGATACAGGTATTGCGAGCAACCTGACAAGGGAACTGGGAACTGAAACAAGGTCTTGTGAAAAAAAGAGAAAGTGTTCTTAACTGTTGAGCCATGCCCTCAGCCCCCCTATTTATGTTTTGAAAATAGAAATCTATTTGTAATTTTTCTAAAATTTTTGTTTGGTTCTTTCCTTACTTTTTTTGAGTATATTTTTTAATCCTGTTTGTGTGTGTGTGTGTGTGTGTGTGTGTGTGTGTGTGTGTGTGTGTGTGTGCGCGCGCATGTGAAGTGAAGGCCACAGTTCATTGTCAGATTTCTCTCTAAGTCTCCCTCCACATTATTTTTTTTCCTTGAGACAAGAACTCTCACTGAACCTGGAGCTCACCCATTCAGCAAAGCTACCTGGACACTAGGCCCTTGTGATCCATGATGTCTCCCCTTCCCAGAACTAGGATGATAGATGTATGCCTTACTGCCTGATATTTAACAGGGTTCTGGGAATCTAGAGTCAGACCCTCATGCTTAAGCAGCAAACACTTTAGTAAATCATTTATCTGCTCATCTATGTTCATTTTTGTTTCTATTTACTTATCCCTCCAGAGCAGCTAACATAGAGTAGGTCATCTGTAAATATTGATGAATCAAAATGAGTGAATTTTTTAAACATACATTGGCTTTTGGTTATGATCAGTGATTGTGTTCTAGTGATAGTAAATTCAATTTAATACACAACCGGGTACATGAGAAAGTCTTCCATCTGTGCCTAGATTCCATGACATCCTATGACATCCTTGAATTGAACTCACAAGACATTAGATGTTGCCATTCTGTTGTATTAACTTTTCCTGGGAAGATGTGGACAAACATCCACTCACCCCAGTGAGGGCATAGATCACAGGTTGTAGCAGTGAATCTACCAAAGTCTAACTTTGTGAACTAATGTGTTTATTTGGATTACTTACAGAAGTATTGATGAGGTGTTTCTTATAGGAGCATGGATGACTCAGACACAGCTGCATCACCCAAAAGGCCACCCCAGCAGGAGTGTTGACTCATGACAGCTGTATCACGGAAGCTCCCTGTACAAGTTGCAGGTGACTCAACAGGTCATAGTGTTTCCTTTCACCATCAATTGTTTACTGCTTCTGTAATCGCTGGAAGAGGCCTTCCTTGTGGTAAAAGAGTAATTTTAATCTTGTAAATATTAGTTTTCCTGGACTCAGAGGTTTATTTACTTCCTGAATCTCATGGTCCTTCCTTTCTCTCCTCCTAGAAAGTAATGTCTCAGTTCAGAGGAAATTGCTACACAAATATTCCTTCCCTTTCTCTGGCTCTTAAATAATTGCTGTCCCTTCTTCCATGATGTTCTCTGAGCCTTGGTTGTTCATCTATAATTAAGCAATGGGCCACCGTGTCATCTCAGCAGTCACTTGTTATCCGGGAATGTTGTCACTGGCTATGAGTCTCTGTAGGACACCATCCATCCACTGTAACACAGAAGTTTCTTTCCAGGACTGCCTGAGGATGGCAGAAAGTCACCTGAGGACACAAACACCAACGTAGAAAAGGCAGTTTGACAAATGTATCACATCCCTTTAACAAAAGATAGCAATTGTAATTGTCTTCCCATATATTGCTGCTCATATATCTTAGGCCACAAGCTTCTGCTCTGGCTAACAGGACCACATAAGAGCTCTTTTCCTAGGACCTGCATTTTAATGGGCCTTACATGCAGTTAAAAAGCTTCTTTGTTTCACTCTTAACAGTTGTGCCACTACTGCAAAGCAGGTGCCTCTTTCTATTTTTTCTTCTTCTTCTTATCATTAGTATCATTATTATTTTAAGAACTTTTCTATTCATCTTACACACTAACCACAGATACCCACCTCAGGAAGAAACAGGGTGCTAGGGAAGTTCCTAGGAATCCACAAGGATGACCCCACCTTAGACTTCTAGCAAGAATTGAGAGAGTGCCTGAACTGGTCTACTGAAGTAACCAGATTAGTGAATACCCTAACTGTCATTATAGAGACTGCATCTTTCTTGATGTTTGGTACAAAGAACTCACAGACAAATAAAACTATAGCAAAATTTCACACACACACACACCCCCGACCCCTGTAGCACAGCAAAGTGGATGTTGCTTTCTAACACTTCCAGCCAGAAGGGAAGGAGCTTCCACTTCAATCCCATCTTGTTTTCTCCAAATCCAGTAGTCAAAATAAGTGGTAGTTTTAAAAACAGAGACTTAACATTTAGTTCTGGCATGCAAGCAACAATAGTAGCGATAGCCTTTGTGGTTTGTGGGGCCCCCTGGGCCTCCTGTTTGGTCAGCCACTCATAGGGAAGTAGTACAATCCTGGCAATAGGATTTTCTAACCCATATTTCATTTTTTAAAATTTATTCTTCTCTCATACAATACATTCATAATACAGTTTCCCCTTCCTCCACTCTTCCAAACTCCCCTCTCCCTCAGACCCACTTCTCCCCCATTTCCCTTCAAAAAGGAGCACAACTCCCAGGGATATCAACTGAACATGGCAAAAATGAGTTATAATAAGACTAGGCACAAACCCTTAGATCAAGGCTGGATGAGAATTTTCTCTTAACAGTCTAATGACTTTGGAGGAATATCCTTGCTTATTCACACAGATGTCCTCATTAAATTCAACAATTGATTTCTCCATTTTCTTTCAGATGTGTTTATGAATTTGTGACAAGTTCAAGGGTTATTGTTGTGTGATGAAACCTCTATTCAAAGGGTAGACAGGATCTCTGAAGTTCCACCATCATCTGCTTGTCAGCATTGGGTAGCTAAGGGAAGACTAAGAAGAAACATCAGCAATTTCTAAACCATTACAACATGAGTCTTTGACGCACATCAGTTGTTGTGTCAAAAGAGCAGTATGGTGTTTAGAAGCATGGTTGAGAAACATTATCCAATCTAGACCTCCATAACTCATAAACATTTTCCATGAGCTGTCCATATTCTTCATCTTGGAATGCTGCTGTTACCATGGTTGCCTCTATGTGGCCAGCTGTGCTTGCTTGGTTCAGGCCCAAAGCCTCACTCTAGCCTGCAGTGTCTGCGGCCAGGAGATCCCTTTGGTTCTTCAGGGCTGTGGGACAATGTCATGGTAAGTAGTTTCCACACCCAATATATACATTAGGTCATATATGCTAGGGGAAATAATTACCCATCCCTTGGAAAGGCTCATTCCTTTTCATCTGTACTATCATTTATGTGTTCTGTGAACTGCTGCCCAGGCTTTCCAGCCATACAAAAGCTCAGTAGTGCACAATATGGTTTTCCATTCAGTTTTTCTCTAAAAATTCCAGTTTGCCACATGCATCTTGCCACATTTGCTTTTGAGTAATTTAGAAAGATATCTCTCTCTCTCTCTCTCTCTCTCTCTCTCTCTCTCTCTCTCTCTCTCTCTCTCTTTCTCTCTCTCTCCTATTCTCCTAACCCTTTTTAAAATTTTCTCCACTTTACAAACTTGTTTTAAATTCCACTGTATATTGTAACATGAATTGCTAAATGGTCTTACTAAATAAAAAAAAACAGAAACAAATATTAGGGTGAAAGCTGAAAGTCAGAGAAACAGAACAAGCCAGCCATATTCTTACCCCTATGAGATCTTCAGCCTCAAAAGAGAGACTTCCTGTTTACTCATGCCTTATATACCTTTCTATGCTCTGCCATTTTACTTCCTTCCTAGTGCTGGGATTAAAGGTATGTGCCAACATGCCTGGCCTCTGTGTTAAATATAGTGGTGGGTTTTGTCCTCTGATCCCCAGGCAAGCTTTATTGGGGTATACAATATATCACCACAATATATAATTAAGATCTGTTAAACTCCACCTTTGCATAGATCATGTTCCATCATGGGACCCACAAAGCCAATAAAGCCCCATGCCATTCCAAGGTCTCTGCTATACAAACCACTTTCAGTACTGTCCTATGAAAACAGTCCTATCTGGCACCATGGAATGGACATCAAACACTGCCTCTCTCATTTAATTAGTATTTTTAGCACATCTTCTCTATTCTTTTTGAAACTGATACTAAAACATACACTGTTATTAGTTAAGTATGAATACATTAGTTTCCAAAGTATCCTACTAAATACTTTGGTAATGCTAATTTATTTATTTTGATGATAACTATAAGAAAATCATCCCCCTCTTTTAGGACTGAAGAAACTGAAATTGAAATTTGGGGTTCATAATTTCCCAATGAAAATTCAGATCAATAGGTGTGGAGTAATGCTGGTCCAGAAATATTCTGAACTTCAAACAAACCCCCACTGTGCCAGACTTATCCTTAATGATTAAAGAAAGAGACTTGGCCAGAATTATCTGCTGTAAAGCTTATGATTGTATCCAATGATATCATATTTTAGCCATTTGTATTATATTGTAATGCAGTATGAGTGTGCTATACCTGAGTTCATTCTGAAAGCACCGTTCATATCTACTCCTCAAGAGAGAGCAGTTTTCATGTATTTCTGAACATTAAGCTACAGATACAGCCTGGTGCTTGGGTTTTAAGTATATCTTCCAACTCCTTCTTTTTGGCTACACAGTAAAACATAGGCCCAACTTTCCTTGTTCATCATAAAGACCATTGGTGTAGCATAAATTCTAATTGGCCCTAATATTAAAAACCCAGGTAAGTTCTCCCATAGCAGGACAGCTAAGCTTGGTACATTCAGTTGAGGCAGGACCAAGCCCCTCCCTGCTTTATCAGGGGTGAGCAAGGTGTCAAATCACAGGTAATGGGATCCAGAAGGCCAGCTCATGCACCAGAGATAGATCCTGGTCACACTGCCAGGGGCCCCTTAAACAGACCCACCTACACAACTGTCTCCCATATGAGGATGGTCTAGTCTGGTCCCATGCAGGTTCCACAGCTGTCAGTCTAAAGTTCATGAGTTCCTTTGAACTTGGTTCAGTTTGGGAAGGTGGAAGGGAGTGGCACAGGGATGAGAGGGGTCTGTGGTTGGTATGTAAAATGAATTTAAAAAATTAAAAAGAAAAAATAAATGAAAACCTGCTGGTTTTGTTTATATTCTACTCCAGTGTTTTATTATGTGACTACTTGAAATAAAAATTACCTTTCTATGAGCATAACTGCATACTGAAGTTACTTTTTAATGGTACACACACACACACACACACACACACACACACACACACACACAGAGTCAGATATCGAGGGTGAAAGCTGAAAGATCAGAGAAGCAGAGCAGCCAATATCCAGAAACTTCTTACCTTTACCAGTGCTCAGACTCCTGTCTCTACAAATCTTCAGACTGAAAGGGGGACTGAGCTACTGTCTCCTCCCACCTTTTATTGCTGTCTCGACCTCCCTAGTGCTGGGATTAAAGGTGAGAACCTCCACTGTCTAGTTCTATTTCTCATTTAGACTGGATCAATCTCATGTAGCCCAGAGTGACCTTGAGCTCCTGATCTTCCTGCTTCCTCCTCCCAAGTACTTGGATTAAAGGTGTGTGCCACCATTGCTTGGCTTCTATGGTTAACTAGTAGCTAGCTCTGCACTATGATCTCCAGGCAAGCTTTATTTGTTAGAGTAAAAACAAAATATCACAACATCATGGACTTTTAGCTCTCTACCTAGTCTCTGAGAATCAAATTCAAGCCCATGTTGGTGGGGTACCCATTTAATCTCAGCCCTGAGGAGGATGCAGATGGATCTCTGTGAGTTCAAAACCAACTTGATTTACACACGTTCTGGGCAAGTCAGAACTATATAGTCAGACTCTATTTAAAAAAAGAAGTCAAAATAAAATGTTTCCATATATTATCCATGTAACCACCTTATTCCACAACTATTCAGATTTGCACATACAACACATCAAGAACTGCCTCTTCTTGTATCCTCAGCTCCTCTCCTACTTCTTACTTTGCCTTCTCACATACCTTACTCATTATTCTTGGAATGACCTTCTGCTTAAAACCTACCTTGGTTTAATTTCAAACTTTTTCCCATTTTCTCCTTCTACAATGCAGTTTTCCAGAAAGGAATCTCTAAGACAATCCTTTTCCCTAAGATGAAGAATGTTGAATAGTCCCCATACTCTTCATTCCACAAGCCACAAATACAGAAATATGCCTTAATGAAAATACTTATATGGTTAGTTTTTGTATTTTCTATAGACATTTTGTTCTTCTGCATCTGTGTATGCTAGTTTAAAAAGTACTTTAAATTTTCCCTGTCTTTAGTATAAATCTAGCATTCTCAATCCAGACAAAATGTAGCAGTGGCTAAACCATTTGTGGGTATAAAGTCCGTCTCTATCCCTGATTTTCCACATTATTATATCATGACATGTACACTTTATATACACACATCTTAAACATCACTTTCTGGTTTTTAACATTTCAAACATAATACACAGTCATCTTGAGATACAAATAATGCACTTGAAAGATGACTGAGAAAATAACAGATTTATGTTCACTATTTAAAAAAAAAAGACTAGCTGAGTTTCATGGCACATGATGACTTAACATTTGTAGGCATGGATCAGCAATTCTAGATGTATCTCAGAGTCTCACTGAAGGATCCCTTCATGGAGTAGTTGAAAAACTTAAACCTTTAGATTAGTGATTGTCCATGTCTCATCTTCCTGTGGTCACGTGAGCAGCACTGGAAAACGAGGTCAGACTGCATGCTGAAATCACTTGAGCCACTGGACTGAAGCACTTCAAGCCAAATTTCACTGTACTTGTAGCTAAATAAGCTAGCAACATCCCTTTATTGTTTGAATGGGTCTGTTCACTTGTTTGTTTTTCCAAGCAGTGTTTCCTCTGTGTAACACTGGCCATCCTGGAACTCTGTAGACCAGGCTGGCCTTAAAAAACTTCATTACCTAGAAAAGAGGAAAGTCAAATTTCAGAGTGTAAAAACAGCTTTAAAGATTGATTTTAATTATGGATATGTATTGTCGTGGTTTGAATAGGAAGGCCCCCCTATAGGCTCCTGTACTTGAATGCTTAGTCATCAGGGAGTGATACTACTTGGGAGAAATTAGGAGGTGTGGCCTTGTGGGAGGAAGTATGTGAATAAGGGTAGGTATGGCAGTTTCAAAAGCCCAAGCGGTCCCAGTAGCTTACTCTGCCTGCTGCCTCCTGGTCCTGATGCAGAACTCTCAGCTACTTCTCCTGCACCATGTCTGCCTGAGTGCCATCAGGCTCCCTGCCATGATGATAATAACTGACACCCCTGAAACTATAATCCAGCCCCAATTAAATACTTTCTTTCATAAGAAAAATAATAAATTTGAAAAAAAAAGAAAGACTAAAAAGCTGCTGAATGCTAATATTATCATGAGGATTAAGTTCAGTAATAGAATGGTGATATTTGAAAATCTCCACCTAGAGGAGGTGTGGTAGATAATACCCAGAAATATGATTTATTATGGAGGCTAAAGAAGGAGGATCAGAAGTTCAAGGCCACTCTGGGCAACATAGTGAGTCCAAATTTGGTTTGGATAGTTGAGGAAGACTATCTCAATCAGGAAAAGTGAAAAGATGAGTTGGCACGTAGCTCGTCGCTGGATCACTAACCTACCTCATTCACATCTATAAGCTAAAACCTCTGTACTAAAAATGAACAAACAGACATTAGGACCCTATGTACTCGACAGTCTTACGTCGGCACAAGCTAGCATCATCTAAGAGGAGGGATCCTCAATTAGGCATTGCCTCCCTAAGATCCAGTTGTAGGCAAGCCTCTTGGGGCATTTTCTTAATTAGAGATTGGTGTGGGAGGGCCCATGTCACTGTGGGTGGGGCCACCCCTAGGCTAGTTGTCCTGGGTTCAGTAAGAAAGCAGGCTAAGTAAGACTTGGGAAGCAAGCCATTAAGAGACATTTCTCTATGGCCTTGGCATCAACTCCTGCTTCCAAATTCCTCCCTTGTTTAAGTTCTTGCCTTGGTTTCTCTCAGCAGACTTGTTATCCAGGATATATAAGCCAAATAAACACTCCCCCATCCTTACCCCAAAAGTTGCTTTTGGTCATGGTGTTTTATTATAGCAAAAGAGGCCTTCAACTAAGAAACTATGAAAATTATATTATAAAAGGAAGTAGTTTGCTTTCATTTTTAGTGTCATAGGACACTCAAATGCTTCTTGAGCCTGCGTTTTTGAGGCATGCTTTTCTTTCAGAATTTAAGGAGGGAACTTGATGGAAAAGTATTCCAAGATTTTGACATCCAAAGGAGTGGCAGGGCAAGTTGTACCTGAATGTGAAGCTCAGAATGAATTTAATCAATGGGGCAATCTTTGGGCAGCTAGCTATATAACAAGTTGCAGTCTCAAGTTCACCTTCTTTGTGGGTATCAGAATAATTGCCTGAACCTGAACTATTAGCTTCCACAGAAAATAGTAACAGGGAAACAAACAAACAAACAAAAACAAAAAACTCTGTGTGATTTCACACAATGTAGAGCTCCAATTTAAGTTTGATTTCATTATGCTTCATGAGAGAACCTTGAAATATGGTACAGCTCATTTGCCCTAGTCATTTTCTGTCACCTTTGGACTTCAAAATTATTCACTATCCTCACTTCAAGCTAGGGCATTTGGTGTTGTTCTTTTTCTTTATTTATTTTTTGAAAATTTCATATATTTACTATACTTACATTTGTTCTCTCCCAGTCTTCCCTCCAACTCCTTCACATCCTCCCCCATTCCTTCTCCAAATCATGGACTCATAGTTTAATTATTATCATTACACACACACACACATATAAATATTCCGTGCTGAGTTCATTTAGTATTGACCATATGTATAAATGTTTAGGTATGACTGCCTGGGATTGGGTAACTTATCAGGGAGCTCATTCTTAGAGACTGATTCTCCCTGTCAGCAGCCCTTAATTGCCTGTAGCTCTTCAAGGCTAGGCCCTTGTGAGATTTCCCCCATTCACACTGGCATGTCATTTGGTGGTGTAGTTTTCAGATTTTGTTTAGACAACCACATCATCGAAATTTTATGAATGTCATTTCCCTGTCATATATACAAAACAATATGTCACAACAGACATCCCAGTGCTCTGGTTCTCACAAACTCTCCACCCATTTTCCTGCCTAGGTGTAGGAGTCATGCTTGTAAAATTATCAGTAAGAACTGGACAACCCACAGTGAGTTGATATCTGCATTTTAACCAGTTGTAGAATTCATTAAGGACATGCATCTATTGCAAAAGAAACTATTTTGGTGAGGGCTACGAGCTACACTTACCTGTGGGTATAAAGATAAGTATTTGATGAAGAACCAAAACACCCCCATTTCAAGCAAGTCCCTCATGCCAGCTTGAAACAGGCCAGAGTTTCAAAATTTTTAGAGCTTCTGATATAGGTCCCAGGACAAAGCCAGGATGTTTGAAGGACTATCTGGTAGCAATTGATTAACCACAGAATGCCCCAATGCCAGAGGTGGTCTATAAATTTTGACAAACAACGGGTTAAAACTACAAAGTAAAATAACACAGAAATCCTGAAAAGCCCCTTAAACTTGAGCCAATCAGAATTGTACCCGTACTAGCACCCCTAAATGTTATAACCTCATGGTTTTTGCCTTAAAAACCTGAGCTTGCAGAGGGGTAGGCACCTCATGCAGCCTCTAGTCTGTTGGATGGCTTGATGAGGTCCCTGCTTCGTGCCTTGAACTGCTTCAATAAACCTTGCTTTTGCATTTCAGTGAGTTTGTGTCTCTGGTGGTCTCTTTGGGGGTCTTGTGCCCAGGGCACAACATTTAAAATACAGTTAGAAATTATACTCGATTAGGAAAATGTCAGTAGTAGGGTCTCCTCTAGGGTTCATGTTCCTACCAGCCATTGGTAGTGTGTTGGGTTTATAGAACCACTCATGACTTCTCTCCTAATGAGTAGGTATTAGATGGTTGTTGATTATCTCCTAGACGTAAGTGCCACTATTGTACAATTTCAAATATTTTGTCATGTTGGTCACTACTGTGCTTTATAGGCATTACAACTGTGTAGAACTATTGGCTGGTTTTATTAAGCTTATTCCACATGACTCTATTAATGAGTAATGGGGACTTATTAGTATATAAATTGAGGTAATACACTCACAAATAGAGAATGGAGTAGGCAGCTGAAGTCATCCTCCGATCTGACCTGGAGTGAATCCACCTTGCAGGCAGCAGGGAGAAGGGGCATGTGACCCTTCTCCCTCTGCTTTTCAAAGGTCACCTACAACAGCAGGAAGCACCACCTCCTTCCTTCATATAGCCCAAGGTCATGGGTGGAGCAAATACCAGTACATGATTTCTTCCCCTGGAAGCTTTCATAGCTCTTTCAGGAAGAATTGGTCTTCAGGGAGAATGCTTCTAGATCAGTCTGTGCTCATTTTCTCTAAGTGTTGTGGCTGGAGTGCATGATGTCTTCAGCAATAGGATTCTTACCGTAAATTTCTGGGAAGGAATCAAGGGCAATGCTAATAACCTATACTGTTTTAAGTGTATCTTATACTCTCCTGACCAACAACTTGAAACGTGGTTTCCCATTGCCATGCCTGACTCTGGGGCTTTTGTTAGGTAGTGTGGCTGTACGGAGGAGATTTGCCACCCTAAGTGATTTAACTTCATTGTAATAATGGTATAACAGTGTGTGTGTGTGTGTGTGTGTGTGTGTGTGTGTGTGTGTGTGTGTGTGTTGATTAGAGTTGATTTGTGCAAGGTGATGGATACAGATCTAATTTTATTATACTACATGTGGACATCCAGTTGACCAGGAACATAAACAATAAAACCAAAACCAAACTGAAAACAATTAATACAAACATTTCAATAATAAATTTAAATATTAGTGGCCTCAACCCCCAACCAAAAGACACAGGTTAGTTGAATGGATCAAGAAAGAAAATCCATATATTGTCTATAATAAACTCATCATATCACCATATCTTTAAAAATAAGAGCTACCTCAATGTGAAAAGATAGAAAAAGTATTCCAAGCAAATGGGGGAAAAAAGTGATCTGATGTTAATATTCTAATATCTGACAAAATAGGTTTCAAGCTAACATAAATCATAAGAGAAAAAGAATACTTAATTATAATAATGGGAAAAATTAACCAGAAGATATTGTAATTCTAAGCGCATGTGTGTGTGTGTGTGTGACACACACACACACACACACACACACACACACACACACACACACACACACATATATATATATATATATAAAATTCAGGCCCACCAAATTTTATACAAAGCATATTATTAGGCATAATGGAACATGTTAACTCCAACTCAGTAACAGTAGGTGATTTTAATACTCTACTTTCTCTGTATAACAGCCATCTGGACAGAAAACCAACAAGGAAATATTAGAAGTAAATACCATCATACATTACTAGACCTTACAGAGATCTTCCGAACACTCCATCCAAACACCAAAGAATACATTCTACTAAGCATCTCATGATGTCATTCTTGTTAACCTCTGAAAATTTCCTCTCCCCATTGAATCAGACAGTGATATGTGGTATCCCTGATTCTAGACCTCTATTTTACTTTCATTTGTTCTCATCTCTTGCAATTGTAGCTACACTAAGCTCATTACCTCATATCTATGATTCTAAAAGCTGTAAGTTAAGACAAAATGCTCTACATACGATTTCATTTTCTAAATAATCACAATTATTTTGCTCTCTAAAACAAGTCTGATGATATTATCCTCTGGAAAATATTTTCTACTGATTCTTTGTGATTTGGGTGCTTCATCTTATTCTTCACCCCCATTATTTAGGAAGATTTTCTGCCATCAGGAACAGTGAATATATTTGTACATAATGTGAACTACCTAACCATTAACAAGGAACAAAGATTTGAGTCTGGAATAATACGAACAGTGGATATGCAGCTGACTTCTTTTTTGAGCTGGCTTTTAGGATTTACCAATAGGCCTTTATGAAATTATAGTATAACCTGGAACCAGAAAACAACAAATGAGGATGTAAAAGTTTTGTAAGTAACTATTGGGTGACATGTTGTCAAGGAGGTAAGTGCTGTAGTAGCTGCTTGGAACAGATTGAATAGGAAATAACTGAGTTTATGTCTTGATATCTGTTCAAGCATTTTCATTATATTTCATATATTCATGGGGTTAGGGAAAATTAATTTCATTTAGCTTTCTTGTAACCAAGCACAAGGAATATCTGTGTGCACTACTTGTTAATAAAAGAACACTTCTTAGTTTTAGTTAATTATTTGACTTTGAAAATTGTTAGATAAAATATTAAAGGAAAGAATAATTTCTTGGTCTATTTCTATGAGAACTTCATTTCCAGAGACTTATGAAAGCATTCATTAGAAGTGAATCACACTGTGTTTCCTTCAAATAATTTTTCCATTCAAGTGACACTTAATTCATAGTTTATACATTCAGGGCCAAGTAGCTACACAATCCACATTCCACAAGAGGTGCCAAAAATTTATAAGATGCTTCAGGCTTCCTGAATGTAGAGGATATTATGTCTACATAGATGATAGCTAGAGGAATGAAATAGTGAGACTGTCAGCATCTCTTTGATGTCTTTTAAACAAAGATCTAATGAACACTGACTCATTCTCACTCAATGTGATCACATGAAAGAAAAATTTTGTTTGGGTCTTAGGATCTTAGGTATGCAATGAATCCAGATTTCATTCCAACCAGTTTTTATTTTTGTAGTGGAAATATTTTCATTCTTTAGATTTCAGCCTCATTAAATTTGTAAGCTGCAAAGACACATAAATAGCATTTAGTGCATTTCTCCGTGTGACAGTCTCAGTAATTTCAAGAGGCTTTTACCAATTTATCATGCTACAGTATCCAGAGTAAGAAATTCATGCCTTGCAAATCATGTAATTGCTTAAGCAAGATACCACTGAGAACAGCAATCTTCAGTGCATTTGTAAATGTAGAATAAGTATTTTCCTAAAAGAAACAAACCATGACTCAATTACCCTATAAAATAATTTGCTAGATGGGAAGAGCCACCTTACCTCCCTTAAAATACCACATAAAGTGGATTTTTCATTGTTCTCTAGTTTGAATATTGAAGTAGATTTTCTTTGTCATTTTAGTATTTATCTCAGACCAAAAATTAAATACTTTTTTTTCAGATATGCTTACGGCTCTCAGGCTACTAGAAATATAGCCAGAAGCTGAGAGAGCTTTGGGAAATTGTTATTCATGGAAATAAAATAATTGGATTGCAGTAATGATATTTCATTGTGATTCCAAGAACATCTAAAGTAGGATGAGGATTGTAGATATGAACTCAGGAAAATCTATGTTGAAATATATCATAAACAAATGTCCCCATGGCATAAAACTGTGATTTAATGATGTTTTACAAAATTTAATCTTAACATTTATTGAATTGGTTCTCTGTTTAGTGAATGAGATATTTTTGTTTCCAATCAACCACTTCTTCCATAACCCTACAGAGAGTTTTCTAAAAAGAGCATTATAGGAAAGAAGTATACCTCTCTTCCAACCTCCTCTTCTGGCTTGAATTTTTTCATGATTTAATAGTAGTTTCACTCATCTTCATCTCTCTTCCATTCTACAAGGAAAGTAAATGCCTCCTTGATGATTTCTGTTTGAAAATTTGAAAAAAATTCCAACCTTCTCCCACTGGACGTTAACTCAAGCATCTGAATTGACATAGCAGAGGCAAAGGTGCCAGGGAGTAGTGAGTACAGAGCAGTAATCAATTAAGTGCTCCTAATAATCCACTAAAGAGCTCGGTAGGCCTTTTAAGACTAAACATAATAACCCTTAGATGAGTGGGTAGTACCAGAGAACAGATACTGTGTTGAACAGGAACCCATGTAGGAGATGCATCTTCCCTAGTCACAAACTCTGAGCTGATTCCTGCCTTAAGTACTAGGGTGAGATTTTCAGGGGCTACAGTGATTATGCAGATGTCCTGTTCAAATCTGTAAATATCACCCTCTGACAATTTCAGTAGTTTTGAGGGGTAAATAAGAAAATCTAAAATCTGTTCCTAATGATGTGAACAAAAAGGCACTATGGCAGGATGTTTTGAGCTAAGGAATAAGTTGCCATGCCATGCCAAGCTTTTATGGCCTGGACTCTGTCACAAAGAACACTTTGATCATCAGAAACAGGCTCAGAATTTCAACTTGTGGTCAGACTGATCTGAGCAGAAACACCAAGATTTCATTTTCTACTGCGTTTCTCTCTGCCTCTTTAACTTTCTTCTCTATCGGCAACACAATATAACTTGATTTTGGCTCATTCAGCCAGAGAAACTTAAATACAAGGATTGGAACTCACAACTTTGCCTTGGGAAATGTACAGTGCTGAGTTATACTTTTTGAGTCTGTCAGGTGGAAACATCCACTCTTTTTCCTTGTGGGTGAATTAAAAAGAGACACAATGCTTGAAAAGAAGTGTTAATACTGTGTTGGTTATCTCTGTAGTATCTCAAGAAAATCTACCCCAATAGGAGACACATCCACCTTTCTAAACCCATCTTAACTAAGTCTTTAAAAATATGCTTCTTCCTTGCTTTTTTCCCTTCCATGCCCATTTAATGTCTAACAATAATGCTGTTTCGTGCCCTCCTGTGCTCAGCATTAGAGGTTTGCCCTTTATTTTGTGTGTGTAAATGCTGTGTAGTTGTGGCAGTTTCACAGTAGAGATTTGCAGGGTTTGATAGACTTGAGACAACTTAGCCAGGTTGTTGCCTCTTTGGAATTGGCTGAAGAATTTCCTTTTAATCATAGCTCAAATCTCCTCACATACCTTACCAATCAGTTGATTTCATGCCATTTTAGAATGCTGCTTTAGTAAACGAAGTCGGTGGCTAGAATACTTGAAAGTTCCTGATTTCAGTTAAACTCCCTTCTGTGGTGAATGAGAAAACTGAGGTAGTTGTCTGGACAAATTAACCTCAGGCTGGAACAGGAATAAAATCACAGGAATAAAATTTGCTGTACTGAGCTGGTTTCATGGCTTTATCTGTGTTGCCTTGTGTTTTTTGGATAAAGGGACAAGTCACAAAGCATACATCATAACTCTATTATTCATCTCATTACAAATGACACCTATGAATATGAAGGAGGCCCACTAATGTGGTGTTCATCACACACTCCTTACCAATCAACCCACATCCGCCCACCCTGACATTTCCTGATCAAAACTATGTAGTAATTCCACTCATCATCATATGTGTTCTACACATTCTCTCAGGTCAGTACACACATGCTGTTACTTCTCAGAGTTTGAGGAAAAAAATCACGCTCCCACACCCATCTACAAGAGATTATTTAAGATCCTAACAATAGCAAGTCTTTCTAGTTGCACAAAGAAAAATAACTTTGTTTTCTTACAATGGATGTTCTTTGGGGTTTGCCATAAAATACTTCTGAGACAATAAATATATATTACAAAAAATTCAAGAAGATAATTGCTGTAGAACAATCTTTGTACACTGTAAATTGTATTGCTCTTATTATTAATGTAAAGCTGATTGGCCAATAGCTGGGCAGGAAGAGATTGATCGAGACAGAGAGAATGCCGGGACAAAGAAGGGAAGAGTCAGAGGAATTGCCAGGGGCATCAGAGAAAGCAAAACATGCTGGAGGACAGGGAAAGCCATAAGTCACATGGCAGAATGTAGATGAATAAAAATGGGTTAATTTAAGAGTAAGAGTTAGCTTGTAGTAAGCCTGAGCTATCAGCCAAGCATTTCTAATTTATATTAAGCCTCCAAGTCAGTTATTTGGGAAGCAGCTGTTGGTTATTTGGGAGCAGGTCGTCAGGGCAGAAGAACTCCACCTACAGACAATAAATAGGAGTTGTGTTAGTATGACATAATATCTCAAACTTGAGGACTTCCTAAGTCCTTTGTAACACTTCGAGAGTTCTTTCTTGTAGCTTGACACAAGAATCACTTGAATCACATTGAACAACTCCTTTGTAACCTCTGATCCTTACCCTTCAATATTATGGTTAAGACATTCTGGGCTGGGTCCCAGAAAAAGTGATGAGAGCTTTCAAACAGCCAAATGTGTGGCCAGGGTCAAGAATTACTAATCTAGAGAGTATGACTCAGGGGCTAAGTATGGACAACCATGCTCACTGGAGGTCAAACATTCATTTTTTTTTTCATCAGCAATTAAATTTTAATGTTTTATTTAATCTTCTTCAGCTTTCTATTCACCTAGAAACTGGTTTAACAATGCTTAAAGGTTGTTATAAAAACAGAATATGATAATAAGTATAAGGTGTTTAATGAATGCCTAATGCATAGCATTAATTTTAGTATTAGAATTTGATTTCTCAGGATTTTATGATATATCTTTAAGGAAATCCACTAGCTAGCAAAAAGGATTTCATTGATTGGATTTCATTAAAATCTCTAAGATTGAATCACAAATAACTATGACAATAACTGAGAACATCTGTGTGCTACAATAGCATGCACCCAGCTCTATGTTGTATTATTTTTTACCTGAACTGTATGTTTGAACTTGATCAAAAGTTTTTTAATTATTTTGTTCAATTTTAGGAGAGAAGGTTTTTTGAGATGTTGAAACCTGTTCTGAAATAATCTTTATGGAAAGTTTGTATGTAAACTAAGTTCACTCTGATTCTAAACTCAGAATTTTTTATTATTATGTGATATTACTCTGAAATCAATTGATCTGAACAGGATCAATACACAGCTTTTCAAAGAAAGCATCCTTCATCCTTCCCTACATGAGCAAATTCAGAAAATACAACCTAAAGCTAGCTTCTTAGGCATGCAATGATGAAATCCAATCACACAAGTGTAGTTGGAAGTTTTCATATGTCCCAGCCGAGTGGCCTACTGTCGGGACTAATCTCTCCCATTCACATCCCCCAAGTAAGCACATGGAGGTTTATATTAATTATAACTGCTCGGCCATTAGCTCAGACTAGCTCTTACACTTAAATTAACCCATAATTATTTATGTTTAGCCATGTGGCTTGGTACCTTTTTTCAGTTCTGCCTTATCATCTTGCTTCCTCTCTGTCTGGCTGGTGACTCCAGACTCAGCCTTTTTCACAGAATTCTTCTTGTCTGCTTACTCCTCCTATACTTCCTGCCTGGCTACTGGACAATCAGCGTTTTATTTATCAACCGATCAGAGCAACACATACTCACAGCATACAGAGCAATATCCCACAGCACTTCCCCTATTCTGTCTAATCAGAAAGGAAGGTTTTAACTTGAACATACTAAAATTACATATAATAGAACAGTTATAAAGCAAGAATTAAAATTATAATATCTAGTCTATTTATATTTGGCAAAATTAAAGAAAATATTCTATCTATCCTATATTTGTAAGTCTAAGGTTTTATATCTAAATTATATTTTTATCATAACCAAGGAAAATTGTAACTATCTACTCTTCAACTATATCAAAAACTTCATAAGTATATAATATTACCTAAGTAAACAGGAAATGCATTATAAACAACTTACAAAAATTCTGGAAATGACAGAGACAGTTGCCTATCTGGACAGTCATCCAAAGTCCTCTGCAACATTGGGGCATCTATTGTCAGCCTATAGGCCTAGAGTCTCTCAGTCGCTTCTCTCTGAGTCCTGTAGAATATCTGATAGTCTCCTCTATGAAGCAGGAACCTGAAGAGCCATCTTACCTTGCAGTTCAGTGGTCACCTTCCTATGGGTCCTGCATGTCTAGTTCATATAACACCCTGTCTAGCAGTCCAGGCAAGATCAGTTTCTTGCCCAAATGGTCATTTTGTGCCAAGAAGAAGATAAACTCCATATAGAGCATCTTTGATACCCATCTTCCTCTTTGAAGTAAATGGGTGCTGCCAGGAGCAAACGTGTATCACTCTCCAGAAAAGTCTGTTTTAAAAACATTTTAAATGCTATATTCTGTAGGTCTTTGAAGTGTTTGAAGACTACCTACCTAATTGAAATATATCTATGTAAACCTAGAAAACTTAACTAAAATGACTATAAGTTTGATTATCACAGATGACTAATTATTAATCTGTATTTCTCAACTATACACTACAATTTTACATGAGTTGCACAAAGTACTTTTAAAAATAGTAGAAATACACTTACAGTTTAACAAGATTAACTTTAAGTTTGTATCAATAAACTAAAATCCATTTAATGTAAAACATTTTAAATAAGTTGCTCTTTAAAAGCAGATTCAATAATCTACCCTTTCATCCTATCATATCTATATACTATCCCCCCTTTTTCTTTTAGAAAGATATTGACTATGACCAATAACAATTTGTAACCAACCTCTAAACAAAGACGAATATCCATAATCCTTTTTTTTTCTTTATTTTTTTGAAATCTGGGCATAGTGTTCTAGGCTACTTCCTGCTAAATAGGGGGCATTGGTAGTCTTATTGAGATCCTGAGAAAATTCGAGATAATGGTCAAGTCTATCCGTTAAGGTTCAGGAGGTCTGGCTTGATTAAATCTGATCCATCTTAACCTGGAACAAATCCATAGCCTCTTGCTTCCTGTGAAAACAAAAGCAGAGACTCCTTTCCAAGGCAACATATACTTAGATCAAAATTTTGAAGTCAAGATACCTTTAAAATATACATATTGGTTTAACTCAGCAGCCCTTACAATCAAATGTCTTTCTGCAGTTAAAAATCCCCAAAACAACATAATCCATATTGTCTGTGTTATATCCATCTTTACGTGGCTTATATTTTATATTACTTTTACTGCCTTGTTAAGACTTTATTTTTTAAAATGTTCTATTTATATAACTGTCTAGCCTTTTCCTCTCTCTTCCAAGCCTACATACATTTTTACACACACTATAAACTTTTTAAGATTTATCTCATCTGAATCTGTTTTATTGTGACTCTATTTTTTAACTGTAGCATGACTAGGACCAAAATGGCAGCTTTGGCTACTGCCTCTGCCCTCCTTAGCTTTCCAACATGGCGGAACTATGTTCACCACCAGGTCTTGGGGAACCATGCTCATTGCTGACTCTGTGAAACAGTAGGTCTATGCTTCTATCCAGCACTAGGTATCGCAAAAACCTTCTTTGTTTCCTTTGTTATTTCTTATACTAGCAAAAGCTACATCCACCATGTACCATGCTACACAGCTTGCAGACAGCACTATGTACCACAGCAGGAATCCACCATGCTGTAAATTAAGCCCACACATGGCTGCAAACCCTCCATGCTGTAGCTCATGGCTTGCCTGAGAGACACAATGAGGAAGCTGTTTTTAGCTCCATTTTAGAATCTTTTTTTTTTAAAGCTTTCTTAGGTTTTAGGTAGAAACTCTTGCCTCATGTTGTGCACCAAATGTAGTTGGAAGTTTTCCTGTGTCCTGGCTGAGTGGCCTGCAGTCAGGACAAATCTCTCCCATTCACGTCCCCCAAGAAAACACATGGAGGTTTATATTAATTATAACTGCTCAGCCATTAGCTCAGCCTTATTACTGACTAGCTCTTACACTTAAATTAACCCATAATTCTTATTTATGTTTAGCCATGTTGCTTGGTACCTTTTCTCAGTTCTGCCTTGTCATCTTGCTTTCTCTGTGTCAGGCTGGTGACTCCTGATTCAGGCTTCCTCCTCCTAGAATTCTTGTCTGCTCACCCCACCTATACTTCCTGCCTGGCTACTGGACAATCAGCATTTTATTTATCAACCAATCGGAGCAACACATATTCACAGCATACAGAATGGTATCCCATAGCACACAAGATACACAGAAACCCTGACACTGAGAATTTAACTCTTCACAAACATTATCTTGAAACCATTATTAATTTTATCTTTTATTTTATGTTAGCAAGTGAAAACTCGTAGGACAACAGAAGATGCACCAGTCACTTAGAGGCCTAACTCACATCTTCTTTCCTACCTTCTTTTGGAGATTGGTGATCAAGAAGCTTCTAGTATCTTTATTCTTCACCCAGCTATGACAGTCAGATTCCTACTCTATTATTGCTTCTCCCTTCCTTCAAAGTTGTTTTCTTAGCTGCGTGGCCATGGTACACACCTTTAATCTCAGCACTCAGGAAGCAGAGCCAGGTAGAACTTTGTGAGTTCAAGGCCAGCCTTGTCTACAGAGCGAGATCTAGGACAGGCACCAAAACTACACAGAGAAACCCTGTCTTGAAAAAACAAAAAACAAAAATGTTGTTTTCTTGCTTACAACAACTGGATAGGGTATTTATATTTCTTACAGACCTGGACCCTGGAAGAGACTTTGGTATGGTTATAGGAGAGCCAGAGTTGAACTTGCATCTTACAATATCTCTGGGAAAAGCAAGGAGGAAATCACCCCTACCTCACTGCTCATTTATCAGGTGAGATGGCAGAGGTTCTTGCTCATTCTTTGCCAGGAACCAGGCTCTGAGAAAAGAGGTGTAACTGATCTAATTCTTTGGAATGGATGGAAGGGTAGTTTTCCCAATCCTAACTGAGCCCTGCATTTTCATGAGGTACTGACCTCTGGTGCTACCTAATGAAAATGAACAACATGATATGGTGATGATATGGTGTGTCTTGGAAAGACATAGGCAAAGCATCAGTAACCTAGCATAGTGAAACCCAAGTTTAAGAATATGAGTCCAGGTTTAGAACTTGAAACTCTATATTAAAATATGCTCTTATCATAAATCTCATCTCAAGCATATACTATCTATGTGATATTGAATAAGTTATTCCATTTCTAAGACTCAGGTTACACCTGTAAACTTGACATAATAATTACACTGTCCTCAAGAATTTGAGATAGAACAAAGTAAAAAACATATAGATCAATGATTTTCAATTTCGAGAACACAGTAAAATTGTGACTTTTCCTAATTACATTTTTGTTCTCAATTCATTTTTCCAATAAAGGCTTAAGCTGAGTTTGTCACAATGATTTGACCACAGCTCTATAAACAAGAAAATATTGTTCCTATGTATCCTTTTCATTGCTTACCTCATTTATTAGGTTTTACCAAGAAAACCAATATTAATTTATTTCCTATCTGTTTAGTGGAATTCGAGAGAATGGTTATCACATGTGTTACACGTTCTTTAGTTGTCTTAGAAAGCATTCTGTACTTGCAATTAAGATTCTGACTTTGCTTCTTCTGTCTCTATTCTCTGAAATTTTATTACTGAAATAATATAAGAGGATTACTGAAGTCTCAACTGTCTCCCCATTGGCTGTCCATGCATTGTCTTAACATAACTTGCACTAATATCCATGTATTATCTCCTCTCCTTTCTTCTTGTACTTAGGCTAATATTCCTTAGAATGATTATTTCTAATGGAGCTAGAAAAGGTGACAGACATCAGAGAAAGTTATCATGTCCTCTTGCTTTCTATTCTTCAACACATTAATCTGTTGCAGTGATTTCTTTCTAGACTAGTAATGAGAAGCAATATTCTTTAAAGTAAAAGTGAAAACTAACACAAATGTGTAGCTGGAGTTATCTCCAGTCCCACTCAGACCCGCAGCCACTGAGACCCAAAAAAGCACACAAATGCTTATATTATTTAAACTGTTTTTCCTAATGGCTCAGGCTTCTTACTATCTTAAGTTAACCCATTTCTATTAATCTATAAGTCGTCACGTGGCTTGTGGCTTACTGGTGCCTTACATATTGCTTCACATGGTGGCGGCTGGCAGCATCTCCTCACTCAACCTTCTACCTCCCCAAATTCTCCTTTCTCCTTATCCCACCTACAGTATACTTCCTGCCTGGCTACTGGCCAATCAGCATTTTATTTACCAATCATTCAGAGCAACACATTCACACCATCCCCAGCACAACTGTTTACATTTCAAAATTCAGTTTTTCTTAGAAATAAATAGATAGGATGTGGAGAGCCCCAAGAAGCTTGAGACATATATCTCTTGCCTCAGCTCATGTTAAACAGGGAAACATTGGTGAAATTATTAAGGCCACTCCATGTAGTTAAAAGGAAGATTTATTTAGTGGGTAACTTACAAATGAAGGGATAGTTAGGTGGCTGGTTCTGGAAAAGACGCAGTGCAGTCCGGCAGTGTTCTCTGGAGAACTCCCCTTGGTCTACCTCTAGCATCCAGGTCCAGGAAACAAGAGAGCGCAGCACATCCTGATCTCAGGTCTTTAGGGTCTTCCCTTGGCCCTGCCTTTTAGGCGTGATAGTTACCAAAGCCTCAATGGGGGTTAGAACTTCCAGACCAAAGCTGGAATGGCTACCCATTACAGGGAAAGATGAGAAAAAATATCTTAATGATAAATTATATTAATAGGTATTTATAACCAAATTATTCCAAGAAGATATAAGTGGAAAGTAAGTATACAATGAAATTCGCTCCTATTGATCAATCGCAATAAAACAATATGGTATTTTTATTCATTAATTTAACAGATTGCTCTTAAAGCTAATTTTGTTGATGGCAGAGGTTCTTGCTCATTCTTTGCCAGGAACCAGGCTCTGAGAACAGAGGTGTAACTGATGTAATTCTTTGGAATGGATTGAAGGGTAGTTTTCCCAATCCTAACTGAGCCCTGACCTCTGGTGCTACCTAATGAAAATGAACAGCATGATATGGTGATGATATGGTGTGTCTTGGAAAGATATAGGCAAAGCATCAGTAACCTAGCATAGTGCAACCCAAGTTGAAGAAAATGAGTCCAGGTTTAGAACCTGGGTACAGATAAATTACACTTTCTGTGAAAGTAAATTGTCTTTTTTTTTTCCAAACTATGAAATAGAAACATTTTTGGAACCTCAAAAATGTTAAGCCCTATAATTAACCATCTAAAAATACTATCTAAGAAAATAATAGGAAATTCTGGACAATAATCTATATATCAAAATGCTTGTTTTCATAATCTCTCACAGTGGCAAATTCTGGACAACAGAATATTGAAGCATGCTGATGAAGAGATTATTGTTTCCTTCCAATATCTTCTCCCTGAAGTAGTATTACCCATTCTGTTTCACATACTCGATACCACTAGTTCTTAGAGTTTTGTGAGGTTTATCAGAGAGCTATATGTCAATTGGAAGGCCTTACATTCTGGTTAGCTGTGATCTGCATCTAAATTTTTGAATGCATCTGTGGGTTCTAGAAATATCTATGCTGTTGGGGACCTCTTACTTCTCCTTTCCCAGTGGGTAATATTTCCTTTAATGACCAAAGAGCTATTAAAATTAGAAGTTGATAAAGACACTATATTGGGGAACTCATTACTTTTCTGGTCATTACACTGTGTTCATTCTTTTTGAAATGGACATACATTTAGCTGACAAGAAATATACAAACTTTGTTATGCCAATTCTAGATAGTGGAGATCTTCACAATGGAGGCATTTCACTTTTTCCCACTGAAACAATAGCTATCTTATCCAAATATTATAATTTTAAGCCTTTCTGGAAAAAAAATAAAATATCAATTGCTAGACATCTACTGATATTGGTGTGCACAGATCAAGATGGTCGAAATGGGCGTTTGGTAACTTCAATGCATTATCTTGAAGGAAAATAGAAACATCTCTTCATTGCTCTACAAATAGCCTAATGTGCTGCTGCATTGAAAATTGTTTTTGATGTTAATCTCTATTGTGATACAAATTCTTGATCGGGTGCTGAGATAAGTTTGAAGATATAGAATATGAAATACTTTCTTTGTAAATTCTCAGTTGACATAGCACATAGATATGAATAGTGAAATAGTGGTCATTTGTTAACTTGCTAGTTTAGCACAAGTTGCTATTTAAAGAGTCCTATTTATTGATTGTTATACTATGCAACATTCACTAATTGAATGTACACAATAATATGAAAGAACAAATATGAAGCATCATTTCAGACCTGGGACAAGGGAAGAACTTTCCTCTCACAAACAAAAATCATCTGACAGAACACAGAAGCACAAAGAAGCAGAATCAATGAGACAAACAGTGATAACAGGAACACCAGAAGGACCTATTTTAAATGACAATATGGTAGGGAAGTAAAATGGTTCTATTACTTTGGAAAATAATTTGATACTTTCTTATAAAATTAAGCAGTGGTGTTATAATGTGAAACCTAGGAATTCTACTTCAAGTTGAAATGCATAAATGCAAATACTGGTTTTATGCATAATTTCCCTAAACAATAAATAATGTGTTATTTAATTATGAGTAAAAAATAAGTGATATATCACATTGTAGCATACTATATAGCAATAAACATGAACAAATTACTGATTGATAACACACACATTACTAGTGCATTATATATTTGTCAGTAATTATCAATGTATATAAATCTCAAAAGCATGATTTTAGACACAGTATCATACATCTGTAATCCCAGTACTCAATAGGCTGAGGCAGAGGATTGCCATGCAATGGTTACTATGGACACAGGTAGAGTAAGAGAATGGCTACAAATAATCACAAAGGTATTATATAGAAATGTTCTATACATTGATTACTATGAGAGACACAATACTACAATGTTTTAAAAGCTCCTAAAATAGAACTGAAAACAGTGAATTTCATTGTTAGTCTATTGTCCATCCAGTAAAAGTAATTCAAGACAGTGCTTCTCTGAGTGAATGACAAAATTGTTGCTTTAATATTAGAGTGAGAGATAGAGAGTGGTGAACACTTAGGCAGGTGAGATACAGGAGAAGTAGGTCAGTGTGCTCAGGAAAGCAGAATTATCCCTAAAGTAATGAGAGCTTTAGGTGGATTAACCTGTCTGCAAATCACTCAGCAGAAACTGTTAGCCAATGGAGTTAAAGCTGAAGACTAATTGAGATATTACACAGAGATGTGGCCAACCAGAGAGGAAGCTGCTTGATTTAAGGAAGTACAAAGGAATTCATTTTTTTAAATACTTTTTGGGAATCTATCTTGTTACAGAGATTGCTTTTAGTAAAAGAAATGGTCAGGAGAGCATAAGCACATACATTGTTCTCTTAGACATAGTGTTTACCTGTGTTGATTTCTAAGACAAAGATTTAGCTAATATTATGAAGGTATACATTAAGGAGGAATGTGCAAGTGCCTAATGTTTACCCTCTTTCTATGACTAATGGAAAGTCTCACTGGGACAGGGCAAATATGTATTGTGTGTGTGTGTGTGTGTGTGTGTGTGTGTGTGTGTGTGTGTGTGTTATGAAGTCATGGAGAGTCATGTGATACAATGGTGGCCAATAATGCACAAATGGAAAGCAAGAAGATGCTTATTTCTGGGAAGTGGTGCTTCTCTGCTATTTCCTGCCTTTACTGGGCCCTTTTTTACATTTTTCTTCTTCTTCCTATCTAGTCATGTGATAATAGTAAAGTTTAATGACAACAGAAACATTTGCATTGCATAACCACTATTGAATTTTTGACATCTTTATCAGGAACAAAGTGATTGGTTATTAACTGTATGGTGATGTGGTTTATTCTTCCCTGTCTTTTATCTCTCTCTGTGTCATAAGAGAAGGGTAGCCAAAGGAAGCCTCTATTGTGTTCTCTCTCCTTTCCATCATCTCTGTCTCTTATTCACCACCCAAATAACAATTTTGGCAGACCTGAGTACCTTAAATATAAAATAGGGTGAATAATTTTTGAAGCGGCTTCATTTTGGTTGTTTTGTTTTGTAGTGCATAGCAACACAAATTGATTACCACTAGCTTTCCTGAACACTGTGATGAAGATTCTGTATCTACTGATAGCCTCAGCAGGGAAATGCTGTCTTAATTAGTGATGTCTGCCCTATGCACTAGAGCAAATAATTTTTATCATCATAATGGAACAATTCACTTGAAAGCACAGAATGTGAGGACAATCTCTTAAATTAGGCTTGTATACTTAACAGAAGCACCACTGGGAAATGTTGAAATAGTTAATTTTAACATGCATGAGCCTAGTAGTTCCCGTGTAGACACTTCCATGAATAATGAACATTTTCTTTGGGATGAGGTCATAGAGTGAGCTACAGTGTGGAAAAAATGGCATAATCCTAACACCAGGTCCCTCACTTTCATCCATCCACCTTTACTGTCATGAACTCAAAGCCACATTCATTGCAGAACTTCTCTTGGCTAAGCCCATTTTCCGTCTATGGAAGCCATTTTCTTCCCTGCCCAAAAGAGGTGAGGAGAGGTGAGGAAGCAGGCTGGGAATTAAAGTAGCCTCCTCTGCCGAGCAATTCGGTTGGAAACTGAAAGAACAAGGCACAAGGTTAATTTTGTCTGGTTTTAGGTACAAATTACTTTATTTTAGTTTTGGTGGAAGTAAAATGAAGCAATTCAGAAGGAAGAAAGAATTCCGGAAAGAAATTCTATTCTTACCAACCCAGCAGGGATGTACATTTCAATTGCTGAGAGGAAACAATATTAGATGTAATACTAGAGGCTCATTGGAAGCGGAAGCAGAACCTAATTTGAAGCAGGAGCCATTCATAAAATGACTCACAAACGTGCTCGCAAGAATTAAAGCAAGTTTATAAAGAATAATTCTTGTTTGCAATTTTTTTTCATTTCAGGAAAGTAATGAAAAGGAATGTGGCCCATACCCGAGGTTGCATCAATCTTTTTCTATTTTTCAAATATGTTCATTATTAAAGCAAGGGACAGACAGATAAATCTGTTAAATAGCCAAAGGCTGATCGACAATAGACAGGCAAATGCCTAAAATCCTGGCTCACTGCCATACACATAGAGTAATAACAGAGCAGACAGCTAATGATATTTTACGTATTAGGCAAATCGTAGTCCCAGATTTCTCCCAGGAAGGACATTAGGCAGAAGTTTAGTCAATGACAGGTCCTTACATACGCCAGTTTGGCTGCCTCAAGGGATATGTATGATAAAAGCAGGAGATAAACAGGAAGCATGTTTTCATCTGGGTCTTTGACACACTTCCTGCCCTGCAACTCTGGAGTCTGAAGGCAACTCTTAGCACCATGACATGCTGCACTGTGCCCTCCCCCACATTGTTGTATCTCAGCTCTCTCTAGGAGGGAAAGAACTCTGTAGGCAGTGGATGCCAGCTCTCTCTAGGAGGGAAAGAACTCTGTAGGCAGTGGATGCCAGCAAAACTTTGGTAGTGCTGAACAAAAAGTAATCCCTCCTCTGAGTCATTTCTCAAGACTCTAACTATAACTACTTTGTATTCCATTATGGGGCAACCAAGCCTTTCTGAATCAGAGTTACTAAGCATTCCCAAATTCTTCCCGAAGAGAGAATACAAGGTGCAATGTCTCCGAGAATTTCCATTCTTCCCACAGATCTTGCTGGCTGCCATTAGTGCTAAGGAGAATGAAACCACTTTAGCTCCTTAAGGCTGCTCTCCTGCACATCAGGACTCAGAGTTCAAAGTAAGTATTGGACATGTAATCTTCTGGGTAACGTAATTCCAGTGTCAAGGCTTTCTTACCTGGAAGGTAAGTCAACTATCAGACTTGTCAGGATGATGGAGGCGAGTCAACTCTTCTCATGGGTGTAATATCCTTGTTCCTCCTTGTCCTTCCCCTTCTTCCTTATCGAAGACACATTGTCCCTGGTGACTTAGAAATATTGGTGGTACATCACTGCTCTCTGTGACCATAAGGTTGGGGGAAAAAAATCGCCAAAACACTTAACACACACCTTGTGCAATTCTTATGCAAAATCCCAGTAACATATTTATAAATCCATCACCAGAAGAAAAGACACTCAGGTAATATTGTCTTCATTGTAGCCTGAAGCTTGGAAAAGGATAGAAGTTGGCCAGCTTGACAAAGGAATGTCCTGGTGCAGTTCATATTCAGACAAGTAATATGGCTATAAATGACTTGGTATTGGGGCATATTTCTCACAGCATTGCTTTTTAAGTGTGTGTGTGTGTGTGTGTGTGTGTGTGTGTGTGTGTGTGAGTATAGGTATCTGTGAAGGTCAAAAGCATAGTGTACTCTTAGTGCTTGTGCTTCAGGCAATGGGGAGATGGCTAATGTGGATAATAAGAACTGAAGTCAGGTTTTCTGAAGAGCAGCCGGTGCTTTTAAGCTGGTCATCTCTCCAGTCCCTTGAGTGTATTGTGTTGATGTTACTAAAGAGTTCTGCACTGATGAATATAGTGAGCTAATGGAAGAAGCTGTTTAACTTAATGGGAGCTGAAAGAAGTTGTGTGTACATGCATGCACGTGCGTGTGCCCGTGTGCGCGTGTGCGCGTGTGCACGTGTGCGCGTGCGTGTGCGTGTGCGTGTGCATGTGTGTGTACTTGTTGGAATCACTTAAGCATTGACCTTAGAGTAATTCTTACCTAAGGAAAACTATCTGTTTTACACTTTGTTTGATATTATAAATTGAAAATATTCTACAACTGCAAGGGCTACTAGGAGAAAGCAAGAGCACAATATGAGAGCAGGGTAGAAATGTCTTAGTAAGAACATAGGCCTGCCAATAAGCTTATTGTTTGTTTCTTTTACAAGATGCATAAACAGATACTGGCTCTCAAAGTAATGGGGTGGTGAGCTCATACATGTATGTACTTATTCATTATTTCCTTCATATCATTGCCACTGGAAATTTTATACAATATTTCTAAGATTTATTCTTCTCATTAGTCAAATGGAGATACTGAAAGTAAATGTAAGTTTATGTAAATTCAAGTAAGATGAAGCATGTGAACAACAAAAAGTCTTGCTCAGAGTATGGTTTAATCATTATTTATTTTAACTAATTAATTTACTGATGATTAAAAATAGGAAGATTAAGCAGCTAATATTAGCTGAACCCTAATGACATACTATTTAGCTAGAAAACATTCCAGAACCTCTAATTACTATCTTCCTCTCCCATCCAATCACTTCCTTCATTGAATTCCATGCCTTCATTGAATTCCCTGAGCTTGATTGTGGGCTGGATTTTATTGCCAATCTTCCTGAATATAAATTCAATCATGTAACTCATTTTATACTTGATATATTTTCATTATTATTATTATTATTATTATTATTATTATTGGTTTTTCAAGACAGGGTTTCTTCTGTGTAGCTTTGCACCTTTCTTAGAACTCACTTTGTAGATCAGGCTGGCCTCAAACTCACAGAGATCCTCCTGCCTCGGCCTCCTGAGTGCTGGGATTAAAGGCGTGCACCACCACAACCTGGCCTATTTTTTTTTTAATTTTTAATTCATTTTACATACCAACCACAGATCCCCTCTCATCCTTCCTCCCACTCTCCTCCCCTGCCTAACCCCTCCCCTGGTCCACCCATCATATCCTCCTCCAAAAGGGAAAGTTCTCCCATGGGGGGACAGCAAAGCCTGGTACATTCAGTTGAGGCAGGGCCCACCCCCTCCCAGCTGCCTCATTGATGTATTTTCAACGGGCCAACTTTCCTTTAAGGTTCTTTCTCATGACCCAGAGCCTCATTCAGAATCCAGCCTAATTCAATTCAGTTTGAAAGGAAAACAAACCTTGTGTTTCCTATACTACGATACAGAGATGATTAACTTCCTGCCTCAAGTTTCTTGTAGCCCTTCCTTGTTCTACCTCAGGTAAGGCTGCTGCTGATCTCCCTCTATGATTAGGATTTTTGCTCAGTTTTATCCATGCCATCTTCTTGCTGAAACATGCCCAAGCAAGTTAGAAGTCAGGAGAGTACTAGCTGACCCTAAAAAAAAAAAAAAAAAAAGCAAGAATAGCTGTCTGAGATTCATTCATTATGTGGAAACAAGAAATTCTTCAAAAGAATGGTTAATCTTCAACTGCATCAAGAGTTTAATAAAGCTGCATGAGTCAGGAGTATTTTTCAAGGCAATAATGAATCTGACATTAACTGGCCTTGCTCTCTAAGAGCAAAATACATTCCGGTTCCCTCCCTCTTCAGGAGGCTAACTCAAAGGTCTGGTTTCTCCCTGCAGCCTCCAAGCTCTGGCTCTTTTGTTGAGGGCACTATCACTCTGAAGTCATTTAGGAGCCTAAACACTTCCCTTTGTTTGCATTAGAGGAATAACAACCCGAATACCATGCCCATGAGGGAGAATGGAGTCTTTAAAAGCAGGTATATAATTCTGCCCAGATGCCATTGTTTTCCAATGACATAACATGTTCATTTCAGTCTAACGTTTCTTCACTACGCTGACCATATAAAGGAAAGAGCAGATGTCCAAAGGGCAACAGGCTCATTGACTTAGATTCCTTAAGTCTCAAACTGATCTAAAAGCAGATAGCTGAGAGAGAGTAAGAAAACTGCATTGCTAGAAACCAAAGTGAAATATTCTGTGGTAAGACCATTTGTTCATGTCATGTCAAGATATTCTGTAGAACTGCTCACACTGATGTTAAACAAAACAAACAAAACCATCATGAATTCTGTGGATCCTGATCTCTGTAAAGCAACAGAATCCTTTTTATATGGTTGAATGTCACATATAATGTATTTTCAAAAGAACATGTGTGGACTTGGGGAAGAGCTATTATGTGTTCATTTTCCACATTATTAATTTATAATTTTCCACATTATTTCCTTACACTGGTTTCCTTAAGCTTGGTTTGTTGTCATTTTTCAAAGTTTTGAGATAGTGGCCTAGATAATTGACTTTCAATTTTTTTCTTTATTAGTACATGCACATTAAGGTATGCATTCTCCACTTAGAATTGTTATATCTGATGAATGACTAAGAAAAAGTTAATTTTTGCAGATGGGTAGTAATGAATGATTTAAGATGATGTCAGGAGTGTTGTGGTTTAACATATAGTTATTGATTGCTCTATCTTTTTCAGTAGAGGAGGATGATAGAATGTGACTCATACATTCTTCTCTATGTCTACACCTTGGTTTCATATTTTTTGTTATCAAGGATAACACTTGTTTTAAAAAAATATACTCAATTTCTGTCCTGTACTGCCTCTTAATCTCAGGACTTTGTAGCGGTGAGTGTTTCCATGCCGTCAATAAAAGAGTGACTTTAATTTGTGGCTCCTACATACACTGCCTCTTTGACTCAATACCTGTTAGTCAAATCACTTTCAAAAGTAGCTTCTCTATAAACAGCAATCTTTCCATCCACTCTTTACTTTGATTATATTTTTATTATGTTGAAGAAGAGGTCAGAATGTCACCAATAGAAGACAACTAGAACATTCAACCTAGATTCTATCTAAAATATACATTTTAAAAAACTGTAAAAAAAAATTAGAAATCTGTTGCATCTTTATATTCTACCCAATAATGCAGAAACACAACCCTTATCTGTACTTCTCAAAACCAGACTTTGTCTTGAGTTTAAAAAAGGAAAAGCTTAGAGCAGTTGTTCTCAACCTTCCTAATATTGTGATCCTTTAATACAGTTACTCATGATGTGGTGACCCCCCAACCATAAAATTATTTTTATTGCTACTTCATAACTGTAATTTTGCTACTGTGATGAATTGTAATGTAAATATCTGTGTATGGTGTATGGGATGCCTATGAATGAGTCATTGGACCCCCAAGGGATAGCCACCTACAGATTGAGAACCTTCAGCCTACAGGATATTTAATCTTGATTGTCAACTTGATACAACTCAGAATCACCATGGAAACAAACCTCGTGATGTGTCTTTTGAGAATGTGATGTTGTGGGATATTTTGATTGGGACTCTGACACTACTGAGACTGTCCAATAAAGCTATACTTTGAATTAGGGAATAAAACTAGTGACTGACTGACCATAATTGGCCATAGAGAAGCCAGTAAATTGGGTAGAAAAGATGCACAGAAAGAAAATGGTGGGGAGTGGAGTTTGAGTTTCCTCTTGGTTCTGGAACACGGGAAGAAATGTCCCTTGTAGTATCTCCAGCCCAAAAGTAAAGTCAGCTAGTTGCTACTCAGCCTCTCTGAGCAAGCAGGTTTCTATCTCAGCCTTTGACTCTTGAGTCTTATTGATGGACAGAATAATATAGACTTAATTTAAGCCTACATATCATGGCTGCAGCAAAGCTATGGCCGGGGGACCCAAAGCCCTGCCATGCCATTGCCTGAGTGGCAAATATCTGTAATATTAGAGAACCTTGTGCTCTTCACTGGGATAATAAAAAAGGTCCTGTGAGGACAAACCCCACAGTTGTAGACTCTAACTTATGGGCAAACGAGTCCATTTGAAAAGAGAGAAAAGAGAGTAAGGACTGAGAAGACTTCTTATAGAGTATCCTGCTCAGAAACTGTTTCCTAGAACTACAATGGCTGAAGGGAGCCATGCTACATCTAGAGCTGACAGTAATTGGCAGCATCATCCATGTGAAGGTTTTTCAGGCATAAGAGATGCAAAACTTGAGGATTCTAGAATCCTATGTTGTAGTTCTAATCATATTTTGAGGTCAGGTTTACATGGCAGGGTCAGAGATCACAAGAAGATCTTATAAAGTTCTTTTTTTAAGTCAACGTTGCAGCAGAGCCCTCAGAATGTTGGAGATTCCAAGATCATGAACTGTCATTTGAGGAAAGCTGAGGACATAGAGGGAAGCTGGACCAAAAGGAATGCTCAATGTAGGCAATGTAAATGGAAGTGCAGTGCTACCTAAGTTGTTTGAGCTCAGATGATTTTGTTATGTAAACAGATATTTCCTGTCCTGACCACCTGTTCCCAAATATACAGCTGCCACATCCCAAATTACCACACAGAGGCTTATATTAATTATAAATGCTCAGCCCCTATCTCAGGCTTATTACTAACTAGTTCTTACATTTTAAGTTAACCTGTATTCCCTATTTACACTCTGCCATAAGGTGGTACCTTTATGAACATGGCATGTTCATCTCCTGCTCCATCTGCATCTACTGACAATTTCTGACTCCACTCTCTCCTTCCTTAGTTTAGTCACCTGCTCATACTTCCTGCCTGGCTACTGACATTATATTAAACCAGCATTTCCCACTTTTTGTCTAGTGAAAAAGAAAGGTTTAAACTTTAACATAGTAATATTATATCAACAACAAAAACAATTATCAAATAAGAACTATAGTTACAATATCCAGTCTATTTGTATTTGGCAAAATTAGAGAAAATATTATATATCTTAAAAATATTATATATCTTATCTTTGTGATTCCAAAGTTTTGTACCTAATTTATCTTTTATCATAACTAAAGAAAACCATAACTATCTAGTCTTCAACTCCATCAAAGACTCTAGAAAGGTGATATGTTACCTAATGACAGGGACACCAGGCTGCCTAGACAGGTACCCAAACTTCTTCTATAACATTGGAGCATCTAACTCTGGCTTACAGACCTAGCATATCTGATAGGCTTTCCTGTGAAGCAAGAAATTTTGAAGGACTTTCCTACCTTGTCTTGGTAAAGTTCAGCAATCACCTTTCTTGTGTTCTACTGGTCCAGTTTGGACAGTAACTCAGCAATTGAGACAAGGGCAGTTTCTTTGCCCACATGGCTAGCTTTAGCCATAAAGAAAACAAAGTCCATATAGAGTTCCTTCGATGACCATCATCCTCTTTGAAGTGATTAGTGCTCCCAGGAGCAGACATGTCTCACTGTCAAGAAAAGTCTAAGTTCTTAAAACATTTTAAATACCATATTCTTTAGGTCTTTGAAGTGTTTGAAGATTGCCTATCTATCTGAAATATATCTCTATATGACTTTGAAAACATACCTAACATTACAATAAGTTTGCTATAATGGATGACTATTAATTATCTGCATTTCTTAATAATATATTACATTTTTAATGAGTTGTGTAAACATAATATCCTAAACAATGGTAGAAATATACATACAGTATAACAAAATTAACCTTAAATTTGTATCAATAAACTAAAATCCATAACAATGTAAAATATTTAAGATTAATAGTTGTTTTTTGGATTAAAGTAGATTCATTAACCTACCCTGTTATCCTATCATTTCCATATCCCCCCTTTTCTTTTCAGAACAAGATCCCTGAATCTAATCTACTTTGTTTAGCTTTTTTCTTGACCATTTTCCATAACAACTTGTAACCAACCGCCCCCCCCCACCAAATGATGGCAGACATTGATAATTTATTTCTGGAAATGTGGACATGTTCTCTAGACTACTTCTTGCTGACTGGGGGCATTGGTTATCTTTGGGGGACCTTGAAAAAATTTTGGACATTTGTTAAGCCTTTACTGTAGTATTCTGTTAGGCCAATCATCTCAGCCAGCAACCTGAAGCTGTTTTGGATACAGAATTCTGAGGAGACTAAAACAGAGGCATTTTGAAATGTTGAATCACCTGGGCCATCCATTTTTCATTGGTCTCTGGTTCCTTTGTTCTGAAAGTATATAAATTGTTTAAAGGTAACACACATATCTGTATTAATACAAGTACAGATTGTGAATTGTATGCAAGTCAGTGAAAGATGATTTCTTATTTGTTTGAGCAAGTAAAATATACATCACATGTCTTGCAGTTCTTCAAAGTTTATTTTTTTATGTCTGTAGTCAGGATTTCAGGTGGTCTTTCTCAATCAAACTTGATTTTCTTTAACTGGGAATGAATCCATAGCCTCTCATTTCCTGTGGAAACAAAAGCATAACCTCATTTGCAAAGTAACATCTTTTGACTTAAATTTTGAAGTCAAGACATTTTCAAAATATATAGGTTGGTTTAATATAGCAGCATTTATAATCAAATGTCTCTTAGCTCTTGCTTCTTCCTCTGCAGTCAAAAGATTCAAATACAACACACTAATACACAAAATCCAGATTCTGCATATATTCCATCTTTAGGTGGCTTTTTTCTTTTATATTACTTTATTTCCCTTTTAAAGACTTTATTTTAAAACTGTATTTTTCTTTTTATGACTATCTATTCCCTTTTTCTTTTCTCTCTCAAGCCTATTTATATATTTGAATACATTGTAACACAATTAAAGGGTTTTTTTTTCAGTTTGAATCTGCCTTTACTATATAGCTGTAATTCTTTTCTGTCTATATGAGCAAAATTTAAATTGCTGTGTAACTTAAATCAAGGCATGCTAGTGCTGGCTCCTCCTTCTTGGTTTCCTAAGAATCTAGTCTCATGACAGAGGAATATTTACTGCCAGCTCTGATAGCCATGTTAACTGCCCCAACTCTGGGAAGTTTCTGCGTTCATGCTGTCTTTGAGCAGCATGTCACATGCAGCTCATAAACATCATGTAGTTGTTTGGCAGCAGAGCCTCTTAAAAAAGCCACCCCTTTTTGTCACTAGCACTGAACCAGGAAGTCATCTCTTAAAGGAGTCATGTCTCTGCTTAGCACCAGGAAACAGAGCCCATACTAGAAAATGCAACTGCCAAGTAGCCATCCTAGATTCTGTTCCTGTGTGCCTAGGATCCCTTCTTAAGCTTTTATCAGGTTTTACATGGAAATTTCAGCCACACTTTAGAATGCCATATGTAAATGAGGTTTCCTGTCCACACTACCTGTTCCCAAATATCTGGCTGCCACTTCCCAAATTACTACACAGAGGCTTATATTAATTATAAATGCTTGGTCAATAGCTCAGGATTATTACTAACTAGCTCTTACATTTTAAGTTAACCTATATTACTTATTTATGCAATGCCACATGGTGGTCGTGGTGGTACCTTTGATTATCATGGCACATTCATCTCCTGTTCCCTCTGTATCTCCTGGCAACTCCTGACTCTGCCATTATCCTTCCCATCATCCTTAGTTTGGTTACCTAACCTGTACTTCCTGCCTAGCTACTGACCAATCAGTGTTTTATTACACCAATTTGAGTGACAAATCTTTAGAGTGTGTAATAGGATTATTTTACAGCAGTCAGGAGCCCTTGAAGCAAGACATGGGGCTGTGAAATTTGCTGTCTATGTTGCTTGCTTTGTTCCTTACTCTAATTTTTCCTTGCTATGTGCCCATTCTTCCCTTCTGAAATGAGAATGTTTACTCTGTGTCAAAATGTAGATTGAAAGCTTGCTACTTGATTTTAGTTTATCAAAGCTTAGAGTTAAGAGACTGCCTTGAGGTCAACATTTGGATTTTGACTAATCTTGGAACTAGTATTAAAAATTATTAAGTCTTTTGAAATTAAATTGAATACTTTTTTCTTTATCAGGTAGCTATTATCTTATGAGTATAAGAGGTAGAAGATTGTGTTTAAAAGTAATGTGTTTGGGTGCCATGTTGACAAGGAGTGGAATTGTGATAGTTAAACTTGACTGTCAAATTGAAGAGATTTATAATTATCATTGGAATAAATCTCTAGACATGTCAGTTAGGGGATTTTTAAATAAAGTTAACTGAAGGGGAAAGACCAGTCCTAAATGTGGGCAGCATCATTCTTTAGGCTGGAGTCCCAGGCTGAATGAAAAGGAAAAACCCAGTTGAGTAGCAATGTTCCTCTCTCTCTGCTGCCTGAATGTAAATGTAATATAAGGGGCTATCTCATACTCCTTTGTCACAATCATTTATTCTTCACCATGATAGGATGTACAAACTGTAGAAAACAAAACCTATCTCTAAGTTACCTTTGTCAGGTATTTGAAAGTCGTTAGTGAAGCCTAAAAATAAAGACATGGTTTTTCCTTTTATAGAAATGAAGCCTCCTGTTTTTAATCAACTTACTCCAGTTTTCCTGTCTAACAAGTCCAGATATTTTTGAGTAATGAGCAAACTATCACTGGTATTTAGAAAGTTAGATACAACATCACCTTTGAAAGAATGGCAATATCAGACAACATTATAAAAGGCATTTGTAGAAAATAATTTCTTTCTCCCAGAGGCACACTTAATTCTGTTGTCAATGCTTAGACCAGGCCACACATTTTACCTCAACTTTTGCCTTTGACAGTCATCATTGGTCATGCTTCCTGGAGCCAGGTCAGTCATCTTACAACTGTAGAGCAAGAATTTAATGGAAAAAAAAAAGCTAACCCATAAAACAAATTCCAGATAAAAGATGGAGATGAGCCTTGGAACATGAGCAGCTGAGTCAATGCCAGGAGCCAGATTTCTTGTTATGTGAAATCAATACACCTCCAGTTATTTCAGACATCATTACTAGTGCTATCCCCATTATCTTTCACTAAAATGAATTCCTATCAGATAAAGCACTTTTGCTCCATGACTGGTTATTTGCTTATTTCTCTAGTCTTAGAATTATATGCACTAACTGTTGATGGTGAATGAATTGCCTTATCCTAGCAGACATTCATAATTTAAAAGTAGAGTTCAAAGTCCTGGGAATATCTAGGGAGTACAGATAAGAAAAGAAAAGAATGTCTGAATTAGTGAGGGACAGATTTTGGCACCACAGTGAGTCCCATACCCACTATACCCACAAGCTTTACTGACTTAACATTTGGAGTCAAGTTTAGAGATAAAAGTAGATTCATTTTGTGACTTATAAGAGTCTCACTACATGGACAATATACTACCTATGATCTTCAAGATATGTAGATGTAGAAGATAGAAGGTGGTAGGTAGATAGTTGGATGTCATCTGTCTTGGAGGACACTGTGGTCTGACAACTCCTTCATAGTCTACAGCCTGTAAAAGAAGACACTGAGATAACAATACTCTAGTTACTGGTCCAAAGAATGGGGCCTGAGTTATATCTCTGGTCCAGGGAGGAGCTGTGACATCCTGAACTGAGGGAAAGGCCGTTAGTAGATATAGCTATCTAAACCTGGCTTCAGAAGCCCTAAACCTTATTACTGTATAGCAGAAGGATTTCTGATAAAGAATAAGGATATACTGTAGCCTGTCCTGTAAGACTCAAACTAAATGGGTCTGTCAATTGCCTGGACAGAAGAAAAATTCCTTCAGGAAAATCTGCTTAACATGCCAATTGGGATAGTCTCTTGGATATTGTCCACTATCAGACTGGAGATTGTGCTCAGCTCTGCAACATACTATGTTCTGCACTACCTACAGTGTGTGCCCCTGGAAAACAAGTGGAGTCCAGAGCACCATCCAGGTAAAAGAAGCCTGTCTTTTGTATAGGGGAAGGGACAAATACAGAACATTAGTTCCAAGTTATATGTAGTGCAAGTCAGTATATTCAAGTCAACATCTACCTCACCGAACTATCTTATCTTCTCATACTGTCTGAGTAGATGTCTTCTGCTCCTGTAATTGTCTCATCCAATGTGCATATCGTGTTGCTTAGACCAGTGAAATCTCCCTCTTTTATCACTGGAAATTCAGTGCCTTCATTCACTCTGATTTTTTTCTACTTCAGGTTGCTTTGTTTCTATTTTTGTCATTTGTAACACGTCTTCTGATATCACTACCTTTCATTTTACACCCAGTGATCTCTCTCTCTCTCTCTCTCTCTCTCTCTCTCTCTCTTGACAATGTTTCTCTGTGTAGCTTTGACTGTCCTGGAACTTATTCTGTAGACCAGGCTGGCCTTGAACTCAGAGATACCCCTACCTCTGCATCCCATGTGCTGGAATTAAAGGCATGCATGATCACTGGCCCAATCTCTCAATGACCTTTGTAAAACCCAAACCCACTCATGTTACTCACATAAATCAAACTCTTTCACATTTCCCTAGGTTTCTTTTAATGTCTAGTCACCATTTATTTCTCTTATAACAGTTTCTACTACTTAATATACTATATACCACCTTCCTCACCAAGTTTATTGGTATTTACATTGCCACATATACCCTAACATAAGGGATATTGAAAATTAAGTGCTGATGCTTGTAGCTTCTGAGTTCAGAAAAATAAAGGAAGACTGGTAAGCAATTAATGTTTAATTTACTAACTTATGGCTGTAATAAAGATACTGATTGTGTCTTAGAACTCATAGGACATTAAAATACAATAAAATTCTATTAAATACCAAAAATATGGTGGTGCTTAGTTGAAGGAGCAGCTAAGAATACATTCCACGGTGTGGAAAGAGGAGAGGCTTGGAGAGGATAACTGAGTGGCAATTCATAGCCAGAAGGTAGCTGGATGAAGAAGAGATGCGCACAGGCTCCTTGTCCCAAACTAAGCTGCACCTCAACATCTTGTGCTAGCTGACTTGTAGAGGTGATGCAGGACCCGCACAGCAAGCACAGTTAGTCACTGTTGAATTTACTAGGCTATATTAATAATTTAAATCTCATTCAATTGGTGATCTTCCTTGTTGAAGAGCTAAAAGGCTAAAATCCCTACTTTGTAGATTTGTGAGAAGGCTCAGTGATTATACCTCACTACTAATATGATTTTCAAAAGAATCATGCCCAAAGACAACTAAGTGGTTCAAATTCACATGTTTTATACACAACAAGAGGCCCATTTATCCTTATTTCAGCAGGCTTCTGCAGTTTGTTAAACCTGATATCTAAAAAGATAAAAAAGTTGAAACTGCTTGGCATAGACTTAAGAAATCTAAGGTTTTCTATGTTTCTGGTGCTCTTTTAAGGAACTTTCCAAATGAATTGTCTGAGAAATGACAAAGAGGAGATAATACCAGCACAAACAGACAACCCACGCTAGCAAATAAAAACCACAGAAGTAGGAATGGGTTATCTCTTGTTGAGTTGCTGGCCAATAGGGACATATATAGCCCCAATTCCTGCTAACCCTAAGAGCTTGATGGTAACATACTCTAGCTGAAGAAACTACACACCTGCATCACAGAACATGGGGACTTCAAACTATTTCTCACTAGCTAGAATTCATTGTATTCGAAGGTGGTATGCAAGCTACCAGAGGAGAAGAGTAGGTCTCAGTCTTACCCAGCTGTGAATGTTGCAAGCTATAATGACTAGTCTGAAAGGACAGGTCCACTGATGGAATAGTGGCATGAATATTATAAAAGTTAAAAAAAATTCTACTTTTCAAAAGTTGGATTGAAGGTCCACTCTATGAGATAGAACTCTTACCTGACACTAATAAAGGGGCCAAGAACCTGTCATAGGTCCTAGGTAGAAACCTAATACGATTATCATTCTGCTAAGTGGACATGGTATTTAAATGATTCCCAATGGCTTATTGCTTGACTCATAGATAAAAGAATCACTCAACATTCATTAAAATAGCCTCTCATTGCAGCAGGTTACAATTATCGTTAACACAACCTCAACTAGTCAACTTGCAGAGAAGAAAAGACTGGTGAGATCTCAACCCTAAAACAAACATTCACTTTCTTTGAGGCTCAGGAATCTTTCTGGAAAAGGGGGCAGGATGGCTGTAAGAGCCAGAGGTAGTTAACATCAAGGAAACTGTTTTTGAGATACAACAAGGTAGATGTACATATGAACTCATAGTGGTTGTAATAGCAACCACAAGACATTTGTAAAAACTAACCAGATAAAATCTTAACATAGGTGAGGATAATTGGACAAGTAATTCTACCACTAGTTGAGGATAATGACTAGGAAAATAAGAGTCAGTTTTCTATAATGAATTTTAACTCTGATAGACTGACTGCACACTAGGTAATCCAAAGATTGTCTGGGCAAAACAAATTGGACTCAATGGGGAAATGAAAAATAGATGTAATCTCAAACTTGGATGGGAAGAGATGAATTTGGAGGGGTGAATGTGCCTAAGCATACATTGTATAAAATTCACATAAAAATATTGCCAACAAGATCCAGGGCTGTGAGAGATCAGAATAATAGCTCACAACCTGACTCATATTCATTCTCAGAGATGTTAAATAACTTGTGGAGAGAAGCTGAAGCAGGACTTTTCATCTGGCTGCTTTGGCTTCACTTGGAGAACAACTAAACACTGAGTCTATTCCCTTGAGATTTTGATTTGATAAGCCTTGGATGGAGCCTAAGCATTGTTGTTTATTAAAGACACCTAGGTAATATTATTGTACAAGTAGGGCTAAAATCCAGTACTGTAACCAAGGTGGTGCTTCAAGGCAATAATCCACTTATAATATTGAAGCAGGAAGATCAGAAATTCTAGGCCAGCCTGTGCTACATAGGAACACCTTGTCATAATAATTTAAATAGAAACAAAAACAAAACAAGCCAATGTCCTAAATCCTTATGAATAAAGCAAATAAATCGATCTTTACCCGGACTTAATCAACAAAGAATCTGGAAGCAATACCATTGGTCTTAGTGATTGCAAAATTTGGTAATATTTTTCTATGTACTTCTTTAAAATAAGTTACTATTTGATTACCAACTGCTTTCAAAAGAAACTAATAATTTCCATGACTAAAAATTAAATCACTCACTGTCACATACAAGAAGAGTCTGAAAGATTTAACAGCTAAACAAAACAGAAAAAGAATATTGGGTAAGACTAAAGAAATCAAAATTACTTAATATAAAAAAGTGTCAGACAAATAGGACATGATTGCACATACCTATGATTCCATTGAGGAGATAGATGAATGTGTATCATGAGCTCTAGGGCAGTTACACAGTAAATTTCATACTAACCTGGGCTACATAGCCAAACCCAGACTATTAAAATGCTATGCTAATCTAAAATGTCAATAATATGATAAATTGAAGTAGAAGTTAATATATGAAAACTTTTACTGTCATCACTATATTAATTGCCTCTTTATTCACTAATTGCTATTGTATGCATATATGTATGTACATATATATTCCTAAATATAATCTGTTCAGTCCATATAATTCAGTCCATATAATGTCATTATTATTAAAGCAAATCTAAGAAAATGATATGTTCTATATGCAATATCACATTTCTAATGCAATATCAAATTAGCATTTCTTTCCAGACTAAAGGTAACATGCATTTAGCATTCTTTTTTTATTTCAGCACTGAGAATTGAACCTAGGGCCTCACACAGCTAGCAAAGCTCTACCTCTATATTATTATCAGTTTATTTATAATTTATAGCTATTTTGAGTGTATCTCTTTATGCTCTACTATAAATTTTGTTTATGGATCATCTGTATTTATGAGCTGATAAAAAACGTAAGTTTAGCATTCTTTCCAAATAATTTGACATGATATACAATAAGACATATAAACAATAAATCTATGAAAATGAAAACCAAAATATCAATAATACTGTACAGAGGAAAATGTCAAAGAAAAATATAGTATTTGGGTGGTAGGGGAAACAATTATCCTTTCCATTAGCAACAATGAAATTCATTCACATAGTAGTGTTATTATTGCCCTGAAATTGCTCTTGCCTACTAGATTATTTGTAACTGCTATTGATATATTAAGTACTTTTTAATACATGAGTTGGGGCTATTTTTAAAGTTAGAGAATTGAACAGATGGAAAATATTAAATAGTGTGGGTGGCTTAGTTGGCTTGGCATTGGAGATTGGATTCAATAATATGATAAATTATACCAAATGTAATCTTACTTATTCAACTGATGCCCCCAAATCTGCTGCTTTGGGCAGGAGAGGTTGGGCTGACTACTTGGGGCCTCTCAAACATACATTTAACAGTATAATTTCTTTCATTTTCAGGTTCTACAATCCTTTACAATAAAATTTAAAATGTAGCATGTGAGCAGTGTCATAATACTTCCATTTAAAATATTGAAACTAATATCAAGTTAGTAACATGGAAAATAACAAATAAAAGAAAATTCAGAAAAGTCTTGGGTAGCCAGGAGAACTGGGATACTGTCTACACAGGAAGTCATTTGAAAAGCATAAGAAGTACTTGACGTTTTACCACAGATCAAATTCTGATAAGATTATCTTTAGAACATATACCACAGGCATCTACATCCCTTTTCAATCCATTTTATGTTAGGAGAATAGTATTTCTAGAAAACATTTTAAAAATAGAATCCTATGTATCAGAGGACACTAAGCTTAACACTTAATCTGTGCAAGTCATACATTTCAGACAATAAATTATGGGTACTAATGCAAGCTAATAGGAGTCTTAAAACAACTACATTACATGCTGTATGCTAAGCTTTGAGAATTGTGTTAAAATGTTGGATGGGGGAAATCCCACAAGGCCTCAATCATACACAAAGAGCTATAGGCAACTGAAGAAAGATGGCGAAGGGGGGTGATCTTCCCCGGGTAAGAGCTCACCAATTGGTTTTTCAATGCCAAATGATCATCCATGAAAACATACACACAAGTAACATTATATGGACTGAACAGGTTGTATTTAGGAAAATAATGTCTATACATAGATGTGTGCAATAAAAATTAATAATAAAAAAGGGCCATGAATTTTAAGGAGAGTTGAAATATATATATGGGAGAGTTTGGCAGGATGCAAGGAAGGGGGCAAATGTTGTATTTATATTATTATCTCAAAAACATGTTGGCTTGAGTTCCTAAGCCAAACTGAGGTCCATATACACTCCTTACTTATTAATACACTTGTCAGTGCATTGGGTATCCTTGACCAGATATTGATGTTCTCTGTTGTATCATACACAGTATGCTGATAGTTTTCTCTGCAATAAGTATATCCTAGGGGATGTGTCAGCTCTTTCTTAATAAACTAAAAATACTCCTGAAAGAGAAACTCTTTCAAGTAGCATTTACTATTGATGGTGTTGGTTTAATTTTTTTTAATTTTGGAATATGAAAATCACATTTGTGTACATATAATTGGTAGATTTTCTTCACATACCAAAAGCTTTCATGGATGTGAGTGGCAGGCCAGCACACTGTAGACTTTCTCTTTCTGTGTAAATTCTTGTGTATCTACCTGATAGGTAAAAGCCACCTTTCTAAACAACTCTAGCACTATGGTTTTTGATCGTATTATTTTCACCCAGTATGCTTCTCTGACGTTTGGAATACAGAAGTGACATAGAATCTATCTTCCTTCAATTACTATTTTAAAAGCAAAATTTAAAGAAACCTAAGTCTTGGGAGGAACTTATAGAAGGTAAGATTATAATTTGTTCCACAAACACTACACTTTGATAATGATGATGGTTCTGGCACCAGTCGAAGACTTGTTTATTGGAATTCAATAGTCCAGTAGCTGAAATCTGTCTGAGGTAATTTGTTAATTTCAATAATTTTATAAACTTAATTCTGTGCACAAAATCTCTGTGGGAATTATGTGAAGTCTGTTCTACTTTCTGCAATGCTCTATGACTGATAATCTATGTATCTTTCATGAGGACCTGGGCTTTGAATTCCTTATTTCTCAGATAGAAGTAACATTACAAAAAGACAAATTATATATTTTTTAAGGATGGCTTCTGCATTTAAATTGCTATGATCTCAATGATCATTGCTACTTACCCTACCCCAAAGGAACCAATCTGAATGAAGGTTCATATAACTCTTTCACTCTAAGTTCAATTACTAGCCTTTTTGGGTACCATAGAGGCTCATCCTTATGGCCTGTGTTACCAGGCTCCCAAATTTTTGGCTACTGTTTGGGTTTAGCCAATTCAAAGTATTATGAAGTGAAGGATATAGATAGATAGACAGATAGATAGATAGATAGATAGATAGATAGATAGATAGATAGATAGATAGATAGATGATAGATAGATAGATGATCATATATATATATATATATATATATATTCATTTTTTCCAAGTGGTGTGGTGATATTGTGTTCCTCAATATATTGTGCACTATAATAAACTTATCTGGGGTCAGAGAACAAGACAGCCACTACATATAGAGGCCAGAAAATGGTGGTACATACACCTTTAATACTAGCATTCCAGAGGCAGAGATCCATCTGGTCTCTGTGAGTTCCAAGCCATACTGGAACAGCCAGGCATGGTGATACATGCCTTTAATCCTAGGAAGTGATGGCAGTAAGCAGAAAGGTATATAAGGCATGAGGACCAGGAATCAGAGCCTGGTTAAGCTTTTAGGCTTTTAGTAGCAGTTCAGCTGAGATTCATTTGGATGAGGACACAGAGGCTTCCAGTTTGTGGAAACAGGATCAGCTGAGGAATTGGCAAGGTAAGGCTGGCTGTGGCTTGTTCTGCTTCTCTGGTCTTCCAGCTTTCACCCCAATAGCTAGCATCAGGTTTAATTTTATTAATAAGACCTTCTAACAATTCATGTTACAAAGTGGTGTTAGGTTTATAGTTTGCTACTATAAAAGGCGATTGCTTTTGTGTGGAGTACTCTCTCCAGTTATAACTGAATTAAACAAGTAACTTTGTTCCTCTTGATGATTTAGGGCTATGTTTGAATAAGAGTGGCTTCCATAGCCTCATACATTTGAATGCTTGGCCCCTAGTTGGTGCAACTATTTGAGAGGGATTAGGAGGTGCGTCTATGGAGAGGGGCATTGAGGTTCCAAAGGTCTGTACTACATCCAAATAGCTTTCTCTTTCTCTGCTCTGTGCTTCAGGATCAGGATGTAGCTTTCAGCTGCCACTCCGGTGCCATGCTTGTCTGGCTGCTGCAATGGTACCTGCTGAGATGATCATGGACTCTAGCTTCTAGAACTCTGAGCCCTAATAAATATTTTCTTTTACAAGTTGCCTTGGTAATGGTGTCTATTCAGAGCAACAGAAAAGTAACTAAGACAATGATTAAGTATATGCTTTCTGTTGTAGTTAGTTGCACTATTGAACAACTCTATGTTGATGTCCTTTCACTCTGTCTATACCTTAATAAATAATCTTTTTATTGATTTTTTTTCAATTTTATTGTGCCATCTATGTCTTATAGGTTTCTAGTGCAAATGAGAAAGTAAATGAGCGAAATTATACTGAAAAGTAAAAGAAAAAAAAAACAATTAGGAACTTCCACAAAACTCTTGCCTAGTGTGTTGAAATAAGCCACCTTGGAGAGCATATATCCTCTAGGAAGGCTCTGCTACCCTCTTTCTACCCACATGCTCAAACCTTCATACTCACTTGTAGGCGTCGCATTCATGCTTACTGAAATCTACATTAACACTAGACTCTAGTAACTGCAGTTAGAATCCAATGGCTCCCCAGTATCTCAAAAGTACCCAAATTTTTTAAATTAGTATTGCAAATTATCTGTGTTCTCTAAAATATATCCTTAGCCATAGGTGTTTTTGCCATTCTTATCATTGGAGAACTTAATAATCTGTAATTTCACCTTGGGTCACTATGTTCCTTTTACATTCTTTTTAATTCAGCCCAGCTTCCTTTTGCAAGAGACAGAGACCATTACAGAAAATCATAACCAATCAAAATGCAGAATTGTGGAGCCCAGTCCTAAAGGATGTATCTATAAAATAACTCCCATACTTAAGGCTTAGGGAACACTGTAGAAGAAGAGGCAGAAAGACTATAAGAGCCAGAAGATCAAGGATTTTGCTGTGAGATTTTGTCTCATAGTAACATCAAAAGCTATACTCATAATCTCTCACCAGTATAATCATCTGAACATAAGCTGCACAATGATGACAACAACAAAGGACATGCCAAAAGGGACAGAGGCCTCAGTCCTACACAGAGAAATATAAGCAACAATGGAATGCTGAGAAACAGTCTTCTTCAGAGAAGAGCACACCAATTGGTTATCCAACATCAAATGGCCAGCCCTGAAAACATACAAGCAAATAACATTATATAGACTGAGCAGGTTATATTTAGGAATAGATATGTGTGTATAGATACATATATGCATGCAACTACTATTATTGAAAAAGAGGCCACGAATTTGCAAAAGTGCAAGGAATTGTATATGGAGAGTTTGAAGGGAGAAAACGGAAGGGAGTCATGATAAAATTATAATCTTAAAAAAGCCCCATAGAAGTAATTACAGATATTTAGCCCAAATTTCAAAGACAACTTAAGTTCTGTCAGTTTCCTGAACACTCTTATAAGCACTGTGATCTCCTTTACAGCCAATGTTCATACACTTAGAAGAATATTGAATGCATTTGTGTTTAGTATTGTATTTTTTATTCACTTATAATATTGAAAATTTTAGGTGATATCTGTCTAATGTTTCCCACACTTTAAACATTTTCTTAAATACATCACATTTAAATTTTGCACTAATACCATGAAGTAGTCATTAAAATTCTGATTCCAACACTTGATAGTCATAATATGCATGGGGTAATTACAGAGTCCAAACATCGATTTCCTTACTTAAAATGGACATCTTCCTCATCCTTCTTATCTATTGTTTTCATCATCCCAACTCCGTAGGCCATTGTGAAGATTAAATTAGATGACATATAAACACATTTGGAAAGAAATAGCACATTATAAGCATTCTCCAAATCTCAACTACTATTATAATTTTGTAGGGGAAAAAGTTAAAATTTTGAAGACATTAATTTCCTACAGGCATTCAATTACTAGGTATACAGCAGGAATTTGAGGGGGATCCAGGAGCTAGAGTAGACCCATGTCCTTAGCTACTATGCAATTCAGGTTTTAGACTACATATTCCTTATAGATAGAGAATTTTTCTTTTTTTGTGTTCCTATATATGAGGCCACATTAGTACAATCTTCAAGGAATAATTATCATAGGAAAATTGACACCTACTGAAACTTCTGTATTATTTGCTCTGGTCAGGTGATGAAAAATGGCATCATCATTTTCATTCTGTACAGTATGTGTACCAGAGAGAACATTACAAAAGACAATATACAAATGCAATACTTACATTCTCTAGGACACTGATAACAAATGATCTTCCTTCTTTCAATATCATTTAGACAATATATCTATTTTATTCAAGAAATAGTATGCGTGCATTTTTCTGTAAAACATACTTTGAAGGGAGGTCAAATAAAATTGTAGAAATAATTAATTTCTAGATTAGTAACCTGCTGTTATAACCATCTTGCTTAATCCAGCGTATTTTCTGTAGCACACCTGTTATTTGACCGTGTCAGCCGAGGATTTGTCTTTAGTGATACAGAGCAGAGGAGCCTAGTACAAACACAGTTAATTAAAATCCAGCCAAACATTTTAGATTTTTCAAATGGGAAAAGACTCAGGAAATTAAGTGAACTTCCTGTAAGAATGTAGTTGCAATTCACATTTTATCTGGTATCTCTTTTCATATTTTCCTGCCAAAACCATTGTAATATGCTACAATTATCCAGTGGTGCTATTTTACACTTGGGTTATTATTTCAGAAGCCCTGCTTCCGATGTCTAATAAGGTTTCCACACATAACTCCCACACCCCAGAGCTGCCTTCAAAGGTCATTTCTTCATCCCGTTCTTTGCTGGTATAATTGCACCTGCCAGGTGAACTGCAAAACAAGTCCCAGACGCACACGGTGAGTCAGTCGCTGTCATTCCAGCCGCTTTCTTGTTTATGCTAGTCCTGAGCATTATGGGCTAGGAAGGCTCTGGGGCCATTCAGAGATTCTCTTTTTGATAGCCAGAAATTTCCATACATTGGTCCTCAATTCCCAATTCTCCATAACAGGAAGTCGAAACAGACTTGATGTCAAAGAAGGAAATTTTAAATGAGCTCAAACAAAGGAGAAAGACGGGAGAGAGAGACCCCCTAATGTTTCTAAAACATCTCAATTTGAAAAAGGAAGTGTGTCATGTTCCTGAGATGGTTTTAAAGGCTTGCAGCTGACTGCCAACGCTTTTGCTCGCATCTCCCTGTCATGTTTACATTTGTGTAGTCTCCCCTGAGCTCCCTCAGTGAAAATTCACATTTCCTTATTGTTAGCTGCAAGCTTTACAACAGAGTTGAACATTTCTCTGAACAAATAGATGGCCTTATATTTTCCCAGTTACGTTTATAATTTAGGGACTTCTTCAAAATGCCATCTTTTCCTTGACACATGTTTGCTATTAATGTGACCTCCCTAACAAATGTCTATCAGTCTGAAAATGAGTAACAGTGTGATTGGTATAATCTCAAAGCTAAAGATGCCACCTGTTTCTTGTCAATTTAAAATTATAAAAAAAAAAAAAAAAAAAAAAAAAAAAACCAAAGAGCTTGTAAAGCCTTGAATAGGCAAGGGTAAACAAGGTATTGCTCAACGACTTTACAAGCCATTGCTAATGTTCCTTGTAACCTCCAGAACTTGATGGTAAGTTCCTGTTGCAAAGGACACCTCACATATGAGTGAGTCATAGAACACAGAGATATCAAGCTAGCCCAGAACTGGAAGCTCATTCTCTACCAGTTAGATTTCATAGTGCTGGAAGGTGCTATGAACATTACTGGGAGAGAAAAATAATCACTGACCTTAACCAGCTGCGATCTCTGCAAGCTATAATAATGACTGGCCTGAGAAGATATGTGTAGTGGTGCAATAGTGCTACAAACACCATAGGAATAATTAATCACTTTCTAGTTAAATGTAAGGCCTGCTTCACAAAATGAAACGCATGTCTGGTACCATTATCAGGTTGAGAACTGGTGATTAGACAGGTCATAGGCCCTCACTGAGAAACTAGTACCATTAATCTACTAAAGGGACTTAATATTAAACTAACTCCTCCTGACTTATCATTATACTCACTGATTAAGTCACCTTTCAACCCTCATCAGAGAAACTTCTTTTTGCAGTAGATGACAATCATCACAAAGACTCATGGTTGCTCCAAATGCAGGGAATAAGGTCCCACAGAATGTTGATACCTAAAGGGAGCATATGTTCTTCACTCCCACCTCCCAGGACTTAGGGATCATTGTTGATGAGCAGCAGAAAAAGTGTAACAGCCAGGCGTGATGGATGATTACAGGGAAGTGGTGTCCTCTGGACACATCAGGACAGTTACGTATGTGAACTTAGAGTAGTTATGACAGTATGCACAGGACTTGTGCAAGTTTAAGCCAGATCAAATGAAAGGGTAAAGGGGTATGAGGTTCTACCAGGAGCAACTGGCAATTGTTAGCTGCTGAGAAAGGAAGGTTTAGTTTTTTTTTTGTTTGTTTGTTTGTTTTTTCTAATAGTGTAATCCCTAATAAGTCAATCATGCTACAGGGCAAGGCCATGAATCACAAATATTTGAGTGTTACAAACTGGTCTTGATGGGGAAAAGAAAATCAAATTCTGATGGGAAAAGAAAGATGGATAGATCTGGAAGGAGTTGGAGGAGGGAGGTGATTATGATCAAAATTCACTGTATGAAGTTCTCAAAGAACTAATAGAAATTTCGAGAGATTGTTCAGTGTATAGGATATTTTGTTGAAATTGTGTGAGCAACTGAAATTTGGTGTCATGTGTTTTTTTTTTCTTTTGTGGTGCTAAAATACCCTTGCAAAAACAACTTATGGTTATAAAAATTTATTTGTCTCACATTTCCAGGTTACAATATATTCCCTGACTTCAGGGAAATCAATGTGACAATTACTTAAGGCAGTTAGTCACATTATTTCCACAGGGACACGACAGAGCAATGAATTAATGCATGTATGCTAGTGTCCAGCTTAATTTCTCTACACTTATGCAGACCAGGATCCTCAGTATGGAAAGATGTCATCCACAGTACATAGTTCTTTCCACTTCAACTAATTCAGTCAAGATAATCCACCTCATACATGCCTATCTCCATAAAGTTGACAACTAATATGAACACTCACAGCAAAAGCTCAGGTGATTTCTGTTTGTAACATTCAAAACAATCCTTCCATGTTTTCTAATCCCACTGAAGGAAGGTTTCTGATTAAAAAAAAAAAGTCAAGCTAACCATGACAGTGTGCTAGGTACTCTATTCCTCTTAGTTTCCCTTTTGTAATCCCCTGATTAGGTAGGTACCAGTGCTCTAATTTTACATTTAATAAATAAACTTAGTGACAGTGGCTATACAAATCACATAGCCAAAAAAATAACATTCCTGTAGAATACTCCTCCAAAGAGCCTGACTCTGAGTCTTGAGCTCTTCCTTGACTATACTGTCAGACTTAAAGTGCTGTATCATTAAAACATCATGTAATACTACTATAATAAGCAATGTAAAAATTTCACATATTATGTAGCTTTAAGCTTACTTGATATTGATAATCATTATATATACATATATGTATATATGTATATTGATATTGATAATCACTATATATACACATATATAGATGTATATATAGTGATTATATATAGTATATATAGTTATACACACACAAGTACATACATATATGTACACACATACATTCTGTGGATATTCATGATTGGTCAAAAGAAAGACTCTGAAGTAAAGTTTAAACAATAAGACTTCAATGAAGGCCATTCTTGGGGATATTATAGAAATAATAGAGGTAAATAAATGCTTCAATAAATAGTAAGAAATCGTAAGAATAAGTCAAAAAGGGAAGAAAAGTTTCTCACCTCCAAAGTAATTCAGAACAACAAGCAGAAGAGTTAAGTTCTCTTATAATTTAAGGCTTGAACAGAGATACCATTTTTCAGCAATTTTGCATCATGTCATTGTAAGTTCTTTATTTAAAAGTCCCAGCTCATGATGATCAACTCATGTGTTTTACTAGTTATTTTTCTTGTTATGACCAAACACCTACTAAGACATATATTAATAGAAAGGGTGTGTTTTGTCTTGCAGATCAGAGGACTGTGGACCCTTGGTAGAGAAGGCAGGGGACAACAGTACATCAGTTTATAGTCACAAGCAGGTAGCATACAAAGGGGAATGAAAATGCTCAACTCATCTTGTACTTCCCCTCTTTTTATTTAGTCTAGGAATCCAGCCAGTGGGACAAACTTGTTCTCCACATTCAGGGTTGGTACTTCTCAGTAATCTTCTCCAGAAACTACTTGATAGACACACCTGGAACTATGTCTCCTGGGTGAGTCTAGATCCTGCATTAAGGCCATCTAAAGCAAATCAAGTGACCAGAGTCATGGGTCAGGCTATCACCAACAGGCATTTGAAGTACAATGTTGGTACTAGTGTGCTGCAGTCCTTGATGGGAAACTCCATGGATATTTTACTGGCTGCTTTTTCTTCTGGTTTGATTTCCAAGTTCAACCTTCTTCTTTCACAAATTAAAAAGATGCTACACATAAAAAAAAATAAATAAAAATGGAAAATGAGAAGATTACTGCTTATTTAGAACTAAATGCAAACAAAGAGTTTAAAGGGACTATTTATACAGACATTACCAATTTTCACATTCATATCATTCCTTAAAAGCCAGCTTGTCCTTAAACTTCTATTGTGGAGAGCCAGGGATTTTCTCATCTGGAACATTTCACAGTTAAATTTTTCCTGACACTTTGTACCCTATTCAAGCTCTTCTCCATTTTGCCTTAATCATGGTCTTCATAAAATAGAAGTAGGATAATGATCCTATGCTTAAACCCTGGAAATAATTATATTTTCTTACAAAATAAAGTTTGCCTTCTAAACTTTCAGAAACAACCTTTGACAAAGTCAACTGGTTTGCCGTTTTATTTTATTTTCTTACATTTTAGCACTATTAAAATATATATAGTTGTCTGAAAACAGCACTTTGTTTTATGCATAAGAATTATCGACTTCTGCTACCTTGTGGTTTTTTAATATAAAATTTAGATTTTTTGAAATGGTTTTGATGAAACACAATTATATTCACTCTGCCATTATGCCCCCAATCTCAGTTAATGTTCGTTTGTGGTTTTGGTAACCCACTAAGTTCAGTTAGTGCTGCCTATATGTGCATAAGTAAGGGCAATCTGCTGGAGAGTGTGGAATCTATCAGTGGCCACACATACAAAAGGATTGATTCTGTCTTGTCTAGAAGCAAACAACTGCCAGAAGTTTCTCAGTACACGGTAAGGTATGGAACCCAGCCAGCACCTTCTCTTTTTTATTGGCATAAGTATCAATAAGTATCAACAAGGCATTTTTGTGCAAGTGTGCACTGTACTTTGAGCATACTAACTCTTAATCCTTTCTCTCAATTTCCATCTCCCACAATTTTGTTTCATTGTTTCAGGTTTACTTCTGTGTTCATGTTATACATAAGTGTGTGTGTATTTCTCTGTGTGTGTGCATGAACGTATGTGTGTGTGTATGATTTTATGCATCTCTTTAAGACCTAGAATCCACAAATGAAAGATGAAATTGCTGTTAATGCTGTTTATGTTTCTGAGTCTGACATACCAATTGACATGAGAATTTGCAGTTGCATCCATATTCCTGCAAACAATAAAATTTTGTTCTTCTTTATATCTCGATTAAGCTCCATCCTGTACATATAGTAAATGTAAGCAACTTCTAGTCATCATTTCATTACTTTTGAAAGCTGCAAAGTCCACACTGGGGACTTCCATGCAAGATTCTATTTGTGGTGAGGACTACCTTCTTTTATATCCTCAAAATATAAGAAAGTTTCAGCCGGGCAGTGGTGGTATATGACTTTAATTCCAGCACTCGGGAGGCAGAGCTAGGTGGATCTCTGCGAGTTCGAGGCTAGCCTGGTCTACAGAGTTAGATCTAGGACAGGCACCAAAACTACACAGAGAAACCCTGTCTCAAAAAATAAGGTCTCTTTTTAAAAAAAAATTTTGGATGAGCTCTCGACCACTGAAAGTAACAGATTAATATCACACACTATTATGATGTTAGGGCTGTCTCTCCTTTTACAATATGCATTGTTTGTTTTACAAAATTGTATGTTCCGATATCCAGAATTGCTATTTCCTATGGGTGGGTTGCTGCCTTAATTCATAAGAAGTGATCTTTATCTGTGGGATTATTTTTGAAGTCCAGAGTGTCAGATATTAGTATAGATATATCTTATTTCTTTCCCCTCACACTTAATTCTATTTGTTCGGAATGCCTTTTTCCATTCTGCTACACTGAGGCTATATTTACTTTACCAGAGATGAGTTTTACTTGATGACAGAAAATAGATAAAGCACATATTAAAATTCGATCTTGCAGTCTTTTGATTGGAGAATTGAAGTCATTAACATGCAGAGTCATCCCTAAGAGGTGTGCACTAATTCCTAACATTTTGTTGCATTTGTGATATTTTTTTACCTTCCTAATCTTTGTTATCTATTATTCAGTACAGTTGTTTCTCTCTTATGACCTCTGAGATATGTTTATTGTTCTCTTTAGTCTCAGATTACTTCCCATATTCTTTATGGTTCTGACTTGGTGGTCATGAATTTCTTGCACTTGTGTTTACCATGGAAATTGTTTCTCTTCCTTCAATTATGAAGGGCAGCTTTTCTAGACCGAGTAATCTGTGTTGGCAGTTTTTCTTTCATAGGTCAAAAAACTCCGTTCCTTGCCCTGTTTGAGTTTCTGCTGAGATACCTGCTGTAGTTATGATGCTTTATCCTCTATATTATATATGGTATGTTACTTCTCTATTGAAACTTTCAAGACTTTTTTTTCAGTTAACTCAGTGTTTTAACTACAGTATGATGCTAGAAATCTCTTTCCTGGTTTTGCCTTTATGGTGTTCTAAACACCTCCCATGTAGGAATAGCCATCTCTCTCTCTTGATTTGGGAAGTTTTTGGCTGTAATTTCATTGCATATATTTTATATACTCTGCTTTAAGCATAGTATCCTTCTTTTATGTGCACAATTCATAAATTTGGCTATGTAATTATACATTATAGATTTTGTATGCTCTACTTGTACTTGTATAGTAGTTTATATGTACTATTATCTGGACATTCTAATTCAGGTACCTTATATTTAGTCTCTCACAGTCTTTGCCACTTGATCCAGTCTGTTTGTGAGACATAACATAAGCATTTTTATCTCATTTATTGAGATTTCCATGTCAAGAATTTCAATTAGATTTTTTATGCGTTTCTTTTTTTAATTGATTCGATTCGTTGTGGAGGCAAGATGCATGTGTGTTATGGTATACATGTGGAGGAACTTTTCTCCTGTCACATGGACCACTGGGATCAAACTCAGGTTTTCTAGAAGCCGGTGTCTTTACTCACTAGTCATCTATGCAGCCCTTTCTTTACATTTAAAAATATATTTAAGTATTCATCTCTCTCTCTCTCTCTCTCTCTCTCTCTCTCTCTCTCTCTCTCTCTCTCTCTCTCTCAGTGTGTGTCGGGGAGGGGTTTGAATACATGTTTCTTTACACATGTAGAGGCCAGAAGAGTTCATCAGTTCTATTAGAAACAGAGTTACAGGCATCTTTTTGGGACCCCTGTTTGTTAATTTGGTGCTGGGATTTGAACTCTCATCATCATGGCTGCCCACCAGGAACTCTTAACCATTAAGCCATTGGTTCTTAACTTGTGGGTCGCAGTACTTTCACAGGTGTTGCATACTAGATATCCTGCATATCAGAAGTTTACTTTTCAGTTCATAACATTAGCAAAATTAAAGTCATGAAGCAGCAATGAAAATAATTTCATGTTTGGGGGTCACCTCAACATGAGGAACTATATTAAAGAGTCACAGCATTGGGAAGGTTGAGAACTGCTGAAGCCATTTCTCTAGGCCCTTTCTTGTCCTTTCTGCCTCTTTATTGAATTCCTTTTGATGTACTATATTGACTTTCTTGTTTTGTTAAGCTGCATACTTGTATTCTGTTTTATTAATTTGCACAGGAATGTATTTATGTTCACTTTGATTTAATTGAATATTCTTATAATCACTATTTTGAATTCATTTTGTAGTACTTCATCTAGTTCACTCTCATTGAAATGTACCACTGTGGAAGTGGTATTTCTTTGGAGGAATTCTGTTGCCTTAGTTTTTCATGTCTGCATTTGAATTTGCACATTTGGGATTTTGTCATTTATTAGAGATTTGCCTATATTATTTTAGTTTTAGCGTTTGAAATATTCAAATAAAACTATGTTATAACAGGCCTGAGATGTCCGTCCCCCACACTGGACTGAGGTTGCAGTCTAGTAGATAAAGCTACAACCTGTGCACTCAGAGTTCTGCACAGTCTGTAGTACAGTCTGGGTATGGAACACTAGCTGCAGAAGTAACCAGAACTGAGGAATAAGACTATTTAGAAAATAATTCTTAGTTAAAAGTCATCTCTTTGAATTCAATAGCATTTGAAGAATGTAGGAAAAAGATATCATGGTCCTAGATTATTTGTCAGTGATGCAAGGAGTGAAAAGAAATGAAGGTAAGATGAGAAAATGAAATGAAAGTTGTAGAGAAATAATAAGAATAAAAACAAGGCTAGATTTATGATATTTTAGGGTAAACAGAGATAAGGGTTTATTAAAATTAGAGAAAATTGTATGATAAAAGACACAGAGAACAGCATGCAGAGAGAGAATTAACAATAATGAAGGAATGAAAGTCAAAGTACATGAATTGTAGTTAGAAATATGAAGAACAATGCAGAGACAGAACCATCATAATATCTAATGAAGGAATATAGATACTAAAATAATTAAATATTTATGCAAAATAAAGGTTTCAAAACAAAGTACAATTTAAGAAAATTTAAAAGATTAATTGCCATCTGCCACACAAAGAAGCTTATTTTATGTAACATTGAGAGAGGCATTAATTAGTGGGAAATTTAGTTTTATGTTCATTTAACATAGTGGTTCTGAACCTTTATAAAGCTGTGAGCCTTTAATATAGTTCCTCATATGTGGTGACCCTCCCAGCAGTAACATTATTTTCATTGCTATGTCATAGCTGAAATTTTGCCACTGTTATGAGTTGTAATATAAATATCTGTGTTTTCTGAGAGTCTTAGGAGACCCTTATGAAAAGATCAGTTGAAAACCCCCAAAAGAGGTCATGACCCATCACAGGTTGAGAACCACTGATTAAGCAGAATAATAATATTAGGTTCTCCCCTAAGTCTTATGACTTAGTCAACCACTTTTTTTTAAGCCCAGGTAACAGCAGAGGCATGTACTTGCTGTTGTGGAGCAGACTTTAAATCCAATCAAATAGTGTTTATTTGGCTCCATAATGCTTGTGCCACTATTGCATGAGTGAGGACATCTTGGAAGCCAGGCATAATTATAGCTCACAGGGTTCATATCTGGGTAAGACTGTTGTTGACTTTTCCCCCAGGTGCTGTGCATGTGCATGTGCATATCACTTTCCAACACTATGAAAGGAAGCTAGAAAGGATTAAATGCATAGGTTGTTAGGCTTGACTTTGCCATGTCCTACAACTCAAGTGTATTTTCTCTTCTGCAATAGGGTCTTGCCTTCATATTCTGAAGAGTAAGTAAGAATGATGGCAATAGACTGTAATATTTGTTATGAAGAACTAAGAGACCTCACTGAAAAACATCCTCCAAACAAGGTAACATACCTGTCAATAGACTTTTTTGGTTGATAGCCTGTTGTGTCCAGAAAACTCATCACCTCCACCTGTGGAATATTCCTTTACACTGTGTGAATATATGTCACTGTGATTAGGTTAATAAAGAAGCTAATTGGCTAATAGTTGGACAGGTAGAAGTTCGGCAAGACTTTTAGACAAAAACAGAGTGTAAAAAAGAAGAGGAGTCTTGGGATAGTAAAGAGATGCAGAGAAAGTAGGAGATGAACTTGCCCTGGCTGCTAAAAGGTACTGAACACATGGCAGAGCTTAGATAAGAAGTATGGGTTAATTTAAAACGTAAGAGCTGTCTGTAGACAAGGCTAAGCTATCAGCTGATCATTTATAATTAATAATAAGTCTCCATGTCTACATGGCTGTTTCAATGGTCTTTTGGTTTATACCTCCCCATACTTTTTCCTCTATCCTGGCTTACCATCCCTCACTCCATTTAATCTTCCTGTTCCACGATTCTCATGTCTGTATTTATATGTTCTCTTTCCAGTGAAATCCCCCATGGCCTCTTAGTAGTTTCCTGACTATATGTACTCAAATTTAAAAACACACATAAAGATTTGAAGCAAGCATCATCTACATAACATTGCAAAAGTTGAGGAAGAATGAATGAATGATCCATGGGTAGCAGATGTCTGAAACAGAACAGTATTTAATGGCTATAGCCGTAATGGGGCCATCACACATATGAACTCACAACAGCCATAACTGCATGTGCAGGACCTACACAAGATCAAGTCAAACAAAAATCTGGGCATAGATGGCAAGGAACTCATGTTGTTTCACCTTGAACTGCAGATTGATTGACAGCTGATGACTGCTGGAGGACAAAATGCCAGTTTTCTTTATGGATGAGGCCCATGACAGGGGATGCATTTTTAATAGATAGCCCTACACCAATGTACATGCAGCAAGCACTAAGTGGACCCAGTGAGTTAAAAAACAACAGAACCAGAAGAATTTGGGATGTGAACACAGTTGTGAGGTATAGGGCATGACTGGACGAGAAAGGAATGGTGGGTGAACTCTTACAGAAGTACATTTGAATATATGAAATAAACAATGAAATAATGGAATTGTATCGCCACTCAACAATTCCTCCATGCTGGCAGTATCAGACAATGCCATTCCATCACCTGAATTGGCCTGTGTGGCAATTCTGCTGGAGTCAGAACTACCCAGTTTCATTATCAGTAACTCTGTAACCCCAGGAGTCAACAATCCCTTAGTAATTGTCTACCTCTGAGAATGCAGTGTTGTTTCAGAGTAGCTGACGTCATGCCAGCTTCCGTTTTCAGAGAGTGTTACATGGTCTTGTTTTTAGACAGTAGACTTCAATGTCTAAAGCTTTGATGTGGTCCTGTCCCCACTGGCTTATGCTTAGTTTTGTAGCTGAATATTTTGGTATTAATATTGCTCAGGTTATAGTCTCAGCTTGAGTATACTTACTTAAGTTCGGGGTCAGTTTCCATGGGATGGTCACAGTTCTTCAGTCCTAAGGCCTACCGTTCTTAGTTGGGGAAGTGAGAACTTTGGGGTTTAGAGAAATGTGTTTGAAGAACTCTGTGCTCTTCCTGTGCAGTCCCTTGTGCTTCTGTTCTATCCCATCTTAACAGGAAGTATCGCAGGACAGAAGCACTGAGTGATTTTCTACATTTGTTTCAACCAGATGTGAAGTCAGGCATCTAAAATGATGCTCTTGCTGTCTTGGGTTTTGGAGGCTTTCCTTCTCTATTTTGTTTGTGGAACATGACATTGGGCGTGGGTTCTCTCCCTACCCTGCTGTTTTGATTCAGATATCTGTTTTAGTCTATTACTTTCTTTATACATCTCACCTTCATCGCTTCCATGTTTTAATCTACTATTTCAGTACTACATTTACTATCATACTTCCTCCATTTACTATCATACTTCTTTGCTTCTCCATGATTCTATCTCTTTTTGAAGTTGTTTTCTTCTAAATTCATGGAGATGTAGAGAAATGTGCTGTCTCTAGTCTGCCACCTGCTGGTATATTACCATGATTTTAATGACTTCAACATATGAATCCCTTCGGAGCAAAACATTATTTACCATGTTCCTGAGGAAATTTTACATGATTTTATTGCATTTATTAAGCCAAATATGTTTGTTATTGACTGGATTTAGGGACTCGTTTCCTAGAGTGGTAGGATTGTAAGAGTTAATATTGTCACTTATAGCTCTTTCCTCAAAATTTTATTTTTTAATATTAGTCTAGGGATGAAACCTAGAGCCTCAAACATGCTAAGCAAGTATATATCAGTGAGGTATGTCCCAAGCTTTATGCTGAATTTAATTGTTTCCCTAGCAAATGCCTTCTAAAGCATCCTAGCCCACTCTGCAGATCACTGGAATCATTGCAACATATCTATGGAGGCCAGGCAACTGTTTTTTGATTGGTGACTCCATCCTTGATTTATGTACAGCTGCCTTTTCTGAGGGCTAATGACTTCCCTGGCAAGCTAAATGTCTTCAAACAAAGACCATGGGTGACTTGGACCATAAAATCTTCCCAGATGTGCTTATTTGCATTGACATAGTCATGAGAATAAATCTCAGAGAAACATGCTCCATTTTCGTTTTTGGTTTTTAGTACTCTAATTTAGTGTACTCACTGTCTGTGTCAATGATGACAAATATCTGACACAAATGTCATTGCTCTCATCCACTGCAGATATAAATGCCATCTGAATCTATCGGCTCTTCTCTTAGAGAGAAAGCATGTTTTATTTCTTTGGTTTATTCATTGGGTCATTTAGAGGAGACATCTAGTTGATTGAAGACCTGAATATAACAAAGAGACAAAGACAAAGGCAAATTATGTCTCTTGCACATTTGATTTTAGGTGAAGAGAGTAATTAATTCATCTTACTTATACTATGCAATTATGTAGTATTTAGTCTGAATTAAGTTAATTTATTATATTTATAGTAATAAATACATAGTTAATTTGGAACTTATAACTATAGAGTAACAAATACAGAGTTAATTTGGAACTTTATAAAGAAGACTTCAACAAATGGCATCTGGCAAAATTCTGAGGATTGTGGTTGAGGACACAATATAAATTAGGCATAGATACCATTATTACTTTTAAAGGATAAGCTTGACTAGGTGGCTATAATTTGGTGGTAAATAATCTTATTCATAGTCACTCCAAAAATTAGGGACTTGGGCCTCTGTCCCACATAGCATTGAAGTTTAGTTGGCATGCTTAATTTACTACTGTAGAATTTATACCATGACCATTCCTAACAAGACCACAAGACCTGTTCATCCTTCCAGAATTTATCAGACATCTAATTCATCAAACAAATGATTCAAACTTTTACATGGAGAGAGGAATAAAGTAATGGAGAAAAGACACTTAGTGGACTTAAAAGTGCATTCCTTCTGATAAAGTGCAAGCAGGTTAAGGGATAATGAGACAGTTGGCAATGGATCTCCACTATATCCATAAGTGTGTTTCTAGGAAAGCATAACATGTCCTGTGTAAAAACAAATGATAAAAAGGCAATACTTTCTCTTATAGCATTGAAATACTCTTTTCTCCTACTATTAGATATAAAATTCCAATTGCTGTGACTTTAAGTTTGAGATTACACCACTGTGAGCCTGACTCCAAAAGATTCTCCAAGCCTTCAACCTCAAACTGAGAGCTGTACCACCAGGATCCTTTGTTTTTAGGCATGCAGACTCACTTGTGCTATTGGTCAGTAGGTTTTCTGGCACTCCAGCTTGTAGACAGCATATGGCAGGACTTTTAGCCTCCATATATTCCTTCCATTCCTACAATATATCACACCTGCTCTCTCCTCCTCCCCTCCATTGCTGCCTACCCTTCCATTCCCCATCCTTCCCCCTCTCTTTCTTCCTATCCACACATACATGGACAAATAGATATGTAAAAATATAGAGAGATGGGACTAGACATGCACATATGCCTATATCCTATCAAATCCTGACTAACACATATAGAACAGGTTTGAGAAAAAGACATTACTTTCTATCAGTTAGTTCTTTAAAACTTCACAGCAGCTTAAAACATTTTTAAAAAATCTACTGATATATAATCCTATTTAAACTATGTATATGCCCAGGATCTTTATTTTCACTTTTATTGTCTAAAAAATAAAACCGAGAAAATTCTATAAAGTGCCATGGTTGATGAGAATCAAACCAAAATATTTTATATGAATTATGATATGAGGCATTAATCCTGTGATATACATATGTATTGTGCTTTTGTTCTGATTTTTGCTTATCTCCCTTACAAGAAAATCATCTTTGCTCATATCTTATTTCTGTCATTTCTAGGACAGCATAATGAAGGTATTACACTGTCCATCAAGATAATTGATGCCAAACATTTTAAGTGCACATATATGCTCCTAACCACTGAGACTTTTCCACGCTCAGATAGATTTTTTTTATCATTATTATTTCATTATTCTTTGAACTGACTCTTAGGAAACTATAGTAGTATGTGAATCTTTTTCAAATTCTCAATTATTTCAAGTAAAATTTTTGAATTCAGTCAAATTAATTCTAGTTTTTTTTCAATTGCTGAATTTCTGTATATAGAGAACCATCCTAAATTGCATGTATTTAAGAAATGGCACACATTCATTTTTGCTGCAAGTTAGCACCGAGTCATAGTTTGCAAACTATGTCTTCAGGAGAAAATTTAATCTTTCTGACTTTTGGATTCTATGACTATGCAAAAGGCCCAAAGATTTACTTAATCTCAAGACACTGATGATATTTCTCCACCAATTATTTATTAGTTTCTGCTGATTTGAAACAAGATATTCCTTGTGGAAGTCCCATAGCTCTGTAGCCTGTTAGCCTCTGCATTAATCATAATCATTATTTTTATTGTCGTCATCACCTGTCAACATCACCTTTCATCATTTCTGTTATAAAGTAGTGAAATAATTACTTTCTGAGAAATATTGTTCATCACAAACTTACTAATATGCCTGGGTTTATGTTCCTTTGTTTCAGTTTTTTTCATTGCAGATTGAACCTAGTGCTTTGCACATGCTGGGCAATCACCAGGTCACTGAGCTACATCTTCTACTCTTTGCTACAAATACTACTACTACTACTACTACTACTACTACTACTACTACTACTATTTGCTTGAAATAATGCTTTTGTACACTGGTTTAATAAAACACTGATTGGCCAGTAGGCAGGTAGAAAGTATAGGCAGGATAAGCCGTAAAGGAGAATTCTGGGAAGAGGAAGGCTGAGTGAGGATACTCCAGCCCACCATCCAGGAAGCAGCTTGTAATGGCACACAGGTAAAGCCACAGAACACGTGGCAGCATATAGATTAACAGAAATGGGCTATGTTTAAGTGTAAGAGCTAGTCAGTAGTAAGCCTGAGCTAATAATGGCTGAGCAGTTTTAATTAATATAAGCCTTTGTGTGTTTACTTGGGGGACATGAGTGGGAGAGTTTTGTCCCAACTGCCAGCAGGCTGGGACACAGGAAAACTTCCAAGTATTATTATTATCCTCATTATTGTTATTATTATTATTATTATTATTATTATTATTATTATTAATTTAAAGTCATGAACTCATCAATACCCAGGATATCCTGGAATTTGTTCAGTAGGCCAAGCAAGCACTAAGCTTGAGGTCTTCCCGCTTCATTGTCCTGAGTAACTTGGATGACTGAATTGGGCCACCAATACCAAGGGGCACCACAGACATTGTTAATCCCACTCCATATTCTAATGATCAGTAGCAGGTCTTTACTGTCTACATTGCCGCAACATGCACCATTTTCATTGTTAATATTAGTACTAGTGTAGCACTAATATAACAGTTATCACAGTATGTAATAGTTATCCCAGTTGACAATACTTACTTTATCACCAGCATCACCTCAGTAACTATCCTCATTATTAATGATGGAGGAAACAACAGTTACAAGTGCCAAAAAGGTTTTTGGATCTCACATAATTAAGGTAATTGTTGAATAGATTTTATTTGTTTCCTTCCAGAACTCTTTGTCTTTTGAGATAAGGTCTTGCTATAAAGCCTACTCTAGCCTAAATCTTATGTAGTCCAAGACAGACATGAACTTACAATCTTTTTGGCCCAACATAGCAAGTTCTAGGATTGTAGGCAAATTATACAACCTCTTAATAATCTATCAAAATCCTCATTTTAGTTTAAATAACCATTATAGAAAGAATTGTGGGGGTGCCTCAGGAGCTTAAAATCTCAGAATTATATGACCCTACCAGATGTACATATCCAAAAGATAACAATACTGTATATATAATATATATGTATATAGAATAGATATAATGTATATATGTATATAATCCATTATACAATAGCCCAAATGTCAAATCCACCTACATGGCCACCAGTAGATGAACATGTAAAGCTAAGTCTATATTTAACCTAAACAAAGAACAGTGATTACTAGAAACTGAGAAGGGAATATGAAAAAGAGCATTTGGTGACAGATATTAAGAATAACAATAGAAATTTTTGGTGTTGCACAGCACAGAGGAATAACCATTGTCCATGAAACCCATTTTATGAGGATCTAAAGGATGAGTTCATAGGTGTCCAATACAAAGAAATAATAAAAAAGGAAACTGCTAACTGGAAGGGGAAATACTAAGATGCTAATGTTTGATTAGTGTATCTTGCATGAGTGTTTTTAAATGTCATACTGAGACTTATTAAGTACGTAATTAATACATAATCATGGTAAAGTTTAAAATAATCTGGTAACTAAACATTATTTTATGCTTCAACTTTAAAAAGAAAATGGAAGGGCCTGGAGAGATGGCTCAGCAGTTAAGAGCACTGGCTGTTATTCCAGAGGATCCAGGTTCAGTTCCCAGCACCTACATGGTGGCTCACAACTGTCTGTAACTCCAGTTTCACGGCATCTAGTATCCTAATACATACATATCTGCAGGCCAAACACAAATTCACATAAATAAAAACAAATTAAAAAAAAAGAAATGTAGTCACTAGTAGTAACATTAATGAAACTGGAAGAAATTATCTTAAGAATAACAAAAACAAGATACAGAAAAACAGACGACATGAGTTCTAATCCTCTAATAATAAAGACCACCCCTCTCACAATAAAACAGGAATTTGAGGAATACATTTAAGAAAATAACACTTCTTTCATTTGGTATAGGCTTCAATTAATAAGAAATTGAATGTGCATTTTATCTGCCTTCCACTATTAGTACCTCATTTAAGCAGATAAGAAAAGGCTATTGAAAGTAGGAATTTATACATAGTTTCACACTCTTCAAAATTATTTAATTTCAAAGTTACTGATATTTTTCTCTTTTCTTATTTTTGTTCTTTGTATCTATTGTTTTATTTTGCCTTTAAATGTTATGTTGATATCTCACTCGGAATATGTTGTACTAAGAGAAATGATAATAGCACTTGAGATTTTTCTGTACAAAATATAGAACATTTCAAATGTTTTTGATGTCTATTATGAGAGAAAAGTGCCTTAATTTGAGACAAAGATGAAAAATTAAGCTTGTGATCTGAACAGGGAAGGAAAGATACTAAGGGTGAAAAGATTTGGCAGGAATGAGGGAGCAAGGAAATTTGGGGAAAGATGATGTTGAGGAGGATCAGCCAAGAGTAAGAAGATATACAAAAACCATAAGAAAACCTTACACTTGGTAAAGTAGTTTAAAAAATAAGACTGAAAAAGATGGAGGATTGAACACATACAGTTTGCTTAGGCAGATGAAGCTCTCCCCCATAACCATGGGTAAGAACTGAAAACCTTAGCATCAGAGTTGAACCACTGTCCTTCATGTTGTTTGTTGAAAAAGATCCTGAGACCTTTCCTTCAAATATAACACAGGCTATTGTTACTGATGTTGGTTGGTTACTACAACTAGATGGTAAGATTTAGTTTCTAAAGACATCACACATTTTAATCACAGGACATACAGAAATCAAGCTGGATCTGAGCTGGAAGCATCTTCTCTGCTAGCTCATTCTCATAGTATTGAATGGATCTATGAGAATGGATCTAAGTAGGCTTCTATGGAAAAACTAGCATCAACAGTCTTGTTCATCCATGGACTTTGTGTGTTAAACTACTAACTGGCCAGGGAAGATATGCCTTCTGGTGCAATAATGGCATGTCCATGTCTGTCATATATTATCCACTCACTTTCTGATTGGACGTTTGGCCTACCTCACAGGGCAAAATTCATATCTGGTACTACAAACCTAGCCAAAAGCTAATGGCTAGAGATGTCCTAGTAGAGAAGCTTATTGCTAGTGTTTGTTAAATGGACATGAAATGCCTGTAAAATTACTTTCTATTTATTTTTGTCTATGCCTATATATTAGCTTTTATGTCAGCTTTAGTTAAAGAGACTTTTTGAAATGAGCAATAATTAGTGCCGACATCCACAACTGGTCATAGTACTGAAAATAACTGACTGTTGAAAGCAGAGTCATAAATGGAGTATCTATATCACCCCAATAAAGACTCAAAGAACATTGAAGAAGAGGTGTAGAAATAATTTAAGAGATAGAAGAAAGAATGGAGTGTTGTGAAACACTCTTTTCTAACCATGAAAAGGCCATTGTTTTCTTGATCTTTGAGCAGCTATAGTTATCAGTACAAGTCCCTCACAAGATAAAGTCCATTCTATATTAAAGAAGATGAAGGTCTGATATCAGAAAAACTACACCTATGAAATATCAACAATATGGCTGCCTAAAGAAGACCTGCAAATGACAACATCAATCAATTTGCTCACATGGATAAGGAATATTTCACAAGGCTCTATCCCAATGTGAAGAGCTACTGGCAACTAACAACTGCTGAGAGAGGGAGACTTAGTCTTCCTGAGGGATGATTCCAATACACTAAATGAACTCATTAGGGTGTGTGTGTGTGTGGGGTAACATTAGTAATAATAGAGAAAGAGACAGATAATTTGAGAGGGAACAAGGGACATGTGGGAGGAATTGAGGGAAGAAAGGGGGAAAATAATTAAATATAGTATGCATATATGAAATATATTTTAAAATTAAAAAGTTAAAAAAAAAGATGAGGCCCATCAACATGTCCTCAGAGAGAGAAGAGGATTAGATGTTTCCATTCTTCTCTGAAAATGTAGATGCAGTTAATGTTGCAGAGAGAGTAGGGTGGTGGGAGAGAGCCTTTAGTGACTTGGTAATTAGTAAGGCACCATGCTAATGTAGGTAGCACTAACTGAAGTCAGCAGGTAAAAAAGTAAAGATGCAAAGAGTTAGACATTATATGACAAATTCAAGGATTTTTAGCTGAGACACAAGATGTATTTAAATAGAAGAAAAACATGCGGAACCTGAAAAGGTACTTTCAGGGTTTGAGAGGGCATTAGATAATCTAATGTCTATAATCAAACAGGAAGAAAAAGACAATGATGTGATAAAGTATTCAGTGAAGCCCTTACTGAATGAGAAGAGAAAGTACAGATCAATGAATAAATAACAGACGTAAAAAAAGAGAGAGAGAATAGCAGAGATGGAGTCAGAGGTTAGCCTGGACTAAATGATTAGTGCCAGTGTTGCATTTCAAAATAGGAAGACTGTGACAAAAATGTAAAACAAACAAAAAATAAACATGATTATAGAATAATAGGATGAAGCTTTTGTGGGCCCAAGGTCTACAAGTCACAAGTATCTATTTTAGAAATCAATGAAGTAAGAAATACAAATAAATGGCTCAAAATATTTTGAAGGTTAAGAACAAACAAGATAAAGAGCAACCAGAGATAGGCTCAGGAGTTAGAGTTGAGACTGGGAAATATCACATACCACTGTAAAATTAGGCCATGTTTACCAAAGAATTGAGTCTTTATTTCTCCATATTGAAATTCCAAAACAAATGGGAATAGCTGCTAGAGTGTCACCACGAAAGTTGAGATTTAGTTTATGGTTGGAAGAATTTTTTTTAAGGTTAAATATCCATACAAAGCAATGAACAATCACAAACATGTTTCTCAAAAAAACAAATGACCCTCAAGATAAATGTCAGGCAACAATCACAGAAAACAAAAGCATAAAGATAACTATTAATAGAGTAGAGGGACAAGATTGAATACTAGTTTGAAAAGAAATGTTTTAAGTATGGTCCCAACCCATCAGCTACCTGCTTCATTTAGTTATTCATGTATTATATAGCATTTATTGCCTGTTCATCTTTTTTTAATTTTATAATTAATTTAATTTTACATATCAGCCATGGATTCCCCTGTCCTCCCTTCTCCAGCCCCCACTGCCCTCAAAACACCCTCCATTCCTACCTCCTCCAAGGCAAGGACTCCCCTGGTGATTCAGCTCAGCCTGGTAGATTCAGTTGAGGCAGTTCCCTCCTTCCTTTACCTAGGCTGAGCAAAGTGTCCCAGCATAGGCCCTAGATTCCAAAAAGCCAGCTCATGCACTAAGGACAGGTCCTGGTCCTACTGCCGGGGGCCTCCTAACTAGTTCAAGCTAATTGACTGTCTCACTTATCCAGAGGGCCTAAACCAGTTCCAAGCGGGCTCCTCAGCTATTGGTTCATAGCTCATGTGTATCCACTAGTTTTGGCTATTTGTCCCTGTGCTTTTTCCAATCATAGTCTCAATATCTGCCTGTTCATCTTTTATTATAAGTATTGTTCTAATCAAATTTATTTTGCAGTTTTGAGATACAATGAACAAGAAGTGTGGCAATCCCAGTCTGGATATGTATCTAATGTGAAATGAACAAATGAACTTTAGAAATTATTCCAAAAGTGTTTTTGAGGTAGGACTGCCAGTGAGGACCATTTCCAAGAGTTGGCCTTTCCACCCTCTTGTCCACAATGTTCACTGACTTGCTTCTTCTTCTTCTTCTTCTTCTTCTTCTTCTTCTTCTTCTTCTTCTTCTTCTTCTTCTTCTTCTTCTTCTTCTTCTTCTTCTTCTTCTTCTTCTTCTTCTTCTCCTTCTCCTCCTCCTCCTCCTCCTCCTCCTCCTCCTCCTCCTCCTCCTCCTCCTCCTCCTCCTCCTCCTTCTCCTCCTCCTCCTCCTCCTCCTCCTCCTCCTTCTCCTCCTCCTCCTCCTCCTCCTCCTCCTCCTCCTCCTCCTCCTCCTTCTCCTCCTCCTCCTCCTCCTCCTTCTTCTTTTTCTTCTTCTTTGTCTGGTAGAAGCAGGGAGCTTATGTTAAATATGTCCAGTTCAGGGCTGAGAACCCCACTACCAGTTATTCTATGCCTTTTGATCACTTGTAGATGTCTCTAATAGGCTCTTTCTAATGCAAAATGATGAGGAGTGAAAGCTGCATTTATCTGTGGGCATAAGACTGACTGTTTAGAAGGCCATTTGATAATATATTAATTTAGTTCCATAATAATAGTAGGTTCTCCTCCTGGGTCTATTACCTCACCAGTCACAGATTCTTGGCTGAATTTATTAACATTAAGTATGGATCTTGTCCAATAGAATAGTATTTAGGTCCAATTAGATAGCTGTTGGGTCCCTGCAAGATACAGATGTCCCTATTGCACCACTGGAGATATTTTGTAGTCAGATCATTGTTGTGGTTCTCAAGCTTTACAGATAGGTAAGACTGTTGAGAACTTTTCCTTCTTACCAGCTCCTATAATATATTCGAGTACTGTAATTGCTAGGCCTCAGGGAGGAGGCTTCTAGGTCAGTACCAGATAGATGTCCCTAAGTCTTGTCACCAAAGCATATGGCATCTTCATTTACCTTTATATTCAGGCAGGCATCTGAGAACCATATTTCTCAGGGACATAGTGGGACATAGTGTCTTCTGGATGGGACAGGGCAATTATACACATGAACTGTCAACAATAGGGTTACCTGAATAAAGACCTGAAAAAAAATACACACCAGTTGACATGCCAACAGGGGTGGAAGAAAATTTCCCAAGGCCTCATCCCTAGATGGAGAGTACAGGAAGTCAATGGCTGCTGAGGAAGAGAAACCAATTTTTCTTTTGTTAGGGGAAGAGCCCCTAATACTAAGTGGCCAGCCATAAGCACATGCAAATGATGAAACACTAATTGACTCAGTGGGCTATATATAAACAATAATTATAGAAGAAGAGGTCATGAATTCAAGAGGGCTATAGAGAGACTATAAAAGGAGTCAGGGTGGAAATGCTTCAAATACATTGTGTGTTCATGTACAAAATTCTCAAAGACATTTAAGAAAAGAAAGAGTTGGTTTCAAGAAAGTTTAAGGCTTAAATACCCACAATCCCCCTTCTGTGTACCAGTCTAGTGAAAGTCAATTAAAACTAATGGAACATTCACTACAAAGACCCTACAAAGAAACTAATATAGTGTATGTGGAAATACAGGCTAAAGCAAGCGTGTGTGATACCTCCTATTCACAGTGGAGAAAACCTTGAGAGCATTCCTGTATGCCCATTTTCTCAGCAGAGTCCCTGTTTATGGCTATTATAATGTAATTTTAATAGTAGCTCTTTTTATTTCATTAGTATCTTTGTACAAACAATAAATTATATGAACACTTTTAAAAGGGTACAGAATAAAACTTGAAAGGTAGAAAAACCACAGGGAAAATTATGACATCTCCATTCTACTGCCTCCAGAGTTTAATGCCATTCCCTTATAGATCAGCAGAAACTGGAATTGCAACACAGATGCCGAAAAAATATAAAATAATTAGATTTGGTGTAGCTATGACTAAGAATGGTGGGAGTGTTGTTAAAGCTCTAGATCACTAATAAATTACACGATTTTCCTCTTTATATGATTTATTTTTTGCTGTTTAACCTCTATAAATGCTTCAACATACTTTCTTATAAAATGCAGCTATACAGACCATGCTGTAATCCACTTTGAATTGTGGCCTTTCTACTTATTGCACAAATGTCATTATGCTGGAGCTTCATCACCAAGGCAACAAGATGTGGAGCATGAGCAGTTCAACCTAGCAGATAACCCAGTTTTATTTGGTCAGTTTCTGCTTCTGTGGTGAGAAGGATGTAAATATCATGTAATTCTTTATTATTTGTATAATAGCTTAGGAATGAGTACATTTTCTCTTGAATCTGTTTCTTCAATTTGTAGTATTTAGTAATATATTGATGTATTTCCTTTTCCAGTATAGTATTTCCTTCAAATCAATATACCTAAGAACAAGCAAAAAGCTTTCCAGTTTGAAAACAAGCATAAAGGATTGGGACTGTGTAACATTATAGAAAAACCATGACATGCTGGAAGCAGAGAAATAATATAATTTTATAATTGTTCTAATTATAAATTAGAAAAATAGATTAGGAGAAAGAGTGGAATAGATGAAACAGTATACAATAGTAGCAACATTTTAAGTGAAAAGCAACTTGTGGCTTTGAGAAGGATAGGACATTAGATATGGATAAAGCTAGATAGAGTCAATAAATACTTTTAAAGTCCAGTAAACAAAACGTGCTAATGGATTGGCTCTGAGGAGAAAAGAAGAACTGAAATAAAATCCAGGACACTGCCTTCATTTTGCCTGGCTACTTCAGGGGAATGTATGGCCATTTGCTGATATGGGAACAGCAAAGGATGATACATAAGTGGTAGTTGTCTCAAATGTACATGGTGCCCATAAAATACTAGTAAAAATATTTTAAAAAATTAGATTCTTCTCTCATATTGTACATCTCTACCCCAGTTCCTCCTCCCTTCACTTCTTCCAGCTCCATGCTGTAACCATCTCCCTATCCCAGATCCATTCCCCCTCCATTTCTCTTCAGGAAAGAGCAGGCCGCCAAGAGACAACAACCAAACATGGAAAAAAAGATGCACCAAGACAAGACATCATATCAAAACTGGATTGCTGTGGGATGATGCTTTTGTACACTGGTTTTATAAAACACTGATTTGCCAGTAGCCAGGCAGGAAGTATAGGCAGGATAAGCAGATAAGGAGAATTCTGGGAAGAGGAAGGCTGGGTGAGGAGATACCAGCCTGCCGTCCAGGGAGCAGAATGTAATGGCATACAGGTAAAGCCATGGAACACATGGTGACATATGGGTTAACAGAAATGGGCTGAGTTTAAATGTAAGAGCTAGTCAGTAGGCAGCCTGAGCTAATGGCTGAGCAATTTTAATTTATATAAGCCTCTGTGTGTTTACTTGGGTCTGAGCAGCTGCGGACTGGGCAGGACACAGGAAAACGTCCAGCTACACTGGATAAGGCAACCTAACAGAAAGAAAAGAGTCACAAGAGCAGGAAAAATTGTCAAGTTTGTTTTATTCATTTTCTGCTAACCTGATTTACAAAGGGTGGTTAAGAATATCGAGTTCATAGGCATTGTTCTAGCGTAAGACTGTTGCTTGCTCTCCTTCTTTGGAATCTTGCATATTGCCTTCCAGTACCAGGAAAGGTAGGCTTCAGGGAGGGGACATTCAGATCAGTTCTAGCTTAGGTATCTCTAAGCCCTGTTTCTGAAGTGTATGGTATCTTCTGTAATAGACACTTAACCTTAACACCGCTAGGGAAACAAGGGTAACAACAAAAAGCTATATATTTTGGGAGTCTTTAGATAGAAATGTTGCAATTAAACTCTCAAAACATAAATTACACACACACACACACACACACACACACACACACACACAATATCCTAAAAGTTGCTAGAATTAACATTCCTTTGCATTCTCTGATGGAATGAAATCCCATATGGAAAGGAAGTCAATAGAGACCAGATGGCATCTCCAAACTGAGCCCTGAGTGTTCTGATATATCCTATGGTGCATACAGTGACTCTATAAAACCACCTTGTCTACACTAAGTGGCTGAAAGACACATGAATATAGCCAATACACACACAAACACACACACACACACACACACACACACACACACACCAATCCTAATACCCAGTTCTCCTGACTTCAGGTGTGTAAGACAAAGCAGGGGAATAAATATGAGCCTAACACAGAGTGTTCCTAAATAATTTTAACAGCTAGAAATTTCAGAAAAGAGCACACTCTTGTAGTCTGTAAAACTCTGAGGTTAGAAACCAAGAGTGCTAGAATCAATAAAATGTTTTGCTTTTGAAGGAATCTGATTTCAAAGAAAGGAGAAGCTTTACATTAATAATTTAATAATTTAGTGGCATCTAAGAATATCTGGGAAATGACTGATTTTGTATTCTCTAGTAAAATTAAGGTTTCTTTGTTTTGAGATACCATTTCCTTATACAGTTTTAGGTACCTCCATGATATCAGACACATAGTAGATGGTCAATAAATATTTTTGAAATAATGTAATATCTGTATTGATGAGAAAATGTCTCAATATTTTAACTGCACATTATTTCCTTAAGAAAGACTACATATATATTAACATCTATGTCTCATGCCATACCATTCCTTATATCCAAAATCTTCTTAACTTTTCCATCTTTATTTGATCCCATCTTACGTCCAAACCAACAGTGAAGTCTGATTTCCATTCTAGCCCATCTATGTCTTCATCACCAGAGAACTGTTACCTTTTATATATACTGCCTTGATATCTTTTACATTCTCTTATGTAAATATAAGCATATGAGAATCCTATGTTTTTCTTTCCATGCCTTTCTAAAAACCTTGCTTTTTCATAGTCCATAGAGAAAATGGAGACAGATTTCACAAACCGAACAAAGTGAACTGGCAACTTAGTCACTCTTTTCTGTTCAGTGCTGGACAATTAGTCCAAAGAACCCTTCAATCTATGGCTTATCCAGTAATCAAAAGTTCTCTGAAGAGGAAATGTCAAATGAAAAGCTGTGACACAGTGTCCCCCTTAACTGAATCTGTGAGAAGCCAAGGTTAGAGTCACAACCATTATAGGAGAACATAGAACCTAGTGTTAAAGAACAAGGACCCATGAAATGCTGAACATGGAAAAATACTGGTGCTAACAAGAGATATTTATTTTGTTTCCAGCAACTTTTTAGCTCCCATAAATCTGAGTTATATTTGGTTTTCTGCCTTTGAATGTGAGATTCTTCTGTATTCCATTCAACGAAATGTTCCCTTGTTTCTTATGGAAATCAGCTTTGCCTGAAAATGGAGATGCTGTTATTGATATTTTACTTCCTTCATGTCTCTATACATAGTAGGAGTAAGTAAATCAGTGTCACTCTGCCCCTCATTTTATACTCCATGCTTCCATGACCTCGATAATTAGTTCAGCGTTTGTCTACAAAGATCATTGTTGTCTGTTTTTCGCCTCAAGTATTCATTCAATGCATAGACGCAGTCCTTATTCATGGTTGAGTCACCAGATTGATAACACTCAACTTCAACCTGATGTTTCAGTTGTTAGTAATAAAACATGAATACTAGATTTTATAAGAGCAGATTAAAAATAATTCTTTAAAATGTCAATGAAAAAAGACACTTTGAAATAGTCTCTTCATATAATACGCAACTCCAGCATCTTGTAGCTCCAGTGCCACCTTTACTTACACACAAAAGGATTATTTTAAGTCAAGTTGTTTTTCCCAATGCTGGCACTATTCACTACATTTATTTGCCCAATGAAGTATTCTTTATGTTTATTTTTGTTCTTTATCAAAACATCTCTCGTCCTTGCTGGGCTGATGGTTGAGGATCAGAAAGCAATATTCCAGCTGTTCTTAAAGCCAGTGTTTCTTAGCAAGGTTAAGCAGTGCCTTTTCAAACTCCCTGTGCTGTATGCGTCATCTCCTGGTGAGTCAAACTTGTTACATTAGTGCATCTCACAGAGAAAGGCCAACAAACTCAAACTTTGAAAAAAAAAATGTCTCACTCCTTGATCTGCCTAAGGTGGCTGAGATGTGTTTATCTCGACTCCCCCTGCCATCTGGCATTCAAGAAGTCCTCTCAGTTGGTACCATTTATTATTTATCCATCAATCCCCCACTTACCTCTACATCTTTAACTAGGGAGATAGAGAGAGCAAGACTTTAGAATCATGGGGCTCGGTACTAGTTACTTGTCATGTTGCCACAACAAAATAAAAGACATATATTAGTTAAGGAAGGAGGATTAATTTTGACTTACAGTTACAAAGAAGGCATTCAGTCATGACTTCATCATGGGGAAGATGGCAGCAGCCACTTGGGGCAGCCTGCTCTATTTGCATCTATGTTCAGGAAACTAAATGTGATAAAAAAAAAAAAAAAAAACTCTAAGGCTCAGTTCTCTTTCTCTTTTCTGTTCAATCTGAGGCCCCAGGCCATAACACAGTGCTGTCATATTTGGGATAGGTCTTCCCAGCTCAGTTAACTTAATCTAGAAAGTCCTTTATGGACATACCTAGACATGTGTTTCCATGGTGATTCCAGATCTCATCAAACTGACTGTCAAGATGAGCCATTGCAGGTTCTTTTGAGAAGAAACTTACTTAGGTTTGAGAGGAGGCTCTAAACAGCTAGGCAGTGGCCATTTTCTGCTGTAATGATTGAGCCTTAATTCTGCCTCTTAACACTTCTGATGTCTACCTAAATTCTACATATACATTCTATTTCTTTAAAGTATCTCATGCCCCTACTTTGTTGCCTGACAAGTGAAAATAAGAGAGTGTTCCAAAGATAATCAAAGGAAGATCACAGGCTACTTAGCTGTAAAAAAATTTGCATGCCTTTAAAATGTTAAAAAGTATGTTCTATGTTTTTATGATGGTGTTAATGAGTGCCTCTTTCTGAGGATCTCTTTACTTGGTATGAAATACCTTAGGGGACATTAGTATTTGGATATGAAATGCCCCCCCCCAAAGCACATATATTTCACTGCTTGGACCTCAGCTGGTACTGCTGCTTTGAGAAATTGTGGAACCTTAGAGAGGTGACACTTACTGGATGGAGTAGTCTTCTACTGGGTGAGCTTTGAGGTTTACATCTTGCCTCCTATCCTGTCAACTTTGCTTCCTGATGCTTTGAGATATCAACAAGAAGCCTCATGTTCCTGAAGGAGCTACCTTCATGTCATGAGTTCTTCTGCATGATGGGCTTATCACTTTCATCTAATAAGCAAAAATATCCCCTATTTGAGTTTCTTCTTCTTAGTTATTGGCTCACAAAAAATGTGAAAATAACTAGCAAAAGGGTCCATGTTTAGTGCCATTGCTAATCTTGATCTTAGATGTTTGATATGGATTGGGAGAAAAATTTTGGTTTTCACAAGAATCCTTTGTGGCTTAAGGAATCTGTGTTCCACACTGTCCAAGCCTCTTGTTTTTCCATAAATTTCATATTGATATTTAGTCTCCTTTCAATCATCCAGTCTCACTGGCTTTCACCTACATAACATCATTGAAATGCTACTGTTTATACCATGCCTGCCTAATTCTTCTCCATTCAAAATCATTGTATTCATTTTCTTTCTGGAAAAGTTCAATTTATCTCTTAAATGTCAACTCAAATGTTATCTCCTTCATTATGGATTCATAGAATACCAGAAGTAGAAGAGATCTCCTTAATTATCTTTTCCCAATTTCCTTAAGATTATAAAACACATAGAGGAGCTGTATCACTCATGCCAAGTCACGGAGAGATTGAGGCCTAGAGATAATTTACCTACGAGACCCTGTGAAGAATAACCCTTCTACAAGTTATCACTGCTAAGTTAGAGGCTGGAAAGCAATCAGTGAAAATGCAGCATTAGATAAATGTACTCCGAGAATCATGTGAAACTATATATTGGGTTTTGGTGACAAAAACACACAAATTGGAATAGTGTAAGGCAAATCAGCAATTCCCACCATCAAATCATAGATTACATAATAATTCATAAATAGGCAGGCCATACTTTCTAGGCCCCTGGAATGAAATTACACAACACAGCTTTTATTTGAAGATCCTAAGCCAACAATTACTAAAAATTGCCAATCTTTGGTATTTGTGGTTTCTTGAGCTTTGTGTCTTCAATCACACAAAAACATAGACCTCAAGACTCCAGGATAGCTTTCATATTATTATATACCACATTCTCTAAGTAAAAGACACCTTTCTAAATCTCATAGAACAAACAAATAAACAAAGACATTATTTGTTGTCAGGGAGCCATGAAAAGATACTGGAATGACAGCCATGCTGTCACAAGGACCACACTATGGATTAGGTATTCCTTCTGATGAGAATATCTAGTCCCCAAATCATCCTCATTCTATCCTATGATCCACTTGTGAGTGGGATTTCCTTACAGCTCTGCTGGTTTCCTTTGTTAATATAGGACTCATAGTGATGTCAGCCTTAGTGATGACAATGAAGCACATGTTTCAAATACTGTTTTGTTCCATAGCCACTCCAACAGATGTTTGATTTATAATGCTACTGATCTTTTGTTTCGGTGTTATTGGAATATTTAACAATATTAATGGTTGCTGAGGTCAATGATCCTTTGGAATACTCTGGAGGTGAGACTATTTGCCATGATCCTCACTCTTAAATTTAAGTACCAGTATACATTTCCACTTCAAATCTTGCTGATGCCTAAACTTCAGCACTTCCAAGGTAAAGCTTCTCTTTGCTCTTGAATGTGCTTGTCCTATTAAACTCCCATTTCCATCTAGTCACCAAAACTTAACATTATCTTATATAAAAACTGTCTCTCAATAAATCCCCCTATTTAATTTTATGCCATTCCCTTATCATCAAGGGTTTATTTGAAACAAATGTTTATTTGTTTGTTTATTCTTCTCTCATATATTACATCCCAACTACAGCTTCCCCTCCCTTCACTCCTCCTTGTCCCCTCTCCCACGCCTCCCTTCTCTCCCAGATTCTCTCCTCCTCCATTTCCCTCCAAGGCATATCAACTGAACATGGCAACAAGTCACAGTAAGTCTAGGTACATACTCTCATATCGAGGCTGGAAGAGGCAACACAGTAGGAGAAAAAGGCTTCCAAGACCAGGCAAAAGTGCCAGTGACAGCTCTCACTCCCAGTGTTATGAGAACCACGAGAACATCAAGCTACACAACCAAAACAAATGTGCCGAAGACCTAGCTCAGAATCTTACCAGCTCCCTGATCACTTCAGTCTTTGTGAGTCCCCATGAAGCCGGCTTAATTGATTCTGTGGGCTGTGTTCTTGTGGTGTCCTCCATCCCTCTGGCTCCTACAATCCTCTCTTCCCCTTATCCTTGGGTTTCTAAGATCTCCACTTAATGTCTGCCCGTGGTTCTCTACATCTGTTTCTATCAGTTGCTGGATGAAACCTCTCCGATGATTATTGGGCTAGGATCCAGTGTATGAATACAGCAGAATATCATTAGAAATCATTTCATTAACTTTTTTTGCCAGTCCTGTTTGGTTCTATCCTAGGTCTCTGGGCTATCCAGCCTCCAGTTCCTGGTCATCCAGATGATGCCAGGTATGGGCTCCCTCTTCTGGCATGGCCCTCAAGTTAGACCAGTCACTGGCTGACCACTCCCACAAGTTCAATGCCACTATTACCTGAGCACATTTTGCAGGCAGGACAAATTGTAGATCAAAGTCAGATTCTGCCTAGATTGGTATCCCAGTCCCATAGCTGGAAGCCTTGACTGGTAACAGAAGATGGCTGGTTTAGTCTCCGTATTCCCCATTACTAGGAGTCTCATTAGGGTCATCCCAGAGATTTCAAAGAGTTTCCATTGCATTAGGTTTCTACATCCTCCATGAAATGCACCCAATTGCAGTCATCTCTCCCAATACTCTCTTCTCCTACCCCCTCTCAACCCTCCTGTTACCATCCCAATTGCCATTAGTCCATTGCAAAATCTATTCCCTTGAGCCTTTCTTGTTACTTTGCCTCTGTGGGTCTGTGGATTGTAGCATGATTATCTTTTACTTAACAGCTAATATCCACTTATAAGTGAGTATATACCATACCTTGTATGTCTGCTGGGTCTGGGTTACCTCAGTCAGGATGATCATTTTCTAGTTCCATCCCTTTGCCTACAAATTTAAAGATGTCATTATTCTTAACAGATAAGGAATACACTGTTGTGTAAATGTTTTACCACATTTTCTTTTTTTATTAAGAAATTTTTTTATTCATTTTACATACCAACCATAGATCCTCCTCTCTTCCCTTCTCCTGCCACCCCCCAGCATGCTCCCCACAACCCATCCCCCATTCCCTCCTCAAAGCAAGGGGAGTCAATAGAGACGGGTACATTCAGTTGAGGCAGGTCCCAGCTCCCCTCCCCCACATCAAGGCTGTTCAAGGTGTCTCTACATAGGTAGTAGGCTCCAAAAAGTCAGCTCATGCACCAAGGATGGATCCTGATCCTACTGCCAGGGGGCCCCTTAAGCAGATCAAGCTGTACAACTGTCTCACTTATGCAGAGGGCCTAGTCCAGTCCCATGGAGATTCCACAGCTGTTGGTCTAAAGTTCCTGAGTTCCCACTAGTTTGGTTTGGTTGTCTCTTGTGGTGGTAATCTAATTATACTGAAATGTGATTTTGATTGTATGTTAATAAATAAAGTTGTCCGGGGGTCAGAGCTATTAGAGCCATAGCAAAAGTGTGGCGGTGGTGGCACACGCCTTTAATCCCAGAAAGCCAGCCTTTAATCCCAGGGAGTGGTGGTAGAAAGCAAAAAGATATATAAGGCGTGAGGACCAGAACCTAGAAGCATTTGGCTGGTTAAGCTTTCAGGCTTTGGAGCAACACAGTTCAGCTGAGAGCTATTGGGATGAGGACACAGAAGCTTCCAGTCTGAGGAAACAGGACCAGCTGAGGAACTGGTGAGGTGAGATAGCTGTGGCTTGTTCTGTCTCTTTAAATAGACTAACAGACAGGAAAAGGAGCCCTCATTCGGGAAGCTGGGACACCGCAGGCGGAAGGGTGAGATTTTGGCTCTGAGCTCTGACCTCTCGGCTTTCTCTTTTGCATTATTTCTGTGTTTCTTATTTAATAAAACGGTTGGTTACATCTATAGTCTCTATAGGTTTTCCCATCATGATCTTGATGCTGCTTGCTCATAAAATCCCTCTTCTCTCTCTTCTACTGGACTCCTGGAGCTCAGACTAGTGCTTGGCTGTGGCTCTCTGTATCTGCTTCCATCAATTACTGGATGAAAGTTCTATGATGACATCTAGGGTATTCACCAATCCAATAAGCCACTTCAGGCAAACTCTCCACTATTGCTGGGGTCATCCTTGTTACCACATTTTCTTTATCCATTCTGCCATATTGATTTCCATAGAAGTTGTACAACTTTGTACTCCCACCAACAAAAGAGGAGTGTCTTCCTTGTTCCACATTATCTCCAGCCTGACTTGTCACTTGTGTTTTTGATCTTAGCCATTATGGCAGGTATAAGATGGAATCTCAGAATCATTTTTATTTGCATTTCCCTAGTAGATAAGGATGTTGAAAATTTCTTTACACGTTTCTTGGCCATTTGAGATTCCTCTCTTGAAAATTCTGTTTAGATCTGTACTCCATTTTAACCGGATTATTAGGTTCATTGATATATAGCTTCTTGAATTCTTTATATATTTTGGACTATTAATCCCTGTCAAATATGGAGTTGATAGAAATATTTTTCCCATTCATTTTTTCCATTCCCATTTTGTTCTAGTGGTGGTGTCTTTTGCCTTACAGAAGCTTTTTAGTTTTATGAAGTTCCACAATACTAAACTTCATATGGAAAAAAAAACAAAGAAAAGCCCAGGGAAACGAAAACAATCCTGTACAATAAAAGAACTTCCAGAGGTATCACAGTCCATGATTTCAAGCTGTATTACAGAGCTATAGTAATAAAAACTACATGGTATTGGCATAAAAAGCAGGGATGTTGATCAATGAAATTGAATTGTAGATCCAGATATAAATCCACACATCTATGGACACCTGATTTTTTTATAAAGAAGCCAAAAATACATAACAGAAAAAAGAAAGCATCTTCAACAAATGGTGCTGGATGTCTGCATGTTTATGACAGAAAATAGATCTAGATCTATATCTAGATCTATTGCCCTGCACAAAACTCAAGTCCAAGGGGATCAAAAACCTCAACATAAAACCAGATACACTGAACTTGATAGAAGACAAAGTGGGGAATAGTCTTGAATGCATTGGCACAGGAGACAACTTCCTGAACAGAACACAGTGCAGACTCTACGATCATCAACGTTTCTTAAATTGATTGACTGCTGTCTTCATCTGAGCCTTCCACATGCTATCCTAAAATAGAGTAATATCCCCTTGAGTAATTGCCTTTTACTTTTCACTTTTCCAAAGTAAAAAATATAATCGAGCTGTGCCTTGGCTCATGTCTTTTCCTGTATTGAATACTGACAGATAAAAAAAAAAATTGATGGTCCAAGCCCAGCATGATGAACCAATGAGACTATTGATGTTACTTATGGGACGATGGGTGAGGGGTTGCTTACAGCATGAATAATTGTACTCCTGACAACTTCTAACGTGAGTGAAGATTTTTGAAATCTATATCACTGAATACCTAAGCCACTACATCCTCTCATTTATTCTATACTCGGCACCTACAAGATCACACGGAACTATCATGGCAAGAAAGTATGAAGCCTCTAATGAGAATCTACCTCCCACTGGGAATACTGACAGTCTCATTGTCATTACCAAATAGTTAGCTATCATTACTTTTCTGCTGAATTGTCTTAACTGAGAGCCAAGGTGTTCTGTAGGTCACTATATCATTTCTGATTCACAATGACCAATGGTCATGTCAAGCATTGAGGAAAAAACTACAAAATCTCACTTCCATTTTTATCACCTTACCTGGTGATGGCCTACTATCAACTTTGGGGGAAAATGTCAGCAACCTCCTTTACTCTCACATTCTCTTATTCTTAGCTGAGCTTTTGCTAGTCTCCATGTCATTTTGCTCAACTAATCAAAATTATTTGCAATTCTCTAAATTTCCATGTCCCTTCTTTCATATTGCATTCATTTTACTTTCTGCTTGGAACAGCATCTCCTTTCCCTGGCTCACGTTTAATTTCTACTTTATACCTCCATTTCTACAGTAAGACCACACCAATGAAGTTATTTGCCCTTTCTCTGAACCTTTTAACTCTAGTTTAATCTTCAACCATATTAATTATTACTCTTTGGCCAGCCATTTATTAATATTGTTTGATATTCAGTAGCTTTCCAGTTCTACTAATACCACTCTCAGAAGGACTTATAAAACTTAGAAAAATAATAATTTTCTTATTATGGGTTACCATGAAGGAATGAAAATTAACACAATCATTATGAAAAGACCATATAAGTCAGAGCATTGGGAAAATCCAATAACAATGTTCCTACAGTTTTCCTTCCAGGGGGATTCTATACACAATAGTCACTTCTTCTAACATAGAGCATTACTGGAGAAAAGTAACACAAACATCCTCATATATGACCTCAGCTTTCAACTTTTCAAGAGCTGATAGTGTGCTGCATTGTAAATCATAATGTTAGCATAGACTATCCAGACTGACCCAGGAGCTCTAGGTAAAACACACTTTATTGTGCAGAATATCACGAGGCTTACAGGTTAACTCTCTGGAGCTAGGGACAAAGTACAAAACCTTTCATTTAGCAATGATAATTAACAAAAAGTAGGAGCCCTCTAAGGGAAAATACTTGCACATAAATCTCTGATTTTTCATGTCTATAAAGGTTCCATCTTTCTCATGTCTATGTAGGTGCTATGATTTCACAATGAGTAGACAAATGAGTTAATGAGTAGTAGAAGGATGATGCCTACAACAGCTTCCCACAAACTGCTACCGTTCCTGTAGTACACCTTCTGTGTTTTAAACTTCCCCACAAACTGCTACCATCCCTGTAGTGCTACCTTCTGTGTTTTAAACTTATTTTAGAAAGACTAAATTTTGCAGAGTGCATAAAACTTAATAGTCCTTCAATTTCTTTATTTCCATATATATTTTCCATTGAATAGAGCCTCTCCAATAAACAGGATTGAGGATAATTTGAAGAGTCGTAAGATGACTCAGTGGGCAAAGACTCTTGCTTCCAAGCCTCATGATCTGAGTTCCATCCCCAAAACATACCAATTGGAAAGGGAATAATGATTCCACGCAGAGTGTTCTGACATTCACATATGTACCATGGCTTGGGTGCACACACATCTACACATATGTACACACGAAATACCTCTTAAAAACAGAAAGTTGACATGTATGTATATATATGTATATATACATACATATATATACATACATATATATATGAAATTTTGTGACCATAAAAGATAGCTTGCTTGTTTCTAAGCATCTATTCTATAGAAGTCTCAGTTGGCTAAATACCTTACATTTTAGAATCTAATCCCATGAATTATTGTGGATTTTTCTTTTTAAACTGCCTTTATTCTTATTAGAATCAATTTTATTCTCACTTTCAATATTACATATATTCTCTAAATTACTTTTTAATATATAAATGAATTCATACCACTACTTTGTTATATGTCAAAACTGATCCTGTTGTGTATAATTTTTATGAAATGCATTCTGTGATGGACATAGAGCATATGTTTTGTAGAGCCTAACCTATAACTACTACTCATTCTAACCATTGCTCTACTATTATCTTAGTAAAAACTTACAATTATACAGCATTATCACATCCATTATTTCTTTTTTGTATACTTCTCTGCTGTGGGACTGTCTGTATGTCAAATTGCTCTCATTGGTCAATAAATAAAACACTGGTTGGCCAGTGGCCAGGCAGGAAGTAGGTGGGACAAGGAGAGAGGAGAATTCTGGGAAGTGGAAAACTGATGTGGAGAGACGCTGCAGCCGCCGCCATGACCAGCAGCATGGGAAGATGCCGGTAAGCCACCGGCCATGTGGCAAGGTATAGATTTATGGAAATGGATTAATTTAAGCTATAAGCACAGTTAGCAAGAAGCCTGCCACGGCCATACAGTTTGTATGCAATATAAGTCTCTGTGTTTACTTGGTCGGGTCTGAGTGGCTGTGGGACTGGCGGGTAACAGAGATTTGTCCTGACTGTGGGCAAGGCAGGAAAACTCTAGCTACACTTCTCTGTCTTTGAATGAAAGCACTCTGTAGGCATGACTTTGGTATCTTGCTTCATTCTTATGCCTGGAATAAAGCTGGGCACATGGCATCTACTGTTTGTTGACTGTCATCCATTATGACAAAGTGTATATGGGTTGTATAAGAGAGAGAGCAACCTCTTGAACAGAAGGTTCTAAAGTGGGGATAGGTAGTCAGCCCAAGTCCTCAATGTGACATGGGAGCTAAGCTTTGTGGAGTTTTGGGCACTCGGGAAGTACTCTTTGTTACACAACCCAGAAAGTGTGCCTATGTGCAAAGTACAGAGTGTAGAAGATACAGAATGAGTGGGGCCATTTTCAAATGTTTCATTTTTAGTATGTTTTTAATTGAAGTGGAATTCTATCACCTACCCTTTTCTTCCCTCCAGCCCCTTCCAACTACCTTTCTTAAACCTCTACCATGGCCCTTACAAGGTAATGGCCCCTTTTTATTTTATTATTGGTATTGCATATTTAAAGGTGTGTATTCATAAATATATAAATATATAAATATATAAATATATAAATATATAAAAGGTGTGTCTCATAAATATGAGACAGCTTTTTTTTGGGGGGGGCTGTTGTTCCTGAGTGTATGAATTTAGGACCTACCACTCTGCCCTAGAAAACAAATAAAGGGATTCATTCCTGAGAGAGGGTAATTCTCCTTTTTTCTACAGTCACCAACTACCCGAGTTCTTTGTCTAGAAGTGGGACTCCATGAAATTTAACCCCCTGTCAAAATAACATGCCCATGACACCGCCATTGTTATGGTCTTGTTCATGCAGGCATTTCTAGGAAAGACTTTCACAGCAGACTTCCTGGTCTTCTGGCTCTCACAGTCTTTCTGCCTCCTCTTCTACAATGTTCCCTGAGTCATAGGTGCAGGAGCTATGATGTAGATATGTCCATTGGTGCCGGGCTTCCCATGATCTATTGATCTTACATTGTGTTTAGTTATTGTTTACTGTGATAGTCTACATTTTCTGTAAAAAGAGGCTTATTGGTGGTGCCTTCAGGTATCCAGGAATGGTGGCTCATACATGCGGTGCCATTTTTACCTACAAAACCATTACTTTTATTACATCTTCCCAAATCTCAGCCGTTTTCTTTCCCTTTGTATATTTTTAATTAAAAATAGATATTTTCCTTATAATATATTCTGATCATAGGCCTCTCCCCCAACTCCTCTCAGATCCTAGCACTCCCATCATACCATTGATATCAGAAAATAATGTAATAATATTGAAAACCTTATCCACTCCACCTCCAGCATTAATATCTTGGCAACCAGAACTATTTATTTTTAAGTAACTTTGTTAACCCCTCATTACCTATGAGATTAATTGTGACACCCATAACCTTCAATTATATGAAACTAAGCAATGATTAGTGGCTCAATTGTTTTCACTACTTTTAAAGAAAGAGCACTCAAGAGTCCTTTCAACTAGAAAGCACAGTGATAGCAGTTTGGAAATACAATTAAATGTCTACACCACAAAGCATATTTAATAGACAATAGACTGACACAGAAGGATGCTTTTACTCTGACCATGCCTAGAAAAAGAACAGAACAGACAGTGTTTGGAACCCATTTCATGCCCACATTATCCTGTTTTACAAATGATGACACAAGTATTAGCTAGGAAAAAAATGGAAATCATCTTAATTTTTCCTTTCTTTTTGGGGGGAGGGGTAGTTGAGAGGGGACTGGTTTCTAAACCTGTGTTCATTTGTCTTCAAAGCTCTTCCTTATATAGATATAGGTTCACCTCCTAGACTGAGCACAAATGGAAGGGAGACTGTTGGAAAGTTTGATTGTGTTAATTAATGCTGATATTTAACAGGCTGTCTTCAGGCCCTGAATATGCGCACATAGAAATAAGGCAGCTTGGGTGTTAGAAATCTTCACTTCATGCATTGATAAATTACTTCTTTGAAGAGAGGGAATAATAAAAAAAAAAACACTAAGCAGGCTTGGTTTTTTTCTTTTCCATTCTCAGACCTATAGGGAGGGGATGTAGGCAGGATGTAGGCTCCGGCTCCCAATAAAGAAGCAACCAAGCAGCATTCTGTCAGAAATGGGTCCTGCCCTTCAGGCAGGCAAGCACACATGCAGCACAGAGCTGATCATCCTGCTGCACGATCCTAGTGTGAGGCCCTCAAAGAGTTAAGGATGGCAGGTGGCTTGGGTTGCTATGGGCAGACAGCAAACATGCAATGCAGGAGTGCCTCTTTAATAGGTGAAGGGTAGATTCAGGCCCCATGCCCTTGCTGATGTACAGTCTATCCCCAGAGGCCTGTAGAGACTGTTTATGTGTGATCAATGTAATTCTACACTGCTAAAGTTAGGGAGCCTGCATCCAATGGCATTGAAACCTCACTCTGACTAATTAGCAGTGAAAACTGTGGATTTTGACAGGTTTAATTATTTAATCTCTGAGGTTTTGATTAAATTAAAGCTTTCTGCCACATAGCAGAAAATTTTATGTACACAAGTTAATATGATAAAGTAACAAAGCATATACCACAAACCAAGAGGAAAACAGTCTAATGACATCTACTCTGTGTATCTGTGTATCCACGAAATAAGTGTGTGTGTGTGTGTGTGTGTGTGTGTGTGTGTGTGTGTGTGTGTGTGTAAAACCCCAGAGATACCTTGTCATAGTGGACATTAGTGTGAACATTCACATAACCTAAGAGTTATGTTTACATAACTTTTTATAAAAGAACTTTTTATAAAAGTTCTTAGCATTATAGAAAACATACATACATGGTTAAATGTGGAGTTATTAATATATGTCTGAACAATTCAAAAGATTCATATTTGTACATATAGCATTAAGAACTATTTTGCATATATGAACAATATTGGAGTTTTGAATGTATGTATAAAATGGAAAACATAATTCTGAGTTGATAAAACAGTATTTTATGTGTATGTGTATATGTGTTTGTGTGCATGAACATTTGTGTATATTTGTGGGTGTATATTGACAATTACTATATGACTTTTAAAGCTTTATAAATATATCTAGAGCAGCCTCCATAAGCACATGCTCACACATGTACAACCATTTATTTATCAAACGTTTTATTTATAATAGATATATAAACATAGAGAGAATTGTCAATATGCACATTAAACTACCATTCTTCCAAACATATACATGTATGCTTTTTCTCAAAATTCAGAAACTTTGTAAATGTGTAGAAATAATATATACATATATAGTATGACTTGTGTGTATATATTTTATCCATTCAATAGATAATAGAACAACATAAATGTGTACAGTGCAAAAAGATTATAAAAATAATCCTAAAAGAGATTGTATAAATTATAGTTAAAATTTAAAATGCAAAAATTGATGGTTCATATGCAATTTAATTTTCAAGTTTTTGAGGTTATGTTTTTTACATAGCAGATAGACTACTTTGTCAGTAATAATTCATGAATGTATATTCACTACATAAAATGAATCCAGCTATATATTTGTATTTTCAATTATAGAATCACAGCTATAAATATGAAGAAATACATAATAAGATAAAATATAAGTGTGATCATAACCCTGCTATACAGGTATGTATGTAAAATATTATAAATACTGTGTGGTGACACTGTCAATGTTACTACTGCAAATTTATACCCAGTGATGGAAGCAAGTGATATACACAACAGAGAGTATGTTTGTGTGGGACCATGTTCCTAATGTTTGAGATACATGGATAAATTTTTACAGTATAGGAATTTGTCACACAACTATAAATATGTGTGTGCATAAAATAATTATCACAATTGTATAAAATTTAATATTTTAGCTGCATTTAAATGTTTGGTTCAATAACATTTAAAGTATTAACATAGTGCTTTATAATCACCGTCACTGTCCATCTCCAGCAATTTCTTTATTTTATAAAGCTGCATGAATTTCTCTATCAGTTAAGTCAGAATTCTTCCTTCTCTGATACTTCAGTCCACTGGATTATCATCTATGTCTCTATGAACCACTCACATACTTCAAAAGAATAGAATTACACAGCGTTTGCATTTTGTGATTGTCATATTTCACTTGTCATAATGTATTCACAGATAAAACACTTCATCAGAATAACATTCCTCTTCAAAGTTGAATACACACACACACACACACACACACACACACACACACACATCTGCACGCACACACACACATGAATCTTTGCCCCTGTAGGGATGATATTCCAGTGAAAGGAATTAGGAAAAATAATCTGCCTGATAATAAGAGTTAATAAAAGCCATACAATGAGGGAGGAAAACACTAGGGATTGGAGAATTATTCTTTTATTTAGGGTTTTCTGAAAAGTAATCTCGAGTGATTTGTCTTTGGGAAGAAAAACAAAAGAAGTTGACAGGATAAACATTCATGTTAAAGTCACTAGGAAGCATGAACTCTAATCAGAGATCTGGGTCTTGGCATCTAACCACATATGGCATGTCTTAGAAACAGCAACAAGTCAAAATTGTTTGTGGTACAACAGGGAATATGTAAAGAAGTTAAATGAGGCTTTGCAGATGCCAGGTCTTGTTAAAACAAGATATTTTTGCCTGATGCAAAAATAAATATCACAAAAGTAACTATACAATTAGTAACTTAATTCATTTAAATTGTATTATCTTAGTTTCAGTCACATATCCATTTTACAAATGTCAAACATCAAAGAGCTAGTCTCCTTGTGGTAAATTACAGGGTAGCACCCTTCATCTGCAGCTGTAGGAAGTTGGTCAACACATTGAAATTGCTTCTAACCTTAAAGATAAAAATTCAGGTCTCAGAAGGCATTGAGAGTGCTCTCTGAATCTTCTCCCTGACTACTTCATGCCCTGTCTGTGCACATAAAACAGCAGCACTTCCTGACCTGAATGGCTGAAGCAATATTGAAAATGTCATTTGAGGTTCAGGTTTATAATCAAGAAGTGGACTTTCTGAAGATTTTGAAGATTGGATTGTTTGTCCTTTTGTGTATTCTGCTGTCTAGTAAAGCTGAGTGAACCCTTTTCCTTGTTTCAGTAAAATCAGCGGCAAGGAGAAGAGAATGGCTACCAACACAAAGGTAAACCCTTGGTACACACAGTAAGCACACATTTTGACCTCTTTAGGGTCAGCTCTTTGCAAAGATGGTTGCTACCAACAGTTCCTGGAGGGCTTTGTCTACCTCAAAACATAATTTTGTATTGGTTGGCTCTCTGGGCGAGTCTACAACATTCATCCACAGTTGAAAACCTCCACCATGGCTGTCAAGTTATACCTTACATGATGATATAAAGGGACAGGGGTTATATTTTTGCCTTAAACAACATTACTCCAAATAGTTTATTTTGTGTGAAAATTAAAAATCATTTGACATTCTAATTTCCAAATGGACTCTGATTATTCATAGTATGGATATGAAATCTTAAGTCTATATACTATCCAGACTTTTTTCCTAATTTCACTCCTCATCTTCTTTAAGATAGCAAGGAATACTACTTTTTTTAAAGAATGTATGCTAAGTATGCCTGATATCCTTACAACTGTCTCTAAGATCCTCTTTCTGTTTGTATAATTACACACATATATTGGTAGATTTAAAGTGTTATTTAATCTGTTATTTTTCTCTTTGCATTTTTCTTGACTGGTTTGCACTGGCTGAGAAGTTAGCTTTTCAGTTGTAGCAAATAAGTTAAAAAGTTTGATTAATTTGTACAAGCATGTGTTTTTATTATTTAAAAAAGCCTAGAGGCAAGATATTAGTGATTTAAAAAGACAGGTCACAATGGATGCAAATTCTACATAGTAATTATACAGTCATCTTTAACTACCTATGTTCTCATTTCCAAAAATAAGAGATGGGATATGAGGCTGAAAAGTTCACTCAGAGGTCAGGAGCCCTGAATGCTTTGTCAGAGGAACCAGGCTCAATTGCCAGCATCCAAGTGGCAGCTCACATCTCCCTGTGATTTGAGTTTCAGGAGCTCTGATTCTGTCTTCTGGACTTCACAAGTACTGCATATAAGTGGTTTACACACAGACAAACACACTCATACACACGAAATAAAATAAATGAATCTTGAAAAAAAGACAGAGGATACTTAATGAAACAAGTGAAATCACATTTCATATTCAAACAATCCAATAACTTCCTTTCTGTATCATAGTCAAACAGGAAGTTCTTTCAAAATGCAACAAAGATTCTTATTCTTTGATCCCCATTATTATTTTCTTCTTATGCTGCCATTGCAAAGTGACCACTGTTTGCTAATTATTCCAATGCTCACATATGTTTCAGTTTAAGATTGCACTTTTATCTCGAAAGTATGTTTCCCCAGATATCCAAATGACTGTTTTCCACCTTCCCAGGCTCTGATTCAGACAATTAATCAATTTTATCCCAAATTATTATCTCATTCACAGTGCTACTCATGAGAGTATTCTTTATTTGATTTAATTTTCTCTATTTTCTATTTCATCATGTGACATACACTAGTTTGTGCTTACTCTTTTGCCATAATAAGACAAAATGGCAGCTTACAGAATGGGAAAAGATCTTCACCAATCCCACATCTGACAGATGGCTGATCTCTAAAATATATAGAGAAACTATACAAGACATCAAAATACTAAATAATCCATTTAAAAATGGTCTACAGATCTAAACAGAGAATTCTCAACAAAAGAATCTCAAGTGACTAAAATACACTTAAAGAATTTTTCAATATCCTTAGTCATCAGAGAAATACAAATCAAAATAATTCTGAGATACTATCTTACCTGTCAGAATGGCTATGATAAAAAATACTGATGACAGCTTATGTAGAAGAGGATGTGGAGTAAGGGGAACATTCCTCCACTGCTTATGGGAGAGCAAACTTGTATAGCCACTCTGAAAATCAGTATGGTGGTTTCTTAGAAAATTAAGAATCAATCTGTATCATGACCCAGCTGTACCAATACTAGACATACATGTAAAGGATGTTCAATCATACCATATGGACACTTGTTCAACTATGTTCATAGTAGCTTCATTCATAATAGCCAGAATCTGGAAATAATTTAGATGCTCCTCAACCAAAGAATGGATAAGTTAAATGTGGTACATTTACACAGTGGAGTATTACTCGGCTGTAAAAAAAAAATGATTTCTGTATAAGCCCCAGGTTCCAAACAGCCAACACATGCACTGAGGACAGGTCCCAGTTCCACTGCCTGGATGCCTCCCAAACAGATCAAGCTAATCAACTGTCTCACTTATCCAGAGGGCCTGATCCAGTTGAACTCAATCCTCAGGGGAGTCTTTGCCATGGAGGAGATGGGAATGGGGAGTGGGCTGGGGGGCAGGTGGGGGGGCAGGAGGGGGGAGAACAAGGAAATCCATGGCAGATATGTAAAATTAAATTATAAAATAAAATTTAAAAAAATGAACATAGACAGAAAAATTTAAAAAAAAAAGATTTCATGAAATTTGCAGGCAAATGGATGGAAGTAGAAAAAAATCATTCTGAGTGAGGTAACCTAGACCCAGAAAGACGAGCATGGTGTGTACTCACTCATAAGAGGATATTAGGAGTAAAGTATAGGATAACCAACCTACAATCCACATCCCCAGAGAGAATAAATAACAAGGAGGCCCAAAGAGGGATGCATGGATTTCCATGGGAAGGAGAAACAGAAGAGATCTCCTAGCTAAACTGGGAGTGGGGTGGGGGCGTGGGAACATGTTGGGCAGGATGGGTGCAGAAGGTGGGTTGGGGATAGCATGGAGGGGGAAGAGTAACAAAAGAGACGTCTTGATGGGGGGCCCATTTTAGTGTTAGGGGAAAACATGGTGCCAGGGCAGGCTCCAGGAATCCACAAGAATGACCCCAGCTAAGACTCAGAGCGCTAGCAGAGAGGTTGCCTGAACTGGCCATCTGCTGTATCAGATTGGTGACTACTCTAATTGTCATCAGAGGGCCTTTATCCAGTAACCGACTGAAGCAGGTGCATAGATCCACAGCCAAACACTGGGTCAAACTCTGGCAGTCTCACTAGAGAAAGGGAGAAGGACTCCTGGAGCTCCACCTGGGGCCTGGCTGTGGATCTCTGCATCCGATTCCCTCAGTCACTGGATGAGGTTTCTAAGGATGACAATTAGGGTGTTTGGCCACCCTGTCACCAGAGTAGGTCAGTTCCGGCTGTCTCTCGACCATTGCCAGCAGTCTTTTGTGGAGATATTTTTGTGGATTTCTGTGGACCTCTCTAGCACTTTGCTTCTTCCTATTCTCATGTGGTCTTCATTTATCATGGTCTCTTATTCCTTGTTCTCTCCCTCTGTTCTTGATCCAGCTGGGATCTCCCGCTCCCCGAAGCTCGACCCTCGCCCTTCATTACCCCCACTCACGTCCAGTTGAACTCAATCCTCAGGGGAGTCTTTGCCATGGAGGGAATGAGGGGTGGCCTAGGGGGAAGGCGTGGGGTGGGGGGGAAGGTTGGGAAGGAGGAGAACAAGGGAATCCGTGGCAGATATGTAAAATTAGATTATAAAATAAAATTTAAATAAAAGAAAGGGAGAAGGAATTGTATGAGCTAGGAGGTCAAGTCATGACAGGGAAACTCACAGAGACAGTTGACCTGATCTCATGGGAGCTCATAGACTCTGGACCAACAGTTAGGGAGCTTTCATGGAACCAACCTAGGTCCTCTACATGTGTGTGTGTGTGACAATTGTGTTGCTTGGTTGTAATGCTGCTAGCAGTGAGAACAGGACCTGTCCCTGGTGCTTAGCTGGCTTATAGGAATCTGTTCCCCAGACCTTATCCAGCCTTGATACAAGGGGAGGAGCTTGGTCCTACCTCAACTTGAATGTGCCATGCTTTGTTCATGCCCATGGGAGGCCTGAACCTTTCTGAATGGAGACAGAGAAGGAGTGGATGGGGAAGGGGGTAGATCAGAGGGGAAACAGAAGGAGAGGAGGGAGGGGAAACTGTGGTCAGTGTGTAAAATGAATGAAACAAATATTAAATAAATAAAATAATTTTTTTAAAAAAAATATAAAGAACACGAGTAAAGGATTTTTTATTAATTTTGACTACCAAGAAGTGTCTTATAAAATTACATTTTCATACACAGAAGTTGTCCAATAATAAGTTAAATGAATAAGTATATAAATATACCCTAATCTATAGTAATACACAATTTGATTATTTGTTATGGTTTGTGTCTGAAATGTTCCCAAACCATATGGGTTGAAAGCTTGGTACCTAATGAAGCAGTATCAATAGTTACATCCTTTGAGAGTGTGATTGGATCATGAGGACTCTAACTTAACAGTGAGTAACTATTGATAAATTAGTAGTTCGATAGGCTACTTGGAGTTTGTAGAAATGTAAGATTACGGCCTTAGTTGGAAGAAATGAGTCACGAGTGGTGGAGATGCTGCTTTGATGCAGTAGCCCTTTTCTTACTTTCTTCCTATGTCCAACCATAAGAAGAGCAGCCCTCAGTCACTTGGTTCCTCACTGTGGTGTTTTGCCTGTCTGGAGGCCAGAAACAGTGGACCCAGCTGACCACGGACTGAAATCTCTACAACTGTGGGCTCAAGAAAATCTTTACTGCTTTGATTTGTTTACATTTGGGTATTTTCACACAACGAAGACAAGGTAAGGGACATTTTACACAATACATTATCTGAATACATTTATTGACTCTCAAATATATTTGCATGTGAGTTGTTTCTTCTGCTTGGAGAGGCATCCCATCCCACCACCTTCTGCTTCAAGACCTCTGCTGCTACCTACGCTGGAAAACCTGAAGCTCTTCCAGGAAAGTGTGGATCAGACGAGCTGCTGTTTTCCAAATGGCTTTCTGACTATTAGCATCTGTTATTTGCATTGCCTGTTAGAACATGGCAGCATGCTCTCATAATTGTCTCCATGTCTCCCTCTCTTACTATAATGCAAAGTTTATTGGGACAGTGAGTGAGTCTTTCTTATTTTTGACAATAAAGCATAGAGAACAAAAAGTCAATATATATTTGCCAAATGCAGTAATCAATTATTCAACAGCTCAGATATATATATCAGCCTGTAACTTTCCAGGAATGCTGACTTGGAACAAACTGCAAAAGTGACAATAAGTTAAAGATACGGTGAGATTTCTTACCATTGGTAAAAGGTATTTGTTTTGTGAATTTTATTTCCAAGGGACAATGTGAAATAGAAATTGAAATGAAAATCAGCCAGTGGAATTTGAAAAGGCAAGTCTGGGTCAGATTAGGAACCAATTTTTCCTTGTCAATAAATATGTTGTCTGGTTAGAACACAGCAGCAGAAACGGTTGTTAGAAGCTATCTATGTAGTGTTACTAATGAGATCTGGGTCATAGGTGAGAGCAATTTTCAAACTACAGCACAAACTTTTGCCTCAGAAATTGTAACAGTGATTGTTACTAGTCTTATTAGAACATTCTTGTCAAACTCTAAACACTTACCCTAGCAGACAAGACACAGGTGTGAGGGCTCTTGGAAATATCACTTTTTAATAAAGTACAGGTGTGAATTTAAAATTATGCACTGGAAATTTTCTTCCTAAGTCCCTGCCATTCACAGGATGTGTAACAGAACTCAGCTGCTGAAGTAAGGGGAAGAGCTACCTCCAAATGCCAGAAATTCCACAACCACTATATTGGAGATGGAGTTGCTCTCCAAATATATTCAAGATGTATCAGACACAGACTGACCAACAAGATAATGTTACTTCTCCTATCTGTTCAGAAAAAAAAAAATCCTAGAAGCTTCAACCACTTACTTTCTCAAAAGCAACTGAAATTCTTTCATGATGAGGATAATTGAGAAGTGATAAGTAGAATAAAATGAAATTATGTCTCTGGTTTTATAAAATTGATTTATAATATCCAAGAAATACTAATATAATATTATTGTAAAAATTTAAAAACATACATGATAACTTGCCTTTATGACATAGCTTCATGGGTAAAATATAGTTTCCTAACAGATACTAGATTTAAAAAAAAAAACCATGCCACTTGTATATTGTGAATGTAATTGGCCTCCATAATCTCAGAGGGAGTGGCACTCTTTGGAGGTGTGACCTTCTTGGAGTGGGTATGGACTTATTGGAGGAAGCATATCACTATCAGGGTGGGCTTTGAGGTTTCCTATGCTCAGGATACTGCCCAATGTCTCAGTCGACTTCCTATTGCATGCAAGATGTAGGACTCTCAGCTCCAGAACCATATCTGGCTGCATGCTACCATGCTTCCCACCACATGGTGATAATGGACTGAACCTCTGAAACCTCTGAAGTTAGCTACCTTCAATTAAATGCTATCCTTTATAAAAGTTTTCGTGGTCATGATGTCTCTTCACAGAAAAAAAAAAAAAAACCTGACTAAGACACCACTTTTAATCATACAGTCACAGTGTGTTCAGTTCTTAGAAGTTCAGAGATCATTTTTATGTTTAGTTTTGGAAAGTATGTTAGGCAAAGTAGTTGGTAATATTTCCTTTTTGTTACTGTAGACAACTGTAACAACAGAAACTTCAACCACTTACTTTCTCAAAAGCAATTGAAATTCTTTAATGATGAGGATAATTGAGAAGTGATTAGTAGAATAAAATGAAATTATATTTCAGGTATAGTTCAGTAAATTTAGGAAATACTTAGAAGCCACGAAATGCTACTGCAATTAAATCGTACAGCATTTCTATCACCAACAAGTTGCCAAAAGGCACTCTAGCAATCGCTCATCTGAAATACATGTTCTAGCTAGCACTGGTTTTTGTTGTTCTGTAACCTTTACTTTCCTTTTGAAAATTATATGTAAATGCAACCAAACCTTATAGCACTTTTTTAATGTGGTTTCTTTCACCTGGAATGATGTTGTTTTATTTTAAGCGGTATTCCACTGGTTATGTATATTTCAATTTGGTTACTCTGTCACAGGTTGGAGATATTTAGATTGTTTTGAATAAATGAAGCTCCTGTGAACATTTGAGCAAATGACTTTATTTTCATTATTCTTAACTGAGTAGCTCTTACCAGAATCACTAGGTCACATGATAGATGGATATTTATGTACCCATATTTCTTACTCATATAAGAAATTATGAAACTCCAGTCATCTGGTGGAAAATGTTATAATAGCTTTAGCAGTAATCCAAAGTCCTAGCTGCTTCAAGTTTCCATTGTCATTTGCTTTCATGAGCTATTTTATGTGTTTAAATGTCTGGCCTAGTGTGTATGTAGCAATATCTGTGTACATTTTCAATTCCATTTTTAAAATAATTAACAATGTTTGACATTTCATATAATTAATTGTCCCCCATTTATTTTTGGTAAAATGCCTGCTAGAAATGTTTGCTCATGTTTAAAGTGGGTATTTGTTTTCATAGTTTTGAATTTTAGCTGTTCTTTGCATATTTTAGATATACACTTTTATAAAATATTTACTTTGCAAATATTATCTCCCATTATAGCACTCTGATATGTAATCAAGTTTTACTTTTTATGAGTACTGAAAGCATTTTGTAGATTCCTTAGTTTATTATCCATAGGTAATCATAACTTCCAGGAGTAATGATTGTTTGATTATTTTTCTTTCTGATACATGTGTTTCTATTTCTTGATTTATTCTATTGGTAACAACTTTTTTTTTTTTCTTTCGAGACAGGGTTTCTCCGTGTAGCTTTGCGCCTTTCCTGGAACTCACTTGGTAGCCCAGGCTGGCCTCGAACTCACAGAGATCCACCTGGCTCTGCCTCCCGAGTGCTGGGATTAAAGGCGTGCGCCACCAACGCCCGGCGGTAACAACTTTTAATGCCATATTTTATTTCAAAAAACTAATTATGTTGATCCCAATTTAGGTGCTTATGACAAATATTTTTTGTTAGATGATCTTTACTAAATTGTTAGCATTTCATGACTAGCCACAAAAATATGAATGACTACTAGATTTGTCAATTAATTTTTCTACATATATTTAAATCATGATATAGTTTTTCTATACTTTCGATATATTTCTGCATTCAATTTAAACATTCTGACTGTATGCACTGGAGATAATATTCTACATATTTACTTTCATGTAATAGTTTTTATCAGTAAAATCCTAATTTTATTATTGGGAAAAAACACTTCCTGTTTTTAGATATGTTTGAACATATTACAATTATTTATTGTCTAAATTTCTGAGAAAAGGTGAAAGTAAAGATATCTACACATATCTTCCTTGGTTGTAAATAAGTTAAAAAATAAATTTTAATATGTGAATATTTATTCTGATTTTATTTTTTCTTTATTAAATCTGATACCTTATATCTTTTTATGAAATCTGTCTAGGTAGAATGCATAATATATACTTTTAACAAGTATACAATCTGTATCACAATTCTTCACTTTTGAAATTGTTCTTTATTTTTGAGACTTTCACACATGTGTATAATGATATATGATTTTATCTGAACCCCCCCAGTACCCTTGTCCAATTCTCATATACCTCCCCCAACATGGCCCTCTACAAACTTCATGTCATTTTTTTTTTTGATAACATAACTAAGTCCAATTAGAATTGCCCATATGTCCGTGGGTTTGAGGTCATGCACTAGAGCATGCAAAACCTACTAGTGGCCATGTACTCAATAAAGAATAATTTTCCAACTCCCCAGCAAACACCCAAATCTGTTAGTGTCTCAAATTTAGGTGAGTCCTGGAAATCATCTGCCCCACCTATATGGAGATTTTGACTGACTTGATCTTGAGCAGGTCATGTGCAAGTAACCACTGGTGAGGTGAGTTCATGTGTTTACAATGTTCTGCCCAGAAGCCCGCATTTCACAGCATTCCTCCACACTTTCCAGATCTAACATTCTTCTGCACTGTTTCTGGGGACTTGGTGGATGTTTGGGTGTAATACAGATGTCTCATTTAGGGCTGAGCACTCAGTTTCGTATTCTTAGCACTTTCGCCAGTTACTCATCTCTCTATTGAGTTGTGTCTATAACAAAAGTAAGTTTCTCTTGATCAAGGTTAAGAGCAACCCATATCTATGGGTATAAACAGAAATACATAGCAGGCAATTTGACAGCATGAGCAATTAACAAAATGACAATAGCAGGTTATACCCTAGGGCCTATGATCCCTTAGCCACTGGCTGTTAACTTTAATGCTTTGATAATTCTATATTTTGACAACTGTCAGTACATTTAAATTTTCTTTCCAAAAAAATGATTTAAAAGTTTTAACTAAAATAATATAGAGTAAGTAATAGAAATGGTGCTAACTACAAATGAGGAAGGCTAAATAATGAACTTTTAAATGAAATAGGTCTTCTGAAACTTAAAAGAATAGGTAAAAACCATACAGTTGAATTATAATTTGGTGGCCGTGACTTTAACCAATATTTACTTTGTCTGCATCAACTTTATGAGTGGCATTGAAGGCAAAATAATGTTAAGAATTAAAACAGGAGATGGTAGCTGAGCTTGATCAATGCCATTATGTTATCTATACACAGGAAAGATGTACTTAAGGAAGAATTTGCAATGAAAAATAGGGATGAGGCACATGCCATAAGATTGAGTGAACACCAAATGTGTGTTTCATTTTACTATCCTTGGATACAATTCTCATGACTCAGGGCTAGAATCAGGATGACAGTAATGGCAAAACTAAATATCCCCAATTAAGAACATTAGTATGGTTTTTATTGTTGTTGTTTGTTTGTTTATTTGTTTTAATGTTAGAGATTCTGAGAATCCAGTAACATTCTCGGTTGCATCATTGAAAAAAATGAGAGACTGAGTATAGGATGAAATCGACCACAGAGATGTAGAGAGAACAGTATAACTCCTTAATTGTCTTTGTAATTGTTACTCCATCTTGGACAAAGTTCTCATACCACTCAAGTGTTATCAAATAACAGCCAAGAAGGAAAATTTTAGATACGACGCAATTCTAAAAATCTGCCTTAACTTTAAAAGTTACATTGATCTATGGGTTCTCGTCTTAAAATTAGTTTTTAGTAACACATTTCAACGAGAAGGTATTGTCTGACCGCCAGTCAAAGCTAATATTGTGTTGCAGTACATAGATGATCTTTTTTAATGTATGTGTGTGATTGCACACATGTGCACATGCCAGGGTGAGTTTATATCTACCATGTGAGTGCAGGTCTGCACAAAGGCCAGAAGAAGGCATTGAGATGCTCCACAACTGGAGTTACAGGCAGTTGTGAGCTGCCAGAGGTTGGTGCTGGGAACTGAACTTGGTCTTCTGAAACATCAGTAAGAGATTTTAACCCTTGAGCAACAGAGCTGTAATTTTAACGATAAGTTAGAAATGTAACCTGCTTTGGGTTCTTTATCATATAATTCTATAAATGATAATATAAACAGCTCTTTAAAACTGCCTGCAAATGGTTTTGCCACTTCAGTGCAATTTCATCTTTGATGAGAATCTAGGCACAGCTCTTTAAAAAAATTAGAAAATGCTAAAACTGTTAAAATATGTTTTCAAACATTTCACTTATAGGAAAAATGATGACAGCACATGTTTATTTGTGTTGTTTATAAAGTATAAGAAAATGATATATTATGAAATTTTGTGAAGATAAAATACATTTTAAAACTGGCTAATACATGCTTTAAATATCGCCAATTTTATCTCTAGGCATAGTAAGACATAAGGTTATGACTTTTTAAACTTCCAATTCTCTAGATATATATGATTTTGCTCAAATTAAGTATTTATTAAGAATTTAAGGTTTTTAAAACCCCCAACATGAAAGATTAGCAATGAATTTGTCTCAGTGCCTTTGTCAGTGAATTCTAAAAAATTAGTTGTTGATTCTCCTGAGGACTTTAACACTGAAATTTAATTTGTTGTTATTTCCTTATAAAGGTATGTCTTCTGAGTTTATGAATTTCACCTTCAGATGATTTGTTTGGCTTTAACTGCTCATGCTAATTTCTCATATTGATTCTCACTGGATCTATTTAAAATACCCAGGTTCAAGTTCTGCTTTCAAAGTGTTCCAGAATGTACACTGCTCTGCATGGCAGCATTAAAATGGGAGAGGAGGGGTCCTCCTCTGATTCTATCCTTTTCCTGAAAGAAAATCATGATTTCCTCCCAATGGTACTCTCATTTGATGTCTGCGGGCAATAGTATTTTCTCACAGTACTGTTTTACCTGTATCATCCAATGTTCAAATGTAAAGTTAAACCCCAAAGCTATAGTGTTGAGAGTTGGGGGCTATATAGTTGAGAAGAGTTCTGACATCACATTTTATGAGGGAATTGCTGAGTTTACCATTTTGTTAGGTGGCAATTGAAGTTTTGGGCTCCTGATAGAAAAAGGATGAACAATTCCCATCCTCTCTTTCTTCTGTTCCTGCTTGTCTTTTGGCCCTTCAACCATGGGTTAATGCAGCAAGAAGTTTCTCACAAATATGAGCTCTTCAAGTTTGGACTTCATAGAACTCTAAGAAAAAATTCTTTGTAAATTATCTGGTCTGTAGTATTCTATTCTATCAACACACAACATACTAAATCACTAGGTAATAGCCACAGGTTCAGGAAAATGATTTTTCTCAGCTGAATTAACCACAACTACTGTTTTGTGCGTGTGTGCTTGTGTTTGTGCAGGTCACAGAATAACCTTCAGGAATTAGCTGCCTCTTTCCACCATGTGGTTTCTAGGGATCTAGCTTAACTCAGGTCATTGGGTTGTTCACAAAGTCTTCAATGGCTTTGCCAGTCACCTTTGCCTTCTTTCCATCCAATTTTTTGGGATGACGCAGCAAGAAGATGCCTGTCAGGTGTCAGGACCTTGATGTTGGCTTCTCAACCTCAGGAAGTGTTAGCCAATATGCTTCTTTCATTATAATTGACAACGACCTTGTCTATAGCATTCTGCTACAATATCGCTAAACACAATACAGCCCCTTATTTTCCAGTAAAATTATGGAAAACCAAATTAGTGTATTTCAGTGCTTCCTCAGACAGATTGGTAGCACAGTGTCTGAATGTTGGGTGATATTTGTGTTGGTGACAGTTATGAAGTAAATTCCAGTTAGCTGATATCCATTCTACACTATCTATGCATCCTGAACAAATTAATTCACTTTCCACTTTTTGGATTATCAATAATAATACCTGCCCCACAAGACTACTTATAATTGTAAATTAGATAACACTAAATTTGGTGTCTCAGATCCTGTGCAGGCAGGCAATATGAGTTTATTTCTTTCTTTCTTTACTTATGAGCAAAACCCATCTGGTCATTTCACTACTTCAGAAATAAAAAAAAATCCACAGTCCCTACAATCTTTCCAAAATTAGAAAGTCTAACAACTTTATTTTGGTGTGCACTTTTTTCATTTGTATACAACAGAGATTTCATAATTCTTTATGAACTTAATGCTAAATTGCTTAAAACCATATCTTTAGTACATTTTTTTTTCTAAAAGGACACCAGCAATTTTAGAGGAGTTCTAAATCCTCACAGAGGAGGAATCCATTGAACAATGGAATTCAACAAAAATAATCAATAGGAAAAAATGTAATCCTTTCACTGCTCTGTACTTGAGTAAGAGAAATTCAATTCACAAGATTCAGAAACTCCACAAGGTATACATGTATTTACATTTTTTTTACCATGGTTTCAAGAAACCCATCCAGATACTGTCTTTCAGGAACATTTTGCATATTTATGTGCAAGTCCTGAAGTTTCCATGACTTTGCAGTTTCCTATTAACATTTTGTGTAGACTTTGTCCTGGCTAAAGATATATGAACACATTTTGCCTAGAGCCCAAATTGCTGGCCAGACCTTCCTTTTGCATAAAAGACAGATCTTTCTTTTGGAACTGTTTCCCCTAAGATAGAATGTGTATAATTTTTTTTTCTGACTAGCAAGAAATTCATGCTCTATTCAATATCAACTGAGTGAGATGCTACACTAAAATTTTCCAGTTATCTTGGGCTTCTTTACTAGTAAGGAAATGAAGCCATTTCCTCTATAAAAACTAGCTTAGAATTCCATTCATGATAGGTAATAACCTTAGAAATTAACATCTTATCCTATCAGTAAAAGAAAGAACAACACACTTAAAAAAAATCAGCCATCTCAGATCCACTAGAGCAGTGACGCAATTCTAAAAATCTGCCTTAACTTTAATAGACTAAATTGCTTCTATAAAATCTAGAGATAGAGGCATGTAAGTAAGACATTCGCAACTGACCAGATCTAAAGGCACAGGTAACAATCTCAGCTGGAACTATTACTGCTATGGGATTATATGAATTATAATTGATGAGTGTTCAAGATGTCTAAGACTTAAAAAACTCCAGTGCAAAAAGGTAAAGCAGAATGGAAGATACGATTTTTTTTTTTGTTTTTTAGTTTTTTTTTTTAAGTTTATCCTCAGTAATTTACTATGTCTAACATTAAATATCGTATCCCATGGCTAGCTGTGTGACTGGGTGGCTGGCCCATCATGTCCTCCTCTCCTTTTCCTTTTCTCACTCCTCACTCCTTCTTTCTAGCCTAGATATCTCCTCCTATTTATTCTCTCTGCATGCCAGGCCTGTCTATCCTTTCTCCTGGATAGCTATTGGCTGTTCAGTTCTTTATTAGACCAATCAGGTATTATAGGCAGGTAAAATAACACAACTTTACAGAGTTAAACAAATGAAACATAAAAGAATGCAACATGTCTTTGCATCATCATTAAACAAATACTCCATAACATAAACAAATGTAGCACATCTTAAACTAATATTCCACAACAGTTCCTCCTTTTGTCTAAATAAAAATGAAAGGTTTTAACTTTAACGTTGTAAAACTATATACAACAAAAACAATTACCAAGTAAGAATTACATTTACTATATTCTGTCCATTTGTATTTAGTAAATTCAGAGAAAATACTCCATATCTATCTTCTCACAGCGATTCCAAAGTTTTATACCTAATTTACTTTCCATCATAACTAAGGAAAACTAAACCCCGAACTATTTAGTCTTTAACTTCATCAAAGACTGAAGAAGGATGCAATATTACCTAACAACAGAGATATCAGGCTGCTAGACAGTCACCTTTGCAACACTGGCGCATCCACCTTCAGCCTACAGTCCTAGAATATCTGGCAGACTTTTCAGTGAAGCAGGAAATTTGAAGGACTCTCCAGCCTTGCATTGTCAAATTCCATCAGTTCCTTTCCTGTGTGTCCTGTAGAATGTCTGGCAGGTGCTTCTGTGAAGCAGAAATCTCAAAAGACTGTCCTGTCTCGTCTTGGAAAAGTTCAAGTCTTTTTTCCTGTGTCCCACTTGTCCAGTTTGTACAGCATACTGTCAACAGTGAAGGCAAGAGCAGTTTCTTTCCAAAATGGCTAGCTAGCCTTGCCACATTAAAAGCAAAGTCCATATGGAGTTTCTTCGATGCCCATCATTCTTTTAGGAAGTAAATTGGTGCTGCCAGGAGCAGATGTGTCTCATTGTCATGAAAAATCTTAGGTTATTAAACATCTTAAATGCTGTATTTTGTAGGTCTTTGAAGTGATTGAAAATCACGTATCTGTCTAAAATATACCTATTTAACCTCGAAAACATACCTAATGTGACTACAAGTTTCATTATTATAGAATAACTACTAACTTCATTGATTAATTATGCACTGCATTTTTAAATAAGCTGCATAAGCACAATATCTCAAACAAGAGTAGAAGCATACATATAAGCAAATAACTTTAAATTTGTATCAATATACCCAAATCCATGCCAAAAAATTATGTGAGATTAGTAGTTGTCTTTTATCCTGTACTCCTATATTCTTCTAAATGATAACAAACATACATAACCCATCAAACAACCAAAACCCACACATCCCACCTCTTGAGAATCTGGGCATTGTGTTCTCTAGACTGCTTCCTGTTGTCTGTGGGTGGGAGCATCTGTAGGGGGTCCCTTAGACAATTGAGATAATGGCCAAGTCTTGGGAAGACCAGCTGTCAACTCTGCTGATATAGATAGATAGATAGATAGATAGATAGATAGATAGATAGATAGATAGATAGATAGATAGATAGATAGATAGATAGATAACCTGTCAGGATTCAGGAGGTTTCCTTCATCAAACTTGATCCATATTAACCCTGAAGGAATCCACAGCCTCTCTTTTCTGTAGAAACAAAAACATAACCTCTTCCACAAAGCATTTTTGACTTCCATTTGAAAAAAAAAAAAAACAACATTTTTTTTCTTCATTTTTTTTATTATTATTATTATTTTACAACACCATTCAGTTCAACATAATAGCCACAGATTCCCCTGTTCTCCCCCTCTCGCCCACCCCTCCCCCCAGCCCACCTCCCATTCCCACCTCCTCCAGATCAAGGTCTCCCCCGAGGACCGGGGTTGACCTGGTAGACTCAGTCCAGGCAGGTCCATTCCCCCCTCCCAGACCGAGCCAAGTGTCCCTGCATAAGTCCCAGGATTCAAACAGCCAACTCATGCAACGAGCCCAGGACCTGGCACCAATGCACAGCTGCCTCCCAAACAGATCAAGCCAACTGACTGTCTCACCTGTTCAGGGGGCCTGATGCAGTTGGGGGCCCCTCAGCCTTTGGTTCATAGATCCTGTGCTTCCATTCATTTGGTTATTTGTCCCGGTGCTTTATCCAACCTTGGCTTGGCTTCAACAATTCTCGCTCATATAAACCCTCTTCTTTCTCACTAATTAGACTCCCAGTGCTCCACCAGGGGCCCAGCCGTGGATGTCTGCATTCAGATTCCTCAGTCCTTGGATGGGGTTTATGGCACCACTATCTGGGTGTCTGGCCATCCCATCACCAGAGTAGGTCAGTTCCTGCCGTCTCGCGACCATTGCCAGCAGTCTTTTGCGGGGGTATCTTTGTGGATCTCCGTGGGCCTCCCTAGCTCTCTGCTTCCTCCCCTTCTCACCTTCTCATGTGGTCTTCATTTACCATGGTCTCCTATTCCTTGTTCTCCCTCTCTTTTCTTGATCCAGTTAGGATCTCCCACTCTCTTTCCCTCGACTGTCGCCCTTCATTGTTCCCACTCATGACCAGGCTGTTCATGTAGATCTCGTCCATTTCTCCGTGTCTTTTTTTTGGGGTCCCGTTTTCCAGGTAGCCTCACTGGTGATGTGAGTAGCAGTCCAGTCATCCTTGTTCCACATCTAGCATCTTCCTATGAGTGAGTATATACCATATTTGTCTTTCTGAGTCTGGGTTACCTCACTCAGGATGATTTTTTCTAGATCCATCCATTTGCCTGCAAACCGTGTGATGTCATTGTTTTTCTCTGCTGAGTAGTATTCCATTGTGTATATGTGCCACAATTTATTTATCCATTCTTCAGTTGAAGGGCATCTAGGTTGTTTCCAGGTTTTGGCTATTACAAACAATGCTGATATGAACATAGCTGAGCAAGTGCTCTTGTGGTATGATTGAGCATTTCTTGGGTATATGCCCAGGAGTGGTATAGCTGGATCTTGGGGGAGATTGATTCCCAATTTTCTAAGAAAGCGCCATATTGATTTCCAAAGTGGTTGTACAAGCTTGCATTCCCACCAGCAGTGGAGGAGAGTTCCCCTAGTTCCACATCTTCTCCAGCATAAAGTGTCTTCAGTGTTTTTGATCTTAGCCACTCTGACAGGCGTAAGGTGGTATCTCAGAGTTGTCTTGATTTGCATTTCCCTGATGATTAGGGAAGTTGAGCAATTCCTTAAATGTCTTTCAGCCATTTGGGATTCCTCTGTTGAGAATTCTCTGTTTAGTTCTAAAGCCCATTTCTCAATTGGACTGTTGGTCCTTTTGATGTCTAATTTCTTGAGTTCCTTATATATTCTGGATATCAGTCCTCTGTCAGATGTGGGGTTGGTGAAGATCTTTTCCCATTCTGTAGGCTGTCGCTTTGCCTTGTTGACCGTATCCTTTGCTCTACAAAAGCTTCTCAGTTTCAAGAGGTCCCATTGATTGATTGTTTGTCTCAGTGTCTGCGCTACTGGTGTTATATTTAGGAAGTGATCTCCTATGCCAAGGCGTTCAAGACTATTTCCTACTTTCTCTTCTAGCAGGTTCAGAGTAGCTGTATTTATGTTGAGGTCTTTGATCCACTTGGACTTAAGTTTTGTGCACAGTGACAGATATGGATCTATTTGCAGCCTTCTACACGCTGATATCCAGTTATGCCAGCACCATTTGTTGAAGATGCTTTCTTTTTTCCATTGTACACTTTTGGCTTCTTTGTCAAAAATTATATGTCCATAGGTGTGTGGGTTAATGTCAGGGTCTTCAATTCGATTCCATTGGTCCACATGTCGGTTTTTATGCCAATACCAGGCTGTTTTTATTACTGTAGCTCTATAGTAGAGCTTGAAGTCGGGGATTGTGATGCCTCCAGAAGTTGTTTTATTGTACAGGTTTCTTTTAGCTATCCTGGGTTTTTTGTTTTTCCATATGAAGTTGAGTATTGTTCTTTCCAGGTCTGTGAAGAATTGTGTTGGGATTTTGATGGGGATTGCATTGAATCTGTAAATTGCTTTTGGTAAGATTGCCATTTTTACTATGTTAACCCTGCCTATCCATGAGCATGGGAGATCTTTCCATTTTCTGAGATCTTCTTCAATTTCTTTTTTCAGGGACTTAAAGTTTTTGTCATATAGGTCCTTCACTTGCTTGGTTAGTGTTACCCCAAGGTATTTTATGTCATTTTTGGCTATTGTAAAGGGTGATGTATCTCTAATTGCCTTCTCAGCTTCTTTGTCCATTGTATATAGGAGGGCTACTGATTTTTTTGAGTTGATCTTGTATCCTGCTATGTTGCTGAAGGTGTTTATAAGCTTTATCAATTCCTGAGTGGAATCTTTGGGGTCACTCAAGTATACTATCATGTCATCTGCAAATAGGGAAAGCTTGACTTCTTCCTTCCCAATTTGTATCCCCTTAATCTCCTTATGTTGTCTTGTTGCTCTGGCTAGAACTTCAAGTACTATATTGAATAAGTATGGGGAGAGAGGACAGCTTTGCCTCGTTCCTGATTTTAGTGGAATTGCTTTGAGTTTCTCTCCATTTAATTTGATGTTGGCTGTTGGTTTGCTATATATTGCCTTTATTATGTTTAGGTATGTTCCCTGTATTCCTGATCGCTCCAAGACTTTTATCATGAAGGGGTGTTGGATTTTGTCAAATGCCTTTTTTGCATCTAGTGAGATTATCATGTGGTTTTTTTCTTTGAGTTTGTTTATATGGTGTATTACATTGATGGACTTTCGTATGTTGAACCACCCTTGCATCCCTGGGATGAAGCCTACTTGATCATGGTGGATAATTGTTCTGAAGTGTTCTTGGAGTCTGTTTGCCAGTATTTTATTGAGTATTTTTGCATCAATGTTCATGAGGGAGATCGGTCTGTAGTTCTCTTTCTTTGTTGCATCCTTGTTTGGTTTAGGAATCAGGGTAATTGTAGCCTCATAGAAGGAGTTTGGTAATGTTCCTTCTGTTTCTATTATGTGGAACAATTTAGAGAGTATTGGTATTAACTCTTCTTTGAAGATCTGGTAGAATTCTGCACTGAAACCATCTGGTCCTGGGCTTTTTTTGGTTGGGAGACCTTTAATGACTGCTTCTATTTCCTTAGGGGTTATTGGACTATTTAAATAGTTTATCTGGTCTTGATTTAACTTAGGTATGTGGTATCTATCCAGAAAAATGTCCATTTCTTTTAGGTTTTCCAGTTTTGTGGAGTAGAGGTTTTTGAAATATGACCTTATAATTCTCTGGATTTCCTCAATGTCTGTTGTTATGTCCCCCTTTTCATTTCTGATTTTGTTGATTTGGATTCTCTCTCTCTGTCTTTTGGTTAGTTTGGATAAGGGCTTGTCTATCTTGTTGATTTTCTCAAAGAACCAACTCTTTGTTTCATTAATTTTTTGTATTATTCTCTTAGTTTCTAATTTATTAATTTCACCTCTCACTTTGCTAATTTCCTGGCGTCTATTCTTCCTGGGAGACTTTGCTTCTTCTTGTTCTAGAGCTTTCAGATGTGCTGTTAATTCACTAGTGTGGGATTTCTCCAACTTCTTTATGTGGGCATTTAGTGCTATGAATTTCCCTCTTAACACTGCTTTCATAGTGTCCCATAAGTTTGGGTATGTGGTGTCTTCATTTTCATTGATCTCTAGGAAGTCTTTAATTTCTTTCTTTATTTCTTCCTTAACCCATTGGTGATTCAGTTGAGCATTATTCAGTTTCCATGAGATTGTAGGTTTTCTGTAGTTTTTGTTGTTGTTGAAATCTAGCTTTAAACCATGGTGGTCTGATAGAACACAGGAGGTTATTCTGATTGTTTTGTATCTGTTGAGATTTGCTTTGTGGCCAAGTATGTGGTCGATTTTAGAGAAAGTTCCATGGGGTGCTGAGAAGAAAGTATATTCTTTCTTGTTAGGATGGAATGTTCTGTAGATATCTATTAGGTCCAATTGGGTCATGACATCAGTTAAGTCCTTTATTTCTCTGTTAAGTTTCGATTTGGGAGATCTGTCCAGTGGTGAAAGTGGGGTGTTGAGATCTCCCACTATTAATGTGTGGGGTTTTATATGTGGTTTAAGCTTTAGTAATGTTTCTTTTACATATGTGGGTGCCCTTGTGTTTGGGGCATATATGTTCAGAATTGAAACTTCATCTTGGTCGATCTTTCCTGTGACGAGGATGTAATGTCCTTCTTGATCTCTTTTGATTGATTTTAGTTTGAAGTCTATTTTGTTGGATATCAGGATGGCTACCCCTGCTTGTTTCTTAAGACCATTTGATTGAAAAGTCTTTTCCCAGCCTTTTATTGTTAGGTAGTGTCTGTCTTTGAATTTGAGATGTGTTTTTTGTATGCAGCATTAAGATGGGTCCTGCTTTCATATCCATTCTGTAAGTCTATGTCTTTTTATAGGTGAATTAAGTCTGTTGATATTAAGGGATATTAATGACCAGTGATTCTTCATCCCTGTTATTTTTGGTGGTAGTGTGTGTGTACTTCTCTTCTTTGGGGTTTACTGTTGTGGCTTTATCTATTGCCTGTGTTTTCAAGTGTGTATCTGACTTCCCTCGGTTGGAATTTTCCTTCTAGTGCTTTCTGTAGGGCTGGGTTTGTGGATAGGTATTGTTTAAATCTGGCTTTGTCTTTGAATGTCTTGTTCCTTCCGTCTATGATGATTGAAAGTTTTGCTGGGTATATTAGTCTGGGCTGACATCCATGGTCTCTTAGTGTCTGCATTACATCTGTCCAGGTCCTTCTGGCTTTCAAAGTCTCCATTGAGAAGTCGGGTGTTATTCTGATGGGTTTACCTTTATAGGTCACTTGGCCTTTTTCCTTGGCTGCTTTTAATATTCTTTCTTTATTCTGTACATTTAGTTGTTTAATTATTATGTGTCAAGGGGATTTTTTGGGGGGGTCTAGTCTGTTTGGTGTTCTATAGGCTTCTTGTATCTTCATAGGCATTTCCTTCTTTAAGTTGGGAAAGTTTTCTTCTATAATTTTGTTGAATATATTTTCTGTGCCTTTGAGTTGGTATTCTTCACCTTCTTCTATCCCTATAATTCGTAGGTTTGGTCTTTTCATGGTGTCCCAAATTTCTTGGACATTTTGGTTCATGACTTTGTTGGCTTTAGTGTTTCCTTCGACTGATGAAACTATTTCTTCTACTGTGTCTTCAATGCCAGAAATCCTCTCTTCCATCTCTTGCATTCTGTTGGTTATACTTGCATCTGAAGTTCCCGATCTTTTACTCAGGTTTTCTATTTCCAGCATTCCCTCTGTTTGTGTCTTCTTTATTTTTTCAATTTCCCTTTTCAGTTCTTGGACTGTTTCCTTTGTTTGTTTCATTACTTTTTCATGATTTTCTTTCAGTGCTTTATTGTTTTCTTGCAGGACTTTATTGTTTTCTTCCAGGAATTTATTGTTTTCTTGGAGGGCTTTATCGTTTTCTTGGAGGGCTTTATTGTTTTCTTGGAGGGCTTTATTGTTTTTTTCTAATTTGTTTCCCTTTCCTCTAGTTGTTTACAGCGTTCTTCCAATTTTCTTGTCTTTTCCTCTACACAAGCCTCTACCTTCTTCATGAAGTTACTCATAAGGCTACTTTCTTCTGCTTCTTCCAATTTTTGGTGTTCAGGTCTAGATGTTGGAGGCGGGCTAGGTTCTGGTGATGCTTTATTGCTCTTCATTTTGTTGTATGTACTTCTGCCTTGATGTCTGCCCATCTCCTTATGGTTCCTTCTTGGTCTTATCAGTGTACTTGTTTCACAAAGAGCTGACAGATTCAGGAAGACTCTCTCTCTTGTCCAAAAGGGAGTTCTCTTGTCCAACTCTCTGGTCCAGAAGGGAAGTCCGGGGCAGGTTCTGGTCCAGAATGCTAATTGGGGACAGGCTGGGAGCTGGGGGCCGGTCTCTAAGTCTCAGGAAGTGGCTGTGGTCTCAGGCAGATGGGCGTGGGGGCAGGGCGCGGAGATTGCAGGGGCTGCCGGGGGGCTTGGAAAAGGGGATCCCTCCCGGTGGGGCTAGAAGGGGAGCTGCCCAGTGGCCAGAACCTGGTGCCAAATTGGGCAGGTCTTCCCGGAGTGGCTGGTGCCCAGGGATGGGGTCTGGGTTGGACCCAGGTACTCACCTCTGGACCAGAAGGGAAGAAGGGGGGCAAAACATTTTTTTTTTAATTCCATTTTAAAGTTAACACATTCCTAAAATACGTAGGCTGGTTTATTTCAACAATCCCTCTTTCAATTCCATATTTCTTTTTATTTTATTTTATTTTACAATTCCATTCAGTTCTACATATCAGCCATGGGTTCCCCTATTCTCCCCCCTCCCACCCCCTCTGCTTACCCCCAGCCCACCCCCATTCCCACCTCCTCCAGGGCAAATCCTCCCCCGAGGACTGCAATCAACCTGGTAGACTCAGTCCAGGCAGGTCCAGTCCCTTCCTCCCAGACTGAGCCAAATGTCCCTGCATAAGCTCCAGGTTTCAAACAGCCAACTCATGCAATGAGCACAGGACTTGGTCCCACTGCCTAGTTGCCTCCCAAACTGATCAAGCCAATCAACTGTCTCACCTGTTCAGAGGGCCTGATCCAGCTGGGGGTTCCTCAGCCTTTGGTTCATAGATCATGTGTTTCTCCATTCATTTAGCTATTTTTTTTCAATAATTGAGTAAAACCGAAATTTATTATAAGCCACAGTCATTCTAGGGACCTCCATGCTATATATATAGCTTCCATGGTTCTATGGGTTGTGGTCTGATTGTTCTTTATTTTATATCTAGAATCCACTTATGAGTGAGTACATACCATGACTGTCTTTCTGGGTTTGGGTTACCTCACTCAGGATGAATTTTTTCTAGTTCCATCCATTTGCCTGCAAATTTCATGCTTTCATTGTTTTTCTCGGCTGAGTAGTACTCCATTGTGTATATGTACCACATTTTTTTTCATCCATTCTTCCGTTGATGGGCATCTAGGCTGTTTCCAGGTTCTGGCTATTACAAATAGTGCTGCTATGAACATAGCTGAACATGTATCTTTATGGTATGAATCAGCATTCCTTGGGTATATGCCCAAGAGTGGGATGGCTGGGTCTTGAGGTAGTTCGATTCCTAATTTTCTGAGAAACCGCCATACTGATTTCCATAGTGGTTGTACAAGTTTACATTCCCACCAACAGTGGAGGAGTGTTCCCTCTGCTCCACATCCTGTCCAACATTGACTGTCATTGGTGTTTTTGATCATAGCCATTCTGACAGGTGTAAGGTGGCATCTTAGAGTCGTTTTGATTTGCATTTCACTGATGATTAAGGATGTTGAGCATTTCTTTAAATGTCTTTCAGCCATTTGTGATTCTTGTTTTGTGAATTCTCTGTTTAGCTCTTTAGCCCATTTTTTAATTGGACTGTTTAGTATTTTGATGTGTAGTTTCTTGAGTTCTTTATATATTGTGGAGATCAATCCTTTGTCAGATGTGGGGTTGGTGAAGATCTTTTCCCATTCTCTTGGCTGTCTTTTTGTCTTATTGACTGTGTCTTTTACCCTGCAAAAGCTTCTCAATTTTGAGAGGTCCCATTTATTAATTGTTGTGCTCAGGGTCTGTGCTGTTGGTGTTTTATTTAGGAAATGGTCTCCAGTGCCAATGCGTTCAAGAGTGCTTCCTACTTCCTTTTCTATTAAGTTTAGTGTAACTGGATTTATGTTCAGGTCTTTGATCCACTTGGACTTGAGTTTTGTGCATGGTAACAGATATGGATCTATTTGTAATCTTTTACATATTGACATCCAGTTATGCCAGCACCATTTGTTGAAGATACTTTCTTTTTTCCATTGTATAGTTTTGGCTCCTTTGTCAAAAACCAGGTGTTCATATGTGCATGGATTAATGTCAAGGTCTTCAATTTGATTCCATTGGTCCATATGTCGGTTTTTATACCAGTTCCAAGCTGTTTTTATTACTATAGCTCTATAGTAGAGTTTGAGGTCAGGGATGGTGATGCCTCCAAAGGTTGCTTTATCGTATAGGATTCTTTTAGCTATCCTGGGTCTTTTGTTTTTCCATATGAAGTTGAGTATTTTCTTTCCAAGTCTGTGAAGAATTGTGTTGGGATTTTGATGGGGATTGCATTGAATCTGTAGATTGCTTTTGGTAAGATTGCCATTTTTACTATGTTAATCCTACCTATCCATGAGCATGGGAGATCCTTCCATTTTCTGATATCTTCTTCAATTTCTTTCTTTAGAGATTTAAAGTACTTGTCAAAAAGGTCCTTCACTTGTTTAATTAGTGTTATCCCAAGGTATTTTATATTATTTGTGGCTATTGTAAAGGGTGATGTTTCTCTGACTTCTTCCTCAGCCCTTTTATCATTTGTGTATAGGAGAGCTACTGATTTTTTTGAGTTGATCTTGTATCCTGACACTTTACTGAAGGAGTTTATCAGCTGTAGGAGTTCCCTGGTAGAGTTTTTGGGGTCACTTATGTATACTATCATATCATCTGCAAATAGTGAAAGTTCCACTTCTTCCTTGCCAATTTGTATCCCTTTGATCTCCTTTTGTTGTCTTATTGCTCTAGCTAGAACTTCTACTACTATATTGAATAAATATGGGGAGAGTGGACAGCCTTGTCTTGTTCCTGAATTTAGTGGTATCGCTTTGAGTTTCTCTCCGTTTAATTTGATGTTTGCTGTTGGCTTGCTATGAATTGCTTTTATTATGTTTAGAAATGTTCCTTGCCGGGCGTGGTGGCGCATGCCTTTAATCCCAGCACTTGGGAGGCAGAGGCAGGCGGATCTCTGTGAGTTCGAGGCCAGCCTGGACTACCAAGTGAGCTCCAGGAAAGGCGCAAAGCTACGCAGAGAAACCCTGTCTCGAAAAAAAACAAAAACAAAAACAAAAAAAAAAAAAAAAAAAGAAATGTTCCTTGTATTCCTGATCTTTCTAAGACCTTTATCATGAAGGGGTGTTTGATTTTGTCAAAGGCTTTTTCAGCATCTAAGGAGATGATCATGTGGTTTTTTTCTTTCAGTTTGTTTATATGGTGTATTACATTGACTGATTTTCGTTTGTTGAACCATCCTTGCAACCTCAATCCCACATCTCTTAAGAGCTGTCATTTGCTTATCAGCAATCAAGAATTTCAAAATTAATACAGTAACATACAGGATCCAGACTCCCTGTGTACTTCTCATATCTACATGACTTATTTTTTTTTATTATTTTACTTCTTTCTTTAAAGACTTCAATGTTTTTAAGCTGTTTTTTTTTTTTCTATGACTGTCTATATCCTTTCTCTTTCCTTTCTTAAGCCTACACACATTTTTAAATACACTGTAACCTGTTTAGGGTTTTTTTTTCCATCTGGCTTCTTTTTCTGTGTATCTTTTAGCCTTTTTTGATCATGTGGACAAACTTTAAACTGCCATGCTATAGCTCCGCCCTCCCCATGACTGGCTCTGCCCACTTCTTGGGTCTGTGAAAGCCAAACCTTAAGCTCAAGGCCTAATCTAGAAGTAGGTGACAGAGAAACTGTATTCAATGCACCAGCCTTGGAATGCCAGTGCCCTGCACTGTGGCAGGTGTTTTTTTATTTAGTTTGTTATTGTTGTTGTTACTACTTAGCATGAAAAAGGCTATTTAAATACTCTGCTGTATGGCAAAGTTTCTTAAAGGAGCTGTTTCCATTTTTTGTTGTTGTTGTTGTTTTGTTTTTCTTTCTCAGGCCTTATGGGGGAATTTGAGCCTCATGTTGGTACCCAAAATGTAGTCTTGTTTTCTTTTTTCTCTCTTTGGGGGCAAACTACCCAGCTTCCAAATGAATACATTGAGACTTATTCTTATAAATACGCAGCCTTAACTTGACTTGTTTCTAAGCTTTTTTAACTTAAATTATCCCATCTCTCTTTAGCTACATTTTGCCTCTGGGCTTTTTACCATTCTTTATTATTTTATATCTTTCTTTGTGGTGATATTTTATTTGTACTGAAATGTTATTTTAATTTTATGTTAATAAATAAAGTTGCCCTGGGGTCAGAGCTATTAGAGCCATAGTGAGAACGTGGTGGTTAGAAGAGCTAGGTAGATTTCTGTGTGTTCAGGGATACAGCCAGTATTGGAGACATACGCCTTTAAGACCTGGAGGGCGGTACTTACAGGCAGTGATGAGGCAGTCATGTGGTTGGGTTTACAACCAATGAGAAGGCAGAACAGAAAGATATTTAAACAGGGACACAGGAAGTACCTCCCTCTCTCGGGGAAGCTAGGAGCACTGCAGGAGGTAAGATTTTATCTCTGAGCTCTGACCTCTCGGCTTTTCTCTTTTACCTTGGCTCTGTGTTTCTTATTTTAATAATACGATTGGTTAAATCTACATCTGGCGCCCAACGTGACAAGAATCCATTAAAAACTGCTTGGGGCCGGCTCCCTAGCCGGAGCAGCCGGCTCCCTAGCCCCAGCCCAGGTCTGCTTGGGCTCAGGCTGGACTGTGAGCTGCTTGCTTAAAGCCAGTGCTACAAACAGCTCAGGCCTGCCCTGCTAAACAGGGCCCCTGCCTGTAAAGCCAAGCTTTGACTCTGCTCAAGAGGGAACAAGTGGCTGGCTTTAAGCTTTAGCCGGCTACCCCTTCGCTTTCACTTTCACTTTCACTTTCACTTTCGCTTTCGCTTTTGCTTTCTCTCTTGCTTTCTCTCTGTCTCTCTGTTTCTCTCTCTCTCTCTCTCTCTCTCTCTCTCTCTCTCTCTCTCTCTCTCTCTCTGGATTTACACCTAGGACTCTAGGTGGCTGTTTTGAAATTCGCTCGGATTTCTACTGTTCTACGCAGATTTGGTAAGTCATAAAGGAAACTATTTAAAAGACTAATTTTTTCCACATTTAAAAAAATGGGTTTCCTGTGTACATTGGAAGAAAATTGGGTTTTGTTTGAAATTTTAGGCAGTCTGACAATGGAACAACTATATGAAAAGATTAGTATTATGGGAATTATGCAGTTAATCACCATGCTTATTCTCATTTTACTATTTAAAAAGATAGTCGATTTAAGTGCCAGGATAACAGCTTTAGAAAAACCTGTTAATTTTAACAGTGAAGTTGGTTCAAGTTTGGATCATAAGGTTACAGAAAGAAAGCCTGTTTTCACACAATCATCCTTAATTTATCCTGTAACCGTACAGCAGATGCCTGATCAAATGGCTACACAAAATATCTGGGCTCCAATTGAACTGATGGATTTTAAAAGGTTTAAGGAGGCAATAGTATCTTATGGCATGCATTCCCCATATGTAAAGCAAATGTTAAACTCTTGGTCAACATATAATAGGATTATACCACAGGACTGGCGGGACCTTGCACAAGCTGTTCTGGAACCCAGCCAGAGAATTCAATTTCTGACTTGGTTTAAGGAGGAAGCTAGAAACGTAGAAACACAATGGAGGGATAAAGGAATACAAGTTTGTCAGGATCAGCTTATTGGAGAAGGCCAATATGCTTCAATACAAACACAATGTTTATATGATGTTCAAACCGTAATTTTATGTCGAATGGCAGCCTTGAATGCATGGGACAGAGTTGATGAACCAGGAAAAAAACATGAGTCATTCACAAAGGTTATGCAAGGCCCTAAAGAATCTTTCACAGATTTTTTAGAAAGACTGGCTTCAGCAGTAAACAGAATGGTCTCAGGATCAGAAGCTAGTAAGGCAATAATTGAAGCTTTGGCATTTGAGAATGCGAATGCAGCATGCAAAAGAATAATCAGGCCGTTAAGGGCAAGATCTGCACCTTTGGAAGATTGGATTAGAGAAACAATTAATGTTGAGGTTGATGAGCATGATACGTGGGTAGGAGAAGTAATTTCAAAAGGTTTGAGGAGTGTTAGATGTTTTGGGTGTGGAAAGCAAGGACATTTTAAAAGGGACTGTAAACAGGTCAATCCTAGAAGCAATGTTTCTTCAAGGAACAATGGCAACAGAATGCCCCTTCCTTCTGGAGTATGCAGAAGGTGTGGTAAGGGAAAACACTGGACCAACGAATGTAGATCAACAAAGGACAGACAGGGTAATCCTTTGCCTCAGTTTTCGGGAAACTCCCGGAGGGGCCTCATGCAGGCCCCCATAGCAAAACCAGTTCAAACCTTTCCTGCAGCTGTAGAGGAAATCCCTGCTCTGAGCGATTAAATAACCAAATGACTATTGGAATAAATCAGGCTGGTCAGGATGATGAAAAAGAGAGAATAGAAAATTCAGGAGAAAACATAAAGAAAAATTTTTGGCAAACTTCTATTAATGAACAGAGACCAAAATTAACGATAAAAATAAATGGTGTTTTGTTGTCTGGTCTGGTAGACACAGGTGCGGACATTACCATAATTGCACCAGAATTTTGGCATCCAGCTTGGCCTCTTCAGGAGGTAAACGTTCAACTGTTAGGAATTGGGACATTATCTGGAGTGAAACAGAGTGCAAGATGGCTGGAATGTATAGGTCCAGAAGGACAGAGAGGAAAATTAAAACCATATGTTGCTAACATAGCTATGAACCTGTGGGGTCGAGACTTGTTGCAACAATGGAATACTCAGATTAAAATCCCTCCAATCTCAGAAACAAATCATAAACTAGCACATGTTTCTGAGAGAAATATTAGAAGGCATTATTTTGAGTGGTCACCAGCCATCCATATTATACAGGAACAGGGCACAACAACTGATAATCTTCCAAAAATACCAACAGCTCTACCTTTAAAATGGTTAACAGACAAGCCTGTATGGGTTCAGCAATGGCCTTTAACAACAGAGAAACTCCAGGCTTTAGAAGAGCTGGTAGAAGAACAGTTAAATGCTCAGCATATTGAACAGTCAACCAGCCCTTGGAATTCTCCTGTATTTGTTATTAAAAAGAAATCTGGTAAATGGAGAATGGTAACAGACCTTAGAGCAATTAACAAAGTAATTCAGCCGATGGGCTCTCTACAATCTGGAATTCCTTTGCCTACTCTGTTACCAAAAGGATGGCCTCTCATAGTTATTGATTTAAAAGACTGTTTCTTTTCAATACCCTTACAAGAAAAGGACAAAGAAAGATTTGCTTTCACAGTGCCTACTTATAATAATTCTCAACCGGTTAAAAGATTTCAATGGAGGGTCCTCCCACAGGGAATGTTAAATAGCCCAACTCTGTGCCAATATTTTGTACAACAGCCATTGGAAGTGATACGTAAAAAATTTCCTAAATCTATAATTTATCATTATATGGATGATATTTTACTAGCTGACTCAAATGCAGATACTTTAGAAAGAATGTTTGAAGAAGTAAAGAAAATTTTGCCTTGCTGGGGATTACAAATTGCTCCTGAAAAAATACAAAGAGGAGATTCTATTAATTATTTAGGATATAAAATAGAGCTACAAAAAATTAGACCCCAAAAGGTGAAAATTAGGAGAGATAGACTACAGACTCTTAATGACTTTCAAAGATTATTTGGAGATATTTCTCATCTACGAACTATTGTTGGGGTAAAAAATGATGAACTGACTAATTTGTTCAAAACCTTAGAAGGTGACAAGGACTTAAATAGTCCAAGAGAATTATCACCTGAAGCTGAGAAAGAATTGGCCTTGGTAGAAAAGAAAGTACATGAAGGGCATGTGGATCGTATTGATCCAAAGCTGGATTGCATTTTGGTTATTTTACCCTCTAGGCATTCCCCTACTGGAATATTAATGCAGAGGGAAGATATTATATTGGAATGGATATTTTTACCAAATAAACCAAATAAAAAATTAAAAACTTATGGGGAAAAAATCTCTGACTTGATTTGGAAAGGAAAATTGAGACTTCGTCAATTAGCAGGAATAGACCCAGCAGAAATTGTCGTACCTTTAACTAAGGAGGACATTGAAAAATTATGGACAGAAAGTGAACCTTGGCAAAGAGCTTGCAGTAATTTTTTGGGAGAAATTAACAGCAAATATCCCAAAAGCAACAGAATTGATTTTATAAAGAGAGCTGATTGGATCTTGCCTCGAATTGTACGGCAAAAACCCATATCTGGAGTTCGTACATTTTATACAGATGCCAACAAACAAGGAAAGGCAGGTTACAAATCAGAAAATTTAAGTAAAGTGGTACAAAGTCCTTATAATTCAGTGCAAAAATCAGAATTGTATGCTATTCTGTTGGTATTAATGGATTTTTCAGAACCTCTCAACATAGTAACTGACTCTCAGTATGCTGAAAGAGTGGTATTACATATTGAGACTGCAGAATTTATCCCTGATGCTTCAGAATTAACTTCACTATTTATTCAATTACAAGATACAATCAGGAAAAGGAGTCATCCTTTATATATAACTCACATCCGATCTCATACTGGTCTGCCAGGCCCTCTAGCACAAGGCAATGATGAGATTGATAAATTATTGATAGGAAATGTGCTGGAGGCCTCAGAATTTCATAAAAAACATCATGTCAATAGTAAAGGTTTAAAAAAGGATTTTCCCATAACCTGGCAACAAGCCAAAGAAATAGTAAAGAAATGTCCTACTTGTTCCTTCTATAATCAAACACCATTACCAGCAGGATGTAACCCAAAGGGTACTCAGAGGAATGAAATCTGGCAGATGGACGTGTTTCACTTTGCAGAATTTGGAAAACTGAAATATGTACACCACACTATCGATACTTATTCAGGATTTCAATGGGCAACTGCTTTGAGTTCTGAAAAAGCTGATTCTGTAATCACTCATTTGCTAGAAGTTATGGCCATTATGGGTATACCTGCACAAATCAAAACTGACAATGCTCCATCATATGTCTCTGTTAAAATGAAACAGTTTTTTGCTTATTACAATATAAAGCATATTACAGGTATACCACATAATCCTACAGGTCAAGCAGTTATAGAAAGGTCAAACAGAACTCTAAAGGATATGCTAAATAAACAGAAAGGAGTAACAAAAACCCCCAGAAATAGACTGCATAATGCTCTATTAACTTTGAATTTTCTGAATGCCAATGAGAAAGGAACAACAGCTGCAGAGAGACATTGGGTAATAGAAAAAACTACAGAATTAAATCAGCCTATATACTTTAAGGATGTGCTGACCTCAGAATGGAAGCCAGGGTATGTATTACGTTGGGGACGAGGTTTTGCTTTTGTTTCTACAGGAGAAGATAAGCTGTGGGTACCATCAAAATTGATAAAGGTTCGATTTGAACAAGAGAAACCTCTTAATTAGAGGAGGTGATAGTTCATCAACCAGCATGAACATCCAATTTAAACTAACTTGTACCTGTAACACATGTCTTTTCATTTAATCAGATAATAACTTGCCAAAAAGGAACATCCCCAAAATTAGTCTTGGGGGAAGGTTTTTGTTTTTGTCTTTTAGGAGAATGAAGGTTAAGGAATCTGAAGGACACAAGACAAATGAGACAACTGAAGAAAAGGGACAAATCATCTATCCCAGGAAACAGAGTATATTGGAGTATATGGCATATGGGTATATATTATCTAAAAAATTTTATGTCTTCTTAAATGTTTGTTTCTGCTTTTCTCTAAAGATTTAACACTATTGGTTTTCTAATAGTCCCAGTTCAATTAAAATTTAAAGCTGACTTTGGAGTTGGAGAATGGCTCTCTCCTTCTTTAAACTCAAGCATATTGTTAAAATGAAAATACAAACTCCCTGTATCATGACAGAATAAAAGAGCCGTTTTCTGCTATGGGACAGGACAAAAGCCAAATTAATTAAGGGACTATTCTATTACTAATCTCAACTCTTTGATTCTATTCTGATTCTTTAAACTTTTCTTAAAGTATAAATTTTATATCAAAATTTACAAGATTAATATATATATACATTTTAAACTTTGTTAAGATATGAATGGTCATATAGAGTACTAACTAATTCTAGAAAAAAGGCTTCAGTTAGCTGCATATATATGTCTTTGTGTTCGAGTCTCTTATCAGTTTTCTGCAGGAAATCACGGCCAGGCCTAACAGCAACTGAAGTCTCCGGAAAGAAGATGGGGCCCCACAACAACAACAACAACAACAATTCCACGTGGACAATAATAATATCACTAAGCTGACAAACATCATCTACAGATCAGCTTTGAACTACAAGGTGCTCAGAACAATTTTGAGATGACTAGCTGAGATGATCCAGTCTCAAAGACTACTTGAATAAGGACTTGAGATAAACCCTGAACTTTGGCTTTATACACAGACTGGATAATAATGAAGGATATAGTTACCTTTCCTAGAATTTGACAATTAACCTAAATTTTTCTTTCAGGATAAAGATAACTTCACCCATACCCAGCAGGAAGCAATTTTAAGAATATGACACCCACATTCCCAAAGAGGTGGTGTGGGGCGGGTGGTTTTTTTTTGGTTCTTTTTAATAGGTTTTGGGTCTGGGATAATTTTCATTATTTAGGGGGGTAGGTTACAAGTTGTCAAGGGTTAGGAAAAAGGCTAAGCAAAGGAGATTAGATTTAAGGTTCTTGTTTAAAAAAAAAAAAGAAAGAAAGAAAGAAAGAAAAGAAAAGAAAAAGACAATTACTAGTTTTAAATACTTTACATTATTACCAACTATTAGGATATAAAGAAATGAAAGTTAGTAGTTAGACATTACAATAGAAATTGTAGTCATATTAGATATGTTTTAAAAATTGAGCAGGTGTATTTTAGACAGGTCATCTTCAAACCCTTCAGAGATCTACAGAATATGGCATTTAAAATGTTTTAATAACTTAGAAATTTTTCGTTTTTGAGACATGTCGGCTCCTGGCAGTACCAATCTACTTCAGAGAAAATATGGGCATTGAAGAAACTGCATATGGAGTTAATTTTCATTGTGGCAAAAGTTAGCCACTGGACAACAAAGTATCCTCAAGTCAACAGGACAAAATGGACAGACAGAACACGAAACAAAGGACTACCGATTCCTGCCAAAACAAGTATGGTTATGGCTTTATCAGAAGGCATCTTCTGAGGCCAGGACAATATGGCACCATCCCTGAAGTCGCCTTCACAATCTGGAAAAGGTACAGTACCCTTTTCTTAGAAGGCAGCTGAACAGGCAGTGGGCCGATGGCTTCTGTTGTGCAATGGAACAGCAACTGAAAGCTCACGCCTCTCAATAGTAGACTGGCATTTAATAGAGGGATGTGGAGAAGGGCATGCTTAGATGAAGCCATATATACACAGCCAAGAAGAATGGACAGCTGAATTCAAAAACCATCAACAATTTCCAGAATTTAAAATCCTGAATCATGACATGACACTAGTGGAATTCAGGTGTTTCTGGTACATGGACTGCTCTCACCCAGTGTGAGGTTGAACTGTTGACCTTGTGTACAACCTACTTCACAAATGAGTCTGTCAGATACGCTAAGCCTATAGGCTGAAGATGATGCCCCAACACTGTGGAGAAACCTCAGGTGACTGTCCAGGCAGCTGGCTGTTTCTGTCAACTCACAAAATTTTTGGAAGTTGCTTTTGTGCACTTCCTGTTTTTATTTTTGTTAGCTAATATTATTTCCTTCTTGGGTCTCTGAGGGAGTTGAAGATTAGTTAGTTATAGTTGAAGATTAATTAGGATAGAAAGTGAATTAGATACATTTTGGACTTACTAAAATAGGATAGATAAGGGAATTATTTTCTCTGATTTGTCAAATACAAATGGACTAGACATCGTTTAGGTATTTGTTACTTGTATATATTGTATATAGTTATTGTACTTTTGTATATAGTTTTTCTTTTGTTAGTTATAACCTTTTGCCTTTTTTCTTTTTATTAAAATAGAAAAGGGGAAATGTGGTGATATTTTATTTGTACTGAAATGTTATTTTAATTTTATGTTAATAAATAAAGTTGCCCTGGGGTCAGAGCTATTAGAGCCATAGTGAGAACGTGGTGGTTAGAAGAGCTAGGTAGATTTCTGTGTGTTCAGGGATACAGCCAGTATTGGAGACATACGCCTTTAAGACCTGGAGGGCGGTACTTACAGGCAGTGATGAGGCAGTCATGTGGTTGGGTTTACAACCAATGAGAAGGCAGAACAGAAAGATATTTAAACAGGGACACAGGAAGTACCTCCCTCTCTCGGGGAAGCTAGGAGCACTGCAGGAGGTAAGATTTTATCTCTGAGCTCTGACCTCTCGGCTTTTCTCTTTTACCTTGGCTCTGTGTTTCTTATTTTAATAATACGATTGGTTAAATCTACATTTCTTCCCTTCTTACTACATGGCTGGCTGGGTGGCTGGGTGGCTGGCCCGCTGTGTCCTCCTCTCCTCCTTTCTCACTTCTCAATCCTTCTTTCTAGCCTAGATTTCTCCTATTTATTCTCTCTGATGCCAGTCTACCTATCCTTTCTCCTGCCTACCTATTGGCTGTTTAGCTCTTTATTAGACCAATCAGGTATTAAAGGTAAGCAAAGTAGCACAGAGTTAATGCAACATAAAAGAATGCAATACACCTTTGAATCATGAAACAAATGTTTCACAGCATAAACAAACGTAATACATCTTACACTAATATTTAACAACAGAGTAAACTATATAGGAGCAAAAATGAGAACTTCTATTGATCCCTCTCAGAAGTTGTGCAAGAGGCCTATACAAAACGATGTATTTAAAGTGTTAAGGGGGGAAATGAGCAGTCTGAAATTTTTATACTTTGCAATATTATCCTTCAAAAGTGAGGAAAGCAAATTCTCTCAGGCAAACAATAGGAAGTCTGTTGCCTTTCATCCTGCCTTTTAAGAAATGTTAAAAATTATTTCTTTAGGGGGAAGAAAAATGCTATTGAAAGGACTATTGAGGCATGCTAAGTTGAGAGATCAAGAATGATCAATGATCAACTGAAAGAATATGAGTAAACTTACATGGACACATTCTCAGAATGTGAAGAGGCCTTGGGAGTGGCAGAGTTACAAATGTGGGCAAAGCAGATGAACCATGAATATCCCAAAGAGCAAGCAATTTTAATGTCAAACCAAAGGCTCTAAACATTAATGTACAATGGGGCCCCTCTGGGCACCATATGAAGACCTATCTAATAGAATTACTTATACATGGAAGAAACAGGAAGCAGAAACATAGGCTAGCAGGTGTCTCCCTAGCTCAGGCTATATGAATAGGAGCCTTGACTAGATTAGAAACAATAAAAGATCACATGAATTAAAATAAAATTATAAATAAATGAATTTGAATTGGATTTCTTAATGACACCACAAAATAAAAAATGCTCTCAATATTTTATCTTTCTGTTTTCACATTCCCTTTTCATGAAACACACTCCATCTTTACCTGAGGGGTGCTGAAAGCAGAGGACAACATAAAACAGGGATGTAATATCGATAAATAAAAACTTTATTAAATGAGGTTGAGAAGGTCTCATGATCTATCTTAAGGATGTGGTAGCTATATGGAACCCAGAAAATGATTGCTATAAAGACATGTAACCCAGCTCTGCCAGGTCCCCTGACTTTTTAAAGAGAAATAGAAAATTTAACATGTTGGTGAATCTATTTTTAATTTAAGCCCCAATAGGTCAACCAAAATAAGTCTATAAGCCAAATGTGCCATGCAGGTCACCAGTTTGCAAAATGTGTCTTTCTCTGCAACCTGGCAAGGTAGTAGAGTACTCTACTTGGGCTAATCACTTTTCAGACTTTTCCCACAGACCCCAGAGAAGGCTCCCAACCTTATACCTTAACAAAACTTTTTCCTCCTGATTCAAACATTTATTCACTTACCAAATATTTTTTGTTAATCACAGTTTTCAATACTTATCATTAGTAAGAAATACATAAATAAAAATGAAATAGCCCAACTTTGAGTCATTTCATGGTTTGACAAAGGAACAACCACAAAACATATACAATGGCAGCATAAATCATTTTGATGACTTGGAATAATTTAATATCTCAAGAGCATCACTGTTGCACAAGTAGAGACATGAATAATTACCTAGTGTTTTGTTACTGAGACATGTTGTCAAAGTTAAGCTCTGGAACACAAATGACAATTTCTCAGAAAGCCTGCATGGGACTCTAAACCCAGATTATCTACTCAACTCTGTCCTGTTCCCATTGGTTTTTCTTTACACATTTCTATTAAAAACTATGGAATAGACACTTTCTTTGAATATAAATAAGCCTATCTACGCTTCTTGGGCTTGTGAATTAAATTACATAGATAGGAATTAGGCAAAGTATTCATTCTAGATAGTCTATAACAAATAACCCAGTTCTGTTTAATTCACATCAACATCTTCCCTCCTGAGAAATTCTTTATTGCTGCCTTAAAAAGACAGGCACATTATATGTGTTCATTTGCTTTATCAGTGCTATGTAGCAACTCCAGAAAATATTAAATAACTATTAAAATAAATACTGTATTATTTTGCCCTTTCCATAACATACAACTTCTTTGCCTATATGCTTCCCCTTTTTACTGGTGTGGAATTAGTGGTTTTCAATATATTTCTTTTCCAGCTCTTACAATTAAAATGGAAGCTGCACAGTTCTCATATGCAAGTTAGACAAATATAAGCAGGAAAAATGTCTAAATTTTCCCTTATTACAAAACCAACAAATTTCATCAATTCTTTCCTCAACTTCCATCACTGGGGGTCTTGCAAAGGCTATTGTAAAAGCAGATATATATAGACAAAATCATAATTTCATTTATCCAGTGATATATCCCAACTGTGTGTAGGGTTATGAATAAGGACAATAAAGGTCAAAAAAATAATACCCAAATATGTAAATTCATTTTATAGGAAATAACTATTTAAATACAGTAGTATGTGTGACATTACGTATGCCAAATAATTAGAAAACAGAAAATGAAAGATTAATTACTGTACTGTTGCCATCTCTAGTTTAAAAGTACACATTTGTCAGCTCTGCTGTGAAAGCCTTTCTAGATGTATTTGTTTGCTTTGGGCATTAACTTAGAGGAGCATACAAGTAGGAAAAAAACTGCAAAATTAAGTTTATGACCTGGGAAGAAGAGAATTTTTTTTTATTTTCTAAATGCAGGCAACAGGGTGCGAAACCAGTAAGAAATCAAGCCAGTTCTTGACGTCAGCTCTTCCTAATTTGGAGCAATTGAGTGCATCTTTGACTTACGTGCAAGGGCTCATCATTGATTAAGCGGCAGGGGTGTTTCCTATGGCACTCCTCTGGCCTTATTACTGTGAATAGCAATGTGTTGTCAAGGTGATTTATTTTTCCTTTTGCCAGAAAGAACCAAAATTAAAAATATCCTAAAGTTGTTACAACCAAACTTAATACTTTCTTAGTCATGACTGACATTTGTCTCTTGATTTTTATCACTATCTTTGGAGAAGCAAATATTACATTTTTAAAGGTTTCATAGATGCATGAAATTTTTGAAGCCTCATTTGTTTTCAAGTTAGGATGAATGGTAGCAAAATATAATTGTGTTAACAAGTCAGATTTATTCTTCAATTATTCTATTTTCATTATGTGTTTTAACGTAAATGAAATTTTGCTAAGTAGAAAACAGATATTTTGGATCTTTTGTTGAAGGCGAGTAAAAGTTAAAGGCCATTTTCACACTTGATAAAAAAAACCATAACATTATACAATCTTAAAATTATAACCAATCTCATAACAGTTCCATGTGAAAAATGGGTAGAATCTATAAGTCCAGTAACTATTTAGGACAACTGCTTTAAATTCATAGCTTCTAGTCACTCATAGTGAGATTTTTAAGGCTTAAAAATCTCATTTTATTGAGGGCTGTACTACCACCAATGCCATACTGATCTGAGCGGCCTGAGCTGCCATCCAGGTGTCATCCAGGATAGAGCTGCTGCCAAGGGCCATGTCTGGATCTGTGGCTCTACAGCAGCTAGGGTCTGAGTTGATGTCTATGGCTCCAGTTACCACTAAGGACTATGCAGATGCCCAGGCTCTGATCAACCACCTAAGATCATGTTGGTGTCCCAGAGCCATACTGCCACTGGGGTCTGTCTGTGCTGATGTCTATGTCTCCTGTTACCATTAAAAGCCATGTGAATGCCCAGTGTTTGGGCTGCCATCTGGGCCATGGTGGTTTCTGAGGGCCATGCTGCCACTGGGACCATGCTGATCTGAGTGACCTGCACTGACACCTAGGGCCATGGTGACATCTGGATTGCTGTGGAGAACTATGTCTGTGTCCATGGTCCCACCACAGCCAGAGTATGTGTTGATCTTTGTGGCCCATGTTGGCCCCAAAGGCCACACAGATGCTCAAAGTCTGGCAGACACCTGGGGCCATGTTATTGTCCAAGCACCATGCAGCCACCTGACAACATGGTGACATGTGTCATGGTGACATCCATACCCAAGATGCTGCCTATGGCCATCTCTGGGTCCCTGGTCCTTAAGCAGATGGGGCATATGTTGATCTTTGTGGCCCATGTTACAACAGGTGGCCATAGGAACCATGCATGTTGAAATCCAGAGGCTGTTCTGAGCCAGTACCACCCTTTGCTGGCCCTGGGAAAGCCGGTCCCACCCCCCACAGGAGAACTGGCTCCACACTCAGGAGAAATGGCCCCACCCCTCACCGTGGTCATGGGAAAGCAGGCCCTGATGTCATGGGCATAGCATAGGTGTAGAAGAGCTGGCTCTGACCCTCCCTGAGAGGGGAGTCCCAGAGAATCTACCTAACCAAATCAGCTACCACCCAGATCCACATCCAGGACTTTGAGGTGGCCCATACCAACCTCTACCCTATCTATGACCTGCTGAAGTATATGAAGGGACTGGTGCTGTGGAACCATAGCCTTGGGATCTCCATGACTCAGGCAAGAGCAGGATATCTAAGAGGAGTTTAGTGAGGGTCCAGTATTGATGGTGTACCAGAAGCCAGAGGCCTTCAACCAGACCAACAACTCATTGCAATGAACATTTGCAAGTAAAGCTGAGTGAACAAAAGGGCATATTGTGTGACAAGCCACAGCTTCCCATGCCACTAAGACAAATGAAGAGGTGTTGGAGAGGTGGGAAAGATGGAGGAGGGAGGATGGAAGCAGGTTTTTTTGTTTGCTTGATTTTTGTTTTTAATTTTTTTTAATTTTCTTTTTTTAGAGAACATTACAGGGGTACAGGATAGATATGGGGGGCTGGGAAATGAGCAGGATTAGGGTACATGATATGAAACTCCAAAAGAAGCCATACAATATTTTTTTAAAAAACACATTTTTTATGGATTTATCAGGATTATTCCAAAAACATCTATAATTTCTTCCAAACATGAAGTTACATAATATTTTTAAAGATGAAACCTAAATAGTCCTTCATTCTGCTAAAATTGATTAAACCATTGTTCTGTTCCAGCTGTCTTACATAGATATCTTGTATACAGTCCTTAAAGTCATGTTGCTTTTGAATGTAACAAACTTTGGATTCTGAAAGATGAAAAAAATGTGTCTATGTCATTACAAAGCCAACATCTTAATTTCTGTCTTTCAAACTATTACCTATAGAAAATGTCTCTGTGGTGATATATTGTGTACCCCAATAAAGCTTTCCTAGGAATCAGACGACAAAGCCAGCCACTATATTGAACATAGAGGTCAGACAGTGGTAACACACGCCTTTAATCCTAGCATTCAGGAGGCAGAGATCCATCTGGATCTCCACAGAGCAAGGTGTGGGAACAGAGCAAGGTGTGGTGGCACATGCCTTTAATCCCAGAACTAGAAAGGAAATAAGATGGCAGGGCACCGAAAGGCACATAAGGCGTGAGTAAACAGGAAGTCTCTCTTTTGAGGTTGAAAATTTTGTAGAGGTAAGAACGTGGCTGGCTTGTTCCTTTCTGATTTGAGTTGCTATTATGCCAGCTTCAATCACTTCCTGAGATAACTTCTCTATGACAATTGCCAACTCAAAGGGAAATTTATTATTTGGTATTGTTCACATGAGTGTGTGACAAAAAGGCATGTGGTACATAGAAGATTTTTTCTGGTTTAAAAATCATAAAGGATCTTTATTTAAAGTGAGAAGAAAATAAAATTAAATGGTAGATTTTTTTTTAAATTTGAGTCTATTATTATTATACATTTGTCGCTGGCTATCATATTTTGCAAAATCACTTTCTTATCTTGGTAAATCCCATTGTACCCTTGCTCTCCCCTTCTGTTGT